>NC_068918.1:62223842-62848842 GCF_023091745.1 Budorcas taxicolor
TTGAGTAAACTCCAAGAGTTGGTGATAGACAGGCAGGCCTGGCTGCTGCAGTCCATGGGGTTGCAAAGAGTCAGACATGACTGAGGGACTGAACTGAACTGACTGGTATCCAGATGACAGTCATCTCAGTATCCTTTGTATCAATATTAAAATTATTTGTTTTATATATGCAAAAACTTTATCTTGATTCTGGACTTACAAAACCTTTCTTACAGATCTCAGTCTACAATTTAATCCACATTTCTAAAGTGTCATTTTTTTTATTGCTCTCTTTTAAAAAATATTGGTAACATCATATTGACAAACCTAGATGACAAACTTAGACTGTGTATTAAAAAGCAGAGACATTACTTTGCTGACAAAGGCCCATTTGGTCAAAGCTGTGGTTTTTCCAGTAGTCATGTATGGATGTGAGAGTTGGACCATAAAGAAGGCTGAGAGCCAAAGAATTGATGGTTTTGAACTGTGGTGCTGGAGAAGACTTTGAGAGTCCCTTGGACTGCAAGGAGATCCAACCAGTCCATTCTGAAGGAAATCAACCCTGAATACTCATTGGAAGGACTGATGTTGAAACTGAAGCTCCAATACTTTGCCATGTGATGTAAAGAGACGAATCATTGGGAAAGGCCCTGATGCTGGAAAAGATTGAAAGCAAAAGGAGAAGAGGGTGGCAGATGATGAGATGGTTAGATAGCACCACCAACTCAGTGGACATGAATCTGAGGAAATTTCAAGTGATAGTGAAGGACGGAGAAGCCTGGCAAGCTGCAGTCTGTGGAGCTGCAAGAGTCAGACATGACTTAGCAACTGAACAACAACAATAAGACATTGTATTATAAGGAAATGAAGCTCTATCTCCTAAACATAGAATATACCCTTCTCAAAGGAGGCTCCATTTTACACACTCACCCCCTCTTACCTTATGGTAACGCGCCACCAGCTTTCCCTTTGCATCATATACCACGTTGGTGTTGTACTGATAATGGCCATTAGAAGGACACGTGGTATTACGGGAACTACATGGCTTTTTGTCACCCATATTTGCCACGACATAGATAGAGTTGTTCTTGGCCAGGCAGCTGAGTCTTGCTTGTACTGGTGTATGACCAAATCTAAATCAAATTTTAATTAAGACATTTCAGTGTCAAAGAGAGAAAGGCCAATACTGTATGCTATGACTTATACATGGAACTTTTCAAAGTCAAACTTGTAGATACAGAAAATAGAATGGTGGATATCGGAGGTTAGATTGTGGGAAACTGGGGACATGTAGTTTAAGGGTACAAACTTGTTACTAATAAATAGATAAATCTCAGAGACTGAATATATAACATAGTGCTTATATTCATATATATGCATATATGATAAACTTTAAAGTTGCTACGAAACTAAGTCTGAATTTTCTCACATACACACAAAAAATACTAATTATGTGACAGGAAAGAGATCATATTTAGAAGTCACAAATTAAACTTGATGAGTTTTTTTTCCAAATTCTATCTATTACTCCAGCAATTCACTCTCCCGTAGCAGCAGTTTTCATCTCTTCAAGAGATCACTCCATCAGCACACACATATACACTAGTACCTCCCATCTGTGGAAAATAAATAAAATAAAAACCTCTCTTGACCCCCACATGCCCTTCTAATTGATTTTTTTCTTAGGTCCCCAGGTTCTTAGGTCCCTCTTACAACAAAACTCCCTGAAAGAGCTGGCCTTCTCCTGGATCAACCCATCTTCTCCCATTCCCTTTGGAAGTGCTCAGATCAGGCTTCGTTGCTATCATCCCACCTGACAACCCCTACTAATGCAAGTGATGACAGCCACACCTCACCTTATCTTGTACTACTTCTGCAACAGCTGACGGAGTTACACTCTCCTCCTGGAAACACCTCATCCCACTTACTGGACCCCACTCTCTCATTCTCCTACTCTGGGTGCTTTTCTCCATCTCCTTTTCTGGTTCCTCCTCTTCTGCCCTGAGTCTAAACATTGAAGTTTCCTGTGGCTCAAGCATTAGATTTCTTCTCTTCTAACTCATTCCATAGGTGAACCCATCTTGGTGATAAATATTGTCTCTCTATTAGAGATAAGTTTCTCTTCTTTTTCTAAGAAAACCTTATTCTTTTATTATTTCCAACAATAATCCAGTTCCTAAAGTCTTAAATTTTAGATGTATTGGGGAGTTTGGTTCTTGGTAGTTTGGGAATAGCCAAATGAGCTCTCCTTCTGGGTCGTGGAGGCGAGGGTGTCTTAGTTTGTTAGTGGTGCAATCCAAAGCTAAATTTACTATCTGGGTGGTGGAATGCCACTGGAACCCCCGGGAAATGGTAGCAGTGTGAGCCACTGCACCAAGGCCAGGTCTGAGGGCCATCACCTTTGGACTCTGGAGATTCCAAACAATGAAGTGACAAACAGCAGAATAAAAAAGAAGGGACATGATTTTTCCATTTGTGCCTTTCTTTCTAGCTGTGACTCTGTGGCCTTATGTAGCAGTTATGCAAAATAGTCTATAATTCTTATCTTTGGGTTTGAAATGAGTGTAAAAAGGAATGCTTGCATGGCTTATTGAAAAATCAGACTACTGTGTCTTTACAATGAAAGAATAACTTTATACGATGAAACTAATGTTTTTGTTTTTACTGTAGAAATACTTTTTTTTCAAAGTTTGTACATGATTAAGGACATAAAAAATGTACTTGACAGGTCTCTTGTTTTACCCAGAATAAAGAGTATACAGACCTGTGGTTACATCTGTGAACAGATCATTCTTTGAGACAGTTCTTCCTCCTCTGAGGACCAAGATTTTTGCTCTTTAGCATTACTGACCAGTGTGGAGTTGGCATAGCTTTGTGTGTACTCAGATGGTCAGTTGTGTCTGACTCTTAGCCACCCCATAGACTGTAGCCTGACAGGCTTCTCTATCTATGCAGTTCTTCAGGCAAGAATGCTGGAGTGGGGAGTCATTTCCTCCTCCAGGGATCTTCCCAGTTCAGGGATCGAACCCACATCTTTTACGTCTCCAGCATTGGCCAGCAGATGCTTTACCACTAGCGCCACCTGGGAAGCCCAGCATGGCTTTATTGATAAGTTATTAATATTGCTTGAGAATAGTCACACTAAATGTAAAAGAAATCGAGTAAGTGCCATGTCAGGATATCTTTTTTAAACTAAGTATGATTATCAATATAATCATAAATTAAAAATGCAAATACTATTCTTTTATAGATGATAGATATTTTGTTTTATTTCCTAAAGCTTAATAGGTTTGAATATGGACTTTATGTGTAGAAAGCAAATAAGAGGAAATCTATAAAAGCATGTCTCAAAATAATTATCTATTTATCCATCCTATAAACTACATTATGACATGTGTTTCATTGAGAGCAATGTGATTTGAAAAAAAGTGAGATTATGGGGGACCCAGATCTACTTAGATGTTTATAGATGGTTCCTGATTTGAACTGTCTCTGCCAAAGTACATTCATGACCTCACCAATGAGAATCTGATAAGATTCACTTTTGATTTTTAAAGCACAATTAAGTGTTCTGGAGCTTGCTTTTAGCAGGCAGTGTAAATTCAAACCCCAGATGACTCTTTCTCATGACTGCATTTCTACTTCCTTACTGTAGATCTCTAGACATTTGCTGGTTACATGGGTGAATGAGTGAATGAATAAATGACAAGGAATGGATTGATAAGTACTCTTATCTATGTTAATAAACCTGATTTGAAAATGTTTTTCTCCCTGATTTTCTACCTCCAACCCTGACCTTGTATTTTATGCCAGACTCAAATATATATCCACCAGGGTCACATCTCCACTTGGATGTCTATTAAATTACAGCTCAAATTTCAGATGCACAAAATTGATTTCCAAAGTTCCATCCCAGACTTGCTATTCCTTCAGTGCTCCTGTAACCGACCAGGACCCTAGGGGACCTAACCAGGACAGACTCCCTCACCCCACCCCCACCCTGCTATATCCTCTACCTGCCTCTTTTTTGTAGAAAAACTTTAGTCTCCTGGGCCTCCCCTGAGTCACAAAAATTTAGCTCAAGAATTAATGACTGTAAGAATGTAAAGACATAGTAACAAAAAAATAGCAGTTGGGCCAGGAGGACTGGTAACAATTTAAACAATGGATCAGCCATACAGGAGCACAGAATGTTAGGTCTTCCCCTGAGGACAAAAAAATCAGTGTCTGACACACATTCTTAGTTGTTTTGCAGACACAAAAACCCTCACCAGATGGAAAAAGCTAAGTGCATGAAGGCCATGAGCAGGTAGTGCCCAGACTGGCTGGAATCTGAGGATTGATGACGTTAACCCCTGTGACATCACCCTATATTACGTCTCCATCAGCTAATCAGAGAATTATGCATGAGCTGATCACATACCCTGCAACTCTCTCCCTTACTTTGTCTTTAAAAACCCTTCCCTAAAATCCACCGGGAGTTTGGTTCTTTTGAGCATTAGCCACTGGTATTCCTGGCTTGACATTGAGCTTTCCTTCACCACGACCTTGTATCAGTAGATTGGCTTTCCTGCGCCTGGACAAGAGGAACCAGCTGGTTCACTAACACTCCCTATGTCCATAAATGGCAAGTTTGTGTCTCCAACTGCTTAGGCCAAACATTTGGGAGTCGCTCTTTTGTTAGTTTGTTTGGAGAATTTTGTTTTGGTTGTGAGGCAAGGCTTGTGGGATCTTAGTTCCCTGACCAGGGATTGAACCTAGCCCCCTAAAGTAGAAGTTCATAGTCCTAACCATTAGCAGTAATCTTTTGATGTTGGACTACTTTGTTTACTTTTATTTGTTTGGTTTTTTCTTGGAGGTGGGGGGTGTTGCAAAAACCCCTATATATCTTGGCTCCTCCCTTACCTCTTTGGAACAGTCCAAAGAAGTATCTGAGTGACTGAATCCCAGGCTTAAGGCTTTGGTAAAGTCCCAAATAAAACATAATTGTCAAGTTTTGTATTGTACTTGGTTTTTTCCCATCAACACCCGTATTATTATCTCCAAATGACATTCTACATAATAAATGAGTTTGTTTACATCTATCTTCCCCTGCAAGAATATTCATAAGCCACGGGAAGGGCAAAGACTTTGCTTTAATAAGTGCTATATCTCCTATTCTTAAAATAGTATCTGGTACATAGCAGGTGCTCAAAAAGTAATCATTAAATGAATTAAATGTGACTACACTGGATGACAATGCAAACCCATTTTCTTTCAAAATTTCTTTTTTGTAGCATAGAGCAATGAAAGAGGAATAGAGGTAAACACCTCTATTCCACCTGGAATAGACCTGTCGTCCAACCGTCACCATGTGGCTCTAGTGGTAAAGAATAAGCCTGCCAATATAAGAGACATAAGAGACGTGGGTTCGATTAGGAAGATCCCCTGGAGGAGGGCATGGCAAACCACTCCAGTATTCTTGCCTGGAGAATCCCATAGACAGAGGAGGTGGGCCAGTGTCCATGGGGTCAGAAAGAGTTGGATACAACTGAGGCAACTTAGCATGCCAACCTTCACCAGTTTTCATAGCTACTGTGATATTTGACTAGCCCATAAATTGGCAAAATATGTTGGTTTTTTTTTAAACTAAGAAATCCATCTCACAATCTTACTGAGATGAAAAACAAATGGGTTGTCCCCTTCTCAAAACTTCTAGTCAGAAAGACTGTCCAGCTGTCACCCCTTTTCTTCCACAACAAACACCATGGGAAGCATCAGCTCAGAACAAGAAGAACAGGAAAGTGGAGCTGCTGACTGTCATGGAACCCAATATTCTCCTCGTTGTGTGGTTAAGCTCTTTAGAGCTGAGAAAAGCCGTTTTCTGATAACCCTTACATAAGCTTCAGCCTTATCAGTAGTGCCTCAAAAAGCATGGTCTCCATAATGCCCTGCAAAAGCATGGCAGAGGAATGTTAAATAAACTTAATTTGAGGTACCAGAGTGAAAAAAAGTATAAAAGGGTAAGAGATGGTGAGAGGATCTGAGAGTTGAGAAAGAATGAGTATGAAGTATAGAAGTGTGCAACCTGTACCTCAATAATTCAAGCCTTAGTAGATAGTGGAAGTTATATATTAATATACATATATATTAAATATTTTATATTGGAAAGTTTCTCAATTAATTTTTCCCAGGAAATTTAGCTTTATGAGCCTAGGAAACTGCAAAATGTCAAAGCATAGAGTCTTATGATTCAGGTCTTTCTGCATGGGAAACAGATTCTAGAGCAGAGAGACTATGAAACTGAAGTCTGGTACCATCAGTAGAGACAGTCAGGGAGTGTTTAACAGGAGGATTCCTACGTGCTGTTTCTCACAAGCCCTTTGTTTCTTTTTAAGCAGAACAGCACGCTGCTCTCAGGAACTGAGGTCATTGTGTGAGACAGGCTTGAATCTCCTTTAGTAAACATTCTCTTTATGACAAAACCGCTTAGTCTCGATCCCCTTTCTTGAGATATGGATTGTCTCCTGACCTTGTTCCCTTGGTAACAGTTGCTGTACATTTGTTTTCTGATCTTTATCATAGTGGAAAGAAACTTCTTGTACCCCAGCCTGTATATACTCACAGAAAAATTATTAAAGCACCTTTGCTCCATCAGAGCTTAGGTCCTCGTGTCGTTTTTGTTTCTCTCCCTCTCTTTCTCTCTCTCTCTCTCCCTGGCTAACTCTCTGGAGTGTAGAAACCCGTCATGCTCACTCTCCTGTCCAGGCTTCTAAGACCCTCTCGAGAAGGCACCCTGTGCCTTCACCCCCTCAAGAGTGTGCCCGGCGCCTTTGTGAGCAATGCAAACCCTGTGTCAAGGGCTTTCTTGGTTCTCTGCGTAAACCAGAGGATATCAGCCTCTTTCTCTCTTTCACTTTCTTATCGTCAACTCTAGACCACCAGGTTCTGGTCTGTTAAAGAACCCCAACAAGAGACCTTGGAATATTTTCCGAACACAACCCACTGTCCATTTCAGAAATTAATTTACTGTTTATATTCCCCTTAGTTTCTAATCCCAATGATAAATATTTATCTATTTCTCCAAATTTAATAAGCATATTAGATTATAAATAACTGTTAAATGGTATCTAAGTACAATTTTTAAAAATCAAATGAATGTCTATATATATATATAACTTATACCACATACAGGATTTATCATTTTCTGTCGTAAGCATATACATTTTAGAGAATCACAGTACTTTGTACAAACAACTATGACTGGGACTTCCCTCGTGGTCCAGTGATTAAGAATTCACCTTCCAGTGTAGGGGATGCAGGTTCTATCACTGGTTGGGGATCTAAGGAACTAAGACTCCACATGCTGTGGGGCAATGAAGCCCAGGCATCACAACTGGAGAAGTCTGCATACCACAACAAAGACCCAGCATAGCCTAAATAAATACACAAATATTTTTTTTAAAATTGGATACTTCAAATACCTGTGGGGGTCTTGACATGGAATCCAGTTCACCTGAGGATCTGGGATATTCTCCAGATAAGGGAAAATAGTTTCCCTGGTAAATTTCCATCCATAAAGTGCATCTTCTGGGGTGACAATGATCTGAGCACCCTGCTCAAAACAAGTTAAATCAAAATTATTTCACTATGTATGTAGACAATTCAACACTCCAGTCTTCATCAGCTCTCATGCCTGTCTTATGAATTATGATTAGCAGAAATAAAAGAATACCTGCTCAGCTGCCTGCTTAATTGCCTTCTCCAGGATATCTATGTTCTTGTTCATGAGGAACAAAGCCTCATCCAGAGAAACAGGTGTTTTTGTGTCGTTTGGCAGTATGACAGCATGTTCATACACTGCAGCTTTAAAGGTATCCAGAGCACTGACATGTAGAATTATTAGGGCAAAAACTGCCACAGAGGTTTGTAAAGAGGAAGTGATCATGACCAAAGTATCCTGAGTTCTGCAAGTGAAAGTAACATTCATGCAGTATTTATAGAGGAAGGAACATTTATGTAACATGTGACTGCCAGCTCTTATTTTATAATCTCATGAATATTATGTCTCATCATTTTGGAGGAAAAAAAATTTCAGTTCCATGAATACAATCAAAAAGTATTACAAGGACTGTACAACATGTACTATTGATAAAGTGTAATGACAAATTTCAAAAGAAGAATTCAAATATAACACAATTGTACCCTTTTATTAATAGAAAGAAATTAGTTAACGAGATTAACTCTCATGTGAAAACAATGATACAATAAATTTCAGTTTTTTTTTTTTTTAATGCTTTTTTATTTTATTTTTATTTTTATTTTTATTTTTTTTAATTTTAAAATCTTTAATTCTTACATGTGTTCCCAAACATGAACCCCCCTCCCACCTCCCTCCCCATAACATCTCTGTGGGTCATCCCCATGCACCAGCCCCAAGCATGCTGTATCCTGCGTCAGACATAGACTAGCGAAATTACAAAAACCAAATAATAATTTTTTTCTGTTCTGTTGAAGGATCTACATTGTGTTTATTTTCAGAAGATGAAGAAAACTTTTAAAATATTTACCACTAGGAGAATGCAGTACAGGGTGATACTGGGGGCAAAATTCACTCAGATCAACACTCTGACTTACTTATTAAAGACTCTGAATGTGCACTCCATAAAAACAAGATTTTGTGTCTGGTTTGCTCATTGTTGCAACCTTAGTGCCCAAAGCACTGATCCTCCAGGAGCTAGTCCCTGGTGTTTGGCCAGAAGAGAAATCAAGAACCTCTCCTTAGGGAGCCTCTGTCCTTAGGGAGCTAAGCCTCCTTCCTCCCCCACTCATTTCCTTGCTTCCTTTCTCTCTTTGGAAACAGATGCAAGGAAAGGGGAAGTATCTCACTTGGGCTAGTGATTACAAAGATCATCTCTGCTGTAAACTCAGATAAGACGGAATTTTCATTTTTTTTTTAGGAGCAAATGACCACAAAAATGAGCTTTAAAACACATACGCATACATTATGTGACCACTGATAGCCTCCTGAAAGCAGTGGAAGTGTTAGTCGCTCAGTCGTGTCCGACTCTTTGCGACCCCACAGACTGTAGCCCACCAGGCTCCTCTGTCCATGGGATTCCCCAGGCAAGAGTACTGGCGTGGGTTCCCATTTCCTTCTCCAGGGGTCTTCCTGACCCAGAGATTGAATCCAGGTCTCCTGCATTGCAGGCGGAGTCTTTGCCATCTGAGCCACCAGGGAGTCCGGCCCTTCCTAGAACATCCATATCCTCCCGTCTCCAGTCCGATTCTATCACACAAGCATTTAGTGCATTTTGTTTATTTGTCTGTTTGATTTTGTTTTTTAATCTGAGTCTTTCTTTCAAATACTTTTAAACAGCACAAAAGAGTTAAAACAAATAAAACTCTTAATATAGGTGAGGTCTAAAGGTTATAAACCAGGTCTGCCCAAATTTTCTGCATTGAATGGAATTGTTTAGTAAAGAAATAACGTATTCAGTTCAGTTCAGTCCCTCAGTCATGTGTGACTCTTTGTGACCCCATGAATCGCAGCATGCCAGGCCTCCCTGTCCATCACTAACTCCTGGAGTTCACTCAGACTCACGTCCATCAAGTCCATGATGCCATCCAGCCATCTCATCCTCGGTTGTCCCCTTCTCCTCCTGCCCCCAGTACCTCCCAGCATCAGAGTCTCTTCCAATGAGTCAACTCTTCGCATGAGGTGGCCAAAGTACTGGAGTTTCAGCTTTAACATCATTCCTTCCAAAGAAATCCCAGGGCTGATCTCCTTCAGAATGGACTGGTTGGATCTCCTTGCAGTCCAAGGGACTCTCAAGAGTCTTCTCCAACACCATAGTTCAAAAGCATCAATTCTTCGGCACTCAGCCTTCTTCACAGTCCAACTCTCACATCCAGACATGACTACTGGAAAAACCATAGCCTTGACTAGATGGACCTTAGTTAGCAAAGTAATGTCTCTGCTTTTCAATATGCTATCTAGGTTGCTCATAACTTTTCTTCCAAGGAGTAAGTGTCTTTTAATTTCATGGCTGCAGTCACCATCTGCAGTGATTTTGGAGCCCAGAAAAATAAAGTCTGACACTGTTTCCACTGTTTCCCCATCTATTTCCCATGAAGTGATGGGACCAGATGCCATGATCTTCGTTTTCTGAATGTTGAGCTTTAAGCCAACTTTTTCGCTCTCCTCCTTCACTTTCATCAAGAGGCTTTTTAGCTCCTCTTCACTTTCTACCATAAGGGTGGTGTGATCTGCATATCTGAGGTTATTGGTATTTCTCCCGACAATCTTGATTCCAGCTTGTGTTTCTTCCAGTCCAGCGTTTCTCATGATGTACTCTGCATAGAAGTTAAATAAGCAGGGTGACAATATACAGCCTTGACATACTCCTTTTCCTATTTGGAACCAGTCTGTTGTTCCATGTCCAGTTCTAACCGTTGCTTCCTGACTTGCATACAGATTTCTCAAGAGGCAGGTCAGGTGGTCTGGTATTCCCATCTCTTTCAGAATTTTCCACAGATTATCGTGATCCACACAGTCAAAGGCTTTGGCATAGTCAAGAAAGGAGAAACAGATGTTTTTCTGGAACACTCTTGCTTTTTCCATGATCCAGAGGATGTTGGCTTATTAGCTATATAGAATAGAAAACTGTAAATAATTTTTTAGAAAAATGTTCAGGTCTTTTAGTGGATAACATGAAGAGATTTTTTATCATCTGTTTTCATACAGTAAATCATGAGTGCCTTTCGAGTCTAGAGAGTGTGTAACGCAAACAACACTATAGGACAGGAATTGGAGGCACAGAGAGACAGTGATTTAAAACAAGGTGTAGAACTTCTCACTCTTTATCCCAGAATCTTTTCCTGATACCTAAGACATTATGCATGTGTCCGTATTCTAGTTTAACGTCTGTATCCAGGTGTCTGAACGTTCAGTTGCATCTTTTAAGGAGTCCTATTCAAAATGACCATCTTAGGATGATCACAGGTAAATCTAAATATTGAACAAATATTTGATGTAGCTGTTGGAAATAGCATGTACAGTCATTGATGGTATTTCCTTATAGGTAGCAAGGATGACATATCAAAAATAAGGAAGCAAAACAGAAAAACCAGGCCCTTCTTTTAAAATTGTTTTCTCTTGATACTATATACAAAAAAAAAAAAAAAAATGTAGTGGAGGCCTTTAAGCTCTTGCATTTCTACCAGTATAATTTTGGTCATGATCTACTTCCTTGTCATTTAATCTCACCAACTGGTAACAGTATCTTTTTCGCTTAGTAGTGTTTAGGTAAGCTGGTGAAAATACACAAACAATCTTTACTTTTGGAGGGTAGGAACAGAAACAGTCTTATCTGTCTTTCGAATCTCAGTGTCTTCAGATTTCCTGGATGTTTTTCTCTCTTTGTCATCATACACAAGAGATATAGTGTTTTGTTTATCAGAGGTGCTGGAGGGCAAAAGGGGAAATAGTCTCTGATGCAAAGTCAAGGTGATGAAGTTCCCTTTTTTCTCTGTAGCATTTCAAAATTGTCTCATAAAAATTGACAATTTGAATAACAAAATATTGGAAGAGTCAGAAACTAGCAAATGAAAAAGCAATTTAAATATGGAAAGATCTATAATATATAAGAAAAAGAGAATGAGTTTTACAAATATTTGCCATAGAGTAGCTGATACACTTTTAAATCTTCACCAAATTCAGGACAGAGAACTTTAAGAGTTTACATTTTCATCTTCATAAATGTGATTGCTTAAGTAAGGCTGAATTAACTAGTTTAACTCAGCTATAAAATAATGTTACCTGGCCACGGGGAACATTGATTAATTATAATTTATTGCTGATAAGATCTATTCCCTAATTTACCAGTTTGTGATTAATGGAATTCATTACAAGAGTGAGAAGTTCCAATCAATTCAAAGTTTTGAATGAAGAGTCACTATAAAAACTAGACAGAGCTCAAATATTTGTTTCTAATTGGGATCTGATCATCTCAAAATAGTACTCAATTGAGCTTGGTTTTCTGGCTCTGATAAGTAAGAAGAGTAGAAATGTAGCTTCTTTTCTTTTCTTTTTTTCCTTTTTCTGATTTTTGACAGTATGACACAGCTTGTGAGATCTTAGTTCCCCAACCAGAGATTGAAACCAGGCTCACTGCAGTGAAAGCACCAATTCTTAACCACTTGACCACCAGGGAATTCCCTAGACATGTAGTTTCTGCTTTGTATTCCACTTCTCTGAACCTCTATTTCTCACCTAAAAGTTCAGGTAATCATACATGATTTATCATTTTCACAAAGTTGTCCTGAGAGTCAAAGACACATGAAAGTCCTCTGCAAGACTATGATGGAATGACAGTAATTAACAAAAAGGGGAGACAATTTATGTTAGGGACACAGAACCACTATTTTTCAGTTGAAGATCTAGTCCATTTGGGGCACTGTGCTGAGGATGAAATTAGGAACACAGCACCTGTGCACCAACTCCTGGAACATGCACAGCTGCACCTGGCAGATGCACATCCATGGGGCAGTGAGAGCACAATAAGAATACCAAGGCCCAGAAAGGCAAGGAGTAGCTCCTGGCTCTGACTCAAGCCTCAGCACTTCCTGGTTTCCAAGGCTGAAACAGCATTAACAAAGATTTGGAAATAGCTTGTACAGTCATCGATGGCATCTCCTCATATGTAGCAAGAATAGCATCAAAAATAAGTAAACAAAACAGAAAAACCAGACCTTTCTTTTCAAATTGCTTTCTTTTGATACTATACACCAAAAAGAAAAAAAAAAAAAAAAAAAGATAATACTGTACCCCCAAAAAAGAACTTAGTGGTAAAGGACAATGTTTTGTCCTCATTGGGGTTGCACTTTGGTCTTTAGCATGCCTCTCTGACTCAGTCTCTGAGAAAGAAAATGCTGCTTGAGCCAAATCAGCCTGAACTTAAGCAGAACCAGCCTGAATTTTAACCACGTTTTGGAGTCATGTCCCACCCAAATGAGGTGCTCCTCCAGCTCTGCACTTGAAAGGGTGTTCAACTCAAGCTTCAGCATCAGTCCTTCCAATGAATATTCAGGATTTTCCTTTAGGATTGACTGGTTTGATCTCCTTGTTATCCAATGGACTCTAAAGAGTCTTCAGCACTACAATTCAAAAGCATCAGTTCATCCATTTTTTATGGTCAAACTCTCACATATGTACATGAAAAACCATAACTACTGCAAAAACCATAGCTTTGACTATACAGATTTTGGTCAGCAAGGTGATGTGTCTGCTTTTTAATATGCTATCTAGTTTCGTCCAGTCTAGCTTTTCTTCCCAGGAGCAAGCGTCTTTTAATTTCACAGCTGCAATCATCTGCAATGATTTTGGAGCCCAGGAAAATAAAATCTGTCACTGTTTCTACTTTTTATCCTTCTGTTTGTCAGGAAGTGATGGGACCGGATGCTATAATCTTAGTTTTCTGAATGTTGAGTTTTAAGCAGCTTTTCATGCTCCACTTTTACCCTCATCAAGAGGCTCTCTAGTTCCTCTTCACTTTCTGCCATTAGAGTGGTATCATCTACATATCTGAGGTTGTTGATATTTCTCCTGGCAATCTTCACTTCAGCTTGTGATTCATCCAGCCCAGCACGTCGCATGATGTACTCTGCATGTAAGTTAAATAAGCAGGCTGACAATATACAGCCTTTTGTATTCCCTTCCCAATTTTGACCAGTCCACTGTTCCATGTCTGGTTTTAACTGTTGTTTCTTGGAGTGCATACAGGTTTTTCAGGAGATCAGCACGGTGGTCTGGTATTCCCATCTCTTGAAGAATTTTCCACAATTTGTGATCTGCACAGTCATGGCAACCCACTCCAGGATTCTTGCCTGGAGAATCCCACAGACAGAGGACACTGGTGGGCTACAGTTCATAGGGTCACAAAGAGTCGCACACAACTGAAGCAAATGAACACACACACACAATCAAAGGCTTTAGCATAGTCAATGAAGCAGAAGTAGATTTTTTTCTGGAATTCCCTTGCTTTTTCTATGATCCAACGGATGTTGACAATTTGATCTCTGGATCGTCTGCCTTTCTAAATCCAGCTTGTACATCTGGAAGTTCTCGGTTCATGTACTATTGAAGCCTAGCTTGATGGATTTTGAGAACTACATTCCTGGCATGTGAAATGAGTGCAATTGTATGCTAATTTGAATATTCTTTGTCATTGCCTTTCTTTAGGATTGGAACGCAAACTGACCTTTTGCAGATCTGTAGCCACTGCTGAGTTTTCCAACTTTGCTGGCATATTGGGTGCAACATTTTAACAGCATCATCTTTTAGGAATTGAAATAGCTCAGCTGGAATCCCGTCACCGCCACTAGCTTTGTTCATGGTAATGCTTCTTAAGGCCCACTTAAGTCCACACTTCAGGATGTCTGGGTCTAGGTGAGTGACCATGCCATTGGCTATCTGGGTCATTAAGACCTTTTTTTGTATTTGAAAGGGTACATAGGATATAAAAATAAAACTGAAATCTCAGATACTTACATGGGGGGAAAAAATGAAAAGATAGGTTAAAAATAGAATAGCATCAAGCAGTGGTACATTTACTGTTTTGTTGAGCAATATGAGGGCACCACAATAATTCACCAATAATTTACCTTGTTCTTCATGGGCAAGGATGTGTAAAAGCATGTTTGTTGCCTGAGGTAACTACTTACAAGTTTGGTCTACGTGAAATCCTCCACCCACCCCTGGCTGGATCCTATCTGCTTTCTTCTTTCCATGACCTGTAGCTCCTTCAGTCACCTCTGAGTTTCTGTTTTGGTTTACTTTCTGTATAGAGAGCAGGTGACCAGGGGCACCTTAGGCACCAGGAAAAGGAGTATGTATATTATTCTAGTGTGCCAACTCTGATTAGTGGGGTTTTCTTTCAAACAGTCATAGAGGCCAGATGGAACTATAGGGTTGGCCAAAAAGTTCATTTGAGTTTTTTCCATAAGATGTTACTGTAAACCCAAGTGAATTTTTTGGTCACCTCAATACATGATTTCTATTGAACAATGACAAAATAGCCAGGAGAAGTAATAGAACAATAGAAGCTGGGCACTTCCTAGCCTTCAAGGCCTAACTAAAGTTGACTCTTACATTTATTCCATATTCTTTCTCTCTAGCATATTTTTCTTCTATTGTAAAACATATCCACTCTTGGACTTCCCTCCAGGTAGAGATAACTAAATTCTGCATGGTCTTGCATCTAATTACTATTTGCTTAGATGGCATGAATTTTTTCCCACTGTATTGATGAGTGTCATGATCATATTGGATAATAGTTAAAGTATGGACCCTGAAGACAGAATTCCTGGGTTTGAACCACTCCTTGTGTGTACGGCCATGAGCCAGTTACACATCCTCTCCTTACATTTCTCTCAGCTGGAAAGTGTTGATAAGTGGGCTGAATAGCTTTTGCTGTTATTATTATCTCACACCCAAAAGGTGGAGGCCCTTTGGTGAGGGTAATGCCCACTACAGCTTTGACACAGGTCTTTAAATCTCCCAGGTGAGATGCCTACCTGTTCTTGGCCACTAATTTGCTAAAAGAAGTCAATTAGTTCACTTCTGTATTTTCTCATTTCCACAGAATCATTCATGTTTCCTGTCTTCTAAAGTCAGCCTGACCTGAATGGCTTCTCTTGGAATTATTAACTTACAGTCCATTTCTATGAGCTCATCTGGATGGTTTTTCCCCTAGCAGTCCCACAGATTTGCTCTCTGATCAATAACTTCCTATTTCATGCATCACTCTATTATTTTATTTTATCTTGTTTAAACCTATTTATTTAAACATACACACACAAAAAAACTTACTGAGAAACTGGGTTAGTCATACATTACTGTTGGGAAGATTGTGAAATGGTACAACTGCTCTGGAAAACCGCTTGGGGGTTGCTTTAAAAACTAGTCACATCTCCACCCCTCCTGAGTGACAGTCATACTCGGAAGGAGGGCGAGGTCACAGTACCTCCCACAGCCTCTTGTTCCCTGTGCTAGAAGAGGTCAGGCAAATGTTTGTGGAGGATTTAGAGGTCTCAGTGAGGGAGGAACTTTTTTATGAGCAGCATCTTCTATTTCTTGTAAGCTGGGCCATTCACCAAAGTGACTAAATTCAAAGACAGAGAAGAAAAGCTGAAGTTTGTGCTTGTCTGCTTTGACCCACTCAGAATCCAAATCTTAGGCTTTGCTAAGTGAAATTTGTTTATATGGAAGATCAATTAATATGTTGAATCTGTTTGGGAGTTCTTGCTCCTCTGAGTCCTGAGAACAAATCAAGATAAATTCACCAGGTACAGGAATGAAAAAGTGTGAGGAGATCTTTCTTTCTTGTGCGGTTATTTTTTTTTCCAATTAACAATGTGTTTGACCTCAAGTATATTTTTTCTTTCAGAGAGTTTGCAGTGGCATGCATGTAATTAAATTTTGCAACTTCCTTACTACCAGATGGCAGTGGTACGTAATGCACATCCTTGTCCTCATACTGTTTGTGTTCCAGATCTGCAGGTTGGACCCAGCTCTTAGGAATGGACACACTGACAACCAGGTAACTCTGATGGTCATCAGATACATAAATAAAAGAGGCAACAGCAAACCAGCAATAGCAATAGAAAACAACAGAGGAAATGAATATAACCATTCATTTCACTTACATTCTGAAAAGGTTTGAATGAAAAGTATTAATATGATGTTTGCAAAAATTTAGTAAACAGAAATCTCAATTAAATAGAGTTGGAAGTTCAGAAGGGAAGCTCTCATACCCTGCAAGGATAGCAGAGCCCAATGGGGAAAAGAAAAATTCATCTTCTTTCCTGGAAAGGATTCTGCCAATGAAATCCCAAGGCCTGTTTGTTTACCAGAGCCCTTCCAACTTCCTTTTTCCCTTTATAAAAGTGTTCTTCCCTTGCTGTGTGGGGACTTGTGCATGGCTCACCATGGCTACGAACCCCGAATTGCAGTTCTCTGTTGATTCCAAATAAACCCATGTTTTTGGAAGAAAGATCTGGCCATCTATTTGTTTCAGGTCAATGTGTTCAAACAAAATATTTACCTACACTGGCTTTAATTCTCTTAAAAGAAAAAAAAAAAGCTCTTTTCAAATTCTGATTTGAAACTGATTTTATGCCAACAAGAAACTGAAATCAGCCAACAACTGGTTTCATGGCTGTAATTTTTGAAACATATAACAATGTGACTTAACTGATTTGGTATTCAAACTTACCTTGAATGACGAAAACTTAAAAATGATAATAATGTACTGCTTTTTGCATTTGTTGTGCTACTGTTGACCATGATCAGTAAGAAATACATTCCAGATTGTTTTGGTACTGCTGATGCAATTGCGCTAAACTATAAACCACAAGCTATTACTGAACATCATGTTTCTTAGATTGTCACCTATAAATAAACTGGGATTCAAAGTGGATCTGTCGATTTTCTGAAAGAAAGTCAACTTTGAAAACGCACAACATGGAAGTTGCCAGTTAAGTTTTATTTTGGGCAAAATGAGGACTGCAGCCTGGGAGACTGCACTTCAGAGAGCTCTGAGAAACTGCTTCAAAGAGACAGATGGAGGAAGGTCAGTATATACATGATTTTGGTGAAGGGGGAAATACATGCAATCAAGCACATGTTTTTCCAGAAGTTTTCTGCTAGTCAGGAGGAACAGTTTCCACCATGAAGGATTTTAGTGCTTTTCTAGATATGAGGAGATACAAGAGTTGGCCTCATAAAATAGGCTCTTGAAAATGTCTAACGATGTGAAGACCTGTCCTGCCAGTTTTTTTCCCCCTGAGCACAGAGTGCCTCACTTTTGCTCTCCACACTGAACTCCTTTCAGAGGGTGTTGAAACTCAATAGAGGTGGCAGCAAATAATTTAATCTTCATAGAGATAGAGGGTAAGTACCCATGGCAAACGCCAATTTGTAGTTGACGGAAAACAGTGCAAATATTTTAAGAATTGCAAGTTGTTCTTAATGGAAAACTGAATATGTGAAGTTTTGTTTCATTTGTTAATACTTTGGATAACATTTTACTTTTTCTAAGTATGCTGTTTCAGAGTCTTACTCTCCTGCATTTATTTCATAAATTGAAGACATATGATACTGATATCAAAGGGAAAAAACCCATCATAACTAGTCTTTAGATCATTCCCTTTTGCAATGATTGTATATAAATAAAAGATACCAGCTCTTTACTTCTCACTTATTAATTGTATTTAATGAAAATCAGTTGGCAGTTCAGTATTTGTTACCCACCTCTCTTGCCAGCTAGATATGAGAAGGTATGTTTAACATATTTAAATCTGGATAACTTAATAAGCAAGTAAATAGAATATTTTGTTGATGTATAACATTTACTATTTATTGTCCAAATCTAATTTCCTATATAAAATATATGGGTTATACAGGGGGAAAACTAATCATGCAATTACATTACAACTCAACAGTTGTATTCCTGGGCATTTATCCCAGAGAAGACATTTTCACACAAAGACTTGTACATGAATATTAATAGCAGCTTTGTTTTACCTGAAAACTGAAAACAACCCAAATGCCCTTCAATGGATAAACAACCCAGGTGTATGCCCATATCACGTAATACTACTCAGTGAGAAATGACCTACTGACATGCGCAACAATGCGGATGGGTTTCAAGAATCTTATGCTGAAGGAAATAAGGCGATCCCAGAAGATAACATACTACATGATTTTATTTATGCAGCATTCTTGAAATGACAAAATTACAGAAATGGAGAACAGATTCGTGATTGCCAGAGATTAAGGAAGGAGTAGGTGTGAAAGAAAAGTGGCAGCCTGGGCAATCTGAAGACTGAGAATCTTTATCTTGACTCTACCAATATAACCTGGTTATAATATTGTACTATGTTACAAGCTGTTACCCTTGTGGGAACCTGGATAAAGAATAAGATGATCTCTGGGTATTATTTCTTATAACTACATGTGAATCAACAATTATCACAAATTTTTTTAAGTTTAATTTCTAAAAACCTGTGATGTTTATTTATTTGCCATTTATTTTTTCTTTGGATTAGTCTATGTCATATTTGTATAGGGTGCAATGTGATCTTAACATAAAAGATATTTTTTACTTATATTCTACATTCAGCCTCATTTTAAAAAAAAAAAGGAGTTATTTTAAACTGGGTACTTTTGTTACATGTTGTTACATTTAGAAGACCACAACTCAGTCGATAAATCATCTGCCTCAATGCAGGAGACCTGGGTTCGATTCCTGGGTGGGGAAGATCCCCTGGAGAAGGAAATGGCAACTCACTCCAGTATTCTTGCCTGGAGAATTCCCTGGACAGAGGAGCCGGGCGGACTACAGCCCATGGGGTCGCAATAAACACAAAGATTCCCCTTGATAGTTTTGACCTACTTCTTGGTTTCATTGTTAAAAGTTCTGCTATCATTTCTCATACGTCTAACCTTTCTGTCATTTAATATTTCAAAATCATAACATGAGGAAAGTGCAAAGCTGGTTTGGTACAAAGTGGCTTTAAATACTCCAATACCCACAGCACGTATGGACATCGGTGTTTTGGGAGAGGGAACAAAAACTTCTCTCGCCAGACAGCCTGGAATCTTTGCGCTGACTTTGAACTGCTCTCCGACAGTCAGCAGCGCGCTAACGGTAATAGGCCGACAGTCCTGAGTGACGTCTGGACGCCAGGTCCGGGCGGTGCAAGCTGCGCGCCACTGCCCTGCTTTGAGCTGCTGACGGATCCCGGCGGTGCTTTAACAGCGGTCCTATGTGGCAGAAATGGGAACTGCAGGCACTCGGCGGCATCTTGGACCCCTGCGCGGAGGAGCGGCAGCCCCGTATTTTCCTCTAGCCTTCGCCCAAGGAAGAAAAGCACTGGAATGGAGCCAGGATGCTCCGGGCCTGGCCCTTTCCGCACTGCACACGAGTGCAGCGGCCCGGGGTCACAGTCCTAGTGCCGCTCCAGCAAGCGGGGGAGGAGTGATATAAGCCATTTGTGCTTGGCTTGGCACGCCCTGGACCACCCTGTGGAGTTCTCAGGGTTACGGGGCTTGGAGGAAAGAGGGGAAAGAAGAGTTCACTGGGCTTGGGAATCTTCAGTATGGGGAATTAATGCCAAGCAGCCTTCCGAAATGGTCCTTAGGTCCAGTTTCTGTCCGTATTATCCAGTCTGGGTGTTGTGATCTTTTTTTTTTTTTTTCCCTTCTAGGGGTGTGAAAGGGCAAGTTTTAATTTGCTTCTTCAGGACCTGCTCTGCTCCCATTCTTCCCCATTTTACTAAGAGGCATCGCTGCCCGCCCATACCCTCAAGCCGGATCCTAGGAGTCGTCCTGAATTTCCCTCTCCTCTCTCCATATCAACAAGCCCTGTTGCTTCCACTTCCAAACACGTCCTTTTCTCTCCACTTCATTAATGACTTTCTCAAAGCTTCCAAAGACCTCCCTCTGCCCCTAGTATGCAAACACAATGAGCTTCCTGAAGTATGAATCAAATTCTGGCATCCTCCATTCAAAAGCCACCCCCTCCCACCTCTCCAAATTCCTCTGTTTACTGGTCTCCAGCCTTGTGGACCACCGCCGCCTTCTCTTTGACCATGTCAAGCCTGTTTGTACAAACTGAGGAGGGCTTTTCCCTGTTAATGGCGGCCTCACTGTCATCCTTCAGATCTCAGTTCAAAAGCCCCTCCACAGAGAGGCCTTATCTAAAGGAGGATCCTCACACCTAATCAACTCCAGCCAACTACTCTTTCATATCACCAGGTTTCTTCTGTCATAGATAGAGATTCTGGTATTTATTGTTTATCCCTTCCACTGAAATATTAGTTCCATAAAGGCTAGACTGTTTATCTTGATCACAGCCAACTTTGTAATACCAAGCACAATGTCTGCTTAGAGAAGGCATTCAATATGTTTGAATTACTAAATAGATGAAAAACCATTTAGTCTACTAAAAAATTGGGGAGGGTGGTAAATGTGGCTACTACACTATGAAAATGGATCAGGAGGTATCAGAGTTGCACAGCAGAGATTCACTCAAAACAACGACATGGATTTTACATGAAGTCAGAGGAACCCCTTCCCTAACACAGAACAAGTATTCCTGTGGACTCACCTGCTCTGGAAATGGGATACATCTATTGGAAATATTTAATTTTTTTAATGTTAGAACTAAAACAGAGACATTAAGAGAAATGAATAACATTAAACCAAGCATTATTTATAAATCAAGATCCTAATTCACAGTATGTTACAAAATTGGAAGTGCTAAGTGATATTATTCTTGTATCTTTCACACAAACAAAAGTTTTAGAAGAGCTGATGGCCATGATATACAATAGAGCTTTTATACCATAGGCTGGAAATTGCTTTTTGAACAAAAACAAACAAAAACTCAGGACACAAAGAAAGCAACTATTTTAAAAACTGATTTCACAGTAATTATTCTACATATTTTGAGTTATCTTTACATTACTTATAGGCATGTCAAATAAATTCATTTCTTTTCCTGTTAATAAAAAAGGTACATTCACAGAATCAGTGCACTCAATAAAAAGTAAACAGATGAAACAGGATACCTAGAGTCAACAACATCTTCAAGGCCAAGTCTAGCCACTCAAAATCACAAACTTCTGTTCATTTTCAACGACTCCTCTCATATTTAAGATTTCAAATATGACTGGTTCAGTAGGCCAGTTCTTCAGGACGACAGGATGTGTAGCCCACACAGGATTACCCAAAACTACGTTAACATTTCCAGGATGCTGGTGTGAAGTCCACGGAGTTTTGTGCATAAAAATTAAGAAAGTCTAACACTGATGTTCAAGGCCAGGAGCATCCATCTTTCAGTCCTGTACTAGTTGAAATCCTAAGGCTACCTTTCATCAGCCAAGAGAGCAGTCCGTTCCTCCTCTGTGCCAAGGATATTTTGAAGTTCAGATCTATATTGAAGGAAAAAAGAAGCCAACCTCAATATTTCTCACCTTAAAAAAAAAACAACTCAGTACCTACATCACTACCCAACTATTTCCATATATGTGTCTATCAAGTGATGAGGCACAGAGTGCCCAGAGATCTTCAGACTGGAAGAATGGGTGTAAAATGCTGTTTGTTTTCCACTTCCACAAGCCAAATTTTAAAGGGAGGAAAAGAGCTCCAGAGCTGACCATACCTCCTCCTTCTCCTCGAGTGCTCCAACAGATAAAACAAGCCCATCACTAGTCCCTTTAACACAATGAAAGATATGATTAACATCAATTATTCAAGTCATGTTTCTCCATAAACATAAGAAAAATGAAAGGAAAAGACTAATACTCACGCTTGTCAGAGCCCAGAGACCCTGTAGAGCAGCTGCCCACTCGAAACCAATTTTCTCATAGAGAAATCCCCCCAGCGTTGGTCCTACAAAAGCACTAACAATGGAAAGAAGAAAGAGGATTAAATAGAGCCAAAAAAAAGTTACTTCTTATGGGCTACATGACCTCTTCAATTCATTGTATTGAAACTACGCGTGTGTGCATGCTAAGTTGCTCAGTCCTGCCCGACTCTTTGTGATCCCATGGACTGTAGCCTGTCAGGCTCCTCTGTCCATGGGACTCTCCAGGCAAGAATACTGGAGTGGGTCGCCATGTCCTCCTCCAGGGGGTCTTCCCGACCCAGGGACCAAACCCTTGTCTTTCCTGCTTTGTAGGCAGATCCTTTACTACCAGCGTCGCCTGGAAAACCCTGAACAGGGCATTAGGTGTAAGAAAATAGAAAGTCAAAGTCGCTCAGACGTGTCTGACTCTTTTCGACCCCATGGACTGTATAGTTCATGGAATTCTCTAGGCCAGAATACTGGAGTGGGTAGCCTTTCCCTTCTCCAGGGTATTTTCCCAACCCAGGGACTGAACCCAGGTCTCCCACATTGCCAGCAGATTCTTTACCAGCTGAGCCACAAGGAAAGTAAGAAAATAATTCTACCTGAAAAGGATGATGCTTGAAATGTTTAAACAATCCTAAAATTATGACTGCTTCTGAAAAGTTGGTGCCTTATATGAGAATTTTAAAAAGATGGCATGCATTCAAAAGAGTCTTTATTATATTCTCTCCAGGTATTTGTATTTAAAATAACTCAGTACATACTGACTGATGATAGCTACACAGCTAGCATATAATTCTGTCTCTGGTATAGTACAGAGTGGGCTTCCCTGGTGACTCAAAGGAAAAGAATCTGCCTGCCAATGCAGAAGACGCAGGAGATGTGAGTTTGATCCCTGGGTTGGGAAGATCCCCTGGAGGAGGGCATAGCAACCCACTCCAGTACTCTTGCCTGGGAAATCCCATGGACAGAGGAGCCTGACAGGCTACAATCCATGGGGTTGCAAAGAGTCAGACACGACTTAGCAACTGAACAACAACCTAGTACAGAGTAAAAATTAGATACAAAAATGAATGAATAAATGAATACATCTTTAAACCTGAGACATGCTCCTGTTAAAAGAACTTTAAAATATCACTTACATAAGACAAAGTATATAAGATCATTGTGGTCACTTTGTTAAAACTGTTGGTATAACCACTGATCTTGAAGTCAGATAGCATGGGTCAAAACTGCAGCATTGCCCTACGAGAATTATGCAGCTTCTTGCAGTTCATCTGATCTCTGAGTGTCTGAATTTCTCCATCGGTAAAATTGGAATAGTAGTCTCCAACTTACAAGTGTGAATTAAATTCCAAAGCTACTCACCCAACTGACCACATTGCACCAAAGAGACCTGACACAAGTCCCAGGGTACTTAATCCTTCTTCAAATCCATTTTCACTGCAAAAAGAAACAAGAGTATATTCATGGTTAAAAGGGAAACTTAAATGAAACAAAGGAATAGCGTATGGTAGATGAACTAAACCAAACCAGGGATAATCTGGACAAACTCAACAGCAAGAACACTCCATTTCTAAAATAAAAAGTTAACCTCATTTGAAGATATTCTCCTAGTTATGGTTACTGCAGGGTTTTCTAGAAATGCTTCTACTGTATATATAGGATATAATATTAAGAATCATGACCCACTTACATTACATGTTTATTAAAGTATACAATTAAGAAATCTTAAGATGAAACGAACATGTAAAGAGAACAATGGGCAACTTTCAGAAAGTACAGAAGCAGCTCCTTATTCCTATGAGCATTGTTGAATTGGCACATCAGAACCAACAGTTATTTTCCTGCTCAAGTTCACTTAGTGCTCTTCACCATCACATCTACTAAAGACTGACGGCCAAGTGACAAATGCCTGCTGTGGTACAGTACTTCATAATAAAAAGATATATTTGGTCTTCTTCCCCATTCCTGGCACAGAGCTAAAATTTGTGGAATTTCCTAAAAGATGAAAGCTATTTTTTAAAAAGTGTCTTTTGTTGTATTAATGAGATGATTTTGGGACCAGCACCCACATTGCATGGAGAATCAATATGGATTAGAGGGTTGGAACTTTCAGCCCCACAAATCCCTTCCCCATAGGGATGAGAATGGGGCTGGAGATTAAATCAATTGCCAATTGGTCAATGATTTAATCAGCCATGCTTATGTAATGAAGCTTTCATAAATATCCAAAGGAACTGAGTTCAGAATGCTCCCAGCTTGGGAAGCCAGAATGCTTCCACGTGCCACAGGGCTGGGCCCAGATAGAGGCTCCATTGCATGGGACCTCACTGCCCTTTGTATCTTGTCATCTGACTGTTGACAAGTGAACTGGTTTCCTAAGATCTATGAGCTACTCTAGTAAATTAATCAAATCCAAGTCATGGGAACTGCTGATTTACAGTCAGTGGGTCAGAAGCACAGGTAACAACTTGCACTTGAACTTAGCTTTTGAAGCAGAGAGAGCCCTTAACCTGTGGGATCTGCTGCTATCTCCAGCTAAATGGTTTCAGAATTAATTGAATTGCAGGGCACCCACCTGGTTTCAGAGAAGTGCTTGGTGGTGTGAGGGAAAGAAACACACACGCTGGAATTGGTGCTAAAATCATTTTACCTGGTCACTCTGTGTCCTTGTATGGACCTCCATTGTGAGAGGGAATGATGCTGAGGTCTTTCCACTGTACTTTGGCTTTATTTTAAAATTTATTGAAGTAAGATTGATTTACAATGTTGTATTAATTCCTATTGTACAGCAAAGGGCTTCAGTTATGCATATACATATATATGCTTTGACTTTTTAAAAGTATATCTGTACCAAGGTGTAAACCGAGCTAAGCTCCTATCCACAACCCATTTTACCTATCACTGTATTAACATTACTCTATATTATCATTTATATTATTGTATAGTTGCTTATAATATTATAACAATATTGTGTGACATGAAATCATGAAGATTTAGTAGTGTAAAAAAATATCCAACATCCTACAAAACTGAGAAATTCAAGAAAGCTTGTGATGTTTACTGTTAATTACAACAGTTCAAGCAATGGAAGTAACTTACTGTGCGCAACTGAGAATCTCTGGGAAAGTTGGAATCAAGCCAATTCCAGCAGAGATACCATTTATGACTAATATCAGCACCAACAACCAGAGTTGACTGCAAAAAAGTTTTAGAGAAAAAAAAAATTAACATTGAAAGAGACAACAAAGCTTCATGCCAAAAAGGGCAGGCAGGATCTTGGCAGAAGTTCCTTTCACAGATTACAAGACTAGTCTGATTCTTATTCCCATCTGATCTTTACATTTTGATGGAAAAAAATCCATTCATTCTTCTGTCCCAAGGTCTTTGGCCACACATGTCACATGCCTGGAGTCAACTTGCCTTATCACCATATAAAATCCTTTCAAAGTTGATTAAAATGTCAATGTTAACGTCACTCCTTCAAGCACTTAGTTTTAAAATTCCATCGACTGAAAAAGGGCACAGAAGGGATGTGGTAAAGGAAGTGACAGGAACCTGCTATAACTTCCATGCCAGGTCCTATGTCAGTTACTTCACATCCACTGCTCTTTTGAATCCTTGCAGCAACCCTGCCATGTGAGTCTGTTAAAACAATCAAAGAAGACAATCTAGGTGATAGAAGCAAACTTTACTTAACACTTCATGAGGTGTATGGTCTCCTTTCAGAGGACTGCAAAATGGGATGGAAGGCAGGAAGCTTTTACAGTGTAAAGAGTAAAGAACAAGGAAGAGAAAATCAGAAAAATATCTGATTGCCCAGGGCCACACAGCCTATCTTGTCTGGGGTGAGAAAGCCAGAGCAGGGTTGGCGATTCGGGGGTGACTGGCTGACTGCTTTCTGGTCAGGAGGAGCATTTACTGGGACATGAAAGTTTTCTAAGCTTTGGTTTGCTGATATGGCACTCTGGGCTGGAGTGACTCCATTCTGAGCCTAGAAAGTTATTCCAGTGGTACTATTATCACCTGTTTTGTGTGTGTGTGTGTGTGTGTGGATAAGAAAACCTAGGCTCTTGGAAGTTAAATGAGTTACCCAAGTTCATACACCAAAGAAGGCAGAAAGTCCAAATACAAACCCAAACATGAAGGACTCTGAAATCCTTGCTTTTTTCCATGTCATGTTTTGTCCCAGAGGTACCTAAAAAACTCTAAGTAGCTCACTTTATTTTAGCAAAGAAATTATAATAAACAAGCTTTGGTAAGCAGCTACCACATACTAAGGGTGACACAGAAAAAAAAAAAAATTTAGTTCCTACCTCAAGGAGCAAGAAGTAGTGAAAAAAAAAAAGTGTATTCTATGAACAATCAGCTAAGGGTAGATAACAAATGCTATTTTTAAAATAAAGTACAAATTGCAATTGAAACACAAAGGAAAAATAAGCGTTTTTCTCATTTGATATAGATTTTATGCATTGATGTTCCCTTAGACCATTGCTAGCATCCAGTAAATACTGTCAGTAAAACAAATATTTCAATATAGTCCTAAATCTGATAATTATTTAAATAATAAGATTCAAAGATACTAAGCGTATCAGTGTTACACCAAAATTTTTAAAAATAATTCTTAATAATATTTGGCTGAAAATTTGCAAGAAGAAAAAAAATTACCTCTTAATGTGCAAGAATGGGGCAGGTCCTAAGAGCATGTAGCAACCTGCTAAGGTTAAGTTTCCAAAAACCAGAAGCCATTTCCTTAGGTGCTGAGAAAGAAAGTCCAAAGAGACTTAGAGGTTAAAACCTCCCATAATCCAAGAATATAAAGAAATCGTCAAGGAATACAAATCATGATATTTAAAAAAAATCAATACATTGAAGAAAACGAAATTTTACATGTAAGAGAAAACAGGGTAGATGGTAAACACAAAAGCAAGTGTAATCAGTATACCTCAAGACAGGGTGTGAGCAAAGGACAAGATCCCTTGGAATGGGAGTATATTGTGGATTTTGCAAATGATGCACTGTTTCAAATATAACAATTTAAAAGAAGCAGTCACCACAAGAAACAGCCATGTAGATGCATTATCTAGAAAAATTCACATTTTAAAAAGTAGCAAATAAAATGTTTTCTTATAAACTACTGAAAAGCAGGCTAAACATTACAAGGGTATGACATCCATTCAGTTATATAAACGGCTACATCTTAAAACTAAGCTCCAAACACTTTAAGACACTTGCTTTTTGTCACCTGGATTACCAAGTAATCTCCACATAATCAGTCTTCATAAATATATACCCACGTGCAACAAAGAGGGGAAACATGAAAATAAGCATTAGTATCACAGAAGCTTGAGACTTGGTGAATAGTACTAAGCTCTCTATACTAGTCATCTAGACTGAATCATTTAAACCTAGTTAAAGGAAAAGAGAAGAAATTTTCTTTCAGGGTGGCTCTGGGATAATAACGCATATTGTCATGACCAGTCCTTTCACTTTCGTAGAAAAACTACATTTTATCCTTTCAAGGTGGTCAAGTCATAAGTACCTTTGAGCTCTGTCCTGATTATTAAGGTCAATCCACTTTTTTTCATCAAGGGAATTTTTTCCTTTAGAAAATCTAATTCAGGAGTTTTTCAACAGTTTTGGCATAAGCTTCCACTTTTCCCAGCTGAGGCAATTAAAGAGTGAATCTGCTCAGGGTGATAACAAGTTGGAACATACTGAGATCTCACACTGAAACCTCTCCATCAGCTCAAAAAAAAATGAATATTTAAGAATTTAAATGTTCTCACTGCTCCCCCTCCCCCACAAAGATAACTGTGGGGATGGATATATTAACTAACTAGATGGAGTGAATCCTTTCACAAAGTGTAGAGATACCAAATCACCATGATATATACTTCAAATATCCTAAAGTTTTATTTGTCAACTATACTTCAATAAAGATAACATTTAAAGAAATTTGAATATGTTCATTCTAATCAATAGCCCTGCAGAACTCCAGAAGTACAGTTGGACAACCACCAGACATACAAAAGTCATTCTTAAATATCAATGAAGTGTACATACTGGCATTTTATCACTGAGTAGGCCCACCAGTGGTGAAGAAATGGCATAGGATAATGCCAAACCCAGGAATACCAGTCCCACATATCCAGCTGGTAAATTAAACTGTAAAAGAAATCCTGTGTTAAAGTTACATGGTTAAGTCATTTAAAAAAAATAAATATCTATCTTTTCCTTCTGCATCTCTTCAGCTCTTATCACCTGCCATGAGGCTACGACTAACACTTAGCATCCTTCGTGATTTTTGTCTTATGCTTGTAAACAGATTATTTTTTTCATTATAGGAGAAGAAACCTAACCAGAGGTCAGAAATACAGGATGTTTTGCTTTGTGAGCATTTGATAGCAAATATTGTATAATTACCCTTCTATGAACCACAGCAGTTTTACATGTCAACCTGTGCTTTGCAAACATTAGTATACACAGAAAAGATTACCTGGAGAACTTGTTATAAGAGGTTTGTGAACCCCAGCCCAAGAATTTCTAAATCAAAAAGTCTGGGAAGAGGCCTAAGAATCTGCATGTCAAACAACAATCCCAGGTATGCTGTCTGTCCACAGACTAAAGTGCATTGCTGTACAAAGCATCGACGATAATATCTACACTATCCATCTCAAAGGGATATTAATATCTAATTAAAGAATTAGATGGTATGACACTTTGGCTTTTATAATAATAAGCTACCTCATAACTCTGTTACTGTTACCAATATGATATGATATTTATTGGTTATCTGAGTCATTCTCACTTTCCTTAATTTCCTTCAGTTCAGTCGCTCAATCGTGTCCAGCTCTTTGAGACGCCATGAATTGGAGCACGCCAGGCCTCCCTGTCCATTACTAATTCCCGGAGTTCACTCAAACTCACATCCGTTGATTCGGTGATGCCATCCAGCCATCTCATCCTCTGTTGTCTCCTTCTCCTCCTGCCCCCAATCCTTCCCAGCATCAGAGTCTTTTCCAATGAGTCAACATTTCCCATGAGGTGGCCGAAGTACTGAGTTTCAGCTTTAATATCATTCCTTCAAAAGAACACCCAGAGCTAATCTCCCTTAGAGTGGACTGGTTGGATCTCCTTGCAGTCCAAGGGACTCTCAAGAGTCTTCTTTAACACCACAGTTCAAAAGCATCCATTCTTCGGTGCTCAGGAAATGGCAACCCACTCCAGTGTTCTTGCCTGGAGAATCCCAGGGACGGGGGAGCCTGGTGGGCTGCCATCTCTGGGGTCGCACAGAGTCAGACACGACTGAAGCGACTTAGCAGCAGCAGCAGCAGCAGCTTTCTTCACAGTCTAACTCTCACATCCATACATGACCACTGGAAAATCCATAGCCTTGACTAGACAGACCTTTGTTGGCAAAGTAATGTCTCTGCTTCTGAATATGCTATCTGGGTTGGTCATAACTTTACTTCCAAGCAGTAAGCGTCTTCTAATTTCATGGCTGCAGTCATCATCTGCAGTGATTTTGGAGCCCCAAAAAATAAAGTCTGACACTGTTTCCACTGTTTCCCCATCTATTTCCCATGAAATAGATGGGATTTCCCATGGGACCAGATGCCATGATCTTCATTTTCTGAATGTTGAGCTTTAAGCCAACTGTTTCGCTCTCCTCTTTCACTTTCATCAAGAGGCTTTTTAGCTCCTCTTCACTTTCTACCATAAGGGTGGTGTCATCTGCATATCTGAGGTGATTGATATTTCTCCCGGCAATCTTGATTCCAGATTGTGCTTCTTCCAGCCCTGCGTTTCTCATGATGTACTCTGCATATAAGTTAAATAAGCAGGGTGACAATATACAGCCTTGACGTACTCCTTTTCCTATTTGGAACCAGTCTGTTGTTCCATGCCCAGTTCTAACTGTTGCTTCCTGACCTGCATACAGATTTCTCAAGAGGCAGGTCAGATGATCTGGTGTTCCCATCTCTTTCAAAATTTTCCACAGTTTATTGTGGTCCACACAGTCAAAGGCTTTGGCATAGTCAATAGAGCAGAAATAGATGTTTTTCTGGAACTCTCTTGCTTTTTCCATGATCCAGCGGATGTTGGCAACTTGATCTCTGGTTCCTCTGCCTTTTCTAAAACCAGCTTGAACATCTGGAAGTTCACAATTCATGTATTGCTGAAGCCTGGCTTGGAGAATTTTGAGCATTACTTTACTAGCATGTGAGATGAGTGCGATTGTGTGGTAGTTTGAGCTTTCTTTGGCATTGCCTTTCTTTGGGATTGGAATGAAAACTGACCTTTTCCAGTCCTGTGGCCACTGCTGAGTTTTCCAAATTTGTTGGCATATTGAGTGCAACATTTTCACAGCATCATCTTTCAAGATTTGAAATAGCTCAAATGGAATTCCATCACCTCCACTAGCTTTGTTCATAGTGATGCTTTCTAAGGCCCACCTGACTTCACATTCCAGGATGTCTGGCTCTAGATGAGTGATCACACCATCGTGATTATCTGGGTCATGAAGATCTTTTTTGTACAGTTCTTCTGTGTATTCTTGCCACCTCTTCTTAATATCTTCTGCTTCTGTTAGGTTCATACCATTTCTGTCCTTTATCGAGCTCATCTTTGCATGAAATGTTCCCTTGGAATCTCTCATTTTCTTGAAGAGATCTCTAGTCTTTCCCATTCTGTTCTTTTCCTCTATTTCTTTGCACTGATCGCTGAAGAAGGCTTTCTTATCTCTTCTTGCTCTTCTTTGGAACTCTGCTTTCAGATGCTTATATCTTTCCTTTTCTCCTTTGCTTTCCACTTCTCTTCTTTTCACAGCTATTTGTAAGGCCTCCCCAGACAGCCATTTTGCTTTTTTGCATTTCTTTTCCATGGGGATGGTCTTGATCCCCGTCTCCTGTACAATGTCACGAACCTCAGTCCATAGTAACTAGTCTTTAATGAAGCACATGGGATCTACTTAGGTCAGTATATGTTTTAACAATTTTTATGACATAATTCAAGCTTAAAATTAGCCCTTGAAAGACAGTAGCAAGATATAAAAGTCAGAAATATCCTCTTCTGATTTTAAAACGGGGTGGACCCCTTCCTTCCCTAAAAGACTGGTCGACCAATGATGGGACAGTAAAAAGTCAATTCAAACAACAGATAAGGCAGAAAAAGGGCAACAGGAAAAAAAAGTGTGATAGAAAAACAGGGAAGTACATTTCTAAAGATTTTTATAAGTTAGACATGAGCAACCTGGGTTTATGAAAGATTGTTACAAATTTTTCAAGATTTGGACAGAGTTCTTAAAAGGAAGAAAAATGACTCTTAAGCAGACTCGTTGGTGATAATGTGAATGGAATGTGTCATTGAAAACACAAGATATTTTTCTTATGCATTACCTCATAGATGCTCACTGCTTAATTGTGATATTATATTATTTTCCAAAACTTGGGCCTGACAGTAAAATTACAGTCCCCAAGTTTACCTGTAGAATACCCCAAACTGTCGAGTGACTTGAAGGGGTTGTGTTTCTGATAATGGTGCTTTCTTCATTCTGGGGCCTCAAAGTGAACATGGGCTGCAGCTAGTAGATTTCTGTCTTTATAAACACAGATTAACTCTCTAGTATAATTAACTATCAGACTCGGTAATATACTCTATTGCATTATTTCTTAATAATCTTTTTTCAAAAATATCAAAGAACAAATTGCTATGACATCAAACTTTAAAATTCAGTCATTTTCAGCATTAAAAATACAGAGACTCCTGGTTCCTTTCTCCCATTTCAGATCAGTACAGTTCATAGTCTTTCACATATATGCAAAAGACTAAAAGTAAATGGATCCAGAGGGGATCTGTTAGAAAAGAAGGACACCTCACATTAAATGAGCCACTCAGAACCTCAAATGCCTCAGTGGAATTAAAACAGAGGAAAGTATCCTTGTTAAGTAGTCAGGATGCTGCCCAAGCCAGATCTATGATGACCAGAGCGAGGCCTAGGAGAAAGAGACCAGATGAAAGGCATCTTTCATTTACACAAATCAGACCCCTAGTTATAGGGACATCACAGAGGGAAGGTACAGGCTCTCTTGATGTATAGATTTCATTCTGCCTCCTCCTTGCAGCCACACCCAGAACTTTCTAGCAAGCAGGGCCTGAGAACAAGCAATTATGTGCACCTACCACAATGGGGAGTTTTCATCACCAGGCTACTCACCTTCTCCAAAACAAAGAGGGACAGTGTAGGCTCAAGGAAGCCAAAACAGGAGCTGAATGAGGTGATGACAAAGGATAAAAAGGCAACCTTGGGTAAAGTGATGAGTTTCCAGAACGAGTGTTTCCCTTTATCAGACTCTTTGGGGTAAAAATTTAAAAAGAAATTAGAGTAATTAACACTGATGAACTTAATCTTTCAGTCTATTTTCAAAAGTAAAATTGGTAACGCCATCTTTATCCAGTAATCAAAACAACCATGTCTCTGAGTTTGCCTAAAACTGCACATTATCAACATTTGCATATAAGTTATTCAAACCTAGAAGCCATTCCCAGGTAGTTAAGAAATAATTTCTCAGACTCAAAAGAAGTCAACTGGCGTCAGAGCATGAGGAGAAGTGGTCTTGGTTACAGGTCACCATCTAGAAGGCTTTCCCCAGATGGGAGAGAGAACACATGAAGTTGCCCTTGGTGGTAGGAAAAACCAGACACTTTATCAGGCAACAATGTGTGTGTGCTGAGGAGGAATCTGAGTCAATCAAAGAACACAAGACTATTTTTTTCTGCTTACAGAAAAACACTGGATTGAAAGGGATGTTAGTGAATCACGGGTGCATTCAATTTGGCATCAGGGTCAGCTGAGAGCCAACCTCGTGTCAGTTGCTCAGTCGTGTCTGACTCTTTGCAACCCCACAGACTGTAGCCTGCCAGGCTCCTGTGTCCATGGGATTCTCCAGACAAAAATACTGGAGTGGCTTGCCATTCCCTTCTCCAGAGGATCTTCTCAACCCAAGGATCGAACCCTGGTCTTCTGCATTGCAAGTAGATTCTTTACCGTTTGAGTTACAGGAAAGTCCTTTGAGCTATAGGGAAGCACCAACCTCAGGTGCTGCCATTTTCCCAGCAGCAACACAACTTCTGCATTGTCCCAAGCATCAAGCATGGTTGTTCCCAAGCCTCCAATCATATCCTAAACTCCCTTCTTTTTCCCCTGGCAATTTTTCAATCTCTAGCCACTTTGTAAAGCCTCGTTCTGGTCCTAAGCATCCTGCAAATTTTACCTCCATTACCATGTAATTGAGCAACCTAAACTGCATTTCATCTTACATGGTTTATTGTTGGGTGACTTTCCTATCTTCCAACTAATGTGCTCAACAAAATCTTTGCTGAGTCTGATATCATGCCAAATCACTGGGCACACAAAGCCAAAGAAGACAAACTCAGATCCTGACCTCACAGAGAAGTTACCAAAAGGTGTAGTGAGAGCCAGGATGGAGCTAGGAGGGTAGCAATTGGAGCATATGAGAGGGTTGCCTAAAAAAGAGGGAAAGCTGTTTAGGAGAGAATTTATGAAAGTAGTAATATCTAAATTACTGTCTAAAGGATGAGCTTGAGATGAGCAAGCAAAGAAGGGGGAAAGAATAACCCAGGCATATTATCCAGGAATGGCTCATTGTGAGACTCGAAAGCGAGGGGAAAGTATTCTGTTTGAGGAAATGAAGGAGCAAAAATAAAGAAGGAGGGTGGACATTGGAGTGTCGGGAGGAGAGATCATACCGCAGAAGGATGTAGTGATAAGATGATGCAGGGCTTTGTAAAGTAGGCTAAGAAGCCCAGGAAATCACTAGAGGTTTCAAACATGAGTCAGACTTGCAGTTCAAAGAGCTACACCTGTGGTCTCCTGGGAAACAGAGACAGGAGGCGAGTTAGGAGACTGTGCAGTGAGCTAGGCCACGAAGCTCTGAGGGCCAGAGCAGCACTGACCTATCCTCATTTCAACAGAACTCATTATGTAATAAATTCTTGGTAAATAATGATTCGGTAGGAAGCAAAGAACAAAAGAAGCATCAAGTGTGGTCCAGCTATATTTGTCAGGATAAGAGGGATAAGAGGGATAATTTCTTAATTATTAGCCAAATAGTCAATGATGAACCAAATGCGAACCCAACCTGTTTCGCTACTGATTTGACTTAGAAAAGGGCTAAGCCCACCATGTGGCTCAGTGAGGCAGGCCAGCAGGGAGACTTGACTGGTTATGGATTTCGGATTGTGTATTACCAATGTTTAAAATAACAATGATAAAGGATCAACTTTAATCGATTACATTTATTGTGTATATAGAAGTATTATGGGTCTATGGCATAAGACAAAGTATTATGAAATAAATAGTCCCTTTCTCTGCATGCAGAGTGGGAAAGGGGATTATCACCATAAGAACATACAGGAATGTCCATGAAAATGAACACATCATGAGTTTAGCTAAGCTGTTGAAGAAGCCCAAGTAATGAAAACTTAGGGTGATACCTGTTTCTAGAGACACACAGCAGAATCACCCAGGGAGATTTTCCAACCTCCTTAAGTAATCTCTCTGCTTCCTCCAATTCTGATACATTCTTCTTGGAGGACATGACTCCATGGTTGACAATGCCTGCCACAGGAAGCTGCTCTGAGAGGTAAGGAAGCGGAGAGGCCTTCAGGTGTGGAGGGACAGGAAGCATGCGGAGCACTGCGGCACCCCTGCCTCAGCATTTAGGTCACTGATTGAGAGGGCTCAGGGAAACTTTCCAGAAGAGGTCATACAATTAAGTTTTGAAGGATGAGTCGGAGTCAGATAGAGTGGAAGTGGGAGGCAGTCCAGCTCATATGACTTGCCTGAGAAACCTCTAACAACAGCTTCTAGTGGCTTTCAAGGTAAAGCTCACAATTCATGGATTCAGGCATTTTTCTTAAGAGGACTGTCATCCCTACAGGGGGCTTCCTCAGTGGTTCAGTGGTTAAAAAAAAAAAAATCCACTGGCAACACAGGAGATGCAGGAGATGCGGGTTCGATCCCTGGGTGGGGCAGATCCCCTGGAGGAGAGCATGACAACCCACTCCAGTATTCCTGCCTGGAGTATCCCATGGACAGGGCAACCTGGCAGGCTACTATCCACAGGGTCTCAAAGAGTGAGACTTGACTAAAGGGACTGAGCACCACACACAGGCATCCCTAGAGGGGTGGGAGGAGGGAGTGGTGGGGGGAGGGAGACTCGAGAGGAAGGAGATATGTGCATACTAATGACTAATTCACATTTTTGTATGGCAGAAATCCGCACAACATACTAAAGCAATTATCCTCCAGTTAAAAACATAAATTTTAAAAAATTAAATTAAAAAAAAGGATTGTCATGTACATGACTGTGTTTTAAAAATATTTCTTTAGGGACTTCCCTGGCAGTCCAATGGTTAAGATTCTGCATTGCACAGCAGGGGGCATGGGTTCATCCCTGGTCCCCTGGTCGGGGAACTAAGATCCCACACGCCAAATAGCATGGCTGGGGTGGTGGGGGGGGGCGGGGGTGGCACAGGATTTTTCTTTAGCACAATACAGAAGAGGAGACTTGGCAAGCAGATATAAAGGATAAGAGACAGCAAGGGGCTGAAATTGACTCTTAGTAACCCAAATCCACAGTGTTTATGGGTTTAAAAGGAAGTAAACGAGCGGAGTAGAACTTACAGAGTACAAAATTCTGCCAATATCATCAAAATAAAAGGAAATTTAACTTTCCAGACTTACCTATAAGCTTTCCTAAAACAGTAATTTTTAAAGGTACTCCTTAATTGGAACACCTAAATCTATATTTATAGCTTTAACATTATAAATTGTGAGATTTATTATATATATCAGTTTTCCCCATTCCATCTAAATACAAGATCCTTACTTAGATTAACAGAAAGCTTGCCAAACCATTTTGTTCATAAAAACATAGTGGGCCTTAGGAAGCAAAACAAAGCATAGTGGGCCAAACAAAAGCTAGTGGAGGTGATGCAATTCCAGCTGAGCTATTTTAAACCGTAAAAGATGATGTTGTGAAAATGCTGCACTCAATATGCCAGCAGATATGGAAAACTCAGCAGTGGCCACAGGACTGGAAAAGGTCAGTTTTCATTCCAATCCCAAAGAAAGGCAATGCCAAAGAATGTTCAAACTACTGCACAATTGCACTCATCTTACACACTAGCAAAGTATTGCTCAAAATTCTCCAAGCCAGGCTTCAATAGTATGTGAACCGAGAAATTCCAGATGTTCAAGCTGAACTTAGAAAAGGCAGAGGAACCAGAGATCAAATGGTCAACATCTGTTGGATCATAGAAAAAGCAAGAGAATTCCAGAAAAAAACATCTGCTTCTGCTTCACTGACTACACTAAAGCATTTAACTGTGTAGATCACAACAAACTGTGGAAAATTCTTAAAGAGAAGGGAATACCAGACCACCTTACTTGCCTCCTGAGAAATCTGTACGCAGGTCAAGAAGCAACAGTTAGAACCAGACATGGAAAAACTGACTGGTTCCAAATTGGGAAAGAAGTACATCAAAGTTGTATATTGGCACCCTGCTTATTTAACTTGTATGCAGAGTACATTATGCGAAATGCCAGGCTGGATGAAGCACAAGCTAGAATCAAGGTTGCATGAGAAATATCAATAACCTCAGATACACAGATGACACCACCCTAATGGCAGAAACTGAAGAGAAACTAAAGAGCCTCTTGATGAACAAAGAGAAGTAAGTACCAAGTAACTAGGCTGACAGTGATTCGAGGGGCTTCAAAAGATACCATGTTGTGGGAGTGAGGGGCAGAGATGAGGAGAGCAGGCCAGGACTCAAAGAATTACTGATGCTGGGGCAAGTCCAGCGCTTAATCACATAAGTTCTAAATGCCACATCCCACAATTAACTAGTAAGCCATCTTTTTCCCCTATATGATGTTATTGATAAAGAGTAAACAGAACCCTTTCCCCTACTGCAAGAGAATCTGACCTGGTGTCAGTCTCTTAGTTAATAGCCAAGTGTTCACCTGTGAACCCAACAGAAGGCCAGTCCGGGATGCCTGACTACAGAAACAACCATCAATATGCACAGAAAGACGACAGGCTCTCCTCCAGCTCTCCAGCTAACTTGGTGGTTGTGTCGCAGCAGGAATCTGATAATGGTAAAATGCCAACTCCATTACTCAGCAATCTGGCTTATAATGAAAATAATCCCTGACTGGTAAATTTAATCTGTACAGAAGGAACTATAAACTAACCATCAGTACTCGATGCTTTGTGCCTCCCTGAGCTTGGGGACTCTTGTACCCAGAATGTGCCTCGTGGAGACCCTGGCAGCTGTGCCTATGGCGTTGTTATGGGATAGGTTGACTCCTACAGGGCATGAAGCTTCGGAGCCAAGATGATTTCCATTACTGCCTGATGTGGCCCAGAGTCCTCACACTTGAGCTGTGCTGTACACACAGCTACAAGAAACCTGCGGAAGGAAGGTCTAACTTTGTCCTCCTGTCACAGTGCCTTGTAATGGAAAGATTTAATTTAGAATTCAGGAAGACATCTGGTGGGCATTGCATATGTTTTATGATAAGAAATTTAATATTTGCTAGTTCTGTAAGTCAGAAAGAATTTATGACAATTTATATAAACTAATTGCCTATCGTAACATTTCTGAAAAGAGAATTGATTCTTTCGCATACACTACAAATCTATTAGTGGTTATATAAAATGAAAGAGTGTATATGTTAAATTGGTCTCCTACAAAGGCATAAAAATACTTAAATTTAAGATTCTTAAAATGAACAATAAATGAGGTCTTACCATAATTGGGTAAAATATACATGTTGAGGGGAACCATCAGCAGAACTATGCATCCCAGAAAAATGAAAGGCACCTCATAGCCAAAGGACTGATACAAAAAGCCACCCAAAGGAGGCCCCAGCACTAGTCCCAGTCCAGAGAAAGTCTCAAGACTTCCCTAAAAATGGGAAAACAAAAGAAATTGAATTAATATGTTTCATTTGAAAAATGAACAAAGCTTTAATGGAAAGTTCTGAAAAAAATTCTATCCACTTCACAATTTATACACACACCACCCATACACATCCAAGACAGACCAAAAATTTAAACATGCACATTGAAATGATAAAAGTACTAGAAAAAGAAAATATAGAGTTTTTTCCTAATCCTTACAGTGAAGCAAATTTTCTAATTATGGCATAAAACCTCAGAAGACACAAAAGAAGACTGATAACTCTGGTTACATGAAAATATGAAAAACTATGGACAGCAAAAAAAAAAAAAAGACAAACAAAGAATGGGGAAAAAGTACTGACAAAAGACTAATTTCCCAAGAGTACCATGACAGCAACTATTAATGGACGAGACAAATCAGCAGTACTGTGGGAAAATGGGCAAATGTTATAGTCTGTTCACACATAAAATAAAAACAACTCACGCTAATGTGAACTGACCAGCTCTAACTTGCAGGACAGCAAAGCCCTACTCCAAACATGTTCAGCCACAAAACCTTGTTTTACAGAGCATGTCAACCAACTAGCATCTTTCTGAACCCCTTCTGAAAAATATACTTTTTGGAAATGGAAATAGTATATCTGTTACAGTGGCCAGCATGGCATGACAAATTGCTTAGAACCTAAAGTGAATTTATCCAGATATACAATACATATACAGATATATGTACTTACATTAACTGTGTAAATATATATGGGTATATACTTAATAAAAGTGTGGATATTTATATTTATACAGCAAATAGTTTACCTGATGGTCAAAACTTTCAAACTGTAGTATTAATATGGGTAAATGAGGGAACATGGTACTGAGCTGATTAGATCTGAGGTCTCTGAAAGTGAAAGAAAGAAAGAAAAGAAAGAAAAGAAAGTGAAAGAAAGAAAAGAAAGTGAAGTCACTCAGTCGTGTCCGACTCTTTGCGACATCATGGACTGTAGCTTACCAGGCTTCTCCGTCCATGGGATTCTCCAGGCAAGAATACTGGAGTGGGTTACCATTTCCTTCTCCAGGGGATCTTCCCAACCCAGGGATCGAACCCAGGTCTCCTGCATTGGAGGAAGACGCTTTAACCTCTGAGCCACCAGGGAAGCTGAGGGTGGTGCCTATTCTCATATACAAACCAGGAGTCCTTCAGGAATGCCTGAGTCCAGAGGAGAGAATGCAGCCGCTAAAAGCTGGGACAAGAATCTGCTATGTCACTAATACTCCATGTCAAGGCATCTGGGCAATATATGAGAATGTATGTCAATATGATGCTACCAGGCTCTGGATTTTTGTGGTAAAGTAAGTTGGAGAAGACTCTTAAGAGTCCTTTGGACTGCAAATAGATCCAACCAGTCCATCATAAAGGAGATCAGTCCTGAGTGTTCATTGGAAGGACTGATGCTAAAGCTGAAACTCCAGTACTTTGGCCACCTCATGCGAAGAGTTGACTCATTGGAAAAGACCCTGATGCTGGGAGGGATTGGGGGCAGGAGGAGAAGAGGTCAACAGAGGATGAGATGGCTGGATGGCATCACCGACTCGATGCACATGAGTTTGGGTGAACTCCAGGAGTTGGTGATGGACAGGGAGGCCTGGCATGCTGCAATTCATGGGGTTGCAAAGAGTCGGACAGGACTGAGCAACTGAACTGAAGTGAACTGAAGTCCGTCCTCAGACCCACTGCACAGAAGCACATATGGAATTCAAGACAATCTCTAAGATCCTTTCCATGACTCTGGGAAAAGTGCAAGCAGGACTGTAGTATAAATCTGCTTCAGGCAGCCCAGCCACAATCTAGGCTACAGAGAGATAGCAAACATTACTAAGGAGGTTTTTTTTTAAGAGGTTAAAAAAGAGTATTTAGTTTTGCCCATTTAGGGGCTTGTAAGCCCAGAAAAAGCACCTAAGTAAGACTAAGGGTACATTTATTGACAGCCTGCTGCTGAAAGTAGAAACTGGGGTAAAAGGTAACAAACACAGAGAGTAGAAAAAAAGCAGGTCTAGAAGAATGGGCCCCAGCTTTGGCTTGAAAGGTCAAGCAAACATTTTAGCTACACTAAAAGGAAAATAGGAAAAGTGTATAAAATACTAACCAATACTGTAGCCACACTGTTTGGAAAAGCCTTTGCAAGAATAGAAGAAGACGCAGTTATTGCTGCCTCGAAACTTATTGCATCAGTTATTCTCAGTAGAAAACACATAGCAATAAACACTGCTCCTTCTGGAACTTGGTCCAAGAGACTAAAAAAGAATAAGACAATCCTCAAATGCCAAATTGATTTTATTTAACTGTACTCACTGAAAACAGTAACACTTCAATCATTAAAATAAGTCACTTTAGAATATGAATTTTTAAGAGTTTCTTTGTTATATTTTTAGTAGGAGGAATTTGAGTCATAATAGCAGCCTCATTGTCCTTTTCTACTGACATATTTGATGTCTTAAATAATAATACTAAGTAGGCCTTTAAAAAATGCAGAGTCAATCTAACAAGAAGCTATGCAGAAAGACTTAGATTTAGGTCTTCCCCAAGCGGAAAAAAAAAAAAAGCAAAATCAGGAACCTGAGAAAGACTTCTGATAACATTATCTTAACATCTACATTCTGATCTTCTTTAGCTGATTGTTTAGACAAGAAACTCACTTTTTTGCTTAAGCCAAAAAAATTTGTGACTCAGAAAAGTGTGTTAAGTTTCTGTCACTCAAGTCACAGAAGTCCTAAAGAACAGATTCAGCAGCCAACTTAATGGTGATCCCCTAGAGGATTTTTTTCTTAAGATCAATGTCATTTATTTCATTCTCCACACCATCCAACGCCCTTCACCATTATTCATATGCCAGGCATTTGATAATCAATGGTAATGATTGATTTAAAGAAAACATTAACATTTTCAACTGAAGATAAATTAGGAAATCTGTTCAGGCTTCCAAACATATCAGAACATGACTTACCCAAAGAGAACTGTAACTGCTCCTGAGACAAACATTCCTGCTACAAACATAAATTTTGCTCCAATCTGTACAAGCTATAATAAACGTCAAAGAAAAGTGGTAAATTGATGACTGCTACAAGTCTATAGTGACATAAACAAGTCCACTGTAACAGGAAACAGAAGATTTGGGGAATATATATACAGTTAACAAAACGTAATTCTTTAGCAGAATGACAACATGCATTCTTACAAACATGGAAGAAGTTAAAAATCAATCAACCATAAGAATGGAACTGTCAACTGAAGCACAGTTCATAACATAAGATACTGGTTATTTCTGCATCAGTGGAAATTTTAGACTTGTAATTAGAATAACTCATTACACCATTTAAAAAAATTAATACTTACATATTTTCCAAATACCAAAGATGCCAGAAAGTCAAACAAAGCATAACATCCAAAGATCATACCAATCACTGTATTGCTGGCTCCTTTCTTTTCAGCCTTAAAAAAAAAAAAAACAGAAAAGAAAAAGTTTGAAAGATAAATTAGCAACAGTATGGGAAAAAATGGAGCTACTAGATCAGAGGATCACCCTCCTGTAACCTTTATCTGTAAAGCAATTTCAAAGATTATTATTTCAGAATAAACAGGCCAAGAAGGGAAAGGGAACGGTAGTAAAACTTAGTTCTCTGACATGAAAATAATTCACTCATTTAACTTTATGATCTTGAGAAAAAAGAGCAAAACTGGAGGTACCACACCTCTTGATTTTGAAAATAGATTACAAAGGTGTAGTAATTAAAACGGTACAATACTGGCCTAAAGACAGACATATGGATCAATGGAACAGAACAGAGAGCTCAGAAATAAACCTAAACAAACATGGTCAATCCATCTTCCATGAGGGTGCCAAGAACACACAATGGGGAAGAGATATTCTCTTCAACAAACGATGTTGGGAAAACTGGACATCCACGTGCTAAGGAATGAAACTGGATCCCTATCTTATAGCACTCACAAACTAAACTCAAAGCAAACTAGACTTAAACATAAAATCTGAAACTGCTAAAACTTTTTGAAGAAAACGGTGGATGGGGGACTTCTAAAAAATTATTTTTATTGGAGTATAGTTGATTTACAATGTTGTGTTAGTTCACCGTACAGAAAAGTAAATCAGTTATACATATACACATTTCTACCCTTACTTAGATTATTTTCCCATATAGGTCATGACATTGATCTTGGCAATGATTTCTTGTATTTGACACCAAAAACCTAAGCAAGAAGACAAATCAAACAAATGGAATTACACTAAACTAAAAATCTTCACAGCAAAGAAAACGATTAACAGAGTGAAAAGGCAATCTACAGAATAGGAGAAAGCAATTTGTAAACCATCTCCATATAAGTAGCTAATATCCAAAATATGTAAGACTCTCCTACAATTCAATAATCTATTAATAAAAAACCACCACAAAGAACATGACGTAAAAATGAGAAAAGGATTTCAACAGACATTTCTCTAAAAAAGAGACATACAAACGGCCACCAGGTATAAGAAAAGCTGCTCAAGATCAGTAATCATCAGGGAAACGCAAATTAAAGTCATAATGAGATATCATTTCACACCAGTTAGGACAGAGAGAAATAACTGAAAGCACAGAAGATAACAAGTGTTGGTGAGGAGGTGAAGAAATCAGAACCCTTATACACTGTTGGCAGGAATGCAGAATGGTGCAGCCTCTATGGAAAACAATCTGCAGGATCCCCAAAACATTAAAAACAGAACTACCATATAATCCAACAATCCCTCTTCTGTGTATATACCCAAAAGAATTGAGAGCAGCATCTCAGAGATATTTGCAATCCCATGCTCACTGTGGCACTAGCTAAGATAAATACAGAAACAACTAAGAAATAGCTAAGATAATATAGAAATAACCCAAATGTCCATCGACAGATGAATGGACAAAGAAAATGTGGTATATACATAACACAGAATATTATTCATCTCAAAAATAAGGAAATCTTGGCATCTTCAACAATATGGATGAATCTTGAAGAAATGACACTAAACGAAGTAAGCCTTCATAGAAGAACAAACACTGCATGATTCCGCTTGCATCAAGTATCTACAATAGCCAAATTCATAAAAGCAGAGCTTAGAATGGTGGTTGTCAGGGACTTTGGGAAGGGGGCAGTGGGGAATTATACCTCTTTAGATATAAATTTTCTGTTAAACTCATGTTATGTTCTCACCACAAAAAGAAGAAGAAAAAAAAAGTCCACAAGAAAACCTAAGGGATTTTTTGGAGGTGCTGAATAAGTTTAGTATTTTGATTGCAGTGATGACATCATAGATGGTGAGCATATTTCCAAACTCATCAATATACACATATTAAATAAGTGTAAATTTTTGTATAACAATGATACCTCAATGAAGTCTACCCTCAACCAAAATAAGAATTGTTAGCTTTAGCAGGCCAAAATCAGAATTAGAGTATAAGCAAAACAAAAAGCCTTGGTTGAGGAAATGTAAGCTCTGCATCTCCTGTAGAACTAAGCCAACAGTTGATCTTGAAATGCTTTCTTTTTGGTATCTTTGATTTCATAGAAAATATACTTATTGGTCTCTGCCCCCAGTTCTTGGCACAAAACTCTGACTATCCTTGTAACTTCCTTAGTGATAAGAGCCCTAGGAGTAATAATGTTCTAATATTTGGTCTTTGACCCTGGTTCCTGACACCAAGTGCCTAGTTCCTTGGCATCTCCTGGGTAACTCTTGGTGATTCCTGCTTGGGGATTAGTCACCAGAAAGACCAAGCCATGATTAGAAGCTTAGAGCTTTTGGTTCCACACCCCATTCTCCAGAGAAGGGCTGGAAACTGATTAAGTTGCCTATGTGATTAAGTCCGCATAAAAATCCCTAAGGTGTGGGATTTGGGGACCTCTGGGCTCGGTAAACACATGGAGGATCTGGGAATGCGGCTCACCTGCACGGGACGTGGGGGCTGCCACATACCTCCCGTTCTGTATCTCTTCCATCTACATGCCCAGCTATATACTTTATCACATCCTTTTATAATGGTGTTAAGCAAGTGTTTCCCTGAGTTGTGGAAGCCATTCCAGCAAGTAACTGAATCCTAGCTGGAGAAGTGGGAGGGTCACTGTGTCTTGCCTAAAGTTTTACCTATAAGTTCAAAGGATTTGTTAACAGAAGAAACCATTCATTACACACAAATAAATAATTTCTATTTTTATAGATTTGACTTAATTTCAACATGCAGTCATTAAAAAAAAAAAAAGAAATAGAAACGAGAGACAAAACTAATAGACAATACACCAACAACCTACCTCCAGACTTGAACAGATCTGCCAAGTCTCTTGTTAATAGCAATCTGGAGTCACAATGGGAAAGGGTCCTGAGTGGTGTGTCCACCCCATGGGTGAGACTTCAAATTGTGGTTAGGGGGATCCCACTTATAATCCCAGGCCTCAAACTGATATCATCATCAGTTTGCATGCAAAGCTGCAGCTCTGGTTTTGGGGTTCTTTTTTAACGTCTACAATGCCAGTTTGTTTCGCTTTGTGAATCATAGGGTTTTGTTAGACCCCAGGGATTGGCCAGATCTTCAGAGGCTCAAGAATTCCAAGACCCACTCCTTTTCTTATCTAAGCACTAGCTGTGCTTGCAGGCAGGATCCGTGGTGTCCAGGCAGGTCAGAAGTAAGTCAGAGGCCCACTCTCCTGCTTCTGAAGCCTGAACAAGGTTTCCTCCATTTTAATTTCCCTAACACATGGGAGGGCTTCCCAAGTGGTGCTAATGGTAAAGAACCCGCCTGCTAATGCAGGAGACGAGAGGCACAGGTTCAATCCCTGGGTAGGGAAGATCCCCTGGAGCAGCGCATGGCAACCCACTCCAGTATTCTTGCCTGGAGAATCCCACAGACAGAGGAGCCTGGCAGGCTACAGTTTATAGGGTCACAAAGAGTTGGACATGCCTGAAGAAGCTTCACACACACACACACACACATACACACACAACACATGGGAACCTGTAACTTGTAGCCAAGTTGGACAGAAGTTGGGGGTAACATGGAGACCTGCTACTTGCAATTGGCATCTGAAGCGGAGGGCAGTCTTATGGGACTGAGCTCTTAGCTTGTGGGGTCTGGGCTAATACAGACCAGTGTCAGAACTGAATTGAATGGTAGGACATCCAACTGGTGTCACAGAGAATTGCTTGGTGTGGGGAAAGGACCTACACATCTGGTGTCAAATGTGTTGTGAGTGTGGTAGCAGTGTGAGCATAAAGGTGAAACACAAGGGAGGAAGGTTTTCCAACTCAATATCACATTTAGTTACAGGATCAAAAGCCACTGAAAAACCCAAAAAAATCCCAAACAACCACTTTACTTTGCTGGTTAAAAAAATCTAACAGAAAATTCCTTAAGCTAGTACATGAGTCATCCCAAGGACCGTTCAGACCATTCAGTTCTCTATTTCTGATACCAACTACCTAACAGTTCGCAGAAGATACAGTTTCCTTTCCTGACGTCAATGACACAGATGAAAGAAGCTCCCTCTCCTCCCAACATGCTGCTGAAACATCTGGAGTAATTTATCGCCCATCAATGGTTCCTATGATTGTTTATGGACTACTCTATGGTGGCTCCTAAATTTGCTACAGGTGGTGCTGGTGCTGGTGCTTTAATCACTAAGTCGTGTCTGACTCTTATGACCCCATGGACTGTAGCCTGCCAGGCTCCTCTATCTATGGGATTCTCTAGGCAAGAATACTGGAGTGGGTTGCCATTACATTCTCCAATTGCTATGGATGATATAGTGTTTATTCTAAAACTACTTCTTTTGAACTTCAAATGCTACTATTAGTTGTGTTGTACAACTGAATAGACAGAGGTTTGAAAACCTTTCTAAAACCTTGGAATTATGGTGGATCCTTAGATCAGGTTCTAGGTATAACCATTTAAGGGGTTAAAATATGAGTTTAATTTTTTAAGATAAGACTGGCAACTTGGCAAACCATGAAGCACTAAGTCTGAAACACACATCTGTCCTCTCGGGCAGTCAGTGGTCATTTATCCAGCACCTTCTATGCATCACACAGGAGCCAGCAGTGAATATAGTTAGAAGATGTGACTTAGATTCATCCTTTCCCAGAGCTTCAGCTCTTCCACAAATCACTCTACTCTGAATACAGAAATGTGTGTGTACACACATACTCCCTTTAAAATCTGTCATCCACAACAGTCTTAATTCTATTTATTTATCTTTTCACTCTAACTACAATTTTAAGATAAAAAATAAGTTTATCACTTCCTATAGGAAGTTATGATAATCATTCAATCTTTGTCTTTAAAAAAATATATTCTTACATTGTGTTTCTAAATAAATCCTACATTTCACAAAGCATCATACCACAGGAATCCAAATGGGTGAACTCTATCTTTTTCTAATTTTGGCCCTATCACATGGCTTGTGAAACTTCCAGACCAGGGATTGAACCTGTACCCCCTGCAGTGGAAGCACAGTCTTAACTCATAGACCACCAGGGAAGTCCAGGTGAACTCTACTTTTCCTTGCTAAACTACAGGAAGGAAAGCCCCTCTCACCCTGGGAAGCACGTCCTACCCTTGAAGTGCAGTCCCTAAGTGCCTGGTTGTGGGAGAGAGTGGAGAAGTTGAACCTAAAGCATTCTAGAAACTGCTTGGGTGGGATTTCGGCCCATAATTTGATGAGACTCAGGATTAACCATTTCCATCACTAATCATCATACGAGATAACGGTATAGAGAAAAGAGAGCTCTCACCATGAAAAATGTCTTTATTGGCATCCTAGCCAAAGGTTATGCTGTATGTAGACAGGAACATGGATTCCATGTTTCTACCACATCAAGCGTCACGGGGTGCCAGGGGGCTCACTGTGTCCCTCAAACTTCTTATGCTGATGTCCTAACTCTCAGTACTTCAGCTGTTGTTGTTGTTGAGTCACTAAGTCATGTCTGACTTTTTGTGACCTCATGGACTGCAACATGCCAGGCTTCCCTGTCCTTCACTATTTTTTGGAGTTTGCTCAAACTCATGTCCATTGAGACAGTGATGCCATCCAACCATCTCATCCTCTGTCACCCTCTTCTCTTCCTGACTTCAATCTTTCCCAGCATCAGGGTCTTTTCCGATGAGTCAGTTCTTTGCATCAGGTGGCCAAAGTATTGGAGCTTCAGCTTCAGCATCAGTTCTTCCAATGAATATTCAGGATTGATCTCCTTTAGGATTGACTGGTTTGATCTCCTCGCTGTCCAAGGGATTCTCAAGAGTCTTCTCCAGCACCACAGTTCAAAAGCGTCAATTCTTTGGCACTCAGCCTTCTTTATGGTCTAAATTTCACATCTGCACATGACTACTGGAAAAGCCATAGCTTTGACTATATGGACCTTTGTTGGCAAAGTGGTATCTCTGCTTTAAATACACTGTCTAGGTTTCTCATAGCAACTTAGAAGGTGACCTTATTTGGAGAGAATGTCTTTGCGGGAGTAACCAGTTGAAAGAGGTCACGAAGGATGGAGTCTAACCCAGTATTACTTGTATCTTTGTGAAAAGGGGAAGTGTCTTCAGAGAGACACGTGTAGAGGGAAGATAATGTGAGAAGACACACGGAGAAGATGCCTACCTACAAGCCAAAGAGAGAAGCCTGGGACAGATCCTCTCCTCATAGACCTCAGAAGGAATTGACCCTACCAATGACAATGATTTTGGACTTCAGAGCCATGAGACAATACATTTCTGTTGTCCCCAGTCTGTGGTACTTTGTTATAGCCGCCCTAATCACATAGAATAGGTAACTCAAAGGGAAGGTGTTATTAAAGGGGTCAATTAAGATGTGGAAACAAGAACTTCCCCGGTGGTCCAGTGGTTAAGACTCCATGTTCCCAATGCAAGAGGCACAGGTTCGATCCCTGGTTGGGAAACTAAGATCCCAGTGGCCGAGATGTGGCCGAAAAAAAAGATGTAGAAAGAACATTCATAGGTCAAATTATATCCATGTCATTTGCTTAATAGATCTGAAAGTTATTTAGTTCTCAAGTCTGGCTGAAAATATATAGTAGTTACAGCAACTAACATTTATTGGCCCCTCACTATGAGCCATGCTGATCTATATGGTTTCAAACAAGCAAGGGATGTACTTTTAGCTGGCCCCCTTTTACAGATGAGGACACAGACTTGCAAAAGTTACTTGTGTTATGGTCATAGCAGGCCTACCAGTTTCCATCTTGCACAGGTTCCCACATTCTCTGTGAAAGCGGGATGGGGACTTAGCACGTTCTAGAATCACACACCGCAGCAGCAACTGAATACTGCTTTTGACATGCGGATCCTGCTGCATGTTAGGATGGCAAGAACGGTTGTCAAAAACAATAGTTTATTCATTATCCTCTGCCAAAGGAGGAGGGGGCCAGAAAAAGGATAAGTAGAAACATTAATTCTATACCATAAGTTAAGAAGAAGAACCTTGTTTTTCCTTGACCTAATTAGCTCGTTAACAAGAAGCATGATGGGGCTTCCCCAGTGGCTCAGTGGTAAAGAAACGGTCTGCCAGTGCAGGAGATGAGGGTTCAATCCCCGGGTCAGGAGGATTCCCTGGAGGAGGAAATGGCAACCCACTCCAGTATTCTTGCTTGGGAAATCCCATGGACAGAGGAGCCTGGCAGGCTACAATCCATGGGATTGCACTGAGTCAGGCACAACTTAGCAACTAAACACAAACAAAACAGTAATGAATAACAGAATAAATAGGGGGAAGAGCAAGTTTTGCCAGTGTGTTTGTCAACTCTAATGCTTTTATTAAAAATGAAAAAGAAGAGCTCACTCTTCATGTCTATGCCTTTTAAAGTTAGAATGCTCTCTCTCCTGCCTCTTGCAAGCAAAAAACTAAATCAAACGCTTAAGAAAAAATAAAGAAAGCACACACCCACAGCCTACTTTTCCTGTCTGTATTTCACTGCTGCTAAGTTGCCTCAGTCATGTCCGGTCTGACTCTGTGTGACCCCATAGACGGCAGTCCACCAGGCTCCCCCGTCCCTGGGATTCTCCAGGCAAGAACACTGGAGTGGGTTGCAATTCCTTCTCCAATGCATGAAAGTGAAAATTGAAAGTGAAGTCGCTCAGTTGTGTCTGACTCCTAGCAACCCCATGGACTGCAGCCTACCAGACTCCTCTGTCCATGGGATTTTCCAGACAAGAGTACTGGAGTGGGTTGCCATTGCCTTCTCCACTGTATTTCACTAACAAAAATCTTAACTGGTTACTCTCACTGAGTTCCAGCTGAATTGGACATGTCCTTCTATCTAGCTGGCCACTACTCCTGTTCTTCTCTGTCTTAATTCCACAGCTTCCATTCCTCATTTTCTTTCCCCCAAATCCATATCTGTCCAGTCTAATCTGTCTTGCCCAAATATCTCTGATGATTTCTCACTGACATATTTGATCTGCATAGGAGGACCCTTGCTTGCATTTGAGCACCAACCTGCCTTTTCAGATCCTCAGTTCCCATGGACCTTACTGCACCCAGACACAAGCCCCACCATTGTCCATGGTTCCCTAAGAACATGCTATTTACCTTGCTAATTTCGTGACTGTCTCCTGTGAGTTTCTAACCTAGAGGACACTTGCCTCTCTTGTTTACCTTGGAACTAACATTTCTTAAGACTCACCTTGGGCTTACCCTGCCAAGTCCCTTTCAGTATTACTCCTTCTCTCCTTCCCTCCCACATCTGCCAGCCTCACTCATCGCAAAATTACCCAGTCCCTTCCCTAGAGTCTCCTTAAACCTTGGACATCCTCTTCAAGGAGATTCAAATACCCTGCAACTTTCTTTTCATACTTTTTCCCTCCCAATGGACCGATGAGAGAGGGACATTTTCCTAATTTTTTTCCAGCCCTAATACATCCAATACCTAGCACACCCTAGGGTGGGAAATGGTTAAACATCCCACTCCCATTTAGTAAACAGAACTGAACTGGGCCAGTCACTTAACTTTGGGGTCTGTTTCTTCATTTGCAATAGGATGGGATTCTGACTATTCTGCCTATCTTACAGAGCTGCTCCAAAAACCAAATGGGATAAACATGTTGGGAAGTACACTGAAAACTAAAAAGAACTTAATGGGCACAGGGTTGTACTACTGTTCTTTTAGCAGAGAAGCCATGTTTATCGTCTTTTGTAGCACACAGAAGGGAGGACCACATGTTATCAAAGAAGTCAGAGAACTGGGAAGGACCCCTGCATCATGAGCTGAGGCTTTCAAAGAGGGCATGAAGCAGAACACACAGGCATATTGTGTACACCCAGCCAAGACAGTATCATTTCCTCCATACTATGCCTCACCAACCTCCAGATTCCAGGTGGATTCTCTAGGGGTTATTTCTTTGTGTCTGTGCCATTATCCATAGACCCAAACATCACATAAAATGCTATAATTAGAAGGACCTATGGACCTAACAGAAGCAGAAGATATTAAGAAGAGGTGGCAAGAATACATGGAAGAACTGTACAAAAAAGATCTTCACGACCCAGATAATCATGATGATGTGGTCACTAATCTAGAGCCAGACATCCTGGAATGTGAAGTCAAGTGGGCCTTAGAAAGCATCACTACAAACAAAGCTAGTGGAGGTGATGGAATTCCAGTTGAGCTTTTTCAAATCTTGAAAGATGATGCTGTGAAAGTGCTGCACTCAATATGCCAGCAAATTTAGAAAACTCAGCAGTGGCCACAGGACTGGAAAAGGTCAGTTTTCATTCCAATCCCAAAGAAAGGCAATGCCAAAGAATGCTCAAACTACCGCACAATTGCACTCATCTCACATGCTAGTAAAGTAATGCTCAAAATTCTCCAAGCCAGGCTTCAGCAATATGTGAACCGTGAACTCCCTGATGTTCAAGCTGGTTTTAGAAAAGGCAGAGGAACCAGAGATCAAATTGCCAATATCTGCTGGATCATCGAGAAAGCAAGAGAGTTCCAGAAAAACATCTATTTCTGCTTTATTGACTATGCCAAAGTGTTTGACTGTGTGGATCACAATAAACTGTGGAAAATTCTGAAAGCGATGGGAATACTAGACCACCTGACCTGCCTCTTGAGAAACCTGTATGCAGGTCAGGAAGTAACAGTTAGAACTGGACATGGAACAACAGACTGATTCCAAATAGGAAAAGGAGTACGTCAAGGCTGTATATTGTCACCCTGCTTATTTAACTTCTATGCAGAGTACATCATGAGAAACATTGGACTGGAAGAAACACAAGCTGGAATCAAGATTGCCGGGAGAAATATCAATAACCTCAGATATGCAGATCACACTACCCTTATGGCAGAAAGTGAAGAGGAGCTAAAAAGCCTCTTGATGAAAGTGAAAGAGGAGAGCGAAACAGTTGGCTTAAAGCTCAACATTCAGAAAACGAAGATCATGGCATCCGGTCCCATCACTTCATGGGAAATAGATGGGGAACAGTAAAAACAGTGTCAGACTTTATTTTTCTGGGCTCCAAAATCACTGCAGATGGTGACTGCAGCCATGAAATTAAAAGACACTTACTCTTTGGAAGAAAAGTTATGACCAACCTAGATAGTATATTCAACAGCAGAGACATTACTTTGCCGACTAAGGTCCATCTAGTCAAGGCTATGGTTTTTCCTGTGGTCATGTATGGATGTGAGAGTTGGACTGTGAAGAAGGCTGAGCACCAAAGAATTGATGCATTTGAACTGTGGTGTTGGAGAAGACTCTTGAGAGTCCCTTGGACTGCAAGGAGATCCAACCAGTCCATTCTGAAGGAGATCAGTCCTGGGATTTCTTTGGAAGGAATGATGCTAAAGCTGAAGCTCCAATACTTTGGCCACCTCATGAGAAGAGTAGACTCATTGGAAAAGACTCTGATGCTGGGAGGGATTGGGGGCAGGAGGAGAAGGGGACAACCGAGGATGAGGTGGCTGGATGGCATCACGGACTAGATGGACGTGAGTCTGAGTGAACTCTGGGAGATGGTGATGGACAGGGAGGCCTGGCATGCTGCGATTCATGGGGTTGCAAAGAGTCGGACATGACTGAGCAACTGAACTGAACTGAATCAATATTAATCAGAATTCCTCCTTGGCACAAATATTGCAACTAGATTCCATACAAAATTTCATACGTAATTCAACTCAGAAAAGGGAGTGGACCATGTCTTCCTAATTCCAAAATATTCATAAACCCAAAATCCAGGGAACTTTAACTGTCTTAATATAGATCTTTCGCAATAACATTGAAATCTCAGTTATTCAGTGCACTTCCTTTTTTTTTTTTATCGGTTGCAGAAGCCAAACAGATGAATCAGACTTCATGGTAAGCAAAGCAATCTCCAGAAGGTCAATTATATTTAGGTGAATTACTTCTCAAGATGATGTTATGACTAATTTTTTTTCCTTCTGGTAGCAAATACTCTAAGAATTCTTCTGTTGGCTTAAGTTCTATACATTATCTTTGCTATATGCAGGTTTTCACATTCTCCATACTGTCAAGTGAAATTTGTCAATGGCTTTTTAAAAACATCAATAGTTCATATGAATATCAAAATGTCTTACCTCCTTGGGGAAAAAGGGTCCAAGGATAGAATAGCACATCATGGAACCTAAGTTAATGGAAGCTGCTGATATCAGTACAAAAATCTGTTCTCTTGAAAGCCGCCTGGATGTCTCCATTGCACCCCCTGGAGGGCCATCACCTTGAAAGCAAATAGTCTGCAGTTAAAGACATGTAACTGGGGCTATTGACCAAAGTACAGAAATTTCTGTGTACAGACAATGTACTCTGAAGGTAATATCTGCTGAGCTAAAGGCTATTTTGAATATATCATATTTGGTCTAATGTAACACAATCCTTGTCTATCACTGCAATTTTCAAAACATACCACTTTCATTTACATTACTGTTCCCTATTAGAATTTCAGTGCAGAATTTATCAAACCATCTGCTTTGTTTTGCCTTCACCTTAAAGCTTATTTGTTTCACCTTTAATAGATTCTTTCAAGAATGATGAGGCCACAGGATGCTCTCCAAATGGTACTGTCCTCTGAAGTAATGTAGTTTCTCAGGTTGAAAAGTGAAAGTGTTACTCACCCAGTTGTGTCCAATTCTTTGGAACCCCTTGGATTGTAGCCCGCCAGGTTCCTCTGTCCACGGAATTCTCCAGGCAAGAATCCTGGAGAGGATAGCCATTCTCATCTCCAAGGGGATCTTCCCGACCCAGGGATCAAACCCGGGTCTACTTCATTGCAGGTGGGTCCTTTACTGTCAGAGCCGCTAGGGAAGTCCACTTTCACAGGTTACTAGCTTCGTGTGCTACACGGACTCAATCATGTTTTAACCACTTCCTGTTAGTGGTTTATTAAGGTGGCTCAGTGGCAAAGAAGCTGCCTGCCAAGCAGGAGATGTGGTTCGATCCCTGGCTCAGGAAGATCACCTGGAGAAGGAAATGGCAACCACTCCAGTATTCCTGCCTGGAGAATCCCATGGACAGAGGAGCCTGGCCGGCTATAGTCCATGGAATCTGAAACAGTCAGACATGACTTACTGACTGAACAGCAGAAAGACTATTGAAGTCAAGGGAAGTGTAAGTAGGAAAAAACAAACTAAATCATTCAGCTAGAGAAGTAATACTTAGTGGCAGCTCCTGGAAAAACAAGTGTCATAAATCTATAAATCAGTAGTGTTTTACAGTAATTCCTGGTCTTCTGCATCAATTAATTTAATATTTATTCCCAGGGCTAAATTACTATTTCATTTAAAGACATCAGGTCAATTACTCAGTTCCAAACACCCAGTAAATCTATTTGCAATTTTAAAATTATAAGTGGTTTTGAGAGAAAAGAAGTTTAAGAAATATATTTTGTATTTTCTGTATTTTCAGAGGTTGCCATTGTTGTCTAGAAAAAGAAATCCGTGAAACAGAAGCCTTAAGAAGTTTTAAAAATTTTGGTAGTGGACGAGGAAAGGAACTGAAAGAGTTAAAGGGGTTAGGGGGATAACAGTGGGGCTGGAAACGTCACCATTTGCCTTTTCCTAGGTCGCAGAGTCGGACAGGACTGAGCTACTGAACTGAACTGAACTGAACTGAACTGAAAGGGCATACTTATTTGAATGCGTTCTTAAACGCACACACTACGTAAAAACAGAGCCACAGAAAGTCATCAAAGACCACATCCTGTCACGCCAAACTTTAACCCTTTCCAGGGAGAAAAAATACCCACTGCCAGGACCCTGCCTTTTCCAATCTCTCTAAAACAAACCAAGCTAAAGGCAATTCAATCGCTGTTAAAGACACAGAACCCAAGCCACAGAGGGGCAACTGGCCCCCGGCTCTCCGTCACCTCCTGGGGGGCGTGGGCCTTCGGAGTCTCCCGGTGAGTCCATATGCGGTGCGCGGTCTCCGGCGCCTCGGCTCCCAGGTCCAAGCCCCTGGGACTCGACCTCGAACGAGCAGAAGCGCAGACGGCCACCGCTCAGCGCGGCCTAGACATCCCGGATTGCCTAAGGACCGCGCGGCTCGGAATTCCACGCAGATCTGGACAACCGAGACCAGCTCCCGGAGGCGGGGCGGGGCGGGGCGGGGCGGGGGCGGAGCAATGACTTTTTTTTTTTTTTTTTTTTTTTTTAAGGCTCAGCCTGTTATCCAACAGCCAGGACCTGTCCTATCCACAAACACTCATGTCTTGTCCATTTTCTTTCTGTGTGGGAAAGAAAACAAAAAGGTCTGTATTTCATATAACTGAACCCCATATCTTAAAATGAGTAAAATTTAGGAATACCAAGAGTAAGAAAGGAAGCTTATATAGACACAGAAAAGATAGTAGTACATAAAATTGAAAACTGGCTTCCCTGGCGGTTCAGTGATAAAGAATGCAACTGCAATGCAGGAGACGTGTGATCCATCCCTGGGTGGGGAAGGTCCCCTGCAGAAGGAAATGGCAACCTACTCCAGTATTCTTGCCTGAGAAAGCCCATGCACAGAAGAGCCTGGCGGGCTACAGTCCGTGGTCGCAGAGTCGGATACGACTGTGAAACTTAAAAATGCAAATGTGAATTAGAAAATTAGGTTTATAACGACTCTTTTTTAAAAGTAAAATCAAGTTTATTTAGAGAGATGCATATTCCATAGGCAGAATGCAGCCCATCTCAGAAGCGGAGAGTAGCCAGGACAGTTTATTGAGTGAGTTATTCTTTAGAATGGGTGAATGGCGTAGTGTTTGTAACCACTGAAGCCAGACATTAGTAACCTGGAAATGAATTAACTGATGTGAAGTCCTCTGAGTTTAAAAAAAAAATTGCAAGAATTATAATGAATGTTGAAGACACATGGTGGAATTGCTGGGAAAACCACTTCTGGAAGGAGAGGCTTGAAGTTCAGTTCAGGCACTTGCTCTCAGCAGGACATACCCTCCTTCTGCATTCTTGGGATTCAAATAAGGAGGAAGGAAATTGAAAATATTTTTAAAATTTTTTTCTAGAAATTTCCAAAAAGCAAAGCTTGAATTTGCCAAGCAGGAGCAATTATTTGTAAATTATTTAAATTTCATTTATAACACTTACATTGCATTGGGTATTATAAATCACCTAGAAATGATTTAAAGCACATAGAAGGATGTGCTATAGGATATATGCAAAGACTATGCCATTTTACATAGAGGACTTCAGCATCTGTGTTGCGGTGTTGGGGGTCCCGGAACAGATATCCCTAGATATCCAGGGATGTCTGTACTAGCTGACTGTGACTCTGCGTCACAGGTCGGTTTCTCCATCTGTGTGACTGGGATTGTAATGCCTGTCATGGAGAGTGGTTGTGAGCACTGGTGATAAAGTATGTGGAGGGCTTGGCTCTGGAAAGTGAAGGCTGCTATGTTATCCTCACCCTGACAGTTTTCTGGCACAAAAAAATAGAGGCTTCACTTATCTTCAACTGATTTACTATTTCAGTTCAGCTCAGTTGCTCAGTTGTGTCCGACTCTTTGCAACCCCATGAATCACAGCACGCCAGGCCTCCCTGTCCATCACCAGCTCCCGGAGTTCACTCAAACTCACATCCATCGAGTCGGTGATGCCATCCAGCCATCTCATCCTCTGTTGTCCCCTTCTCCTCCTGCCCCCAATCCCTCCCAGCATCAGAGTCTTTTCCAATGAGTCAACTCTTCTCATGAGGTGGCCAAAGTACTGGAGTTTCAGCTTTAGCATCATTCCTTCCAAAGAAATCCCAGGGTTGATCTCCTTCAGAATGGACTGGTTGGATCTCCTTGCAGTCCAAGGGACTCTCAAGAGTCTTCTCCAACACCACAGTTCAAAAGCATCAATTCTTCGGCACTCAGCTTTCTTCACAGTCGAACTCTCACATCCATACATGACCACTGGAAAAGCCATAGCCTTGACTAGATGGACCTTTGTTGGCAAAGTAATGTCTCTCCTTTTGAATATGCTGTCTAGGTTGGTCATAACTTTTCTTCCAAGGAGTAAGTGTCTTTTAATTTCATGGCTGCAGTCATCATCTGCAGTAATTTTGGACAGAATGTGGTCCACTGGAGAAGGGAATGACAAACCACTTCAGTATTCTTGCCTTGAGAACCCCATGAACAGTATGAAAGGGCAAAATGATAGGATACTTGTTAGGGACCAAACGACGGTCTCTAGGACCCGAGTCATGTTTACCAGAAAGAGACAGGATATGCGCTCATCCTGCCTGGCCAATCATGTAACGCCAACTACTCCTGTAACTGAGGCAAAGAACTGCCTGTATATAAGCCGCCATACTCCTTTGTTCGCGGCTCTTGTCAGATTCCCTTGTGTGGGATGAGACTTGGGCCCTAGCACGCTAGGAATAAACAAACTCCCTTCTTGCGTTTGCAATACTGTGGTGGACTTGCTCTCTCGGTCGGTTCGGAGATACGGGCTCGGAGCATAACATCTGGGGGCTCGTCCGGGATCTCCGTCCCGCCGGGGAGGACAACTCTCCTGGTAGAAGGGAGTAACCTCGTTAGGAGATAAGAGCTCTGAGCACCGGTGCTAACGTTGCAGAAACCCAGATTAAGTCCGGGGCCTAGTATCTTACTGGGGAGGCATCTGGCTGTAAAGTGCAGAGGCAAGTCAGCGTAAGGCCGGGGCCTGGTTTCGTGCTGGGGAGGCAGCTGGCTCTGATACTGGATTAAGTCAGTGTAAGGCCAGGGCCTAGCTTCGTGCTGGGGAGGCAGCTGGCTCTGGTTACTGGATTAAGTCAGCGTAAGGCCAGGGCCTGGTTTCGTGCTGGGGAGGCAGCTGGCTCTGTGAACATCCTGCAGGTAAGATTGAGTGCATTGTCGGTGGCCACCTTGTGTTTGTTATCTGTTTGTCTATTTGTGGTGTCTACGCTGCTCTTTGTGTGCTCTGTTAGCTCCCAGTGTACTTTTCTGTGATCATGGGACAAACAACTTCTACTCCTTTATCTCTTATGATTAACCACTTCTCTGATTTCAAGTCTAGAGCTCAGAATCTTTCGTTACTGGTAAAGAAGAGCAAACTGGTGACTTTCTGTTCTGTCGAGTGGCCCACCTTTGATGTCGGATGGCCACAAGAGGGAACCTTCAATCCCCAAATTATCCAGGCAGTTAAAGAGAGGGTGCTTACTCCTAGTCCTGCCAGGCACCCAGATCAGACTCCCTACATTCTGGTCTGGCAGGATCTAGTGAGGAACCCGCTGGAATGGCTTAAACCCTTTGTTCTCGCTCCTCCTAAACCTCCCCGTCCCTCTTCCCCAACTCCAACCTCACCAAGCCCACAGGTGTTAGTAATGAAGGCTTCCGAAGAAAAAGAAGAAAAAAAGGACGAAAATCGACCAAAGCCGGTATTCCAGGAATCTTCTCTGTATCCTAATCTGATAGATCTGGAGACCGAATTGTTCCCACCCCCGTATGCGGATCCACATCCGTCCTTGCTTTCACAGGTTTCATCGGGAGAAGCCAGGAGGAGAACCGAGCCTTCAGCTCATCCCAGAGAAGGGGGCCCCGCCCAGGGAACTCGGGGAAAAACAAGAGAAATGGCCAATGTAGCGGAAGAAAACCCAGAAGTCCCCTCCTCCACTGTTCACGCGTTTCTGGTCTGGGCGGGACCAGCCAGAGAGGGTGGAGAGCAGACATATCAGTATTGGCCCTTTTCCACTAGTGATTTGTACAATTGGAAAACCCAGACTCCCTCCTTCTCTGAAAAACTGCAGGGTCTTATTGATCTTTTAAAGTCTATCCTTTTTACTCATAATCCCACTTGGGATGATTGTCAGCAACTGTTACAGGTGATTTTCACTACAGAAGAGCGTGAGCGGATCCTGTCAGAAGCTCGAAAGAATGTGCCAGGGGTGGATGGGAGGCCCACAATACAGCCTAACCTCATTGAGGAGGGGTTCCCCTTGGTGCGACCCAACTGGGACTTCGAACGCGCTGAAGGTAGGGAGCGTCTCCGGGCATACTGTCAGACTCTTATGGCTGGCCTTAGAGTGGCCGCCAGAAAGCCAACTAATTTGGCCAAAATAAATTCAGTGAGGCAGGAACCAAATGAGAGCCCAGCAGCCTTCCTTGAAAGGATAATGGAAGCTTTTAGACAGTATACCCCTATGGACCCACAGGCAGATGAGTCACGAGCAGCAGTTATGTTAGCATTTGTAAATCAAGCAGCCCCCGATATTAGAAAAAAATTACAAAAGATAGAGAGGTTAAATGAACAATCCTTGCAAGATCTAGTGAGGGCAGCCGAGAGAGTTTTTAATCACAGAGAGACCCCAGAAGAGAGAGAGGAGCGCATTAGAAGAGAAGAAAGAGAATTTAGAGCTGAAGAAAACCATAAAAATCAAAAAGAGCTGGCCCAGATATTTTTTGCTGGGGTTGAAAACAAAAACAGGTTCCAGAAAGGGAAAAGATTGGACTCAAAAACTGAAGAAAAAACGACAAGGCGTAAGCTTGAGAAAAACCAATGTGCGTTTTGTAAAGAGTTTGGACATTGGAAAGATAAATGCCCCAAGAAAAATCTAAAAGAGGGGCCCAAGAACCCCAAAAACTAGACTCCCTCTCCAGACAGTCATATCCTCTACGCGGGTGAGGATAGCGACTAGGGGGGTCAGGGCTCGAAGCCCCTCCCCGAGTCCTGGGTAACTATAAATGTGGAGGGGAAACCAGTTGGCTTCATGGTGGACACGGGAGCCCAATACTCAGTCTTAAACCAAAAAGATGGACCCATGTCTAAGAAAAGTAGCTGGGTGCAGGGAGCAACCGGGACTAAACGATATGGATGGACTACAAAACGGCATGTGAACTTGGGGGCCCACCAGGTGACCCATTCTTTTTTGGTGATACCTGAGTGTCCAGCGCCCTTGTTGGGAAGGGATTTACTGTCTAAAGTAAATGTCCAAATTCATTTCGACCATGGACAAGTGTCGGTTTTAGATGGGACTGGGCATCCTCTTCAGATCTTGTCTCTGGCATTAAAAGATGAATACAGACTCTACTTGCCAGAGGCCCCAGCGACAATAAGCCCCAAAGTACAACCATGGGTTCAAAGATACCCTCAGGCCTGGGCTGAAACTGCAGGAATGGGACTAGCCAAACAGAGGCCCCCTATCATTGTGGAACTGAAAGCCAGTGCTTCCCCGGTGAGGGTACGACAGTATCCCATGAGTCAAGAGGCTCGACAAGGAATTACTCCTCATATACAACGCCTCATAGATGCTGGAGTCCTGAAAAGGTGCTGGTCCCCATGGAACACTCCCCTGTTGCCTGTGAAAAAGCCTGGGGGAACTGATTTTAGACCGGTTCAAGATCTACGAGAAGTCAACAAACGGGTGAATGATATTCATCCTATGGTTGCTAACCCTTATACATTGCTAAGCAACTTGCCTCCAAACTACATTTGGTACACTGTTTTAGATTTAAAAGATGCCTTTTTCAGTTTGCCTCTTGCCCCCGCAAGCCAAGAGATCTTTGCCTTCGAATGGCAGGAAGACGGTGGTCAGACCCCTGTGCAGCTGACATGGACTCGCTTACCACAGGGTTTCAAAAACTCGCCCACGTTATTTAATGAGGCCCTGGACGAAGACCTCCGTGAGTATCGGGTTGAACACCCTACCATTGTTTTATTACAATATGTTGATGACCTTATGCTGGCGGCGGCTACAGAGAAAGAGTGCCAAGAGGCAACAGGTGACCTTCTCCAAACCTTGGGGACTTTAGGTTACCGGGCTAGTGCCAAAAAGGCCCAGATTGCCAAACAAGAGGTTACATACCTCGGTTATAAGATAAAACAGGGCCAGAGGTGGCTAACACAGGCTATGAAAGAAACCATCCTCCAGATCCCTGAGCCGGCTAACCCTAGACAAGTGAGAGAATATCTGGGAACGGTGGGATATTGCCGGTTATGGATCTTGGGGTTTGCAGAAAAGGCCAGGCCCCTATATGAGGGGACCAAAGAAAACAAGGACTGGAAATGGACTGAGCCAATGAAAGAGGCCTTCCAAGAGCTCAGGCGAGCCTTGCTAGAAGCTCCTGCCCTTGCCCTCCCTGATCCATCTAAGCCTTTCCAATTATTTGTAGATGAAAAGCGGGGGATAGGAAAAGGGGTACTAACACAGAGATGGGGACCATGGAAGCAACCTGTAGCTTACCTTTCCAAGAGACTGGACCCAGTGGCAGCCGGATGGCCACCTTGCCTCCGTATCATCGTGGCCACCGCGCTCTTAGTCCATGATGCTGATAAACTGACTTATGGACAGAGACTCTTGGTCTACACTCCTCATGCCATAGAGAGAGTTTTAAAGCAACCCCCAGGTAAATGGATTTCTAATGCCCGCTTGATGCACTACCAGGCCTTGCTACTTGACACCCCACAGATTCATTTCCAAACACCCTGCACTCTAAATCCGGCCACTCTTTTGCCCAATCCGGGGGAAAATAGCCCCCTCCATGATTGTGATGAGATACTGGCCGGGGTAACAGCAATGCGAAAGGACTTAACCAATACTCCACTGGATAACAGTGAGCTAAAATGGTTCACAGACGGCAGCAGTTATGTAAAAGATGGACAGAGACAGGCGGGAGCCGCAGTAGTAGATGGCTCTGGACAGACGATATGGGCAGAGGCCCTTCCCCCGGATACCTCAGCACAAAAGGCAGAGTTAATTGCCCTGATTCAAGCATTAGAGAGAGCCAAAGGAAAAAGAATAACTATTTTCACTGACAGTCGCTATGCTTTTGGCACAGTACACATCCAGGGCCCGATATATCAGGAACGGGGGTTTTTGACAGCTGAAGGAAAAGAAATTAAAAACTTGCCTGAAATCTGTAGACTTTTAGAGGCTGTACAGATGCCTCGGGCTGTGTCAATAGTACACGTACCTGGACATCAAAAGGGTGACAGCCCCACAGCACAAGGGAATCGTGCCGCAGACCTGGCAGCTCGAAAAGTAGCTGATAAAGATTTCATTACCCCTGTGTTGGCGATCCGACTTCCATCTCCAGGTATGGGAACTCTGCCCCCAACCCCTGAGTATTCATCCACAGACTTTGCTTGGATCCAAAAGCACACCAACCTTCAAAAAGATAAAGATGGATGGTACAGAGACTCAGACGGCTACTTGATACTCCCTGCTCAGTTGGGACGGCAACTATGTGAGCATTTGCACTTGTCTACTCATCTGGGAGAAAAGAAGACTCTGATGCTCTTTCAAACTGCGCGCCTGCGATTTCCCCGGCACCAGACAACTGTAAAGAACATAGTGCATGCTTGTAAGGCGTGTCAACAGATGAGGCCAGGAAAAGGACAACATGCAGGACTGAGGTATCGGGGAGAAGGACCAGGGCAACACTGGGAAATAGATTTCACCGAGGTAAGGCCTGGCAAGTATGGTTACCGGTACTTGTTAGTGTTGGTGGATACCTTCTCAGGGTGGGTAGAAGCTTTTCCTACAAAGGGAGAAACCGCGATGATAGTGGCAAAAAAGATTTTAGAAGAAATAGTTCCCAGGTTTGGCCTGCCAGTGACCATCGGCTCTGATAATGGACCTGCCTTTGTGAGTCAAATAGTTCAGAGCCTTGCCCTAGCCCTGGGGACTAAATGGAAGTTACATTGTGAATACAGTCCACAGAGCTCAGGGCAAGTAGAAAGAATGAATCCGACTCTAAAAGAAACTTTAACTAAATTGGCTATAGAGACTGGCGGGGACTGGGTGACCCTCCTTCCCTTCGCCCTCTTCCGTGCGCGTAATACTCCTCATCAACTTAATCTGACCCCATTTGAGATTCTGTATGGGAGACCTCCCCCTGTATGTCCAATATTTGAAGGGAAAAAACTACCGCCTCCCATGCTGGGGCAACTCCAAGAGGCCTTGATGGCCTTAAGCAAGGTGCACTCTCGTGTCTGGAAACTGCTCCGGGAAATACATGTGGGTCAAAATAAGGGAACTATTCCCTCACATGACATTGGCCCAGGAGACTGGGTGTGGGTCAAAAGGCACCAAACCAAGGCACTAGAACCCAAATGGAAGGGTCCTTATGTTGTTCTTCTTACCACCCCAACTGCCCTAAAGGTTGACGGTATCGGGCCTTCGGTGCATTGCAACCACGTACGCCCAGCTGCTTCAGCAGAGCAAGAAGACGCTAAGAAAGAATGGGAAGCATCTCTGCACCCGTCCAACCCCTTGAGGCTAAAGCTTCGAAGGCGCCAACAGGACCAGGACAACTCGGCTGGGCCCTCTTGTGGATGACCCAGTTACTCTGCTCCAGAGTTGCCAGCGTGAACCTGCATCAACCCGTCAAAATCACCTGGAAGCTGCAAAATGGACTAACACGAGAGGTGCTAAACTCCACTACCGCAATACATCCACCAAACACATGGTGGCCAGACTTGTACTTTGACCTTAAGCCGATGGTAAATGTGCCTTGGACTAGGGGTTATCTCCGAGAACAAGGGTTCTGGGCATGCCCAGGCGCACCCAGGCATGACTGAAAGACCTGTGGGGGGGGGGGGGCACAAGACTCTTATTATAAAACTTGGGATTGTGTTACTTCTAATGATGGACCTCGGCGCTGGGAAGTAGCAAATCGAGATTTACTTAATTTTTCATTCGCCAAGCCCCTCCCTAGGGTCCTCGGAGATCCAACTTTTAGCTGTGAAAGTTGCAATTATGCACAAGTCAGAATAAGGTTCAATCCAGAAAAAAGCAAAAAAGAGGGGACCTGGATCTCTGGCCTATCTTTGGGGCTACAGGCGAGGGAATCAGGAGGGTTTGGGGTTGATGGGAAAGGGATTATAGTAGTGAGCCAGGTCTTAGAGCCAATTCTTGTACACAGTATCGGGCCCAACAAAGTAGAAAAGCTGGCTGTAACCCCCCGCCTAACGACTTCCATGCCAACATCTTTGGCAGTGAGTCCCGAAGCAGAAGCGCTCGCTGAAATAGATCCCCTATGGAAGCTGATTAGGGCAGCTTATGCCACCCTGAATCAGACCCATCCTGAGGCAACTAAATCTTGTTGGTTATGTTACAACTTAATTCCCCCTTATTATGAAGCAGTAGGCCTCAATGCCTCTTATGACTTGGCCAACAGCACTGATCCTCCTCAATGTCATTGGGGGCACCGAAAGGTGGGTCTGACGATAAAAGAGGTATGGGGAAAGGGCTTATGCATGGGCACGGTGTTACCAGCAAAGTCTCCACTTTGTGTGCATGTCGTCGAGCCTGATGATTTGCCTGTAGCTAAATGGTTAATACCTCAAATGGGGGGATGGTAGGTCTGTTCACACATGGGGCTAACTCCATGCCTGCATAGCTCAATCTTTGACCCCAAAGAAGAATTCTGTGTTATGGTGGCTGTCATGCCAAAGATTCTGTACCGACCAGAAAAAGCAATATATGATTATTGGGCCCAGAAATTAACTCTAAATCCTCCAAAAAGAACTTATAAAGTTAAGAGGGAACCTCTTACCACCATAACCATAGCAACTATGTTCGGTCTTGGAATGGCCGGGGCTGGAACCGGAATAACAGCTCTGTCCCTGCAAGGCCAAGGATTTAACTCCCTGAGAGCGGCCATAGATGAAGACATTACCCGTATAGAGCAATCTATTAGTCATTTAGAATCGTCTCTAACTTCTCTATCTGAAGTAGTTCTGTGAAACAGGAGGGGATTAGATCTGCTCTTTCTGCAACAAGGGGGACTCTGTGCTGCCCTAGGAGAAGAGTGCTGTTTCTATGCGGATCATACAGGAATAGTTAGAGAATCTGTGGCCAAAGTGAGAGAAGGACTAGCCCAACGTAAACGAGAACGTGAGGCTCAACAGGGATGGTTTGAATCTTGGTTTCAACAATCCCCTTGGCTGACTATCTTAATCTCCACCTTGCTAGGACCCCTGCTAGTACTTTTGCTAATGCTTACCTTTGGCCCATGCATTATCAATAGACTTGTAGCCTTTGTAAAGGAACGCATAAATACAGTACAGCTGTTTGTGCTTCGACAACAATATCAAACTGTGTCTCAGGACCAAGAGGAAGATTCCTCTATATGATCTAAGGACAGGGGGGAATGTTAGGGACCAAACGACGGTCTCTAGGACCTGAGTCATGTTTACCAGAAAGAGACAGGATATGCGCTCATCCTGCCTGGTCAATCATGTAACGCCAGCTACTCCTGTAACTGAGACAAAGAACTGCCTGTATATAAGCCGCCATACTCCTTTGTTCGCGGCTCTTGTCAGATTCCCTTGTGTGGGATGAGACTTGGGCCCTAGCGCGCTAGGAATAAACAAACTCCCTTCTTGCGTTTGCAATACTGTGGTGGACTTGCTCTCTCGGTCAGTTCGGAGATATGGGCTCGGAGCATAACAATACTGAAAGAGGAACTCCCCAGGTCAGTAGGTGCCCAATATGCTACCGGAAATCAGTGGAGAAATGACTCCAGAAAGAATGAAGGGATACAGCCAAAGCAAAAACAATACCCAGTTGTGGATGTGACTGGTGATAGAAACAAGGTCCAGTGCTGTAAAGAGAAATATTGCATAGGAACCTGGAATGTCAGGTCCATGAATCAAGGCAAATTGGAAGTGGTCAAACAGGAGATGGCAAGAGTGAACGTCAACATTCTAGGAATCAGCAAACTAAAATGGACTGGAATGGGTGAATTTAACTCAGATGACCATTATATCTACTACTGTGGGCAGGAATCCCTTAGAAGAAATGGAGTAGCCATCATGGTCAACAAAAGAGTCTGAAATACAGTACTTGGGTGGAGTCTCAAAAATGACAGAATGATCTCTGTTCATTTCCAAGGCAAACCATTCAATATCACAGTAATCCAAGTCTATGCCCCAAACAGTAACACTGAAGAAGCTGAACGGTTCTATGAAGACCTACAAGACATTTTAGAACTAACACCCAAAAAAGATGTCCTTTATATTATAGGGGACTGGAATGCAAAAGTAGGATTTACTGTTTGGGAAGGGTTAAAGTTTAAGAAATGGAAAATTCTTAATGTGGGGCCAAGGTAAAATACAATAACTTAGAACTATTGAGTTACTATCCTGTGCCAGGCATTGTGAATTCAAAAATAAGTGAGCCCCGTCCAGTCTCTGCCCTTAGGTAACATATATACTCCCTTCTAGCAGATAAAACAGACACTGATTAACAATTTATTATAATGCAATGCGTTCTGTAAGAGAAACATACTGGAAGAACTGTTTACTTGTATTACAGTGTGTCTCGAAGATTATGTAAATATTTCTGGGAAAGCAAGTAGGTAAGGAGAGCCTGTAGAGACACTAAATAGGATTAGCTCTAGCAAAGTTTTCTTAAAGCGGACTCCAGAATCTTTTTGATCTAACCCCTGCCAGTTTCTCCAATCTTATTTCACTCTACATTCTTGCTCCAATCTAACATCAAACCATAGAAGAGAATTTTTTTGAGTTACTTATTTGATGACTGCATTCTCTCACTCTCTCTCTCTCTCTCTCTTTTTTTTTTTTTTGTTGTTGTTCTTGCTTTCCAGATTGTTCTTTATGCAGCTATTGGGTTGCTAGACTGGTCCCCTTACTTATTACTCTACTTTTCATCTCTTTCTCTTTTTGCTCTATCTTATAACAATTTTCCTTAACTTCATCTTCCAATCAATTCTTCAACTGAATTTTTCATTTGTTGTCATCTCTTTCTCTGTATCCCTAGTCCCATTCTCTCCCCATCAACAATCATTCTTGCATGTTTAATACAAAATTTGTTTCTGTATATTTTCATAAAATGTATATTCTTGTTTTCCAACTATTTTTAATTTACATAAAGATTTTGTGGTACATATATTCATACTCCTATCTTCCTCTCACATCTAAACTCTCCTTCCAATCCTCCTTCCAGATCCTTAGTGTTTTCATGGAAAATATTATCATGTTATTAGTTTTCTGCACCCACTGTAACAAATAACCTTGAATTTGGCAGCTTAAAATAACACAGCCCTGCAGGCCAATAGTTCAAGATCAATTTCACTGACACAAAATCCAAAATAACCTCTTAATCTCAAGATATTTAACTTAATCACACCTGGCCCCTTTTTTTCAAAAGGTAACATTTATAACTTGCAGGGATTTAGAATGTGGACACATCTTTGGGATCCATTATCAGCCTACCACAACTATCTATTCATATTTTTATATGTTCATCTAGACATATATACACATATGAAACATTTTTTTTTCTTTACAAACTAAAATGGAATAATAATATGGTCTTTGTTTAAATGTTACCTCCTTTGAGTTCAATCTTACCCCTCTATCCAAAATATAGCCCCATAACCTTTTGTCCCTTCATCCCTCTTTATTTTTCTTTATAGTATCTGTATCAATCAGGGTTCCCTGTTTCTAGTAAAATAACTGACTTCTGTTCATTTGAGCAGAAAATGAATTTATCATAAGTTATTTGGTAACACATCAGGAGGGTTGTACATACCACTCAGGGACTACATGCCTAAAATCACATCCAGTGTTTATTGGTTGCATGGTAAATATCTTTTTCCATCCTCTTACTCTTAACCTATCCATGTCTTGAATATTAAAAATGCATCTCTAATAGAATATAGTTGATTTTTTAAAAATCCATTCTAATGATCTCTATTTTTTAATTTGAGCAAATAGTTTATTTACATTTAAGGTGAGTACTGACATGGTTGGATTTAAGTCTACTATTTTTTAAAATTTTATTTACTTTTTTATTTTTGGCTGTGCTAGGTCTTCATTGATGCTTCTGCTTTCCTCTGGTTGTGGCAAGTGGGGCTACTCTTCTTTGCAGAGCACAGGCTCTAGGCATGGGGGCTTCAGTGGTTGTGGTGCGTGGGTTCAGTAGTTACGGCTTGAGTACCGGCTCAATAGTTGTGGCACATAGGTTTAGCTGCTCTGCAGCACGTGGGATCCTCCCAGACCAGGGATCAAACCCATATCTCTCCTGCACTGGCAGGCAAATTCTTTACCACTGAGCCACCAGGGAAGTCCCCTAAGTTTACTATTTTATTATTTGTTTTATATCTTCCCATCTTTTTTTTTTTTTAAATTAGTTTCTTCTTTCTTATGGTCTTTTTGTTTAACTGAAAACAAATTTTGGAATTACATTGGCATTTATCTATTGTGTTTTTAGCTATGTCATTTTGTGTTATTTTTTAGTGGCTGCTTAGTGTTTTCAAAACACATTCCTAACATTTCTGGTCTATTTTGAGTTAATATTGTAGCACTTCATGCAAAGCATGAGAACCTTACCACCATATAGGTCCAGTTATCCAGTGTCAGCTTCCAATTATTTATGTTCTAGTTTTTGTAAGCATTACAATTTTTTGCTTTAAATAGTTGTATGTATTTTTAATTAATAGTTGTACGTATTTTTAATTAATAGCAGAAAAATAATGTATCATGAATAATACATTGTAGAAACTCTGGATTCTCTTGTGTTCTTTCAAAGAATATTGATTGCTTTTTCTTTTCTAATTTCAGCAGAGTTAAGCTACCTTGGCTCAAACTTCATGATTAGATAGCATCACCGACTCAATGGACATGAATCTGAGCAAATTCCGGGAGATAGTGAAGGACAGAGGAGCTTGCTGTGCTGCAGTCCAGGGTGTCAGAGAGTTGGACAGGACTTTGTGACTGAACAACACTGAACACTACGCATGTGTACAGGGGCCAATCAGAGATTTAGCTCTACACAGAATCACTACACAGAACACTGGTCTTCACCTTTCTGGCTCTCTCCTTCCTGGGACTACCCCTCCCCTCCAATTTTGGCAGCTGTGTTTGCTCTAAACTCTGTCCTCTGGTTTTCAAGGCAGTAAAATCGAGGACCTCTGACTATTAGCTGTTCCACGTGGCGCTGACTGGGGGCTCCCCTCATACTGAAAACCGTAAACGTGGGAATGCAGCCAGGGCCGTTCCTTTTCCCAGGTATCAGTCTCCAACCCCACTCTCCGCTTCTGTCTGCTTTGGGCCATCCTCCAGGATCTGCAGGTAGTTGTTTCTAAACTTTTTAGACTTACATTTGTTATCTGCAAGAGGGTTAGTCTTGCAAAACCACTAGTAATGAATATTTATTGTATTTTATTAAACTATTTAACTGTGATGGATTGGGTGAAAGGTCTTCATTTAGTCATATAGTTAGCCAGATAGTTTGAGAAGCACTAACTTAAAATAATTTGTAAAAGTTCCTGTAACCAAAATCTCTGGAGACACCCTGTTTCTATCATTCCCTAAACCTGATTGTTCAGCAAACCCTTTTATTCTCAGAGCCAACTAGTTGCTATAAAGTATATTCATTTGGCAGTGGGCGGGGGTGGGGGAGGTTTACGTAGACCATAGGTTACTCTGTTGCATGCAATGAACTATAATTGATACAGTATTATCCAAATTTTCTATACTAAACATGCTCGCTGCTGCTGCTGCTGCTGCTGCGTCACTTCAGTTGTGTCCGACTCTGTGCAACACCATAGACTGCAGCCCACCAGGCTCCCCCGTCTCTGGGATTCTCAAGGCAAGAACACTGGAGTGGGTTGCCATTTCCCTCTCCAATGCATGAGAGTGAAAAGTGAAAGTGAATTCGCTCAGTCATGTCCAACTCTTCGTGACCCCATGGACTACAGCCCACCAGGCTCCTCCATCCATGGGATTTTCCAGGCGAGAGGACTGGAGTGGGGTGCCATTGCCTTGTCCTAATATAAAAAAGGAACAGTTGTCATTTACAAATAAAGAAACCATTTGTAATCTGGAGACATGGGAGGGAAGCTGTCAGCAACTACAGCTAAGTGTCATGTGGCTGAAGTCATACAATATTGCAAAATAACTATGGCAGACCATATAGATTTACTCAACATTTACTTAAAGTTAAGATTAGTGTTTAAATGATGACACAGAATGTCCAAACCATGTGCTAAAGAGCATCTCATCAATTCTCTACTTCATTTTATAGCTGAAGCACTTTTGAGACCCAGAGACTACAAGTACTTTAACCAAGACTACAGAGTCAGAAAATAGTATAGAGTGGAGTCTATACGAAGAATTCTTAATTACCAGTCTGACTTTTAACTTCTTTGTTGGGGTTAAAACTGGTTGTGTAAGAAAGACTTTTTTTCCCCTTTAATATATGTGCTTAGTTGCTCAGTCGTGTCAGAGTCTTTGCAACCCCATGGATTGTAGCCCACCAGGCTCCTCTGTCCATGTGGATTCTCCAGGCAAGAATACTGGAGTGGGTTGCCATGCCCTCCTCCAGGGGATCTTCCCAACCCAGAAATCACATTGCAGGCAGATTCTTTACTGTCTGAGTCACCAGGGAAGCAGCCGCCACCCCCTCCCCCCCCGCCCCCCACCGCGCCCTTTAATATAGCTCTAATTTTAAGCACAGCAGCAGACCTGGCTTCATTCCAATGATTCTTCAATAAAAACTGCAGTTGTCGAGTACATGTTAGAGCATCAGGACCCATTTTTCAAAAAAAAAGTTACACAGATAACAGCAGAGCTGGTCTATAGGAAGCAGTATTGGGAGCTGAATTTTGCACACCCAGGTTCTCCTTGTTGGCCAAGTGAATAAATTTAATGTTAATGTAGGGTTTGCTCCATTAGCCACTATTTACTTGGTCTATAAATTGCCCATGTTGCTGGTTTATAATTAGTTTATTCATGAACATTAAGTATTGCCTCTAATTGTTTCGTTCCTACCAATCCTGAACCAAGCCTGTGGTGAGCCGCCACAGCACCCAGACAGCTCTGGGTAGCATCTGGTAGCAAGAAAAACAAGGGCTGAGGAAACATTTTTAGTAAGACTTCAGAAAACTTACATTATTTTTACAAACTGCTACTTAGAGACTTCATTAATCTATTCCACTCCACTCTCATTCATCTGTTGCATTCTTTTTTATGCTGTTTCCTCTCACCAACTGCTTTCTCCTTTGATTCATCCTTTGATATAATTGGATTTTGCTACAGCTATTTTTCAGCTACAATTATTTTTCTTCAATATGTTTAAAATCATATGCTACATAAGCTGAGGCTAGACCTATGTTCTGGAGCTTCAGGGGGATAATAGTTTTGAGTTGTTTTCATGTTTTTAGCTTCCATGTCCATCCATTATATTTATTTCTACTCCCCAAAGTGGAAACATTTAAAAGTTTTCAAATTAAAAGTGGTTTTCTGGGATTCCCATAGCCTCCAACTAGCTCACAACAGGCATTAATTTGTCACAGTAGATGTCAACATGGCTTTCTTTTCGGTGTGCTGACTATCCAGATGCTTCTTTAATCTTATTTCATTCCATGAATTCATTTAGTACACACGGGCTTAGTAACTCCAATATGTAAGTCACTGTACTAAATGCTAGATGCTTTAGGACAGGAGAAAGGTTATATTAAGAACCTTTCCATGTATTCTCCTGTGAAGTTATTTATAAGGTAAGTAACTATGTCACTAGAGAAGACTCTTGACAGTCCCTTGGACAGCAAGATGATCAAGCCAGTCAATCCTGAGGGAAATCAACCCTGAATACTCACTGAAAGGACTGATGCTGAAACTGAAGCTCCAGTACTTCAGCCACCTGATGTGAAGAGCTGACCCACTGGAAAAGACTCTGATGCTGGGAAAGATTGAGGGCAGGAGGAGAAGGGGACGACAGAGGATGAGATGGTTGGAGAGCCTCACGGACTCGATGGACATGACTTTGAGCAAGCTCTGGGAGATGGTGATGGACAGGGAAGCCTGGCGGGCTGCAGTCCATGGAGTCACAGAGTCGAACGTGACTGAGACTGAACAAGAGCTACTGCTTCACAGGCAGTGGTGAACACTTTCAACAATTATCTTTTTACTCCTCACAATATTCTAGTATTATCACTTTACTGACTCAGAAAAATAAGCCATTTGCCAACGGCCACAGAGTTAGCTGGAATTTGAACTCAGCTCAGCTAGTCCCCACCACTCCCTGATATAAAATCTTTCCTGTGCACTGGTTTAGCTTCTGTTCCCACCTTTGATCTTTCAAGTAAACCTTTTTTCAGTTCAACACAAAGATCTTTCCTATTATTTAAACTGTTCTTCATCCCCTTCTTTTTTGACATCTGTCGTGGGTTGAATTGTGTCCCCACAAAATATATAGGTCAAAGTCCCAACCCCAGCACCCCATATCAAGACCTTATTTGGAAATAGAATTATTCTTTATATAATTAATTTGGACACAGAGACAGATATGCACACAGGGAGAACATCCTGTGAAGACTGGGGTTATGCTGTCACAAACGAAGGAGCATCAAGATTGCTGGCAAACCTCAGAAGTTAAGAGAAAGGCGTGGAACAGATATCCCCCCCTTAGTGGTAACCAGTCCTGCAAATACCTTGATTTCAAACTTCCTGTCTTCAAAACTATGAGAAAATAATTTTGTTATTTAAGCTACCAGTTTGCCATACTTTGTTATGGCAGCCCTAGCAAACTAGTACATCTACACTTAGACGATTCAGAAACTCAGATTTCTACTGCTGTCTCTTTTTCTGCCTGACGCTGCAATATTCCCTTTCTCTGTTTATGTGACTTTTTACATGATGAAGGTAGAACCAGTGGTATCATTGCCAAATGTGAGATGTCAAGAGTTATCTTTGAAATCTTGATCTCCCTCTCACATTTGGGCAATCATCCAAATGGCTGAAGGGTTAGAAGCATCAGCTTTGAAGTCAATGGGCTCAAATACCAGTTTCCACATTTACTAGCTGTGTAGCTTGGGCAACTCCTTAAGCCTAAGTTTCTTTCCCTATTAAAAGGGCTAACACCACCACTACCACATGAAGTTTCGACGATACTTAAGGGAGAAAACATAATAATTAGTACATAAACTGACATCTAAACAAAATTACCTATTATCGTTAACATTTCTAAAACACACAAACTTTAGAATTTGTTTTTCATAGGTATTTCAGACACATATTTGTGTACACTAAGCATTATAACCTGCCAGTATGAGAGTGACTCTAGCTATTAACTCCCCTGAGGCCTTCAGGTGTTATCAACTTTGCCTCAAATCTTAATCTCACCAAAAACATGAGAGCAGCAGGAATAAATATACTCATATTTATAAACTCTGCCCCCCTACGCCCGCCCAAAAGCTCAATAGTTAAGTGAATAAGTGAACAACTTTTTAGGATGAGCTAGTGACTTAGCAGCAGCAGCATGGATGGAAATAAGTAGGTTCAACATTTATACAACAGAAGCTTGAAAGTTAATACTGAACAACATGGATTAAAATTCCAGTATATCACTACTCTGGCTAACTCTACCTCACAGTCTGAACATGTTACTCATTTTTTTTTTTTTTTTCACAGTACTCAAGAATTTAACGTTATCTGTTTGCTCTTCGTTGTTCGCTGGATTCATAGGTGCTAGCACCTATCAAACGCTTAATTGCTATCTTGGCTACTTGTCAGAAGAGGAAGTTAGAACACAAGAAATGGCATCAGGCTGTATTTCTTTACCATGTATTTCATTAGCGTTGGAAATGCTGGTGGGGGAATGGTCAGTCAATGCAAAATTCAGAATATTGCTTTCCGAGAAAGTCAAAGTTAAAACTGACTTCTCAGAGAAGATTCCACTAACTCCGCCAGTCCTGGAAGGCGAAATTAAGGCCGGATTTCTCAGACTACGTTTTCTCTGTATTCCCAGACCCTGTCCCTATGTTTGGTACACTGCTTCAAATGCACCTGCTGAAACCGGATTTGGGCGGGATTACGAATCCACGGGGCAATTTAGTGTTAAAAACAAAACAAAACCTTAAAACCAAAACCCCCCAAACCAAAACTTCTTTTAGAACCAACTACATTAGGAAACCGTAACCAATCACTAGGCTGGCCAGGGGTTTCACTTAACAGTGGTCAGCAAAGTGGAATTTGAGATGTGCTTCAGAAGTAGGGAAAACGTGTTGGCTGTCGTTTCAGAAAAACACACGGACACACAAGCACGCGCGCGATCACCCACAGATTGACAAATTCACGAACATTCAGAGTGACTTAGAAACGAAGTGAGTGTGCCGCTCAGGAAGGCCCAGTTAGCGGGGTCGACAGGAAATTACAATTACGGCGTAGGAAGGGTTAAAATTAGTTTTCCGCCTCAGCCTGGGCTGCCAGGGCTCCGAGAGCTTTACAAGATCGCGCGGACAGCAGAGCCTGGCCCTTCTCGCGCTCCGTAGAAGCTCCCTGGGCCTCCGCAGGCTGCGCCTCCAGCAGGAAATGACGTTAAGAAGCTGCCCGCATTAGTGCCTATTTCGTGAGCCAATGACCGGCCGAGCAGAGTCAGAAAGTTAGTAGGAGTCTTGTCTCAGGACCGCCTCAATCCGGAAACAGAAATTCTCCAGGCCCGGCATTGCCAGAGCCAGCTCTTCCATAGAAGGGAGTGCGCATGCGACTAGGGGTCCTGGGAAACCCTTAAATACCGTCATGCGGACGCATTTGTTCTCTTTCCCTGCCGCCGCGGAGCCGCGCGGAGGCGGAGGCTCGGGGTGAGTGGGGCAAAGTAGGAGTGTTGGTTATGCAGCGTGGCTGCATTTTATTTGGAGTTGGCGTTGAGGATGTGGGACTAATCGGGGTCGTTTAAGTAACTTACTGCTGTTTGTTTTGCAGTGCATTCAAGATTCGGCTCCACCCGTAACCCACCGCCATGGCCGAGGAAGGGTGAGCCCAGGGCTGGGTGGTGGGGCGGGCAAAGCGTGGGCCTGCACCCGGTAGCGTGGTTTCTAGATGTTCCGTGGAGCCGTAAGCGTATCTGGCCTACCTTGCTGATTACTGCCGAGTCCAAGGCGTTAGATGGGGGGCGAGAATTTACCACACTAAAAAACCTAAATTTTTTGTTTTTTAGCATTGCTGCTGGAGGTGTAATGGACGTTAATACTGCTCTGCAAGAGGTGCTGAAGACCGCCCTCATCCACGATGGCTTAGCACGTGGAATTCGCGAAGCTGCGAAAGCTTTAGACAAGTACGTGTATCAGTCTCAATACTGTGGGTTGTTGGAACCGGAGCAAAACTGCAGCCGAGGGAAGAAAGCGTGAAGTTCATGGTGTTAGCACAAAAGTTCTGAATGACATCCGTTCTACAGGAAACATAGGAAAAGGTATCAGCTCAGAACTCTAATGGCCCGCTGAGTGTGTGGGTTTTGAATGGGGATGAACGTTTGATTCTTGAAGTAAAACTACAGTGTTTGAATGATGACTTAAGTTGTCGGATACCCCTTCACTCCTTCTATGAGTGAAATCTCATAGTCTGACAAACCTGTAGGTTTGGGGGGCTAATTTCACTGTTCGGGAATAGATGGGAACCTTCCTTTTGAATTTTGGAGACTTAAACCACTAAATTACTGTGGCAGAAACGTTTGGATTTAGCATGAAGTTAGTAACCAGTAGCTGTAAAGGTCAGTGTGGGTGAGAAATACTTGTAAATTTAATCAGTGAGGTTTTTGGGCTGGTTATCTTAGCAAAACAACTGTTAAGGTTTAAAGCCAAAATTAAGGCCCACTAAGTTGAATGAATATAAATCTATTCATTTGGGGTAAATTTGCCAAGGGGACCAGCCTTTCTTGGAAAGCTGGTAGAATCTCCTTTACTGTTGTGCGGGAAAATACTGTGCAATATTAGATTGGGCCCAGTAACAGATAACAGTTAAACAATTGCTATATGTGAAATTTAGAGTTTTACAAGTTACTGAAGATTAGATGGTTCTGTAGATAGATGGAAGTAAGAAATATGCTTTCTGGCAGCTACGTCAGACTGAAGTTGTGTTCTCCCAATGCCTGGTTAGGTTTTTGCCAGTGTATCCAGTGCAAAGATGAATCTCTTAAACAGACTGCAAGTGGGTTTAGACCCGAATTTTAGCTTCTGCTATTGGATTTTGTATTTCAGGCGCCAAGCCCATCTATGTGTGCTTGCATCCAACTGTGATGAGCCTATGTATGTCAAGTTGGTGGAGGCCCTTTGTGCTGAGCATCAAATCAACCTGATTAAGGTAAGTTACTCTTTGGATTTTGTTTTTTTGAAAGAGAAATTAGCTTATTGTAAATTAGGCCAGTTACAGACCTGTGTCCACATAAAGGCTATGCATAATGATTTTTGTCATACCAGAGAAAGTTTGTAAAGAACTCTCTTCTGCAGGTCTGAAAAGCATCACAAACTTGGCATTTGTTGGCTATGCTAAAGCTAGTTAGGGAAGCATTTTTATTCCTGAAGATTTAAATGCTAGTTTTATGTAGATAGAGGATAATCTGCGCAGGGTATTGATAGGTTTCTTTGGGCTGTACATGATGACAGCTGGCTCCCTCTACTGAACCGTGGTGAGGAAACTGCCATGTCACCCTATCTGACTGCAGCCACCTTTCATCTAATGTGTTGTCAGTAGTATTAGTGCCTACTAGTGTGGTGATTTATTTTTGTTCTTATTCCCCCTAATAGGTTGATGACAACAAGAAACTAGGGGAATGGGTAGGCCTCTGTAAAATTGACAGAGAGGGAAAACCCCGTAAAGTGGTTGGTTGCAGTTGTGTGGTGGTTAAGGTAAGTTGATATTTATGTCTGGCATAAATGTTGTATTGGGTAACCATGCTTAACACAAGATGTATATCAATGTCTGTTCGGAGAAATGATACTAGTTACATTACCATGCAAAACTTTTAGAGCTTAAAAGTAATTGAGGGTTCATTATACAAAGTATGACTGTTACATTTTGTGGTTAGATTTTTGTCCCATCCTTGTGTATATTACAAGCACAAACATGTTATGGTAAAATTGTCAGAAATGACACAACGTGGAATTTTGTGTGGATTTTTGAAGAAGTTTTATGTAGATACCTTCTGCCCAAGTGACATTAGTGTGTCAGATGATTGTTTTTCAGTGTGTTAGTCATGCAGTCGTATCTGACTCTTTGGACCCCATGGACTGTAGCCCACCAAGAGCCTCTGTCCATGGAATTCTCTAGGCAAGAATACTGGAGTGGCTAGCCATTCCCTTTCAGGGGTAATCCTGACTCAGGGATCAAATTCGGGTCTCCCAGATCACAGGCAGATTGAAAATAAGCAAAAACATCTAAGTGATTGATTTTGATGTAGAAAGTGAAAATGAAACTCATGGTACTGGATAATACAGTTGTATACATTATAAATATTGAATGTAATAGTTCTGAAAGTGTAAATGAAACAATTTTTGGCCAGGCCACAGGTGTTAGTTTCAGCAAAAATCTCCTGGTCAGTAATGAGTTAACCCTATAATAAGTCAAAAATCACATAAAAGCAAAGGTGTAATTCTCAACAGATGTAGAAAGTCTTACAGAAAAAGGAAATAAACCATAATTAAGCCAGCCAAAAAATCTGCTTACCTGAATGTGTTTCTGCAGAAATTTAAAAAATGCTGGCAATAGGAAAGCCATGTTACGAGCCTTAAAGACATTGAAGTCATTAAGGTCCCTGAAAATGGCTACAAGACATTTTAATGGTGGGAAATACTTCATAAGTTGTGCTATTTTTTTTTTTTTTTGTAAAGCTTCACTAACTAGTGCTAACAACTTGGGAGTTTGTAAATTTTAGTAAAATCACATTTGTTTTTTAGGACTATGGCAAAGAATCTCAGGCCAAGGATGTCATCGAGGAGTACTTCAAATGCAAGAAATGATGAAATAAAAAATTGAGTTCTTGTTTTCCATCTCTGGCTTTTTATTTGGGGCAGTAAAATTAAAGTGTGTTAATGAAGGACAAAAGATTCATTGCAAAATATCTGGATGCATGCTGTTTGTCCTGGTTTCTAAGTGAAAGCATTTTTTCCAACCAGTAAGTAATTTTCAGTTGGCAAGTAGAAGAGCCCAAGTGAAGATAGGCTTGGTGATGGTCAGGGTTTTATTGGGTGGATATTTAAGACTGACAAGCCAACCTATAGCCTAGAAAAGTGAACTGGACAAATAAGCAAAATAGAAAGGGGACTGGATTGGATTTAGGCCGTGGGGCACTAGAAGGTACGTGAAATGCAGGTGCACTTTGTACATGCCCATTAGGGCAGGTCGGGGTTTTTAATTTAAATATCAGCCACAGAAATGTGCTTTCATGTGCTCAAGTCCCCAAAATTCTCAGGGAAAGGCAATGGTGATCTGTGTACTTCAAGCCTGAGTGAAGTTGAGATTGTAGGAATATGAAATTCCCTTATAGATAACCAAGTGGGGTACTTTGAGTTTCTCTACCAGTCTAAATATGCAGTGACAGGGCACATGGGAAAAGGAATTGGTTTTAATTGCAGTTTTTTTATATGTCTTAATAGATTCTCTGTACTGTATTTGTTGCTGTTTGAGTCTATGCAGTGGGAAAACCATCTGTGATCTTTTATGGGAAATAGTGTAATTCAGGCTAGGAAAAATAGAACTACTGCAATGTGCATTTTCATATTTACTCGCCCTTCTCAGAATTAGTGCTAGGAAGGCTTTGGCCTTTGTTACTCTCAGTTCAGTCATTCAGTTGTGTCTAACTGCAGTCCCATGGATCTGTCCATCATGGGGCAGGATGATGGCACAAATCCCTTGAGTTTGAGCAAACACCAAGAGATGATGGACAGAGAAGCCTGGCGAGCTGCAGTAAATGGGGCCGCAGAGTTGAACAGGACTCAGTGGCTGAACAACTGATTTTTTTTCCCTTTTTTTGTGTAAGAGTAAGGGGCTTCCCTGGTGGCTTAGCTCTAAAGAATCCACCTGCATTGTGGGAGACCTGGGTTCAATCCCTGTATTGGCCTGGAGAAGGGAACGGCTACCCACTCCAGTATTCTGGCCTGGAGAGTTCCATAGTCTGAGCAAGGCAGGCTAGTCTATGGGATTGCAGAGTTGGGACACTGAGCGACTTCCAGAGCAAGAGGAAGAGCTCATTGACCTAGACTGAGTGGCTTTACTAGGCTCTGCACTAATTAGCTAGCTTGTGTTCCCCAAGCTAGATCCTTTGTCCTCTGCTCGTGCTTCTACCTTGTTTCACAGCCCATAGACACCAGGTTTCAGTGGCCCCCGTGTTGGGTTTGCGTTGCTCAGTTGCAGTGAAGTGACGTTCTTCATAACCTGTTCTACCTCTCCTGAGGCGCATCCTTCAAAACCCAGCTCTAAGAATTACAGTTGTGATTTCTGGTTGTGACTTGTCTGTAGTTTGAAAGTGAAGTTGCTCAGTTGTGCCTGACTCTGCGACCCCATGGACTGTAGCCCACCAGGCTCCTCTGTCCATGGAATTTTCCAGGCAAGAGTACTGGAGTGGGCTGCCATTTCCTTCTCCAGGGGATCTTCCCTACCTAGGGATCAAACCTGGGTCTCCTGCATTGCAGACCAAAACTTTTGCCATCTGAACCACCAGGGAAGCCCAGGTTTATATGAGGGAGCTCATCCAAAATGTCAGGGCAGAAGCAGGTGTCTTTAGTGGGGAAAATAATTGTCATTACCAAAGGAATTCTGGCCAGTCCATGACACGATACTGGTTTTTTCTCCCAGGGGGAGAGAGAGACTTCCAGTTCACTTGAGCTGCAAGATAACCTCCATGGCAGTTTTTTTCCTGTTGCTAATTTTTTGCCTGGTCCTGATACTATCAAAATTTCTAGTATGAGTATTTTTGATAAGCCACTTCAAATTCTTAACAAAGAACAACCAGGACATCCATAGAAAAACTGTAAGAACGCTGTATCAGGCTGAGACCTCCTGAGGCAATGAAACCACTGAGAGGGTAACAGGAAGGCCAGGGGTCTCCAAAAGGAGGAAATAGCCTGCAAGTGTCAGACAGTTCTATCTCTTAAGTGGCAAGAGGAAACTAGCAATATTTTTTTCTTTATACAAATTTAAAAGGAGGTTTCTCTTAAAATACTGTGTTGCCATAATGACACCTGGTTTCACCTGAAGTTAACTATTCTCAAACTTTGAGATAACCAATGCATTTTTCTTATAGAAAAGTTTGTCTTATGCTAATGTGTTTGTCTTATGCACACTGCGCTAATGTGCTATGCATTTACCCCAAACTCTCTTCAAGTCAGTTCCGCCTCATGGCTCAACCTACTTGACAAACCAGTATGTTATGCTCAGATATTGTTCCCCTAATCTATGTAGACAAAGCTATTTGTATGGTAATCTGTCGTACAAGATTCAAGTTAATCATTTTATGGCCCGGGTAGAACCGTTTGATGCCAAGGTTATCCCAAAATGCATCGTATGGGTGAAGGGCCTGCTGCCATTCTGAGTTTTAAGACATTCCTTTCTTTCATTAACAGACTGCTAGTGACTATATAACATCCAGCTGAAGACTAGCAAGGGGTACTCTTTCTGCCCCCTTCTGATGCCTATGTCAGAAGCTTTATCTCCTTTATACTTTGATGAAACTTCATTACACAAAGCTCTGAGCGATCAAGCTCGTCTCGCCCCGGATTGAATTCTCCGGAGGCCAAGAATCCTGGCCGTCTTTTCATTTCAGCAATAACCTTTCACCACTATATAGGCAGAGGTGTTACAAAGCCTGGAAACATGGAAATATCTGTTAGTATTACTGAAGATACTAAATATCTGTTAGTATTACTAACCCTTAATATGGTGCTTGAATTTGCTTTTTTAATTTCTTTGTAGATGAGTGTACAAAGAGCTGGGCTCAAGGAAAATGTTAGGCACAAAGATTTGAATGCACCCTACACTTGATCGATAGTGGGAAGAGAGCGTATTTAACCAAGGAGGAGAAATAAGATCTTGGCCTTCATTCCAGGCTGAGGATGGGGCAGGATGATGGCACAGAGGGATAGGGCATTGTCCCAGCTGGAGTCCTCATGATGCTCAATCCGCAAGGCAGAATTTGAAGCGGTAATATCTAAGCAATGGAGGTGTCATGGCTGGGCTGTAGACCTTCCCAACCTCCCAGCGAGAACCTGTTGGAAGTCTTACTCGTTGCAGGTGCTCAGGTGCTGGGGGTAGAGGAGTAGTTGGGGATCAAAGTCGAAGATTTCCCAGAGGGTGATCAGTTTGGGCTACATAAATAATACATCAGTGTTCAGAAGGACTGGTGGTGATGTTGCTCTCGGCAAAAACTTCAACCCTTTTTAAAAAGCACAGCTTACACTTCAGATGGCATAAGCACACCTAAATTAATGCTTTATCACGTGTGAGATACTTTAGCTTTTTATCCAAAACCTACAAGGCCGAGTCACAGTCAGCTGATTAGAATTGCATTGCAACCTGGGTTTTGTCTGAAAAGACTTAGAAATGAGGGAGGTGGGTTACCCTGAGTTTTTAAGACCTGCACTGAAATGGACAGTTTTCTAAGCTCTCTCCTAGTCTGTATGAAGCGTACCTTCCTTAAGAGTGTTGACTTATGTTCAGTGACTACCATCACCACATACATTCCTAATTTGTTTTCAGTGGCATACTGGCTTTGGGAAGGGAATGAACAGGAGAAGAAACCGAAGTGTTTTTGTAGGTAAAAGCTGAGCCTCAAATTTACTGTTAAGGAACTAAACTGCGTTGTGAAACAAAATAAAGACTGGTGGTTATTCCATGGCTCCGCCAACCTGGAAGATTCTGTTAATCTTGCATTTTCTGATGATAAAGGGTACATCTTAGTGGGATTTTATGGTGCTATAAGGACAGAGTGGAAGGGCATTTGCTTAAAAATATTGCTTATTTTTAAGCAATATTCAGGAAATGTACAGTAAGACCACATTTTATAAAAATTAAAGGAATATAAGGACACATCGCTGCAGAAGAAAGAGTTATACATCAAGGTTTTAATGGTTGTTTCTGGAAAGGTGGATGTTTTGCTTCTTTTGCTTTAATGTACATTGCGTTTTTAGTAAAAAATTCTTGAAGAAATGAAATAATGGTACAAGATATTCTTAGGGTTAATTTTAAGTAGCATTAATATAAAGGTTTAACAATTTTCTATGTTTTGTGAACACGTAGCACTTGGATGCATCAGGACAGGTTTAAAAGACTGAATTCAGACCTGGCCAGCAGAGGGCGATAAGAAGCTAGTGTCAGAGCTACCTATCCGTGTGAAGATAAGCATAGGCTATACTGCAAGCTCCCAGGAGAAAAAGATTCTTCTAGCACCCCTGGAAAATTGCTGGGCTTTAGGGTACTATTTCTGGTTGCGCTTGCTTTTTGTCGTGATATTGCAGAATCCACACTCCCTAGCTGGGGAAGTCAATAGTGGTGACTAACTACAACTAAGATATTGAAACTCTACATGTTCCTAGAGGAAGAGGTTTTGCTCTGTGATAGTCGATTGTATATTCTTATTAAGCCTCTTTCTCTGCACTATACCAAGAATTTATCCGATGCCACCTGAAAGCCAAAAGGTTTCAGAGCAGGCCTATTCTGGAAAATGGGCATAATTTCAAAAGCAGCAAAGCCACAGCTGTACTCTGGATTATAATCCACGGTATAGCTCCATGGAAGCACTGACTTTGTTCTGAGCTGTATCTCTGGTGCCTAGAATAGCGCTTGGTGTGGTAGGCATTCAAATATTTTCTGTCGGATGAGTAGATATGAACTGCCAATTTATATTTAGTTAATTTGAGAGTTCTCTTCATAGGCTTAAATTCCTCAACCATTTTTGACACTTTAATTTCTTATATATATATATTTTTTCTGGCAACAGGATGACTCCAAGTTGGGCCTCTTCTAGACTAGGATGGTGCCAAACTGTCTCAACTTCCCCTGTCTCCAACTCTCCTCTAGGGAGCAGGGCAGAGAAACATATCTTATCACAATATGGGGTACATGGCTCTAAGAGTCTGAAAAAATAATTTTAAAAGCTATTATAAGACCCGGGAACAGTAAAAAGCACAGGAGTTCAGGGAAACTATTTTTACACTGCAGTAATTTCTTTTTGAAGCCTATTTATTGAGACACATGCCAACAGCACACTATTGTACAACTGATGTGAATTAAACCTTACACAAATGTAGTATTTGTCTTTATTTTTCCTTCTCTCAACTGCCCCCAGCTAAAATTTACAAACAGATATAAAAATCCCATTTGAACCTGGCTGGCTTGTTAGAGAAATATGGGGTCAAAGGCTTGTGGCATTTTGCAGGGCTGACACCAGATTAAAAGGAGCAAAATGCACATAAAAAAATAAATATGAGATCTGTAAGGGGAAAATAAAGTATTAACATACAAAACGCTGCAAATTAAAAATCCTGTCTTCTCTTGTAGATTTGATGCTTGGATATACTTTAGTGAGTTCCAGAGGTCAGCAGATGTGTGGCTAAATGTGTGTGTGTTGTGTCTTGCTGGGAGGTACCTACCCACACATGGATCATAAAGTGATAACAGTTATGCCATTATTTCAGTAGGGAATATACATGTATAATTTTAAAGAAGAAATAAAACCTTTTCTATCTCACAAGCTGCATTTTGAAATAAAATAATCCAGTTCAAAATTTGATTCCAGATTTCTGTCATGTAAAGAGTCTATAATTTTATTTTCAGGAAAATATTAAAATGATAATGCGGATGATGTTAACGTGCAGAAGCAAAGTTTAAAGCCCTATGTGGAGAGGAAACTGTGAGATTTTTTTAGATTTTTAAATTACTGGTCAAGGCATAAAACTTGTTATTACCTTTATTATTGCCTGCCTAGTGTTGCTGTGTAAAGTGAGGCTCATTCAAATGGTCCCAGGTTGTATTGCTGCCCTGTGGATTCTTGCTAATAGACTGCAGGGCAGATGGAGGTTTAGCTAACATTCAGCTACAGTTTGAAACTATCCTTTTGGGTGGTAGTAAAAATAAGACAGGTTAAGAAATGAGCTTCTCTTCAAAGAAATTTCTGTATTTTGGTAAAACTTCTGAGGACCTTTCTCCTATCAGGCTAGTAGAACAGTGGACAACAACAGTGTCTTTAATGAAGCAGAAACCTGCCTGTTGGATGAATCTCAGGACTCTCCATTTTCAAGTAAGGTTACAGATTATTTGTGGCAAGTGAAGGTAACATTTTTAAAGCAAGCTATATTTCTGAGGGATGCAGGAGAGAAGAAGGCAGAGAAAGACAAGACTGGAGAGGAGTGATGGGCAGGTGGAGAAGGAGACAGGAAGAGAGATGGAAGGAGGGAGATGTGGGGAGGGGAGGAAGAGGGGGAGAGAGGGAAATGATGCATATTCAGGTTATTATGAAATAGCTAAAAAGATTTATTTATTCTACACATTATTTTCTTCAGTTTAAGAATGTCACCATTCACCTTTGATTTTAGAAGGTCAGCATTCACTTAACATTAGAAATCATTAGTTGAAAATAAATATAATTTAGTTGCATATTAGCTGACCAGTCACACTTCTATTGCATTGGGTACTGCCCCAGTAGTTATTTTCCCTGGTGGGTCTCAACTGCAATGGTATCTGTATGCTTTAATCATTGCCAGTCCCCAGACTTGTACTTATGTGTTGAAATTTTTTCTCAGCAGCAAAGTAAAATGTTTTGCTCTACCTATACAGTTCAACTCTGCTTTCCTAGTAAGGCATTCACGTTTGGCAGTTACCAACCAGTTTGGATAAGAGATGCAAAGTCTTATTTATTGCTTTATCTAAACTGGAAAATAAGCAAAGAAAAATTTCCCCAACATATAAACAACATGTAACAAAAACAAAACCCCTGGTATCTGGTCCCATCACTTCATGGGAAATAGACGGGAAAACAGTGGAAACAGTGTCAGACTTTATTTTTTGGGGCTCCAAAATCACTGCAGATAGTGACTGCAGCCATGAAATTAAAAGACGCTTACTCCTTGGAAGAAAAGTTATGACCAACCTAGATAGCATATTGAAAAGCAGAGACATTACTTTGCCAACAAAGGTCCGTCTAGTCAAGGCTATGGTTAATCCAGTGGTCATGTATGGATGTGAGAGTTGGACTGTGAAGAAAGCTGAGGGCCGAAGAATTGATGGCTTTTGAACTGTGGTGTTGGAGAAGACTCTTGAGAGTCCCTTGGACTGCAAGGAGATCCAACCAGTCCATTCTAAAGGAGATCAGTCCTGGGTGTTCTTTGGAAGGAATGATGCTAAAGCTGAAACTCCAGTACTTTGGCCACCTCATGCGAAGAGTTGACTCATTGGAAAAGACTCTGATGCTGGGAGGGATTGGGGGCAGGAGGAGAAGGGGACGACAGAGGATGAGATGGCTGGATGGCATCACTGACTTGATGGACGTGAGTCTGAGTGAACTCTGGGAGATGGTGATGAACAGGGAGGCCTGGCGTGCTGTGATTCATGGGGTTGCAGAGTCGGACACAACTGAGCAACTGAACTGAACTGATGTAGCGTTGAGTGGAACAGCATGTAAACTGTTCCTTTACTCCTATAATTCTATGATTCCTTGATTTCTGCTTTGGTACTTTGATAATGAAAGTTAAACAACTGTGAAAAGAAATAAAGACATTTCTTTTATCTTGACATTTTGCTGTCCGAGGCAGTTCCCAAACTGCTTCATGTTTGATTTTAGTCCTTTGAAGAGGGCCTACCAGGAAGAGGTTCTTAGGTAATTCCGGGTTCTGGATTCTATTTAAGATGAATCATTTAGTGTAAAAAAAACCATTATATTTCTATAATATCTATCATGATTACCTCTCAGCTTATTTCTAAATGATACAAAATTTAGGGATTTAGACAAAGTCTTCTACTTAATGGCACAAGTGATATTCTTTAATATGATCATCTAAGATAATCATTAATGGTGACTGTGATAAATTATTCTCTAGAGTTAGTAGTATCATTGCTGGCTGTGTTATTTTCTAGAAGTAACTGTGTATGCTGACCAAAATGTGGCCTTGCTACTTTCTTCCTGTATTTCTGGAGAAGATGCTCTGTCTTGACTAGAGAGAACTGAGCTGGGAATTTAGGCCAAGTCTCCCATTGCAGACTCTACTTGCAGTTAGAACCTGAATTTTTTCAGTTGGAAAGACCTGAAAAATGATCTCATTTGGTTCCATCATTTTCCATCTGAGAGGACAGAGCCCCATATCCCAGGATATGCTCCAAGAAGCCTTTGGACATGTGGTTAAACTGATGATAGGAACTGTCATTTTGTTGAAGATTAAAGTATTGTCTGTTTAATGTATGTGGAAGGAATATACTTTGTAAATTGATATGGGTGTATTGATGAAGAATATCAGGGATGAGGACCATAAATATACTATGAGTGAGTCCAGAAACGCTTTTTAGTGCCTGAAAAATAAGCTAACAAGGGCAATTTGTTAGCTTCCATGGAGGTGTGTACAGATGTGGAAGAATGTCTTTTACAAAGCCAATATGTATAAGCATCATCTCCCTCAGGCCATCGTTTGCACTATGTATTTTGAGGTTGTGCAGTGTTTGCCTGATCTGCACTTGTTCTCTTCAATTTAGGCCACCAGCAGTGATGTTGGACAATGGAGTCTCCTGAATTAGGGACTTAACAACAGAATCCTTGTTGGGCCCTTAATACACAGGTCAACTAGCAGATTCAACGATGTGCCTTAAAAGAGAAGGAAAGATGAGGGGAGCCATTTGTCCAGGAATGAGTGATGTGAAGAAAACCTGCCTGAAGGTGAAAGCATGAGAGAGTATTTTACAAAAGATTACAGCTAGTTCTTTGCCTTGCCATCAAATAAAGTAAAAAATTAATGTAATTTTTAGAAGCAGTTATAAATAAAGGAATATTGCTATCTATAATTGGTTGTTAGGGGAATTGGACTTTTAAAAAATAATCCAGGATTAGGTATCCATTCCATAGTGTTGACAGAATGTTGCTAATGTTTGCCGAGAAGAATCTCGGCAAAGATCTCTTTAAGATGAATGAGCCTAAGACATGGATTCTCAGGCTAGACTAACATGCAGTTCCTGTCCACAAAAATCTGGGGAGACAATTGCATTAATATGCCAGTTATTGATTTGCAGTGATAACAAGAGCAGAAGAAAAACTATTTTTTTGAGATATGGAATTCTAGTGGATATGTTTTCAGATTCTGAAAGTTAGAGACGAACCTTTTGAAAAGTGCCTTTATTTTCTTGTATTTGTGCTTTGGTAAAATTACAGTGTAATTTCTGTTGTTGTTAGCTTTTGTCTTCCACTTCCTTGCTTTCCTTTGAGTGTTTCTAAATTTGGATTCATTGGAGAGAAATAGAATGCCTTAGCCAATGTTACAGTTTACCATACATGATTGTTATTTTTAATATTTTAAAATGTTTTATTTCTGTTTACATTGTACAAAATAGATAATTAAAATTTAGGTAATATGAAAACCATATTCAAAAACATCAGAGCTATCAATTTAATGTTTAGATAAAGACTTCAAAACTTCTCAGGAATAGCTTCTATCTAAAACATACCAAATTTAAAATTATTATAGCATTGCCATCTTGAATAAAATTGGTTTTAATTTACTGGCTGAAAAACACTTTATAAACGAGACAACAATCTCTCATTCTCCACTTTGCATTCCTTTCGAGGGTCATTTCAGGACATTCTGTGCAGTGACCAGAAGAGGGCAGCATGACCTCAGCTGTGGGAAAAGCTGCACAAACCAATGCTTTCTACTGAGAAGGCTGGAAGCTGACGGAGAGCAGACTTACAGCAGCAGGTGCTGCAGTGTGTCTATCAAGCAGGATACACAGGAAACAAATGTGAAATAAAACTGGTTAATGCCTCTGAATGCTGCGGATTTTTACGCATATTTTCCAGAGCAATCGCCCCTTCCCTTGTAAAAATGAAATGGGTCAGATGTTCAGATTTTTATGGGATTTAGAAAGCTGTACATGCCTAAGACCTTGACTCCCCAGCTGGGGGATTTCTAATCTCTATTTTTTATCCTATGGAGTCGTAATTTTCTAAGAACAGTAAACTCATCTTCCTTATTTCTTCTCAAATTTCTAAAGTGATCTTAATAATAAGGAATAAGGAACCCAGATCTCAGGCCGAAAAAACTACATGCATGCATCTGCACTATTACCATCTGTTTTGTTGCAATATTAGTACACGAGAGAAATGATCAGATTGGTAAACCTATGGACCTCAAGATCTTAAGACCTCAGCTTCTATTTAGTATCCAGTTTGCTTTCCTTGAGGGGGCAGCTTCCAGGGAATACAAGCCTGCAGTGTGCAACTGGGATATATTTTGCTGAAATACATATATATCAATATCTCTATATATCTATATCTATCTATCTATATACATAAATTTGCATGTGTGTGAAGAACTTGTATACTTTCTTAGCTTCTTTCGGGAAATTTAACGATGGCAAATTACCATGTATTGGTTTTAAGAAAAAGAGGAGAAAATGAGGGCCGAAATTGAGAAATTTTCTTGCTACTTATGTTAGGTCTTTACTCTGGTTAGAAGAGAAAAGATTCAAAGGATTATTTTACTTTGGTGAGTTGCATTCCAGCCTCAACTTTCATTTAAGAATTCTATATTCTTTAAAGTTTCATTTAGGAGATATTTCCCAAAAACCTTACCTCTGAAATATGGATTTCTGTTGCTCATTTTCATTTACTTCTACTTCTCATTTTTAATTTCCTCATATCTGCATATAATCTACTTTGGGTAGTGCTTGCCTTTCCCCTACCCTGGCCCCATTTTGAAAAAGCAACCCTTCCTTAATGGCATAAATTTGACTTGTGTGTTCTAAATAAAGCATTTTATTAATATGTTCATTTTTTCCATTAAAATCTTGGGTTAACAAATGCATAAATATAGCATTTATGGATTCAGCAGATGAACTTGAAATCTAGTTTACCGCTTGGCAGCTAATATCACTGGCAGGATTACTTTATCAGAAATAATGACTTGAGTGTGAATTTGAATAAATGAAAACCATAGGCATTTAATCATAATGCGGTCAGAGGTTTATCCTGGCTTGCATACTTAGCGTGTGTGCACTCAATGTGTCTGACTCTTTGTAACCCCATGGACTGTAGCCCACCAGACTCCTCTGTCCATGAGATTTCTCAGTCCAGAATACTGGAATGGGTTGCCATTTCTTCCTTCAGGGGATCTTTCTGACCCAGGGATCGAACCTTCGTCTCCTGCATTGGCAGACGGATTCTTTACCACGGAGCCTATACTTAGTAGGGAGGGAATATCTGATTTTAAAACCCATTCCATTCTTTTTCAATATGCTGGATCTCCCCATTAAATAATTGTAAATAAAGACACTGGTACTAATTTTCATCCCTTTTGACATATGAAGAATTTAAAAATGGGATTTGACAGGTTTTTGGTGTTTTTGTAAGGCTGATGTCTGGGCATCAGATTGGTTAGTATAGGTTGTTGTAGTGTCCATACCACTTGATAAGGGTATAGCTGTGTGTGCATGTGCTCATGCATGCACACACACACACACACACACACACACACACACACACACACACATACATACACATAGTGATTGCTCAGCCCACACTGGCTTTATGGTCAGTGATTGGGGTGGAGGCTTGGGTGTGAATCCTGGTTTCGCTGGTTAGTTATTATGAGATGCTAGAAGAGTCATTAAGTTTACTTAAATCCCCATTCTTTTTCTCTAAAATAGAAATACTATTACTGTTTCATAGTTTTGTGTGTATGTGTGTGTGTGAAGATTAACTGAGAAAATATATGTAAAGTCCTTAGTTTAGCGTCTAGAAGATAAATGATGGTGGTTATTATGATGATAAAGAATTATCACAGCAGATTTGAATACATATAAAAAGTATAATCAGACTACTTTTTCCTTGCAAATCTCTAACCTACATAAAGATAGCTTTAAGATCTGTTAAAAACTTGGATATCCTCTAAGGAATAGGTTACAACTTCTCATTACACAGTGCTTGAGACAATATATTTGTGTAACCTTCTCAGAAAAGTTTTATAAATAGCTTTCATAGGCCATGGACTTTATTAGGGTCCTGTTCCTAAGGGATTCAAAGAAGCTGGTCTGAAGATTATTTTAAAAGATTATAGAAAACTGTTCTGCCCAGTGGGAGTTTATGTCTGTTCAGACTTCTATTCTTGGCTTCAGCTCTCAACTGGCTTTGTACCTCCATAGATAACATGCGTGTTGAGTTAAGAGCATTGGTTGTGGTCATTTGGAACTTTTATTCTGAGCAGTATTTCCCAAACAAGAAAATTTTGCTCTGTACTAGCATACTGGATGTTTAACACATTGTGTTCACTTTATTTCTGTAGAATTACTCTGTTGTTTTTGCCTAAGAAGCAAAATAAGTATTTTGAAAATCTTGGTCTTTTCCTTGAAAACCCTTTGACTTTGGGTCCTTTGTTTGTTTGTTTTCAGTTACAATTTAGGTCTTTGAGCAAAGAGGTCAGATAATCATTCTTCTTTCCCTGTCCTTCCTTCTGGTTGCCCATTTGTGCTGCCCATATTAACTTATAAATTGCATACTTGAGTAAGAGTTTCTTGAAGGTAGGAAACATTCTTCTTATGTACTTTCCCTAATGCCTAGTAAGATATTTTGTTCAAATGGTGCTTAACAATGAAGATGTGACTATGAACTGTAGCCACATTTTGTGTATTAGGGATATAAACACTGCCAAGAATGATTAGGCTGAAATGGAGGCTCTTTATCCTGGAAGGATGACAACTGAATATTATGATGGGGAATACGTATGGTATAGATTAACCAACAGTCTTCCCATTATAATTTAGGCTAACTTAGAAAAGAAATAAAATAGAAAGCTACTTTATATACTGAGTAGGTAATACGTAACTACAAGTGGTGATATGGGCTAAGAAGAGTAAGTTTCATTAAGTGTAGAGGCAAAATGTAGAAGGAATAGTCAATGAAAGCTGCAGGTTTTAAGAAATCCCTGAACTTTAAAGCTACTGTGAGCTGCTGCCATCTTGGCAGTTCTACCAAGATTCAGTTCAGTTCAGTTCAGTTGCTCAGTCATGTCCAACTCTTTGTGACCCCATGGACTGCAGCACGCCAGGCTTCCTTGTCCATCACCAACTCCCAGAGCTTACTCAAACTCATGTCTATGGAGTCCATGATGCCTTCCAACCATCTCATTCTCTGTCATTCCCTTCTCCCACCTTCACTCTTTCCTAGCATCAGGGTCTTTTTCAATGAGTCAGTTCTTTGTTCAGGTGGCCAAAGTATTGAAAGTGAATATTCAGGACTGATTTCCTTTAGGATGGACTGGATCTCCTTGCTGTCCAAGGGACTCTCAGGAGTCTGTTCCAACACCACAGTTCAAAAGCATCAATTCTTTGGCGCTCAGCTTTCTTTATAGTCCAGCTCTCACATTCATACATGACTACTGGAAAAACCATAGCTTTGACTAGACTGACCTTTGTTGGCAAAGTATGTCTCTGCTTTTTAATATACTGTAAGGTTGGTCGTAGCTTTTCTTTTTTCCAAGGAACAAGTGTCTTTTAATTTCATGGCTGCAGTCACCATCTGCAGTGGTTTTGGAACCCCCCAAAATAAAGTCTCTCACTGTTTCCATTGTTTACCCATCCATTTGCCGTGAAGTGATGGGACTGGATGCCATGATCTTAGTTTTCTGAATGTTGAGTTTTAAGTCAAAATTTTACTCTCCTCTTTCACTTTCATCAAGAGGCTCCTTAGTTCTTCTTCGCTTTTCGCCATATGGGTGTTGTCATCTGTGTATCTGAGTTGCTGATATTTCTCCTGGCAATCTTGATTCCAGCTTGTGCTTCATCCAGCCTGGCATTTCATATGATGTACTCTGCATAGCAGTTAAATAAGCAGAGTGACAATATACAGCCTTGACGTACTCCTTTCCCAATTTGGAACCAGTCTGTTGTTCCATGTCCAGTTCTAATTGTTGCTACTTGACCTCATACAGGTTTCTCAGGAGGCAGGTCAGATGGTATTCCCATCTCTTTAAGATTTCCACAGTTTGTTGTCATCCACACAGTTGAAGGCTTTGTTGTAGTCAGTAAAGTAGAAGTAGATGTTTTTCAGGAACTCTCTTGGTTTTTTGATGATCCAACAGATGTTGATCTCTGGTTCCTCTGCCTTTTCGAAATCCAGGCTGAACATCTGGAAGTTCACTGTTCATGTACCTTTGAACTTGTCTTGGAGAATTTTGAGCATTACTTTGCTAGCATGTGAGATGAGTGCAATTGTGCAGTAGTTTGAGCATTCTTTGGCATTGCCTTTCTTTGGGATTGGAATGAAAACTGACCTTTTCCAGTCCTGTGGCCTCTGCTGAGTTTTCCAAATTTGCTGGCGTATTGAGTGCAGCATTTTCACAGCATCATCTTTTAGGATTTGAAATAGCTTGACTGGAATTCCATCACCTCCACTAGCTTTGTGCATAGTGATGCTTCCTAAGTTCCACTTGACTTCACTTTCCAGGATGTCTGGCTCTAGGTGAGTGATCACACCATTTTGGTTATCTGGGTCATGAAGATCTTTTTTGTATAGTTCTTCTGTGTATTCTTACCACTTCTTCTCAATATTTTCTGCTTCTGTTAGGTCCATACCATTTCTGTCCTTTATTGTGCCCATCTTCACATGAAATGTTCCTTTGGTATCTCTAATTTTCTTGAAGAGACCTCTAGTCTTTCCTATTCTATTGTTTTCCTCTATTTCTTTGCATTGAATGCTAAGGAAAACTTTCTTATCTCTCCTTGCTATTCTTTGGCACTCTGCATTCAAATGGGTATATCTTTCCTTTTTCCTTTGCCTTTAAGCTTCCCTTCTTTTCTCAGCTATTTGTAAGGCCTCCTCAGACAACCATTTTGCCTTTTTCCATTTCTTTTTCTTGGGGCTGGCCTTGGGCACTGCCTCCTGTACAGTGTCACGAACCTCCGGCCATAGATCTTCAGGCACTCTGTCTAGCAGATCTAATGCCTTGAATCTATTTGCTACTTCCTCTGTATAATCACGAGGGATTTGATTTAGTTCATACCTGAATGGTCTAGTGGTTTTCCCTACTTTCTTTAATTTAAGAGCAAGAATCCCTTAGAAGAAATGGATAGCCATCATAGTCAACAAAAGAGCCCAAAATGCAGTACTTGGATGTGATCTCAAAAATGACAGAATGATCTCTGTTCATTTCCAAGGCAAACCATTCAATAGCACATTAATCCAAGTCTATGCCCCAACCAGTAATGCTGAAGAAGCTGAACTTAATGGTTTATGAAGACCTACAAGACCTTCTAGAACTAACACCCAAAAAAGGTGTCCTTTTAATTATAGGGGACTGGAATGCAAAAGTAGGAAGTCAAGAGATACCTGGAGTAACAGGCAAATTTGGCCTTGGAGTACAAACTGAAGCAGGTCAAAGGCTAACAGAGTTTTGCCAAGAGAACACACTGGTCATAGCAAACACCTCTTCCAACAACACAAAAGAAGACTCTACACATGGACATCACCATAAGATCAACATCAAAATCCGATCGATTATACCAGCCAAAAATGGGGTAGCTTTATACAGCGAGCAAAAACAAAACTGGGAGCTGACTGTGGCTCAGATCATGAACCCCTTATTGACACATTATACCAAGATTGAGTCGTTCTATTAGACCGGCAGGGCCCTGACTTTGACAATCGTGTTGTTTGGTTGCTAAGTCACGTCCAACTCTTTTGAGACCCCATGGACTCTAGCCCTCCAGGCTCCTCTGTCACTGGGGTTTCCCAGGGAAGAATTCTACAGTGGGTTGCTATTTCTTTTCCAGAGGATCTTCCCAACCCAGGGATCAAACCCACATATCTTGCGTCTCCTGCATTGGCAGGCGGATGCTTTACTATTGAGCCACCAGGGAAATCTGACTTTGACAATCAGGCTGTCTTTCCCCTAACCCTGGTTAATACAGTACTTCTCCTGGTCCATCCATGAACCACATAGGCAAACACCACTGCAGAAAAGCATACAACCAAACCAACTGGTTTCATGTTGAATATATAAGAATGCAGGTAGGAGGTTAAAATTGTGGTGGCAACTTGATGTTTCTTCCTGACTGCTTCTTTTTTTTCCCTCACTATAATAAGCAAAGTCACCAGCTAGAATCAGCATATAGGGTGAGGTGAAGATTTGAGGTGAGAGGAGAGTGACAAAGTCAATGGGCAAAGCATATGATCCCAAATCCCCGTCAGATATCATCCCTGTTACTCAGTTCTCATTTAGAGCAGAACTACCCACAAGAGTTGCCTATACTCCCTGTCTTCAGTTCTGCTTCCAGTTCATCTTAAAATCACTCCAGTCATGTATTCACTCAGAATTTCTCTGAAACTTCTCAGGGTCACTGGTGAGTTTAGTTCAGTCACTCAGTCATGTCCAACTCTTTGGGACCCCATGGACTGTAGCACACCAGGCTTCCCTGTCCATCACTAAGTCCCAGAATTTGCTCAAGCTCATGTCCTTGTTGTTAAACTTTATGGTCACATCTCAGCCCTTACCTTTTTTTGACTTCTCAGTAGCATTTGACAGTTGACCACTCCCTCCTCTCTGAATTATTTTCTAGTCTTCTGTTTTTTGCTACTTCATTGGCTCCTTCTTACTGGTCTGCATCACCAATTCTTCATCCTGTCTCTGACCCAATGTTGGAGAATGCAGGTTTCATCCCTGGAATCTCTTCTCTGTTCGCACACACTCTTAGTGGTCTCATCCACACAGATGTGGAGGGCTTCCAGTTTATATGTCTGTTGCAGACCTTTTCCCTGAACTCCAGATGCATACTCACACTGCTTACTTGACATTTGTGGTTGAATATGTAACAGGCTTCTCAAACATCTGGTATTTCCTCGAAAAACTTCCTTCCTTCCTGATTCCTCCCCATTGCAAAAAATCACAACTTTAGCCTCTTAATTGCTCAGGCTAAAAAGTTGGGAGTCAAACTTGCCTCCTTTCTTTCCTATATACTCCACATTCAGTTCTGTTAGAATATCCTGCTGCTTTCAAGATACAGACAACACATGGTCACCTCTTAGTCCCTATAGAGAATAGAACAATCTGATGTCACATGGTTCAAGTCCATGGTGAGCATCACAAAAGTAGGAACATGAGTAAGGATACATTTTGGAGAAGTTTATAGACTGATGTTGCTTTTTGTTCACTACCAAACTCCAGCCAGTCAAATATTCATGGAGAGGTGATGATAATAACTCATTTTTTCTATTTTCTTGGCATCTGCACCCTCCAACCTTAATATTGCCTTAATTGTTAAATTTATTTAGCATGTCCTTTGATACTTACATGATACTGATTTGCTAACTAGGATTAACAAACAGACTACCACAAGCTCTCCTGCGTCACAATAGCTCTAAAGGAGAAGCCATCTGTGGAGGATAAATAAGAGGCACTTACACGGTCAGAGGAACATAAAATAAACTGAAGGAAAAAAAAAAATCAGATGCTGCAGAACTTGGGAGCAAGTTTTTATATCAGTTCTACAAGGGTAGAGAGAAATTCAGGAGAAAATTTCATATTCACCTGTGATGGGGAAAGCGGGAGGCTGGGCACTCAGGGGATCAGAGGCATAGTTTTTCAACCATGTGTGTATTGGCCTTGTGTTTGTGTTTGCAAGCATGCACAGAGCTCATAGACTGAACATAAAGCACAGATTTTTCTTTATTATGGGACTTTCCTGGGGTCCAGCGGTTAAGATTCTGTGCTTCCACTGCAGGGGGTATGGGTTCAGTTCCTAGTCAGGGAACTAAGATCCTGCAAGCCATAAATAAAACAATTTTTAGAAATTAAGAAAAGAACTAAGTGTTCTTTATTATAATTTTAACTTAGTACAGCACCTAACAAAGGGCTTTGCATGTTAAAGATACAAGCACTCTTTGAATGAGTAAATAAAAATCTACTGAAAAATGAGCACTAACTACAGTATATTAATGTTGGGTTGGCCAAAATGTTCATATGGGTTTTCCTGTTACATCATATGGAAAATCCTAAAAGAACTTTCAGACCAACCCAGTGAGTTAACACTTGGTCTCAGTGTAATGTTTTGCTTATTTAATGCTGTCTTGATTAGAATCTGTTAATTGAAAATAGCCAATTATTAAATCTATCCAAGAGATACATTGAGATACATATCTGTTTACTTTGCTAAAAGTTAATTGCTGTGATTTTATACACCTTTTGAATCTACTGCTAAAGGAGTTACAGAAAAATCTATATTAATATGTCAATCATTAATATACAGCCATTGTGACTTACGTGTATGAATTTATAAACTAGATGCTCATGTTGTCAAGTTACTGCTTATTTATAATTTGCATCCTGTATTTCCTTGGCCACTTCTAACCTGATCTAAAGTATAGATTACAGAGCAGTGAAAATCCTGTGCTTCTACTGGGTGAACAAATAAAAGATGTGTCTGCACATGGAGGATCAGTAGCATCATTTTATGCACTTATGAATCATAAATCAAAGAGTTCAGTTTTAAATCAAATTATTAGAATTTTATCAATGCCTCTATAGTTACTTCAAAAGCTGATTTTGTGCCATTGAAAGTCACTAGGTAAGAGGAAAATGAAAAAATGCAGTTCATATGTTAGATTCACATATACTTTGAGGTGCAGTGTTAGGCTTCAGATGAAACACGGGGCTCCTATAGAATTTTTTACACACTGTATAATAAGCGTCTGCAATCCGATACTTCACACATCTGTATTAACCTTTGACATTGAATTTGTTCTATTCTGATTGTTTTTTCATTGATACAAGTGTTTGGTGAGGAATTAAGGAGCTTTCCTTCACAAATGTTTTGTTTGATTTATAGCATTTTTCGCTGTGATATTCCTGGTTAGAATACTTTACTGTTGAAATCTTAAAAAAAAAATTAGTTAAATTCCCAAAGGATAATGTGCATCAGTTCTATGTTAAGCTCTTTGTTCAGACTCATTATTTCAGCCTCCAAAATGTGTTTTCACTAACATTATAGCGTGATAAATGAAAAAAGTGTGTGCACAGCTTAAAACATTTGGAAAAGCTTCTCTAAGTTGCTTTTATACTGGGCAGTTTACTTTTTCCATAAAGATATTTATTTTTAAAAAATCTATTTATTTATTGTTTTTGGCAGTGCTGAGTCTTCGTTGCTGTACAGGCTTTTATCTAGTTGTGGTGAGCAGGGACTACTCTGCAGTCATGTGCGAGCCTCTCATCACAGAGGCTCCTCTTGTTGCCGAGTACCGACTCGAGGGAACACAGGCTTCAGTAGTCGTGGCATGTGGGCTCAGTAGTTGTGGTTCCTGGACTCCAGAGCACAGGCTCAGTAGTTGTGACTCACAACTACTAGTTGCTCCCAACATGTGGGCTTTTCCTGGATGGGGGATTGAACTCATGTCTCCTGCATTGGCAGGTGGATTCTTACTCACTGAGCTACCAGGGAAACCCCCATAGAGATATTTCTATTCCATACTCTACTGTCCCACAGGTTTCTGAAAGGTGAGCATGAACTCTGTAGGAATTTTATTTTTGGACTCAAAAACTAGAGTTGTGTGGTAGACAGTTTTTGTTTAATAGAATTCTCCAACCTTTCCCCTTCTTCTTTTCATAGACATTAGTTTTATTTTAGTTTTTTGAATATTTATGCTCTCTTCCTTAACTTACAGTACAAAAACCTTCCAGTTAACAAAGAGCTAAGTATCATATTCATCCTTCATTTCCCGTACTATTTCATTCTCCTTTTTGACCTTTCTAATCACTTTCTTGCCTCAAGCACTTAGTAGTTGTGAACCATCAAACTAAAGTACCATCACTAAGATAGTCTACGTCACTAAGATGATTTACTCCGTTACACTTCAGATCTGGTCTCCCCAATATGGCAACCAGATTGGGCCATGGGTGGTTGTTGAGTACTTGCAGTGTGGCTGGTCCAAATTGAGATGTGCTGTGACACTCGATTTCAAAGACTTGGTACAAGTAGAAAGGATGTAAAATATCTTATTAATAACTTTTGTGTTGATTACATGTTGAAATGGCAATATTTTGAGCTTATTGATTCAAAGAAAATGTCTTAGTAAGAAATGTTTTTTTTTCAAATGAGGCCACTAGAAAATCCTTTTGAAATGCAGCTACCAGAAAATGTGGCTTGCATTATATTTAGATTAGACAGTACTGCTCAACACTAGCCTTCCTCAAACCTGGTTACCCATTAGAAGCATCTAGGAAACTTTAAGAAAACCTCACAGTTTCCTAGGTCTTACCCATGATTGTATCCAAATAATGGACATGGGTCTAAGGAATCTATACTTTTAGAAAGCTCTCCTGATGATTTTGAGGATGTCAGTTAGTAGAGCAATGCTTGAGAAATTCTGCTCCAAACGCCCCTCTTTTGCTACCTCATGGCAACACTTTTTGGCCTGAATCTCATGTATTACAGGAAATACTATTTTATGTGACTGACTATGGTTGTGGGAAAAACGCAAGAACAAGTCCCTATCTACTTGCTAAAGTAGTTCCCTTTCCTTAACCTATTTAAATTTAGAACTTTTAAAACCAGCTTAGTGAGTAAGTATTTGAATAATGCTACATCTAATTTGGACTGTGAAGAAGGCTGAGCGCCGAAGAATTGATGCTTTTGAACTGTGGTGTTGGAGAAGACTCTTGAGAGTCCCTTGGACTGCAAGGAGATCCAACCAGTCCATTCTGAAGGAGATCAGCCCTGGGATTTCTTTGGAAGGAATGATACTAAAGATGAAACTCCAGTACTTTGGCCACCTCATGCGAAGAGTTGACTCAATGGAAAAGACTCTGATGCTGGGAGGGATTAGGGGCAGGAGGAGAAGGGGATGACAGAGGATGAGATGGCTGAATGGCATCACTGACTCGATGGACGTGAGTCTGAGTGAACTCCGGGAGTTGGTGATGGACAGGGAGGCCTGGCGTGCTGCCATTCATGGGGTCACAAAGAGTCGGACATGACTGAGCGACTGAACTGAACTGAACTATCTGATTTGGGCTTCCCAGGTAATGCTAGTGGTAAAGAACCCCCCTGCCAATGCAGGAGACATAAGAGACTCAGGTTTGATTCCAGGGTTGGGAAGATCCTCTGGAGGAGGCATGGTGATCCACTCTAGTATTCTTGCCTGGAGAATCCCATGGACAGAGGGGCCTGGCAAGCTACAGTCCAAAGGGCCACAAAGAACTGGACAGGACTGAAGTGACTTAGCACGCACGCATATCAAATTCAGTTGGGACCAGCAATGGGACCTTTGCTTAAAGACATTTTACTTACTTTTTTAGAAACAGTTTTAGGCACACAGCAAAACTGAGAGGGAGGTACATAAATTTCCCATATACTCTCTGCCCTCACAGCTGCGTAACTTCCCCAGTATCAACATCCTGCATCAGAGTGATGCATTTGTTACAATTAACTGATGAACCTACTATGAGACATCATCATCACTCAAAGTCTATAGTTTACATTAGAGTTCACTCTTGGTGTTGTATTGTTTGCTTTCAAAAATACCAATAGAGTCAGGAGGAACAATGTATTCATATACCAAACATTAGATTTTAACTTAAAAAATATGTACAGACATTCTATTGTCAATCTTTTGATTTAGGGCCAGAAGGTTTTCTTGACATACTGGTCTGCTGATTAGAGATCTCTAGTATCTTTCTTTCAATAAGCAACATCCAAAATGCCTTCTTTACAGTTTCCACTTCTGTTTCTTTAAAATTCAGAATGATCTTAAATATACATATGAGGCAATTCACATACATAACTTTCTAGATTATTTTGATCTTTCTCCCTAACCTTCTGTAGTTTTGTCACTTAATTTGGCAGAAATCATTTTTCTCCTTATCTTTCCAAAGCATATCACTTAGCTTCCACAGTGATAATAACTCTTTGTTTTTGCTTTATAAATATATAAAATATTTATTAAGTTACAAAATTTTAATAAGAATTATAGTGCCACAATCAAGTTTGGGAAGAAATTTATTTGGCTTTTATTAAGCATAAAACTCAATGTACAGGCTTCTCAGATGTAGGTTGCTATTGAGAGCATTCAGAATTCCCTGGGCATCAGTCTTTATGCTCAACAGTAGAAAAGGATAATTAATTAATGGGATAGATAATTAATTAACTAATTAATGAATAATTAATGTGGTTAATTAATCTGACAAATGAGTTAATGGACAGTCATTGATAGAAGCTCGACTATAAAAAATAAGGATATGAATAAGAGTAATAGTAACTGATCTTTATTGAACACTTACTATGTGCCAGACATGAACACTTTATATATCATACCTCATTTTCACTCACAAACATCCTTTGAGGCATGATTTATAGTTAGTCTCCTTTTATGCTGGAGAGAATTGAGACTTCCAGAGGTTAAGTCACTTAAGGTCATATAAGTTTAAGTTTGGAGATAAAATTTAAACCCAAGTCAGTTTGATCCTGGAATCAGGGACCAACTTTTAGCTTCAAAAGCCTAACCTTGGCGAGAGGGTTCATGCTGTCCCTTGCTGGAGATCTCACTTGGCCTGACATTGATCTATAGGATTGGGTCAAGGGCAGAGACCCTGCAAAGCAAGCAATCACCATAACAAATAACTTGCATGTGTGTCTTAGATCAGAGGACAACTCTATAAAGTGTTTTAGAATATGATGGAGCATCATGTAATGAATATATCTAATGTCTTAAACCAATGAATAGATGGGGCATTTTAAAGCAAATTTTGCTGAGACTATTATTTGAGCTAGAGCCCAGGCTTGAAGGAAATAAATAAATTCTTATCCTCATTTCTGGACACTCTATCCTGGGATCCCCAAACCAGGTATTTATCATGCTGTCTCCTTTGTGATGCTATTCTTTGGTGTGATAAATGTGGCTTCTTGGAAAGGCTGCTTTACTCCAGCCTTGAGGCAGAATCCTTTTAGCTCAAAGAAAAATAAATTGGCTTCAGAAAAAAAGGATCATTGTCAACTTTTTAATCCTTCCTTTTCCATCTTCTTTCTCCTGCTATGGCACCATGCATAGTTCAGTCTTCAGGGATCCATTGTTCATTTCCGGAAGAGCATCAGGTGACCCAGATGTGCACTTTGAGTGCCTTTTAAATGCTTTGTCACACCCATATTTGTATGCAGTAATTAATCACCCGTGGATCAATCACCTATAACACTGCCCCAGGCTATCTCTGCCCCCACCACAATTTTCCTCCCACAGGAAAGTGGGGTGGCTAGCTTTGCCAAGGTGTCATTTGGTAATAAAATATTTTTCCAAGACATTTTCCAGTGAGCTATGGAGCACTTACAGTGATTTGCACCTATTTTCTTGTCTTTTCAAGTGAATAATAGCATTTACTTTCTTTGAAGTATAATTATGCCCAAAGAAGTCATTCTATTTATTTGGTGGTTCTAGATTTTCTGAGACTTTACTTTTGAGTCTGCCACATTGAAAATGTTTTTTTCTAGTGATAATTTTGATCTGAGTGTTAAAAAATCAAGCTGTGTAGCTTCTTTTTTTGCACTGTTAAGAGCAATCAAAATTATGCTGTAAAGTTTTCAGTTCATAAAAACTTGCCAGGGAAGTGAGCAACTTTGTGAGTATCTTAAACTCAGTTGGACATAGATTGGCCATGCTGTGTCATTTGAAGTTAAAAATTTCTGAATACCGGAAAATAAGCAGCTGCCACGAGTAGGTCCAAAGAGAATAAAAATACTGAAATTTCTCTTCTGTCAAGGCTGTCTCTGGGTTTCTGTGAGACAATATTGAACATGAGTTTCATCTAATTTCAAAAACATTAGCTTTATGGTTAAAGAAGCATCGCATTGAAAAGAAATTCTGTCATTGTTTTTCACATTTCAGGGCTGGAAATTAAATTGAATATCAAAAGTAGGTGGGAAGCTTGCACATGTCTTTATAGATGGACAAACACCAAAGGGCACTGGAATTTGGATAATGGCTCACATGTGTTTTGTAGAATAGATACTGCTTATGTAGTAGATCAGCAGTCCTTGCTCTGTGGTCCTGGGAACAGCCTACTAGCATCACCTTCATCTTCAGAAGGCAAATTTTCCATCATTACCCAAATCTTCTTAAATCAAAAACCCTGGGGAATTCCCTGGTGGTTACAACTCGGCTGTTTTACTTCCAGGGCTGAGTTTGATCCAGCTGTGTGGCGCCACCAAAAACAAAACCAAACGAAACAAAACAAAAACACGCTGAGAAGTGGAGTCCAGTATCTGAGTTTAAACATCCCTCCAAGTGACTCTGTATGCAAATGTTTGAGAACCACCACCGCATATAATCGTTTTATTTAGAAGGAAATTTTGCCATCCTCTCTCCAAACTCATCATTTCATAAGTGAAGGTTGGAGGCTCAGAGAAGTTATGTAGTTCATCTCAGATATTTTCAAGTTGCAAGGAACAATATCAAACGATAATGATTTAGTTAATGGACATTTTGTATTGTGTCACTAATCACAAGTCTTAGAGTCTATTGTGTGGATTCTGGCATCTTTCTCACTGTCTCTGTTATTTCTAACATTTCTGACCAAAGAATGACCTTCTCTCCTCTGTTTCTACCTCATGACTTCTGCTTGTGTCTTTTATTGCCTAATTGTTTTTGCTTAATGCCTTCCATTGATAGTTTTGTGTTGATTTGTTTTATCTTGTTTTTCAGGTTCTTTATAGTCCATCACCTGTATTCCACTCTGTATTACTCTTTAAATAATAATAAACTCTCTGTATTACTATTTAAAGTCTTTAAGAGAGAGGATCTGGTATAAATTATGGAGTTCTTCTATGAGACAGAACTCTAGTGCCAGACCATCTCATTCATTCATTCATTCACTCAACAGCTGTTTATTGAGATTGTGTGTCTTTATTCTAGACTTTGGAGATACAATGAAAAAGATAAACAAAATATTCAGGTCTCCACAGTTCTTAAATCTTAGTTGGGAAGCTGGGTAGAAAATAGACCAAGAATAAATATTTACAATTCCACAGTCTTTTATCTGTGATTCTGAAATTCAAAAAGCTCTTCAAACTGAAAGGTATTTCCTAACTCAGTTGGCAGCAAAACCTGACCTGACTTGAACTTCTCTGGCAGCAGAATGTGACCTGGGGAAAGGTGAAGCTATTTGTAGTCTTTGTTTATCCCTCTTGGTATGAATGCCCATGCACTGCATTGAAGGAATGTTAGTGTTTAATTATAAGGATTCATCACAAAACCTGATGGGAGTATGCCATAAAGCCTTCATAAAAAGTCTAAAAATACAAATTTGGAAGTTAAGTGGTACCAAGGATTTTGGATAAAGGTTACAACTCTGTAATCAGGGTTGCGAAAGTGCTACAAAGAAAAATTATCAAGGAAAAATGATAGAGATAAATGGGCAATGCCCTGTGGATCCTAAACATTAATGATTGTTATCGTTCTCAGTATTCATCCAACTCTGGGAGCAGTCACTAAAGTGTGGAGATGAAGAAGTGTAATGACCAGAGGAACTGTTGCAGATAAGTCATGCAAAAGGAACATGCTAATTTCAAAACTTCTAGTCCATTCCTACCAAGTAATTCCCTAAATGTAATGGAAAATATTATTAAAATTATAGCCTGTTCTAGTTACACATTAAGGCTTTTAAAGCATTTAGAGTCCAAGGAGATGGATTTAAATGATGCCCTTCTATAGTAACGGCATATATATGTTTAGAGAAATGATGAGCAAGTGGATTAATTAGTGACATGGACAAGAGAGTATGAAGAGCAAGAGGATTTGAATGATCCCTCTGTGTGTGTGGTCCAACCTAAGCAAACAAGTGACCCTGTTTTTTACATGCAGAAACAGCATATGGAAATCTAGGCAATGTTAGTGATAGCATCAGTCGTGCCAACTTCAAATTCTGTGCCACTGTTTATGTTTAAATTGTTTCTCCTCTTATACTGCATGAAATATAGTCTTCACCTGCCAGAAGTATTATTACTAAGCTGTTATCAACATGTTTCAAAATATAAGTGCTGTCTGACTCTATTGTCTTTCCCTATTATTTTAGTGTATAATTTGTAACAGTATTTAATGTACATTGAAACTTTTAAGTGATTTCTGGCTTTTTGATCTCTAAAAATTTTAAATAAAAAGTTATGTTTGGCAAAGGATCATGCATTGAGAGCCACAAAATCATAGTGCTGGGTGAAAAGTTAAGAATTTCTTCATTGTCCCCCTTGGCACATGATCACAGGATCTCTGCTTGGATGCTCAAAGTAATAATACTCAACCACCTTTATTTCTTTTTATCACTTTATTTCTGTGGAGTAAAATATTGTATTTGCAACAGTGCCTGGTTGTGTTTTTGAAGTTATAGAGACTGGTCTACTCTTCCAGTTTTTGACATATATCACCATAGCCTATCCTCATTTTTCTTTGGCCAAGTTGTCACAAAAATTAATTTATGCAACTTTTCCTCATAGCTCATGGTTTCTAAACCAATCCTTCTCCAGTAGACATTTATTTTGTATTGTTCATCTAAAGTTGTAATGCCCAGATCCAAGCATTTAGTGTTGTTTTGATCCATACAGAATAGAATGACACTAAGTTTCCTAAATCCAGAACCATACTGTGATTTCACATTCCTGTCATATATTTTCTTATTTATGTTCTTAGAGCTGTCATCTTTGGCACTTTCCTGGCACCTCACTTGGGCTGCTCTGTATTTTAGATCACGGCTGATGGTATAACTGCTTCACAGAAATCAGCCGGTTTACTAGTAAGTCGGTAGGTTGATGTGATGCTACACATAGGAACAGTTCCAGATAACTAGAAAAAATGATTACATTCACTGAAACTTTAAAACCAAGATTTTCATTCTGTTTTAAATTTTGAGGAGTAGTACAGTTGTTAACCCTGTGGTTCACAGTATTCTCATTGCTATGTTCCCTACATTTACTGATTTTAGAAAGCTGAAATAGTAATGGCTTCAAGCAGTGTTGATGTATAAAAAGTTTTTTGAGAAAAAAAAGCTCTCTTATCTTTGTACTTGTTTTCTAGACTTGACCATAAGGATTATGGTTAGAGGATTTTTTTTTTTAAACTTCTGTGCTTAGAAGAATGAGTTACAGTGTTGATTACAGATCTTCATTGCAGACCCTCAGCTTACGAGGTTAGGGAGTGATTTATAATGTTGACTATAGGTCAAATCGTCTTTGAGAAAGCTGTGCTTTCAACACCACAGGATTAAACGGAAAAACCAAAAGGAAAAACAGTATATTAAAAACAACCGTCCTCCCAGCTCCTATTCTCAGCCCCCTTCTCCCCAATATCCTGGTTTATAAACCAGTGTAAAATTGATGCTGGTGACTGAAGGTCTTTGCCTCCAAGCATGGACTTCCTTCCCTACCGTTTCACTTTTCCCAGACTTCTCTGTCTGTGCTCATTACTTTCACTCACTCTGGTTGTTTCAGGATTATTAAAGTGGTTGGGTCCTGCTTTGTGGTCTCTTCGGAAGGAAACTCATAGCTGCAGCCAAAGATAATGGGGGAAATGTCACTTCCCTGGTTTTAGTACCACATTGCTAAGGGAGTTACATTGTGTCATGAAAAATTCATTGGTTACCAGATTTCCAAGACCTCACTCATGGATGTAACCCTTATGAAATATCAATAAAGGCAAGATTCCAAGAAAGCCATATTAAACTCCCTGATGGGAGTTATATTTTCAAGATAGTAAAGTTTGAAATGTATTATGTATGATCCTTTTAAATGTTATAACTGATATCCTGATTATAGAGAGTGAAGTGGCCAAAAACACAAGTAAAAATATAGAAAACAATAGTTTAGAAAAACTGCCATTTAAATATTCAAACAGACTGTTTGTGGCAATAATGTATACTGCATATTTTTTTCACAAGTGAATTAGACTTTTATTTAAGATTTTAAATGGTCTTACATTTTATGTTTTATTCCAACCTCTTCCCTCATTCTGACAAAACTTTCTTAATTGTACCTCTATTTAATATGGATAATTTAGAAATTAGAAATTCTAATTCATCTGGTATAGAGCCAAGTTAAGGCTTCTCTGGTGGCTCAGATGGTAAAGAATCTGCCTGCAATGCAGGACACCTGGGTTCGATTGCTGGGTCAGGAATATCTCCTGGAGAAGGAAGTGACAACCCACTCCAGTATCCTTGCCTGGAGAATTCCATGGACAGAGGACCTGGTGGGCTACAGTCCTCAGGACTGCAAAGAGTTGGACATGACTGAATGACTAACAAACACACACACACCTGGCTAAGTTACCAAAAATAGATGTGTGATATTATTTTTCAGAAAGATTATCCTCTTGGGAAAAAATTATTGACAATGATAAAGTGCCCAGATTTTATTCTTATAACAGATAACACAATCAGAAGACTTTTGGGAGTCAAGTCCTTAACAAATGTAAAATATTTCTTTGGAGGAGTCTAATTATTGACAAATTATAAGGGTCTTCAAATGTGCACCACTGTACAAATAGACTGTATTTCCACTGAACCTGTTTAATGACCTTGTAAGCTAAAAGAAAACCAAAGTCGAGTGGTTTATCAATGTCAACAACACTAGCCAGATGAAACTTGAGTCACATAAGGACTCCTTAAGCGTATATATGTTTCACATTATCAGTTCAGTTCAGTCACTCAGTCGTGTCCAACTCTTTGCAACACCATGGACTGCAGCATGCCAGGCTTCCCTGTCAATCACCAAATCCCAGGGCTTGATCAAACTCATGTCCATCGAGTTGGAGATACCATCCAACCATCTCATCATAATAATTTGATTTCAAAAAGGCATGACTATATTAAATGTATATGGGAAACAGAATTGCCTTCTGGAAAGAAATAACCAAACACTGAAGTGTAGGCCAGAGATGATCTTCAGGTATGAACTCTGGATGGTAGAGGATGTTACCAGGAAGGCCAACCACCAGAGAGCTGGACTGGCATTTTGAATTATTGCTGATTGTCCTTCCTACCAGTTTATAGTTTCTCCAATTCATTAGATAACAGAGTAAAATTTTTTATTTATATCAGGGATAAAAGATTTGTGACAATTAAAATATGAGCTAGATTTCAGTTAATCTTTGCTCTGTGAACAAGTAACTCATTAAAGGCAGTGAACAGGATTACAATAGAAATATGTGCTTTAGCATCAGACTAGAAATCTTGTAGTTATCGAAGCAAATCTTCCCAGATAACCACTGTGCTACTTATAAGTCTTCTCCAGTCTCTTCATCCAATCGGAATGATTGACTTAAAACTTGACACTTCCCCTCTTCCTAGTTCTAAAAGCAATGCGAGTCCAAAAGTCCGTTATGAGAGGGAGAGGGTGGGATGAGATGGGAGAATGGCATTCTATCATGTATACTATCATGTAAGAATTGAATCGCTAGTCTATGTCTGATGCAGGATACAGCATGCTTGGGGCTGGTGCATGGGGATGACCCACAGAGATGTTATGGGGAGGGAGGTGGGAGGGGGGTTCATGTTTGGGAACACATGTAAGAATTAAAGATTTTAAAATTAAAAAAATAAAAAACTTAAAAATAAAATAAAATAAAATAAAAGCAATGCGACCTATTTTTAAAAACAAGCCCCGATTGGGAAGTGGGGGCAGGGCAGGGACGCGCGGGAGGCGCGGGCTGCAGTGCTTTGTAAGAATCGGGCAGGAACGCCCCACGCGCAACCAGAATGATCTAACTTGCGCTAGCAAACCAGACTGTGGGATAGCTACCGCACAAAAAGCTCGAACATAAGACAGCGCCAGGACCGAGCACAGAACAAAGGACGGAACGGAATAAGCCGGCTGCAGACCATCCCCCGGCCTGGGACAGGCAGCCAGAGCCGTAAGGACTGGAAAGGGGCAATTGCAGACCCGGAGAGACTTTACTTACCTAACTGCAAGCAGGCCTCTTTGCTAAGACTTCTGGGGGTGCTGGACAGTCACCATCTGCCTCACGGGGGACGCCAGCGGGCCACCCAGAAAGCTGAGCAGCAGCGGCAGAAAAGGTGACACGCCGCGGCGATCGCGCTCGCCAAACTCCTGAGCTACTCGGACCTGGGAAGGGCACAAAGCGCAGTCCCAGCCGAATCTGTGTCTCTGAGGGCGGCCTGAGCGGCTTGGACCGGGGAAGTGCACGCAGCCTAGGGCCGGCCCCAGACGGTTCCCGGCTGAGCATCGTAGAGCCGGAGCGGTCTGTACGCCGCAAGAAGGGACAAGTCAGACGGGGCTGAGACACTGTGCACACGACAGTGCTACTTGTTTGCAGCATCCCCCCTCCCCACAGCGCGACTGAACTAGTGAGCCTAAAAAACCAGCAAACAGAAGAAGTTAAACAGAGGGAACCACCTTGGAAGTGATCCCACACGGCCCAAAACATCAGAGAACGGCCAGATATATTTTTAATAATTTTAAAATCATTCCTTTTTTTTTTTTTCCTTTTTTTCTTCTTTTTTTTCTAACTATTTTTTTAATTGTTAAGTCTTCTATTTATCCTCTAATTTTTATTTCTATAACCTACTATTACTATTTAAAAAAAAAAAAAAGACTTTTTTTTTTTTTTTTAAGGCAAACACCATATATAGCCTTTGGATGGTTGTTGGTGGTTTTTTGTTTTTTTTTTGGTTTGTTTTGTTTTTATGTTTGTTTGTTTTTTAAATAATTCTTGTGTGTTTTTTTTCTTTCTTCCTTTTTCCTTCTGCTTCTTTTCTTTAATATTGTATTTTTTAAAATCCAACCTCTACTCTAGATTTTTAATCTTTGCTCTTAGGTTTCTGTTGTCAATTTTGTACATTTAAAAACCCAAACTTCACTACCCAAGTTTACCTGAGAGCGAGATTACTGGCTTGACCACTCTCTCCTCCTTTGGATTCTCCTTTTTCTCCGCCAGGTGGCCTCTGTCTCTTTTCTCCCCCTTCTCTTCTCTATCCAACTCTGTGAATCTCTGTGTGTTCCAGACGGTGGAGAACACCTAAGGAACTGGTTACTGGCAGGATTTGTCTCTCTCCTTCTCATTCCTCTCTCTTATCCTCCTGGTCACCTCTGTCTACTTCCTCCCTCTCCTCTTCCCCGTATAACTCCGTAAATACCTCTGAGCGGTCCAGACTATAGAGCACACATAAGGAAATGACTACTGGCTAGCTTGCTCTCTCCTCTTTTGATCTCACCACATCTAATTCCAGTTACCTCTAACTACCCCCTCCATCTTCTCTTCTCCTTGTAACTCAGTGAACCTCTCTGAGTGTCCCTCAATGTGGAGAAACTTTTCATCTTTAACCTAGATGTTTTATCATCGGTGCTGTATAGATGGAGAAGTCTAGAGGCTACTGTAAAAATAAAACTGAAAACCAGAAGCAGGAGGCTTAAATCCAAAGCCTGAAAACATTAGAGAACTCTTGAATTCAGGGAACATTAAGCAATAGGAGCTCATCAAATGCCTTCATACCTACACTGAAACCAAGCTCCACCCAAGGGCCAACAAGTTCCAAAACAAGACATACCACTCAAATTCTCCAGCAACACAGGAACACTCCCCTGAGCTTCAATATACAGGCAGCTCAAAATTATTCCAAAACCCTTATGTCTCATAACCCATTACTGGTCACTCCACTGCACTCCAGAGAGAAGAAACCCAGCTCCACCCACCAGAACTCCAACACAAGCCTCCCTAACCAGGAAACCTTGACAAGCCACTGATAGAACCCCACCCACAGTGAGGAAGCTCCATAATAAAGAAAACTCCACAAACTACCAGAATATAAAAAAGGCCACCCCAAACCCAGCAATATAACCAAGATGAAGAGACAGAGGAACACTCAGCAGGTAAAGGAACAGAAGAGTTGCCCACCAAACCAAACAAAAGAGGAAGAAGTAGCGAATCTACCTGAGAAGGAATTCCGAATATTGATAGTGAAAATGATCCAAAATCTTGAAATCAAAATAGAATCACAGATAAATAGTCTAGAGTCAAGGATTGAGAAGATGCAAGAAAGGTTTAACAAGGACCTAGAAGAAATAAGAAAGAGTCAAAATATAACGAATAACGCAATAAATGAGATCAGAAACACTCTGGAGGCAACAAATAGTAGAATAACGGAGGCAGAAGATAGGATTAGTGAAATAGAAGATAGAATGGTAGAAATAAATGAATCAGAGAGGAAACAAGAAAAATGAATTAAAAGAAACGAGGACAATCTCAGAGACCTCCAGGACAATATGAAACGTTCCAACATTCAAATTATAGGAGTCCCAGAAGAAGAAGACAGAAAGAAAGATCATGAGAAAATCCTTGAGGAGATAATAGTTGAAAACTTCCCTAAAATGGGGAAGGAAATAATCACCCAAGTCCAAGAAACACAGAGAGTTCCAAATAGGATAAACCCAAGGCGAAACACCCCAAGACACATATTAATCAAATTAACAAAGATCAAACACAAAGAACAAATATTAAAAGCAGCAAGGGAAAAACAACAAATAACACACAAGGGGATTCCCATAAGGATAACAGCTGATCTTTCAATAGAAACTCTTCAGGCCAGGAGGGAATGGCAAGACATACTTAAAGTGATGAAAGACAATAACCTACATCCCAGATTACTGTACCCAGCAAGGATCTCATTCAAATACGAAGGAGAAATCAAAAGCTTTACAGAGAAGCAAAAGCTGAGAGAATTCAGCACCACCAAACCAGCTCTCCAACAAATTCTAAAGGATATTCTCTAGACAGGAAACACGAAAAGGGTGTATAAACCCGAACCCAAAACAATAAAGTAAATGATAACGGGATCATACTTATCAATAATTACCTTAAACGTAAATGGGTTGAACGCCCCAACCAAAAGGCAAAGACTGGCCGAATGGATACAAAAACAAGACCCCTCTATATGCTGCTTACAAGAGACCCACTTCAAAACAAGGGACACATACAGACTGAAAGTGAAGGGCTGGAAAAAGATATACCATGCAAATAGAGACCAAAAGAAAGCAGGAGTGGCAATACTCATATCCGATAAAATAGACTTTAAAACAAAGGCTGTGAAAAGAGACAAAGAAGGCCACTACATAATGATCAAAGGATCAATCCAAGAAGAAGATATAACAATTATAAATATATATGCACCCAACATAGGAGCACCGCAATATGTAAGACAAATGCTAACAAGTATGAAAGGGGAAATCAACAATAACACAATAATAGTGGGAGACTTTAATACCCCACTCACACCTATGGACAGATCAACTAAACAGAAAATTAACAAAGAAACGCAAACTTTAAATGATACATTAGATCAATTAGACCTAATTGATATCTATAGGACATTTCACCCCAAAACAATGAATTTCACCTTTTTCTCAAGTGCTCATGGAACCTTCTCCAGGATAGATCACATCCTGGGCCATAAATCTAAACTTGATAAATTCAAAAAAATCGAAATCATTCCAAGCATCTTTTCTGACCATAATGCATTAAGATTAGATCTCAATTACAGGAGAAAAACTACTAAAAATTCCAACATATGGAGGTTGAACAATACACTTCTGAATAACCAACAAATCACAGAAGAAATCAAAAAAGAAATCAAAATATGCATAGAAACTAATGAAAATGAAAACACAACAACCCAAAACCTGTGGGACACTATAAAAGCAGTGCTAAGAGGAAAGTTCATAGCAATACAGGCATACCTCAAGAAACAAGAAAAAAGTCAAATAAATAACCTAACTCTACAACTAAAGCAACTAGAAAAGGAAGAATTGGAGAACCCCAGAGTTAGTAGAAGGAAAGAAATCTTAAAAATTAGGGCAGAAATAAATGCAAAAGAAACAAAAGAGACCATAGCAAAAATCAACAAAGCCAAAAGCTGGTTCTTTGAAAGGATAAATAAAATTGACAAACCATTAGCCAGACTCATCAAGAAGCAAAGAGAGAAAAATCAAATCAATAAAATTAGAAATGAAAATGGAGAGATCACAACAGACAACACAGAAATACAAAGGATCATAAGAGACTACTATCAGCAGTTGTATGCCAATAAAATGGACAACGTGGAAGAAATGGACAAATTCTTAGAAAAGTACAATTTTCCAAAACTGAACCAGGAAGAAATAGAAAATCTTAACAGACCCATCACAAGCACGGAAATTGAAACTGTAATCAGAAATCTTCCAGCAAACAAAAGCCCAGGTCCAGACGGCTTCACAGCTGAATTCTACCAAAAATTTCGAGAAGAGCTAACACCTATCCTACTCAAACTCTTCCAGAAAATTGCAGAGGAAGGTAAACTTCCAAACTCATTCTATGAGGCCACCATCACTCTAATACCAAAACCTGAAAAAGATGTCACAAAAAAAGAAAACTACAGGCCAATATCACTGATGAACATAGATGCAAAAATCCTCAACAAAATTCTAGCAATCAGAATCCAACAACACATTAAAAAGATCATACACCATGACCAAGTGGGCTTTATCCCAGGGATGCAAGGATTCTTCAATATCCGCAAATCAATCAATGTAATTCACCACATTAACAAATTGAAAAATAAAAACCATATGATTATCTCAATAGATGCAGAGAAGGCCTTTGACAAAATTCAACATCCATTTATGATAAAAACTCTCCAGAAAACAGGAATAGAAGGAACATACCTCAACATAATAAAAGCTATATATGACAAACCCACAGCAAACATTATCCTCAATGGTGAAAAATTGAAAGCATTTCCCCTAAAGTCAGGAACAAGACAAGGGTGTCCACTTTCACCACTACTATTCAACATAGTTCTGGAAGTTTTGGCCACAGCAATCAGAGCAGAAAAAGAAATAAAAGGAATCCAAATTGGAAAAGAAGAAGTAAAACTCTCACTGTTTGCAGATGACATGATCCTCTACATAGAAAACCCTAAAGACTCCACCAGAAAATTACTAGAGCTCATCAGTGAATATAGTAAAGTTGCAGGATATAAAATCAACACACAGAAATCCCTTGCATTCCTATACACCAATAATGAGAAAGTAGAAAAAGCAATTAAGGAAACAATTCCATTCACCATTGCAACGAAAAGAATAAAATACTTAGGAATATATCTACCCAAAGAAACTAAAGACCTATATATAGAAAACTATAAAACACTGATGAAAGAAATCAAAGAGGACACTAATAGATGGAGAAATATACCATGTTCATGGATCGGAAGAATCAATATAGTGAAAATGAGTATACTACCCAAAGCAATTTACAAATTCAATGCAATCCCTATCAAGCTACCAGCCATATTTTTCACAGAACTAGAACAAATAATTTCAAGATTCGTATGGAAATACAAAAAACCTCGAATTGCCAAAGCAATCTTGAGAAAGAAGAATGGAACTGGAGGAATCAACTTGCCTGACTTCAGGCTCTACTACAAAGCCACAGTCATCAAAACAGTATGGTACTGGCACAAAGACAGACATATAGATCAATGGAACAAAATAGAAAGCCCAGAGATAAATCCACACACATATGGACACCTTATCTTTGACAAAGGAGGCAAGAATATACAATGGAGTAAAGACAATCTCTTTAACAAGTGGTGCTGGGAAAACTGGTCAACCACTTGTAAAAGAATGAAACTAGATCACTTTCTAACACCCCACACAAAAATAAACTCAAAATGGATTAAAGATCTAAATGTAAGACCAGAAACTATAAAACTCCTAGAGGAGAACATAGGCAAAACACTCTCAGACATAAATCACAGCAGGATCCTCTATGATCCACCTCCCAGAATTCTGGAAATAAAAGCAAAAATAAACAAATGGGATCTAATTAAAATTAAAAGCTTCTGCACAACAAAGGAAAATATCAGCAAGGTGAAAAGACAGCCTTCTGAATGGGAGAAAATAATAGCAAATGAAGCAACTGACAAACAACTAATCTCAAAAATATACAAGCAACTTATGCAGCTCAATTCCAGAAAAATAAATGACCCAATCAAAAAATGGGCCAAAGAACTAAATAGACATTTCTCCAAAGAAGACATACGGATGGCTAACAAACACATGAAAAGATGCTCAACATCACTCATTATCAGAGAAATGCAAATCAAAACCACAATGAGGTACCACTTCACACCAGTCAGAATGGCTGCGATCCAAAAATCTGCAAGCAATAAATGCTGGAGAGGGTGTGGAGAAAAGGGAACCCTCCTACACTGTTGGTGGGAATGCAAACTAGTACAGCCACTATGGAGAACAGTGTGGAGATTCCTTAAAAAATTGCAAATAGAACTCCCTTATGACCCAGCAATCCCACTGCTGGGGATACACACCGAGGAAACCAGAATTGAAAGAGACACATGTACCCCAATGTTCATCGCAGCACTGATTATAATAGCCAGGACATGGAAACAACCTAGATGTCCATCAGCAGATGAATGGATAAGAAAGCAGTGGTACATATACACAATGGAGTATTACTCAGCCGTTAAAAAGAATTCATTTGAATCAGTTCTGATGAGATGGACGAAACTGGAGCCGATTATACAGAGTGAAGTAAGCCAGAAAGAAAAACACCAATACAGTATACTAACACATATATATGGAATTTAGAAAGATGGCAATGACGACCCTGTATGCAAGACAGGAAAAAAGACACAGCTGTCTATAACGGACTTTTGGACTCAGAGGGAGAGGGAGAGGGTGGGATGATATGGGAGAATGGCATTCTATCATGTATACTATCATGTAAGAATTGAATCGCTAGTCTATGTCTGACGCAGGATACAGCATGCTTGGGGCTGATGCATGGGGATGACCCACAGAGATGTTATGGGGAGGGAGGTGGGAGGGGGGTTCATGTTTGGGAACACATGTAAGAATTAAAGATTTTAAAATTAAAAAAAATAAAAATAAAAAAAAAAAAAAGAGAAGCAAAACAGAATTTGCTTCTTCAGTTGTTCAATATGTGCTCTTCATAGATGGCAAACATATTTTCCAAACTTAACGTGAATAATATTTTTTGAGTTTTTTGAGGAAAACAACTAAATCAAGAATGAACATAATGTTAAAAAAAAAAAATAAAAAATAAAAACAAGCCCCCAAAATCTTCTATAGTTTTTTCTTATAATTTTATTGAAGTATAGCATAAAAGAAAATTGAAGCAGAAAAAAATTTTTTTAATTCTAAAGGTAATTGTTAGCATTGCCTCCAAGTAATCTTTTGACTCCAGTAGTCTCTTCCAGGTTTACATTGCCACTGTGGTCTGACCAGGTTGTTCTATCTCAGCTTTCTTGTTGTGGCTGTTCAGTTGCTTTTGGCTGAAATTTTTGCCACCATATGGACTGCAGCACACCAGGCTTTCCTGTCTTTCACTATCTCCCTGAGTTTGCTCAAACTCATGTCCACTGTGTCGTGATGCCATCCAACCATCTCATCCTCTGTTGTCCCCTTCTCCTCCTGCCCTCACTATTTCCCAGCCTCAGAGTCTTTTCCAGTGAGTTGGCTCTTTGCAGCAAGTGGCCAAAACACTGGAGCTTCAGCTTCAGCATCAGTCCTTCCAGTGAATATTCAGGGCTCATTTCCTTTAGGATTGACTGGTTTAATCTGCTTGCTGTCCAAGGGACTCTCAAGAGTCTTCTACAGCACCACAATTTGAAAGCATCAATTTGGTGTTCACCCTTCATGCTCCAACTCTCATTTCCATATGTGACCACTGGCAAAACCATAGCTTTGACTACATGGACCTTTGTCAGCAAAGTAATATCTCTTCCATCTAGGTTTGTCAGAGCTTTTCTCCCAAGGTGCAAGTACCTTTCAATTTTGTGATTGCAGTCACTGTGAACAGTGATTTTGAAACCCAAGGAAATAAAATCTGCCACGGGTTCCACTTTTTCCCCATCTATTTGTCATGAAGTGATGGGACTGGTGGCCATTATCTTAGTTTTATGAATGTTGAGTTTTAAGCCAGCTTTTTTCACTCTCCTCTTTCACCTTCATGAAGAGGTTCTTTAGTTCCTCTTCACTTTCTGCCATAAGGGTCGTGTCATCTGTATATCTGAGGTTACTGATATTTTTCCCAGCAATCTTGACTCCAGCTTGTTCTTCTTTCAGCCAGGCGTTTTGCATGATGTACTCTGCATAGAAGTTAAATAAGCAGGGTGACAATATACAGCCTTGACATACTCCTTTCCCAATTTGGAACCAGTCTGTTGTCCCATGTCCAGTTCTAACTGTTGCTTCTTGACCTGCATACAGGTTTCTCAGGAGGCAGGCCAGGTAGTCTGATACTCTTATCTCTTTAAGAACTTTCCACAGTTTATTGATCCACACAGTCAAAAGAATTAGCATAGTCAGTGAAGCAGAAGTAGATGTTTTTCTGGAATTCTCTTGCTTTTTCTATGATCCAACAGGTGTTGGCAATTTGATCTCTGGTTCCTTTGCCTTTTCTAAATCCTGCTTGTACATCTGGAAGTTCTTGGTTCACATACTGTTGAAGCCTGGCTTGAAGGATTTTGAGGATTACCTTGCTAGCATGTGAAATGAGTGCAATTGTACCACAGTTTGAACATTCCTTAGCATTGCCTTTCTTTGGGATTGAAATGAAAACTTACCTTTTCTAGTCCTGTGGCCACTGCTGAGTTTTCCAAGTTTGCTGGCATATCAAGTGTAGCACTTTAATAGCATCATAAATTAAACTGTGTTATTACTGCTTTTTAACAACCAATATTTACTTAGAATTACCAACATCTGGAGAAAAGGGAATCCTCCCACACTGTTGTTGAGAATGTAAATTAATGCAGCCCCTATGGAAAACAATATGGAGGTTCTTCAAAAAAGTAAAAAATTCTACAGTTTTGGTACTTGCTGATGACAGTTTAATGTACTAATTTCAGTTATTCCTAACATTCATAGTCTCTATTTAGGTCAGCTGTGCTTCTTTCCATCATTTTCTTAGATCCCAGTTCTGGGTGGCACAGGCACCAAAATTTGTTGTGAGCGAATGGTCAGGGCTGGGGGTAGGAAGTGGTAGTGGGCAAGGGAGGCTCAGAAATCAGCTAGCCTGGAGCTAATAGACTCTCAGATCAAAGTGACATTAAGAAATTGGATCCTCTAACTCCTAAGTCCTCAAATCTCTCTTCCTAGTTGTTTCCCTACCCTGGGAGAGGGCCAGTTATGAGACTGACTCCAAGTAGGGACAATACACTATGGTCCAGGTCTCGTCCAGCCGTGGAAAACAGTGGGAACTCTCAGAGGACTAGAATGGAAGCTGTCCAGGGTTAAGGTTAGGAGCACTCAGTGCAGAGGCAAAGCTGGATCCTTCAAGCATTTCTTTTGGAAACTGACTTTGGAAAAAAAAAAAGAGAATAGGGCCTAATCCCAAAGATTTGCAATGCAAGAACCATGAGGATGTTTGGATGGATTAGGAAAGAATGTGGCTTCCCTGGGTATATGGAAGAATGTGCAATAACTTCTGAACACTATCAAAAGTTTTCACTCTGTTCATGGTTAATTCCTCTCCTTTCATGTCTTACTGCAGCCCTAGGGGTCTACCTAAGAATTGACGCTTTTGAACTGTGGTGTTGGAGAAGACTCTTGAAAGCCCCTTGGACTGCAAGGAGATCCAACCAGTCCATCCTAAAGGAAATCAGTCCTGAATATTCATTGGAAGGGCTGATGGGGCTGATGTTGAAGCTGAAACTCCAATACTTTGGCCACCTGATGTGAAGAACTGACTCATTTGAAAAGACGCTGATGCTGGGAAAGGTTGAAAGCAGGAGGAGAAGGGGACGACAAAGGATGAGATGGTTGGAGGACATCACAGACTCAGTGGACATGAATTTGAGTAAACTACACGAATTGGTAATGGACAGGGAGGCCTGGCGTGCTGCAGTCCATGGGGTCACAAAGAGTCGGGCATGACTGAGTGACTGAACTGAGCTGAGGGGTCTACCAGATATTCTTCTGGGCACTGATTTCTGGACTTCTTCTTTGACATGGATACCAAGATGCTGATTTTTATTAAAAGAATTACAGTGAAGAAATACTGTCAGATTTCCCCCAAATATCTGAATAATTTTAAGGTAGCAAGAAGTCACTAAGAGAATACTTTTAGACTCATTACAAGTTGAATTATACCCACCAAGTATTGTAGTCCTTGAGCCCCACTGAACTGAGTGCTGTGGGCCAAGTGGAGCAGTTCAGCTGCAAATCAGCACAGACTATGACCAGTGTCAAAATGGATTGGTTCAAAGGATGAGTGTGATGGAAGTTCAGAAAAGAGAATGGACTGCATGGACTTGAGTGACCAAGGGCCCTGAATGGAAGAGGTGTCACTAGTTGGACCTTAGGGTATTCAGAGAAAAGATCAGAGGTACTTATCATATACATTCTCTGATGACAGGGAAGTTATGTTAACGGAGATGGTGAGGAACTGTGGCTAAAACAGGGGTAAAATTATATTTGGGTTTGAAAGTTAGTCTGAGGAGTATAAACTTTATACTGATGGTAATGATGAACTATTGATTTATGGACCAAATTTTAAAGCATAGCATCCTGATAAATTAAGGGTTTTAGAAAAGTTATTTATCTAGCAGAAATGCAGTTTGGGTTGGAGAGTAAAGAACTGGAGTCAGGGAAGGCATTAAGCGAAAATCTCCGTGAGGCTGGCAAAGGCCTAGAAAAGGTAAGAAGGAGAAGAGGATGAAGTGAAGTAGCACTTTCTTTGTGTTGCAGAAATTATGAATAGTGAATGTGGGACCTCAATTAAGAATAAGCAGAGCTTTGGGAAGTGACAATCACGGTGTTCCACCCTGGGAGAAGAAACCAACATTATACATGGAGAAAATGACTCAGTGCCTTGATTTTGCATGACAAATCTTCATGACACAACTAGCTTAATTACCGAGGCGTTGAGCTCTGACTGGCTCCACTAGCAGGCATTCTGGAGAGGTTTTTCTAAGAAATTAACTCCATGGTGTATTGAGGCCTGTCGCATCTATATTGGTTCTAATCTTTCTGACATGGCTGTACTTGACGAACTATGCATGTCAGTTTTATATTCATCACTTTGGCTGAGAATATTTGGAGCAGGAAAGTTAATTCCATGGCTGGAATTTTCTGGGTACATGGATTTCAATGCCCTCAGATGGTTGCCACAACTTAATTCCTGCAAGCTGCCGAGCTCCTTGTCCTTGAAGTTCTTTAAAAGCAAGTTGCAGAACCCTAGGAGATAATGCAAGCAATTGGTAGGCTTTCTATTGTCCACTCTTCTTGATCCTAATCGAAATTATTATGATTCCATTATTCTCCTAACACTTATTGACAGCCCATTATGTACCAGGTTTGCCCCCATGGAGATCACAAGGTAGTGAGAAAGTCAAATAACCAGACTGGCAGTAAAATGAAGCCTCAGACATACCATGAAAGGTGCAGTGTAAGATAGGACTCTGGAGCCAGACTGCATTCGAACTCCAGCTCTACTACTTACTAGCTGTGTGACACTGGCCAGGTGACTTCACATCTCTGTGTCTCAATTTTGCTATTTATAAATGAAAATAATAATAGCACCTAATTTATAGGATTATCTTGAAAATTAATTGAAGTGAAGTAAGAACAGTGTATAGAACAACATTTGGCACAAAGGAAGTGCTCAGTAAATATCAACCAATATATTTCTGTCCAGAAGAAAGATAGGGTGCAGTGAAACAGAGCATGGGGCATCTGGTTCCTGTTGGTACAGGCTAGTAGCTATGAGAGCTTGATAGCCAGTGTCCACTTTGACTATCATATCTGTCTTGATTGGTCAATTTTGATTGATGGGGAATTGTGTTGTATGGGTTGTTTATTTTTACTTATATCATCTCAGAGTCAACATCATTGGTCCTAAAACATGATAAGTAGAATGCTTGCCAAAAATGTAGTTTCCTGGATCCCAGCCCAGCGAAGTTTGATTCAGTTAACATGGAGTAGACCTAGAAATATTTTAAATAAGCACTGCTGCCCTCTGAGAAACTCTAATTTGGAGGGTCAGGGAAGGTCATCTAGAGGAAAATACCATTTAAACCAAGACCTGAAATTCTAATATCTGTAGTCAAGGAGGTGGTGAGAGCAGGATGGAGTAGGAGATTATTCTTCTCTGAGGGAACCTCCCAGGCAAAGGCTCAGAAGTTGATGGAGAGAAGTTCAGAATGGCTGTAGTACTGAGTACAAGGGTGGAAGCAGCGAGAAAGGCTCTGATCACAACAGCATCGTAAGCCAAGGAGCTTTATTTTATCCTGCATGATGAATAGAAAATTACTCACAGAGTTTAAGGAGCAGTGACAGGACTGTATTCACACACTTGAAGAGCTCTGGTTTTGTGCATAGGGAAGAAGGATAGGCAAGTCAGAGGCAAGAGGCCAGCCAGTGGGTTCTCTAGCGAGAACCGTCTCCTCGGTGGCCTGCCTCTGTGCTCACTCTTGTGCTCAGCTCTCTTCCTGACTCCTCTTTCCTTGACCTTTGGACCACACTTGGCTCACTCAACCACTCAGCTGCTCAAGTCTTATTGGCTTTTTGCACACCAGTGTGGCCTCTCTGCTTCAGTCCCTGGCTAGACAGACACCCTGACCTCAGTGCTTGGTCACATAGGTCCCTGAAGAAGAGGAGAAAGAGGAGGGAGAGGCTGGAGGTGACTCCAGTGTGCGATGTGGGAAGGCACTGCATGTCCATGTCTCTGTGGCCACAGAAGTGGTAACGATAGCAGCAGTGCCGAGGAGAGTAAGTGCAATGTGTGTGTGAGTGGCTCAGTTGTGTCTGACTCTTTGCAACCCCATGGACTATAGCCTGCCAGGCTCCTCTGTTCATGGAATTCTCCAGGCAAGAATACTGGAGTGGATTGCCATTCCCTTCTCCAGAGGATCTTCCCGACCCAGGGACCAAACCCAGGTCTCCCGAATTGCAGGTCTCCCGAATTGGTGGCCTTCTGGGCCACCAAGGAATCCCACTGTTCAGTAAGTGCTCATTAAATACTTGCTTGAAAGAAGAAGAGCTCTGTCTCAGACAGGAGACACATCCATAGATACCCAAGGGCAATTCTAACTGCTACAAAAACAACCTTGTCACTGTCAATTAGCGGTCATATTAATTCATCCGTTTGATCATACTTTCTTCTCTTTTTTTCCTCCTTATTCCCTAACACGTAAAGACAACTGGACATCATTTTTTTTCATTTGGGAGTCAATCTCAGAATGCTGTATTTTAGAGATGCTTGTTATCCTGCTGCTGTATCTTTGGCTTTTTGGAATTATTTTGCCAAAGCAGAGAAAGTCCAAATCCTAGAAACCTGTTCCTCTCTAAACTCACTTCATAAACCAGTCCCGAGTTATTTTCCACAATACAACTGAAAAAGCAAGAGGAACAGTTGGTAATAATGTGTAGCACTTTCTAGCTTACCCTTTAGATCCTGTCCTTCAGCCAGCACTTTGGTTGGGGGTCCCAGAAGAGCAAGTAGAGCAGAATGGGGGTTAAATAAACTGCTCAATTTTCCAAGGGCCATGTTTTAAAACCCTGGGATTAGTCCCTGGAAAACCATTTATTTAAATAATTATTAAAACAAAGGTATAGATGATGCTTTTCCCTCTACCTGACCGGATGTTTGCTTGAGCTGGGCTGTACCCATGGACAATAGGGATTAGAAAGGCTTTGCTATTAAGGGCCAATGGTGTATTTAATTGTTACTGCAAGAAAAATGAAATTTACTGGTAAACTATGCAGAATTTGAAACAAAGTACCCTTTTTCCTTTTGTAGGAATGTGGATGCTAACCAAATGTGTCCGCATGGTTTCAATTAAGCAGAGGAATGTTAAATGTAAAGCTAAATTGATGAAAATAACCAAACTTTCTGACAAACCAATAAATTGGAGTCTAGAACTCATTGCCCATACTGTATGGCAGCCAGAGAAACATTGCTAGATCATCAATTTTTACTTAATTTTTTGAGTTAGTTTATACTTGAAAAGAAGAAAGGAATGCTAGGCAAGTAATTTAAATTCTTCCCAGCTATAAACAGAGAATGTGCACACTAGATGTGGACCTTACCCTTCACTGTATGCAGTTGAATGGATTGTTTATTCTTTTAGCAATTTCCTCAGTGAAATTTTTGGAAACCTAAGACAAAGTTTTCAGGGAACTCTCATGTCAACATTTTGGCAAATGATCTGGCAAAATGCTAGTCATTGGACTATTTTTCTAAACTCCTCAGACTGCTCCATAGCAGTCCTTAATCTTTTAAAATGATGTTTTAATTTTCCTGCCCTCAAATTTTTTTACTCCTTCAAGCTGCTGTCGTGTTGAGATGACAATATTTTAAAAGAAAGTATGAGTTTGGAGAAAATTCTAAATTTCTTGCTGAAGACAGAGGATAAAATTACATAGTCAGAATCTAACTCTTTTCACATTTCTGCATATGTCAGAAATTTCTAGGACATAAATTTACCTCTGAATAGGTCTTTTTATTTTGTGGGAAATGGCAGGAAATAAACTGTTTAAATAAAAAATAAATTGTGGAAGCTGGGGCCATCATCTTTACCACTGTGATAATTGTGTGATGTGAAATGGGTACCCTTTGCTGAATCATGGCCAGGGAACCCAGATGCCACATCTTGGTCCCCACCACCCTACAGGTTCAAAAGTCTCCTGAGATCCTCGTGCTTAGAAAGTAGAATTGCTGCCAAGTGTAAGGTGGAGTCTCCTGGTTTTCATGGCCCCGTCTAAGGATCAGAAATTGCCAGTGTTCTAATTTGGAACATTCCTAGCCAAAGGCCTATCAAAATCTACTTTTTGCTATAATTTTAACAACATCGGAGAACAATCAATTTTTAAAAATTAGATGATCATCCAGCACATTTTGTTTGGTGATTGCTCAGCAAATGCTGTTTCTGCCAAATTATTATTATTTTTGCACTGTCGTGAAATAGTCTCTTTATGTGCTTTAAGATCAAGTTTTAAAACCCCTTTTCAATGTTTTTGTAATTCACCTTAAATTTAAAATCAGATATAATTAAATATATTACATCTTTACTTAGACTCTTCCTAAATTTCACTACCTATTTAATTTCACTGCCTATTTAAATGGTATCTAGAAGGGGGAAACAAGCTCGTTTGAGAGGAGGTAACTCAGTTTTTCCTAAATTTACCTTTGGATAATTGTTTCGAATGGTTCTGACTTACTCACTTAATATTGCTGCTACTGTATCCTGTTAACTGCTGTATTTAATATATATTAAGATGCTCTATTGATTATAAAGTATTCATAGCATTTTATTATTAACCATTCAAATGTTGTATCATTTGCACATTAAAACTTTATCTCTTAAACCTCTAAGGTATTCATTCACGTCATAGATAAAAATGTTGAAAATCTGAGTTTTATGATCAGTTCTACTGAGTTCAGTAGATCTGAAAATATTTATTGTGCTCAGCCTTGGGATTCAAAGATAAAGATTATTGCATGGTCTTTGCCCTATTTAGAATTCAATAGAGGTTATAACCCACTGCAGTGTTCTTGCTGGAGAATCCCAGGGATGGGGGAGCCTGGTGGTTGCCATCTATGGGGTCGCACAGAGTCCGACACGGCTGAAGCGACGCAGCAGCAGCAGCAGTAGAGGTTATAGTGGCTCAGTGGTAAAAAATCCACTTGCCAATGCAAGAGTGGCAGGTTTAATCCCTGGGTTGAGAAGATCTCCCAGAGGAAGGCATGGCAACCCACTCCAGTATTATTGCCTGGAGAATCCCATGGACAGAGGAACTTGGTGGGCTAAGGTTCATAGGGTCGCCAAGAGTCATATACAACTGAAGCAACTTAGAGGGCACCCATGTAGAAAATTCTTTGTATTTATTTTCCAAAATAATAGTGTGAAAATTTCCCATATTCCAGAACCTTAGACACAATCTTAGAACAACAAGAAAGCAAAATGAGAAACTTTTATGATTGGAATATTGTTATTTTTATTTGATTTTCTCAACAGAATTCAGAACAAAGTAAAGATCTTGTTTTGGGGAAACATATACATTTTTCCTTTCTTTTTCCTGCTTGAAATTCACAACAATGTACATAAAACATATTTAATAAATTTGTATTTTATATGAATTTTGATGTAAATATTCAAATTCAAACAATGGTTTGGATAAATCCAATTCATATATGAACGACATAATTTTGGTCACCAGGAAACTTGTGTAACCTACTTGCTAGTGAATTCCTTTATTTTCTTTTTTCAAAAGTGCTGAGTTGTCAGTGTTAATTAAATTGTAAAAAGAGATTAGCATGGAACTCAGAATAGGCTCAGAATTCAGATAGAACACCTTGTTCTTAGTTCTTATTTAGGCTGTGACATTAGCTGTATTCTTTTGCTTCTCCATATTTGGAATTGGTAAATTTCTATTAAATAACAATCTATAGGGATTCACTAAAAATAATTTTAATTTTAAGAAGTTTAAAATAATAATGATAATAAAACAACAGCAGCATCAATAACAGTAGCTAACATTTATAAGGCTGTTTTAAATATATCTTTTTTTAACCCTTATAATACGTTATGGTTGCAGGTTATCAAAATTATGTCATCTGAAAAGTTGAAGTTTCGAGAAGTTAAATGTCTGCTATGTTCTTAAAGTATATTTTATTGAGCCTCCTTTGGGTTTTTTATCAGCATTTTGTTTGTCTTATATAAATATTTATGGTGATAATAGGTGTATCTGAAAACCCAAAGCCAGTTCTCATCACCACTGTTTGACAGATTATGTGTAAATATGTGTGTGTGTATTCATATAAATGCTTCCCTAAATAGTGTATACAATCTGGTATAATATATAAAATTACTAAAGAAATGCTAAATTTGAAATTTTAGACTAAAAATAGGATGTTCAATTATTAGTAGCAATGAAGAAACATTTGAAAATAGTATAGATGATTAAACAAATGGGAAAGGGGTTACATTCTCAGGCAGTCCTTGAGATTTAGTGAGAAACCAATGGGGTCCTTACAACAGTCTTTAGAAAATGCTTTTGCACTGAATGACCTTTCTTTCCCCTTCGGGCTATAACAAAGGGCATTTTGTTAAAAGAGCAATTTATATCAAATTCTTTTCTGAGCCTAAGAAGACCAGAATTTTGCTCCTAGGTTAGATTTCTCTCATCCTTCCAAGGCCAAGTTTTGGAAAAAGAAAAAAATTCTCTAAAAGCAAGATGCAATAAATACATGAACTTGCTAGGAATATTTAGTCACTTAGTCTTGTGACTGTGGCAAATCATTCATTTGAGCAGAACCCAAAGGGCTTTTATTTCCCGTTATGGGAAATACAATCTGGGTGAGATAGAGAAGGTTCTTTAAGAGGAGAGGTTTGTGGGTCACTTCAAAGTTACACGTGCTTACCCAGGGCTCTCTCCTTGAGGAAAGTCTATTAGCATCAGCATCCACATTTCTGGTTTTAGTTTTGAATGCATTTTTTCTCCTGTGCAGTCAGCCCTCCCTTTCTGTTTTCTTTTTTTTTTTTCTGGTAGTTTTGCAGTCCCCAAACACCTCTCTCAAGACACAGTGTAGATAAGAGGTTTGGGATGCGATGCTGAACCATCAGCCATGATTTAGAGCAATCAAGGCCCCCTGGATGTATTTTTCTACTTTACTAGCAGTTTGATAACTAAGGACTATAAATTTTGGATAGTGATTCCAAATCCCTGTAGACCGTCTGGCTTACAATTCACATTCCATGCTATTTTATAGAGAATGACATTAGCTTCTGCCTTTTTTTCTTTTCTTTACTTTACAATATTGTATTGGTTTTGTCATACATTAACATGAATCTGCCACGGGTGTACACATGTTCCCCATCCTGAACCCCTCTCCCACCTCCCTCCCCATCCCATCCCTCTGGGTCATCCCAGTGCACCAGCCCCGAGCATCCTGTATCATGCATCAAACCTGGACTGGCGATTTGTTTCACATATGATATTATACATGTTTCAATGCCATTCTCTCAAATCATCCCACCCTTGCCCTCTCCCACAGAGTCCAAAAGACTGTTCCATACATCTGTGTCTCTTTTGCGGTCTCGCATACAGGGTTATCGTTACCATCTTTCTAAATTCCATATATATGCGTTAGTATACTGTATTGGTGTTTTTCTTTCTGGCTTACTTCAGTCTGTATAATAGGCTCCAGTTTCATCCACCTCATTAGAACTGATTGAAATGTATTCTTTTTAATGGCTGCATAATACTCCATTGTGTATATATACCACAGCTTTCTTATCCATTCATCTGCTGATGGACATCTAGGTTGCTTCCATGTCCTGGCTATTATAAACAGTGCTTCGATGAACTCTGGGGTACACGTGTCTCTTTCAATTCTGGTTTCCTCAGTGTGTATGCCCAGCAGTGGGATTGCTGGGTCATAAGGCAGTTCTATTTCTAGTTTTTTAAGGAATCTCCATGCTGTTCTCCATAGTGGCTGTACTAGTTTGCATTCTCACCACAGTGGAAGAGGGTTCCCTTTTCTCCACACCCTCTCCAGCGTTTATTGCTTGTAGACTTTTTTAAAAAAGTTTCTCTTTAGAAATATTGAAACATGGTATTTTATAAATGCTGAGAAACTGTGATGGTTGATGGTATTCTTGCATAAATTTCTTGTTTCATCATCATAAGGATGATGTTTCCTTATTTTTTTACTTATAGTAGTAGCAAATCATCAACCCAAATAAGTTATTTGAATGTACAGACCCATCACATAAAACCCATTATAAATACTCATCACATCCTTGATGATACAGTGAGAATATCTTTTCTCATGTAAAAAATGGATTCTATTTTGAATTTTTTAAATTTAGCAAACATTCACTGAGAATTGTCTCAATACCTTGTGCTGTTAAGTGTTGAAGAGTGAAAACAATGGCTCCTGTAATCAAGTAGCTTCCAGGTTCGACTATTTAATTTCCACAAAAGTAGTTCTATGCTATGGTTTACTGTGCTTATTAAGAATACATTAAATATTATAACCAAAAAAAAGGCAGTAATTTTTAAGATATGTTCTTTTTAGTGGAACTACTGTTTAAACTGTGGTGTATTAGTAGACAATATTGCTAGGAAGTGTTCTGCAGTCAAGTAAATTTGGGAAATGCTGATTAGGCGAAGTTCAACAGGATTCTTTTTATGCTCTGCTCCAGGAGATGTGATGGTGTGTGAGCTGTGTGTCTATGTGTGTGTGTGTGTGTGTGTGTGTGTGTGTGTGTGTGTCTGTGTGCTCAGCTGTGTCTGACTCACTGGGACCCTGTGGATTTAGCATGCCAGTCTCCTCTATCCATGGAATTTTCCAGGCAAGAATACTGGAGTGGGTTGCTGTTTCCTACTCTAGGGGATCTTCTCAACCCAGGGAAAGAACCCAAGTCTCCTGCATCTTCTGCATGAGCGGGCAGATTCTTTACCACTGTGCCAGCCACCTGGGAAACCCAGGGTGGTGTGCAATATTCCCAATTTACCTGAGCTCAGAATCCTTTTTTTCTTAAACATCTCCAGGAGCAGGGTCTTGTGGAACACAATTTTTAGCAATGGAATGTTCATTTTTGATGACTTTAAGCCTTTCATTAAAGGAGGCTTGCTGGCTAGAAACATCCAAGTGCCAGTTCTCAGGGGGCTGAAGGATTGACTGTGTGACAGTTTGCTTTCATTATTAGAGAGCACTCCGAGCCTGCCAACCTTTTACCTGACAAGCTACTGCTCAGAAAGGCCTACCTCCTGCCTTTCCTTGTTCCCTCAGCCATCCCACAGTCGTCTGATGATAAAGATGGGAAGCACGGAAAGGGGGTAACCAGGAATGTCACAGAGCAGTGGCAGGTGCACTGACATGATGGCAAATTCCTTGGCTTGATCTGGAGAGCAGCTGTATCAGATATCACTCCATGAATCTCCTGGGATAACTCAGATTCATGACATATTCATAGACCTGAGTATTTGTTTTACCAAGTGGGATGTTTCCTGAGCTTTGTTTATACACAGGGCTTGTGAAGGCAGCTGTGAGGGCTGTGGCCAAGACATTCCAGACACCGGCCCTGGCCCCTTGGATTTTCCTTGTATGCAAACGCCCATTTTAGGTGAGACTTCTAATGACACTCTATAGATTTCAAAGTGCTTTCACATAATTCATTGCCTTTGATCCTTTAATCAATCCTCTGAATTAGTGTAGCAGGGACCCTTTCCACTTTAGAGATGAGCAATTTAGGTGTAGAGATTAAGAGATTTGCCTAGAGTTACATGCTAAGGAAATAACCAAACCAGCATTAGGACACAGGCATAAGTGCTTCCTAAGAATCACCTTGAGATTTAGGAGGCCTGTGCTATGGCCAAAGGTTCTGCCTTTCTAATAATCTTGCAGGTGATTTTGATATGGCTGATTCCTATGAGATTATACTTTGAAAAACAAGGTTCTAGACTAATTGCCTTACATAAATAAAAATTAATTGAAAAGATATGGGCAATTTAATTCATTCCTCTGTTCAAAAATTTCGAGTGACTTCCTATTTCACTCAGAGTGAAAAAGCCAATCCCTTTGTGATGGCCTATGTGCTGTGCTGTGCTAAGATGCTCAGTCGTGTCCAACTCTTTGTGACTCCATGGAGTATAGATCGCCAGGCTCTTCTGTCCATGGGATTCTCCAAGCAAGAATACTGGAGTGGGTTGCCATACCCTCCTCCAGGGAATCTTCCTGACCCAAGGATCGAACCCATGTATCTTGAGTCTCCTGCATTGGCAGGTGGGTTCTTTACCACTAGCACTGCCTGGGAAGGCCACGATGGCCCATGAAAGTGAAAGTGAAAGTCGCTCAGTGATGTGTGACTCTTTGTGATGCCATGGACTATACAGTCCATGACATTCTCCAGGCCAGAATACTGGAGTGGGTAGCCTTTCCCTTCTCCAGGGGATCTTCCACCCCAGGGACTGACCCCAGGTCTCCCACATTGCAAGCAGATTCTTTACCAACTGAGCCATCAGGGAAGCCCATATAGTCTGGTGCCTGATACTTCTCTCATCCTGACACTCCTGAGAGCACTGATGCACCCATGTCAGGGATATTGAACTTGTTGTATACTTTGCCTGAATCTCCTTGTGGCTCACCCTCTCAGTTTCTTTAAGAATTTGTTCACATTTCATCTTTTCAATGAAACCTTCCTTGACTTGCCTATTTAAAACTGCAAGTCCTAGTCCTTTATACGCCCAACCTTCTTCCATGCTTTATTTTTCTTTACTGAACTTGCTACCTTATGACAAAATATATATTTTATGTAGATGCCATCGGAGTAGGAATTTTTTCCCAATTGCTGCTGTATCCCAGCACCTATGACATGTTCTTGCACACTATATATTCTGTACATTCTGTATACTATATACACTGTACTTTCATATACAAATGAATCAAGTTAATAGTGGTACACTATGTATATATATATGAATGAATCAAATTAAAAATAAATTTGGTTTAATAAAATTATGTGCATTCATCTTATATTGAACCTCTGGGATGCTATTTATGTTGATGGTAGAGTATTTCAGATTCCAATCCAGTGATAATCCAATGATAAATTTCAAAGTTTGTTAAAGTATTTTAGGAAACATTGGTTTCAATGGGAGCATTACTTTACGGGAAGTAATCTACATTTGTAGTAAATGCATCAAGGAACTAATATATGTGAGAAGGTCTTGGCATGGATTATCAGTGATTATCAGCTTCTCAACAGTGTTCCCCTGGCTATAAATATGGCTCACTTTCCATAGTCAATGATTTAATGAGAGACTGTAGTCAAATGGAAAGAGTCTGAGATTTTAAGAAGCCTAGGCTATACATCTGTTGTGTGACCTTGGGCAAATTATTTAACCTCAAAAAAATGGTAACAACAGCAGGTTAATTGTGATGATTAAATGAAGCCTAAAATTTTTTTGAGAGCAAGGACTTTTTCTTCAGTATGTATCACATATGAACAGTGTGTATACTACAGTATATTCAATAAAGCAAATACTTGTTGAATGAATGAATAACGTGTGTAAAATACCTAGACCAGTACAGGCAACCAAAAAATGGTATCTAAACAATAATTATTAGAAAATTAGCTATATATCTTTAGTTATATAGAACACAGAGAAATTTGAGAGCATATAGTAGATCCTAGATGACTAACTGTTTTTTTTTTTTTTTATTGGACAGGATTGAAGATGTTTAATTGAGTTTGCTGATCAGAATTTTTTTTTTCCTCTCTTTTTATCATTTGTTTTTTCTTTTTTTTTTTTTTTTTTTTTGTTTTTGGCCATGCCTCTTGGCATGTGGAATCGTAGTTCCCTGACCAGAGATGGAACCATCACCTCCAGAGTTGAAAATGCGTAGTCCTAATCACTGGACTGCCAGGGAAGTCTGAGATCAGAATTTTAAATGCTAGAGTTAGAAAGTGTTTTTATTTGCTTTTATTTTGATGACAAAAATCATTCAATACTGAAACTGCAGGTGGGGTTAAAATAGAAGCCTAATACATTTTGGTCAACGGTAATATCAAAGTAAAATTTCCCTGTTTTTTTTCTATGAATTCGATGGTAAACCTATAAGTTAATGGTCTGATTGCTTTTAACTGAGTTGATCACCCATGGTCTCCCCACACGGTGCTACTACAGCAGAACCTAGATGTGGCACTTATTCAGTTATACCACCTTGTAGGCAGATTTCTGCTGATGTGTTCACTGGCTGCCAGCACAGCATTGGCCATCTTTACTTCTAAACACAGAAGAGTTAATAGCAGAGGAACTGGGATTGAAATACTAGGTTTACAGTAAGTAATCACATACTGTTAAATTATTTGATTTTGTTCCTAATCTGTTAGTGAAGTCACTCAGTCATGTCTGGCTCTTTGCAACCCCATGGAGCCTACTAGGCTCCTCCATCCATGGGATTTTCCAGGCAAGAATACTGGAGTGGGTTGCCATTTCCTTCTCCAGGAGATCTTCCCGACCCAGAGATTGAATACGGGTCTCCAGCATTGTAAGCAGACACTTTATTGTCTGAGCCACCAGGGAAGTCAATCTGTTAAAGGTGGATAAGAAGCACATGCCTTATGGACTTTTAATGTAATTTAGAAAGGACAAGTACTTATTTACCAAGGGATGCTTTGATTGCAAGCAACAAAATAACATCTGAAGTTTGTTTAAATACTGCTGCTGCTGCTAAGTCGCTTCAGTCGTGGCCGACTCTGTGTGACCCCATAGACAGCAGCCCATCAGGATCCCCCGTCCCTGGGATTCTCCAAGCAAGAACACTGGAGTGGGTTGCCATTTCCTTCTCCAATGCATGAAAGTGAAAAGTGAAAGAGAAGTCGCTCAGTCGTGTCCAACTCTTAGCGACCCCATGGACTGCAGCCCACCAGGCTCCTCCGTCCATGGGATTTTCTAGGCAAGAGTACTGGAGTGGGGTGCCATTGCCTACTTCGTGTTTAAATACAGGGAGACTTTTAATAAGATATCCAGTCATATCTCATGAAACCAAAGATGCAATGTGTCACTAGGCACGAGTGAGGTTTTGGAACAGAGAACTGGAAAGCCCTCAGAAGCCACTGCTCCTTAATCAACTGTCTCTCCTGTGTAACACTTATGTTCACTATGTGTTTCTGATTCATTTTTTAGGTTTCCCCCATAGATTGGCTTTGTTGTTTGGCTCATTAACAGAGCAAGTCTTCAGCTGGTAGCCTCTAATCTAGTAACTGGACAGGTAGAGCGCTCTCAGAAAACTAATTCAATCTCTCTGTGTTTCAACTATAAGTTCCCAGAAAAGGGAATCTTAGAGATTTTGCTTGGGTTAGGTGTCCCGCTGGTCCGTTCAGCTATGGATCATTTATTTCTTGCTGCTCATTCAGTGGGTTCTGAGGGAACATTCTCTTTGAGATGGGGTATAGATGGACACTTTAAAAGAGTGTCAATGTGCAAACAAAATGATTGGCTTTCCCAGTTCATGTGTTTAAACTTAATTGAAGATTAAAATGTAATATATGAAAATTTTAAATTGATCATCTGTTTTTACCAGCAAACTGATTTTTGATGTAAGACATTTCTATTGTTAAGATAATTGACTTGATTATCTATGACTTGCAAAGGTTAATTTACTCAGAGAAGTATGAAGTGATGCAGTGAGGGAGTGTATGTTCAGAGTGCTTGAGGTTTTACTATCACAACTTCCTTCTCCCAACGCCTCAGTGACACCTGTTCTCTTAACTTTCAGCTTCTTTTATCTGAAGTTAAACAGAAAATTAAACAGAACAAACAAGGAAAAAAATTCTAGGAAATATTTAGACCATTATAAAAACACAGAAAAATAGAGCTTGCCTGAAAAGTTTTCAAAAGTTATATCTCTGAGGTATATGATCTATTTCAAACTATTTCTTTTTCATTTTATGTAAACACCTATATAAATGTATAAATGTTAACCATATTAGCATTGACTGGACTTCAGTATGTTTTTTTGGTTACCTGAATACTCTGGAGACTCTCTTCTTTCTCTTTATTAATGTCTTTTCAAAGATTTCTAAATAAATTTTACTCATATCACACTCACAGCATTTGTGGATATAGAGAAAAGTTTGAGTCATATGAACTACTATAAAAAATAGAAAAAACATAGATGATAACACTACTTAAAGGTACCAGTTGTTCATATTTTATCATATTTCAGTATTTTTCATTAGTTTTTATGAATTTTTTTTCAGACTGCATATGTAGCTTGATACTCTGTTTTTTCCACTCACCATTTTATTATATGACATTTCTGTGTCACTAAAATCTTCATAAACGTCTTTAATAGTGTCATAATGTTTTGCCAAATGGATGTGCCATTTAGGAAAAAGTTGTGTTTCCTTTTACCCTGACAGTGGATGTTGAGGTTGTTTAATATTTTCCTTTATTAGAACTGCCATATGTGACATTTTTTAGGACACAATTTCCTAATTTTTTTATTACCATAAAGTGTCCCCAAATAATTACTTGATCAAAGTTTGTTTTTTTTCATGCTTCTGAAACCATTTCCAAATTTCTTCCAGACTATCTATACTATTTTACAGATCCATCAACAATGAAAAGATGTCTCTCCTTGCACTCTTGTAATATTATGTATAATCATTAAAAATAAAACAAATAAAAAACCAAAACCCTCTGTTACTTTTAGAGGGAAAAATAGTATTCCATTTTCTTGGACAACTAGTGAGGTTGACCTACTTTTTTTTTTTTTTTTCCATATTTAGTCTGTTGGATTTCTTCTGAGGAGCATCTGTTTGTATCTTTTGCTCATTTTATTTTTTCTTTCAGAGTCCTAGTGTTTTCCTTGACAACTTTCATGAAACTTCTTTTTATTAAGTGTATAACATTTGCCATATGATTTAGAAGTATCATATTTTACATACAGATGCTTTATATTTTTAATTCATTAAGTCTGTTGTTCTTACTAAAAATTTTTCCTTCTGACCTTTATTTTAAAAATTTAAACTTACAGAAAAAATGAAAGAATAATCCAGTGAGCCCTATAAACTCTTCAGTTGGATTCACTAGCTAGCAGTGTTTTGTCAGTTTTTATCCCCTATTCTTTCTACCTCATATAAATGACACATACATATATTTGTATTTGTGTGAATGTATATTTTGGGGTGTGTATGTGTACCTCATGGCACAGACAGTAAAGAATCCACCTGCAATGTGGGAGACCTGGGTTTGATCCCTGGGTTGGGAAGATCCCCGGGAGGAGGGCATGGCAACCCACTCCAGTCCAGCAGTCTTGCCTGGAGAATCCCCATGGACAGAGGGATTCTACAGTCCATTGGGTCACAAAGAGTCGGACAAGACTGAAAGCACACACACGTGCATCTACACATACAATGAAAGAGATTTATTTATTATTGTTGGACTATTTGAAAGTAAGCTTCAGACACTTGGTTGACAAATTTTTTATTGTATATATTTTATGAATAATAATTCTTATGACTAAGGATATTCTCCAACATAACTATAATATTATTAAAATGATTAATAACAATTCCATGATATCTAATATCCAGTTCATATTTGAATTTTCTAGGTCTCCCAAATAAACCTCTTATATTCTTTTAGTTTTGTGCAAAATCCAAATTTCGTATATTGCATCTATCATATGTCTCTTTCATTTACTAAATGTTTTGTAAAGAAAGCATTCTCCTAAAGAGATTAAACAGGTTTCACTTATATATTCTAATAATTTTAAAATTTTTTTTACAACAAGTTTTCATATCCAATTACAATTTATTTGGGCTATGGTGACTGTTGAATATCTCAGATTATTTTTTCTTTCTAAATAGCTTATTTTTTTCCAGCAAAATTTATAGATATTTCTTGAAATTCTCACTTATTTCTAAAATCTTATTTCTAAGACCTTATTCAGCATTTATTAAGTTCAGATTCATATTCTATGAACAGTAGAATCTGTTTTAGACAATTTCTCTGCTCCATTGATCTTGCACCAGCACAATATAAATTTAATAATTATAGATTGGCAATGGATTTTAATATATGGTTACTCTAATCATCAGTAATCTCATTTTCCAATGACTTTAAAATTATTACATAAGTTTCATTCCTCAAATGTTAAGTTTTTTTAAAATTTCTCCCTCCATTATATAAAGAATATCACATTGATATTTTCATTGTGAATCCAGTACTCCTCTAGAATTATCTTTCATTAAAGTTGCATATTTCTGTTACTTGGTAACTCTTGGTACTTACAGGAATGTTAGTCTTTATATTAGTATCACTCAATAGCCCCTGAAAGCTCAGGTGATTATGTATGGAATATTGCTTGAAATATATGCTATTTACCCATTCATAGATGTTCTAAATTCTATCCCAAGGTGAAACCACAGAGCGCTGCAATTCTGTACAACGTTTATTACTACCTCTCGCTTCTGCCCAGATTCACCCTTACTGTGCTTGTGAAATTGTACATCAGGTGAAGCCTTTAACACAGACTATTAAAAAGATGCCTGTATTAAATTTGTTGATATATCAACATTAAGGATGCTGTTTGTGACATTATGCAGGGTCTCACTTGTGAGAACCTGTGGGAAAGTTTTCTCTCTAGTCTCACTATAAAGAGGACTTTTTCCAAATAGATGTAATGTTTTAATCTTATGGATACTAAATCTTATAGTTTACTGTTTGAATTTGTACTTTTGCTGTTTGAAATCATAGAGCAAAATTTGTGGACCCCATTCTTTTATTTATTCCTTCAGGTCTCTGACCATTAATGAATGATTTTTTAAAATTCCTAATTTCTCTACTTTTCTTCTAGGAGTACATGCTTGGATTTAAAGGGTGTTTGTGCTACCTGTTCAAATTGCTGCTTTAACTGGTTTATTTGTGATTTTTTTGCTTTTCTTTTTAAAATAATGCACACTTACTTATAAACCCAAGGAATGATTTCAGGGAGCAGTAAAAGAATGGAGAGAATACCCACTATGGAAATAATGGGCTAAAGTCTCATGTTTTAAAGAGACTGTAAGTTTCAGCTTTGCTCTGTCACTGGAGCAGGAGTGTTGTAAACATTTGAAAATCTCTACATCCAGGCCTAGACTGCCTTTGCTCCATTTATCCTATAAACCTTCACTCACACCCTTCAAAATATGAGAGTATTGACCTCATTAGTATTTATGGAGATTTTACTTCCACACACTCTCAAGGCTCTTCAGGGGCTCTTAATACTAGAGCACCGATTGCAACCATTTAAATCAGTCCAGTTATATATTCCAAAATGTTCTTGTAAAGATGGAGTGCACAACACTCCCTCTTCCCCAATTCATGAAGGGGAAAGAGTTCTGATCCCATGTTTAAACAGCTTCCCTTGTAGCTCAACTGGTTAAGAATCTGTGACCCACAGAGATGTTATGGGGAGGGAGGTGGGAGGGGGGTTCATGTTTGGGAACACATGTAAGAATTAAAGATTTTAAAATTAAAAAAATAAAAATATAATAAAAAAATAAAATTAAAAAAAAAAAAAAAAAGAATCTGCCTGCAATGCAGGAGACCTGGGTTTGATCCCTGGGTTGGGAAGATCCCCTGGAGAAGGGACCCACTCCAGTATTCTGGCCTGGAGAATTCCATGGACTATACAGTCCATGGGGTTGCAAAGAGTCAGATGTGACTGAGTAACTTTCACTTCACTTCATGAAAGGAAAGGATATTTTAATCACAGTGGGGCAAAGTCTCATGACATGTCCCAGAATATTCTGCCATCAGACAGAATAAGGTGATGAGAGACTATTTACACACATGTATCAGAGGAAAGGACTGTATATTCCTTTCCCCTTCCTGCAGTTTTCTCTTTTGATGAATGGTTTTCTTAAAAAGTTAATATCCTCATTGTAATATAAGGTGCTAAAACCTTATATGTATGTGAACACATGTATGCATACCTCTATTTTCTCTCGGTTTTTTGTAACAAGCCCGAAGTTCTATTTATCATGACATCCCTTCATGTAGAACAAAGAATCTAGAAAAAAATTTTTACACCATTGTCTTGTGCTTGGCCACATGGCTCATGGGGTTTAGTTCCCTGACTGGGGACTGAACCTGGGCTCTAGGCAATGAGGATGCTGAGTCCTAATCACTGGATGGCCAAGAAATTTCCTAGAATTTTTTTTGTTGTTATTATTAATAAATAGTATTGCTATAGGGATTTCCCTGATAGCTCAGACAGTAAAGAATCTGCCTGCAGTGCAAGAGACCTGGGTTGGATCCCTGGTTCAGGGAAGATCCCCTGGAAAAGGGAATGGCAACCCACTCCAGTATTCTTGCCTGGAGAATTCCCCGGACAGAGGAGTCTGGCATACTGCAGTATATGGGCTCACAAAGAGTCAGACAGGACTGAGTGACTAACACTGTCACTTTTTTTTTCAGTATTGCTATAAGAAATAAAAAGATTACCTTTTCACAAACTGAAGTAATAGACAGATAAAATCAGGACCAGAAGTCATGGAAACAAATACTTGGTTTTGTTCCTGAAAGGACAGACAAGGTTATCCAACCTTGTTCCATTGCATAAGAGGTTAACCAGTCCTTCTGAAGAGCTGGAAAACATTTTACTGGGGGTTAGGCCTCCATCTGCTCTTCCCTAGTGGCTCAGATGGTAAAGTGTCTGTCTACAATGCAGGAGACCTGGGTTCGATTCTTGGGTTGGGAAGATCCCCTGGAGAAGGAAATGGCAGACCTCCATCTGAAGTTTTTGTTCCTTGTGTGCATTAGATTTTGCATGGTACATAGCCAAGCTTTGCAGAAGTTCAGTCAAGGTAATTATGTCTCTGAAATTATAGAATATTTTGGATTAAAGTCATAATTATTCGGTTGCCTAGCTTTTCTTTCAATAAAAATGGCAACTACCAAACTGATAAGATGCAATAGTTTCTGAAAAGCACGTGGCTGATTGACATACTATTTTCAGCTTTTAAATAAGGAAACTGTTCATAGAAACATAAGGAGTCTTTTTAGCAGACCAACTTCAGATGCAGATGGTATTTTACTATTTTGCTGTCAATTCTTGGTTCCACACTGAGGTTCTTGCTTTATTCTGCTTAAGGATCTATTATGGTTTTAAAGTGATGCTGTGTAGAAATTATGGATTCATTTCCTTGAAGAGACACCAAAGCTGAAGTGATCAGGGTAGAATCTTCTTTAGACTTTATGATCAAAGAGCTGTATTTTATACTATTCAATAAAATGAAATTTTAACTTCATCATAGATTTTTCAGACTAACAGCCAAGTGTTGTTGCTTTTGATTATCTCTGTAATGCCCTTGTCTGTCTTCTGATTGTCACCATTGCTAGTAGGAATTCTCCACTAACAACCTGGGGTCCCTTATTGGATACTACTATAAGACTATGGTTTTTCCTGTGGTCATGTATGGATGTGAGAGTTGGACTGTGAAGAAGGCTGAGCGCCGAAGAATTGATGCTTTTGAACTGTGGTGTTGGAGAAGACTCTTGAGAGTCCCTTGGACTGCAAGGAGATCCAATTAGTCCATTCTGAAGGAGATCAGCCCTGGGATTTCTTTGGAAGGAATGATGCTAAAGCTGAAACTCCAATACTTTGGCCACCTCATGAGAAGAGTTGACTCAATGGAAAAGACTCTGATGCTGGGAGGGATTGGGGGCAGGAGGAGAAGGGAATGACAGAGGATGAGATGCCTGGATGGCATCACTGACTCGATGGATGTGAGTCTGGGTGAACTCCAGGAGTTGGTGATGGACAGGGAGGCCTGATGTGCTGCGATTCATGGGGTCGCAAAGAGTCGGACACGACTGAGTGACTGAACTGAACTGAACTGATGCTGTGCTGTGCTCAGTTGTGTGCAACTCTTTGTGACCCCAGGCTCCTCTGTCCATGGACTTTTCTGGGCAAGAATACTGGAGCAGTTTGGCATTTCCTACTCCAGGGAATCTTCCAGTCCCAGGGACTGAACCCACCTCTCTTGCATCTCCGGTACTGCAAGCAGATTCTTTACCACTGCACCACCTGGGAAGCACCTTATTGGATGACAATGCCAAGTCTGGAAGTGCCTGCTCTAGCTCCAAAAAATGGCATTTTGTATTTATTGAATATTCTTGTAGCCCATATTTTTGAAAATGGGTTATATAAAAATAGTGTATGAGTCACTGATAGCTTTTTTAAACCTAAATGTTTGATGATCACATATACATTTCCCCAAATCGTCTGGGTAGGCATTTGCTGTAATTTTCTGGGAGTCATTTCCATATACGTGTCCAGCCTTGACAAAGCAAAAGAAGGAACAGTGGCCAGACTTTTTCTGAGCCAGTATCTGACCTGGTTGCTTTCTCTCAAGGAATTACCTATCAATCAGGCTTGATTTCTAGGAACTGCTTTGTTATGTTTGAAGCATAGCTATTTATTACTTTTAATAGAAATACACAGGAGCTGAAGCATAGTTTTTTAAATAGAGCCAGCCCATGTAACTTCTTTTTATAAAATATTACAAAAATCCTTCCTTCCAACTTTCGCATTCCAATTGAGCCTAATCACTTTGCAGGTTTTGATGATCCAGCAGGTATGAAGCACTATACATTAAATGCAGTGTTGACAAAGGAAATTCACAAGCAAGGGTTTCATTAACTGAGGATTAAGCTAAAACCCTTTCCCAGAATTGCCAATAAATGAGACGCTAATCTAAAATTTCACATTAAGTTTAGTACAACTAAAGCGTGTGTGTTCGCACATGTGTGTATACTTGTTGAATGAGTGTGTATATGAGTAAGGGAAAATCCTAAAATGAGTTCTTTTTTTTTTTTAAGTTGGACTGGAAAAGTACAAATTTTTCTGGTTATTTGTAAGTACAATGTACTAAGCAAGAAAAAATTCTACAGCCTAAAGCAAGCTCTGTAGATCCGTCTAAGTAGATGCAGAAATACGTAATTGAGATGAGCTCTTTACTACATTATATGTGTGGATTTAGGTCTGATTTGAAAGAATATTTTTAATATTCATTTTAACAGAATTCATCTTTGAAAACAGGCTGCTTGTAAAGTTGATCCTGAAAATTCCACTCTGAAAAAATACATTGCATATTTTATTTTATTTTCTATTATATTTGGATTTGGTTATAATTATTAAACTAACCTAAAATTAGAATGAAAATATCTCAGATCTTATTGGCTGTTTTCAATACTGATTTAAGTAAAGATTTTAGAAATAATAATTGATTGTAATCGCACATATCAGTGGAAACCTAATTTTATGATTAAATTACAAAGGTTGGCTATTTATTAGATGTGTTTTTCAGTTAACAGTATGAATTTTACCCATGTTAGGTCTGAATAATTTGAACTGACACTGAACCCAATGGAGAATTGGCTTATTAAACTTCAGTGTGTTCTGTTGTAATATAATTTCAATCACGGAGGTTGTGACAAGTTTGAAGATGTTTATCAAATAATTGTCCTGAGGGCTTATAATTAAATCCATAGAAAATTTGGTTTAGTTTTCTTGTTCTGAGGCTAATATGTTTTATCTGACCTCTACAAATGAGTCAACAAATCTTTGAGAAGTTAAATGATTTGTCTTTGACTTTGCATCTTGTTTGTATACTGTAAATGGGGGACTAGAATGCAGGTAGGTTTCCCATCATCCTGTTTAGCGTTTCCTTCATTGCATCACACTACATTTTAATTAATTTATTGATTTTCACTTTAAAAAGGTAGACTAATTCCAAATATATAGAAACTTCAGATTATACTCATACTCAACCTACAGATTAAACAAATAACTGTCAACTCCTAACCAGTCTTTTTTTCATCTACACCCCAATTTGGAAGCCCTATAAGAGCCTGCCTGCCAATGTGGGAGACGTCAGAGATGCAGGTTTGATCCCTCGGTTAGGAACATCCCTTGGAGAAGGAAATGGCAACCCACTCCAGTCTTCTTGCCTGGGAAATCCCATGAACAGAGGAGATTGGCAGGCTATAGTCCATAGTGTTGCATAGAGTCAGACATGACTGAAGTGACTTAGCAGACAAACCAGTCTTTTTTCCATCTATATCCCAATGTACTTTCTTTCTCCCATATTATTTTGAAGTAAATCCTAAGTAAATCCTATCTAGGATTAGGATTGTATTACCTACAATACATACATACGCAAAAGAAAGTTTGTTTATGATAGAATTATACTGGTGTTTCTGCGGGATGACAGGATTTTAGACTTTCTGATAAACGTGTACCTGTTTTCTCACAGGTGGCGATTCCTAGTTCTCAAGAATTTGTTAGAATTAGAATATGAAAAAAAAAAAGAATTAGAATATGATCTAATTTGTTAATTACTAATTTGCTTTTATATAATGCCAACATAACAGCTTCTGAATAACAATACTGACCATATCACTAGCAATATTATCGCTGAGAATTGTTTAATTTATGCATGTGTATATGTGTGGTATGTGTGATTCTTTTTATTCTTGGGCTACACACTATTTAATTTAATTCCTCTTCAGTTACTTGGAGATGACAATAACCTACTACAAAATAAAATTAGGGAATTTTCAAGCAGAGGAGAAAATTCTCTAGAGAGCTATAGAAGTGTATATATGGTTACATAGTTTAGCACAATGTGAGGAATAGGGTAGGTAATGAAAAACAATTCCTCTATATTTTGCACTAGTCCATTGTGGTGAAATCATAACTAGAACGCCATGCATACTCTCCAGTTCTTTTCCAATGAGACAAGTAAAGCCATTATCAGAAATTAAAAAAAATATATTCTTAGAGACTAGGAAAATACAAGTAGGAAGGACACTGGTCAGGGGGGTGGGGTGGGGTGTGGTTGGGAGAAACATCAGAATTACTCAAAACGGAGAAGCAAATATTAAGGGAAAATTAAGCCACAATCCTCAAGTATGAAATATTTCCTTTGCTGATGAAAATTAAAATCAACCAACCAGACTTTAGTATTTTTATAACCCCCAAACAGCTATGTCTTCTAAGAGAAGCAAGAATAAATGAGACCTAGATTCTATTTTTAGAGTTTATGCTGTAATAGACATTCTTAGATTATCCTTCAGGTTCCTCTTCTCTGGCACTGGTTTCAAAGCAGGTGTCCATGAGCAGAGCTTATTTGTTCAGGGGTGGTTATACGGACTTAAGCTGGGGTCATAATATTGTGTCTCAGGAAATATCGAGGCTAAAACAGTTAGTGTACATCTGAATTAGCCTCTTGAACATAGGAGATGTATAAGTCTGGATGTATGGTGTGTTCATTTCTTGTTAGGTGGATGGAACTGCAACAAAAAAGAAGAAGAAAATAGAAGAAAGTAGATCTACTAAGAAAAACACTGAGAAGAGCTGGAAAGAACAGTCCCTTAACTCGCAAGAGTCTCCCAGTTTCCACTTTGATTCTTTCTGGAGGCTTAGCTGTTAATATATTTCTCTCATTGGATTCTGTGAGATACTTCTGCACACTTTATTTGCTGTTATCTGTTTATTTTATTCTTTCGTTAGTCCCTACTGTATATGAAGAACATGTTAAGCTAATATTCTAAGAGTCACGTGGAGTTATGTCCAGACTAATTATATAATACTTGGCAATTACACAGTAACTGGTGGGACTTCTTGAATTCCCTGTGTTGATGTTTCACATTTTTCACCTAACAAAAGATGAGAATGGATGCTAAGTGAAAAGGACGTATTGTGCTGGATAGCTTCTTTTTGCTCCTCCAAATCTACCACCTATTCTTCCTTCTTGATTGATGTCTGCATAGACATCAACATTCTCATTGTACAGGTTTTCTTCCTTTCAGATTTCATTATTTTATTAACTTTTCCTCCCTTCATTCCATTGGCCCAAGATGTGTTATTGGACAGTCTTGGTTGGTTCCCCTGTAGCAACATGTTTGTCACAGTATCTTTATAATCAGCTCTCCTGAAATTATCTTACGTCAAGTGCATCAGCAATTTCCTTGGGGACCCTAACTGCTGAAGACGTAATAGTTTGGGATGTGTTGAATCTGAGGTCTTGGAGATTCACATTGAGGAAAGTTTCAAAGAGAAGAGATGAGGAAAGGTCGAATTGGTGACTTACATTTGGGAATCAGTAGCAGATAAGTATTAACAGAAAACGAGATCACCCCTGTGGAGCACTATGAGGAAGGTAGATTACTGGGAATACAGACATTTATGGGGCAGGCATAGGCTGGAGGTCTCATAAAGGAGGATAAAAGGCACAGGTGTCAAATTATGAAAAGAACTCAGAATGTGCAGCATAAGGGTAATAAATGGGGTGGAGGGTTTTAAAAAGGACTGTCATTCTCAGTTTGTATGTATAGCAGAGAGAGCTAGTAAGATAATAATTTTAAGAAGAAAACTCTCTTAAATGTGGCAATTGGAAAACTGGAAAATGTCCAATTGGAAAATCAATACAGATACAGTAATGCCGTAGGGGACAGAAGCTAGATTGAAGCAATGGGTTGGAAAATGAGAAGTAGAGCCACTTTCAAAAACATATTTGTTAAGAAAGGAAGATGAGTGACTGGACCCAGTGACATGGCCAAAAGTCTTAGAAGAGACTATGCTTTCTAGGGAAAGGAATCCTTCAGTACTCCTGAACTTTGTTGTAACACACTTTTCCCTCCTCCTTTCCTTTCTCTCTCTCTCTCTCTCTTTTTTTTTTTTTTGTTATCATGTTAAATTGATCTCTGTTGTTTGCACACAAAAGAACTCTAATTAAAATAAACATTCTCTTTGGAAATAATAAAACTAATTACGACTTCCTACTAGATTCAAAGGAGCTTAAGAAAAATTTCAGAATCACGGATAAAGCAATCAATGTGAAACAATAATAGCAATTTGGATTTATTGAGAGTTTATCACATTGCTGGCACTGAACTCTTTAAAAACATCCCATATAATCCTCACACAGCTCTGTGAGGGGACACTATGACAAGTGGCCCCTAGAAACTGAGTAATGTAGAGCTTAAGAAGGTTAACTTTTATGCCCAAGATTACACAGTTAACATGGGACCTCAGAGCCTGAGCACTTGGCCACCATGCATTGACTTTGGAGCTAAATATGAATACTGAGTATAGAACTGGCTAATTTGAAAACCCCAAAGAGACATTTAAACAATGACCTGTACATGGGGGAAGATACAGTCAGACTTGAATCATGTTACCTAGTTAACAAATTGTTAATATGCAATAACCTGGACTGTACCAGATTAAACTTTTGAGAGTCATTATTGATTAGATGAAAGAAAGTGAGAATACATTTGAAGAACATATGACCTAGTGACACAAATACTGCTTTTGTACAAATCTTTGGAAATAAAATGACATTTAAACTAAAAAGAGGGAATTTCCAAAATGTTTGAGTAGCAGATCCACTCTACTACTGTATATAATTTGAAAAATCACAAGCTTTAGTTTATTGTTTCTTCCTAGTTCTCAGTACAAGTATCTCTTTTTAATGTTTGGTGGGAAACAGAAATATCTGAATTTTTATTTTTACTTTTTTTTCAAGGTAGTCAGTGGAATCAAAACTCCTTGGGACTAAAAATACATAAAACAAGTGTACATAAGCAGTACTTTAAAATGCATTCAAGTTCGTTAGAGTCATATCCACCACTCTTATGTGTCTCAAATAGAAAGATGATATGGCTTAAAAAAACAAACATTTTTTTTCCCGTCTTAACAAAAAGCTCTATTTTCAACCTCAGATAAGGATGGTCTCAAGTCATCAATGGCTGAACTGACAGAGTAAATCTGAAACAAATTGCTGCCACGGTAATCAGTCTTTGGTGTGACATGCTGATTGGGGAAGAAATCACAAGTATCTCAGAAATGAGTTGATTTCATTAGTGAACAATACATTCATTGTCATCCAATGAGATGAATGTGATCTTTTTTATCTTTACACATTAAAATAAAGTACTTTTTAAGGAACAGACATGTTTATCTGGATAAAAGAAAGGATCACCTAGTTATCTTTAATAATTTTGAATCTATCTGATATGGATAATTTAAAACAAATACATTTTGTTTAATCTTTTATGTATTTAAGTTGCTATGGTCTGTATGGAAATATTATTAAATAATAGTCACGTGAAACAACAGTAAGGCTTAATTAATGTATAAGCCTACCAAACAAAGAAGCATCATTGTTCAAAGGTTTCTTGGGGTGAAAATGGAAAACAGTAAATTTTTAATGCCCATGTTTGGTTCTCATTTTATATTTTGTACCTAATGACCACCCTCCTTGCCCTCTAGAATCATATTTTATACAACATTTCAGGGCTCCCATAAAAAATACCATAATTATTGACCAAACCACAGGTCTAGTTGTTGAGATGGGTCAAAAGGCTTGATCTGGAGAATAGAACTGAGGCCTCTTTTTTTTTGTCTATACAAAGAGAGTTACAGAAGGGCTGTTTTAGGTAGATTAAAATTTGATACTTGCAATATATGTTAAATAACTTATGATAAAACTATATGATGTGATAAACAATTTTTTAAAAATATGTGAGAAATGTTTTAAATATGGCTCAGATTTGAAAAGTACTATGTTAAAACCTTAGAAACATTTTTTTAAAAAATTCTAGGATTTAGAAAGCTCTTCAATAGCAAACAATTAGAAAATATAACTTTTTCTGAGTAATTGTTACAGGTAAAAATCCAAATGTACCAAAAAATGGTACTTAGTTTTCCTTGCAGACCAATTCATGTAAAGTTTCAGATCTAGCAAGGAAGACCCAAGTGTGTTTTTTATTAAAGCTTAAACAACCAGCTAGTGTAATGTTCCTGAAGTTTCATCCATCATGCTACCAATTTCTTCATGCTAAGGAAACATTATATTCTCTTGTTATGTCTCAAAGACAAGAAATACATTCAAGAAGTTTTGCTAGTGACAGATGAATAATTGAGAGAATGAAAGTCATAGGCAGCATTGTGCTTGCTAGAAGGTGTTTAGAAAGGAGGGCAAAGAGATTTCCAAAGCATTTTGCTGTAGTATGAACCATGCCCAGTTGATCCTTAATTGGTGAAATCTGTAGACTTTTGCATTTTTGCTGGTCCCACAGAATTCAGAGCTCATTCAACAGTTAGCAGTGGAAAAAAAGTCTCAGAGATCACCATGTTTTTAGGTAAGGAAAACATGTCATTATGCAGAACGTGTAACACAATTAGGACAAAGTTTCTGATAGAAATGATAACATGATGCAAGTTTTGTAAGAGAGCTCATTGCTCTCATATTGTTGGTAGATTAACAGAATTTGGAAGCTCTTTAAAATGAGGAAATATTTATAAAATTAAAAATCAGACAAACAAGAGGAGTTTTGCTGCTGAAGAAATTCCTCATGGTTAGTAAAGCAAAGCAGGCTGCTATTCCAGACATGTTCAAGAAAACGCACATGTTTCCCACTGGTGCTGACCCTGCTCTGGATGTCCCATGTGAAGCAGAAAGTTGTGATCTCAACATTTTAAGACTGTTCTACTCTACCATTTGGACTCGGAAGATGTCTCAATGAGAAATTAAAAAGAAAAAATGAAGATGTAATCTGCACACATTTCTTTTCCTAATCCAAATTTAGATGTACAAAATGGGATGAAAGGGCATTTTTCTTGGACAAAGGACATAACATAATATAAAACCAAAAAACCCACAGTGGCTTTGGTAAAAACTTATATGAATAAAGCAAAGTAGCTAAATCTTCATTTATAATCTATATTGTACAATTATTTGAAAATAAGTTGTGTAAATAAAAAAAAAGTGGAAATGGATAACTGTACCACTTTGAAAATTATCAAAAGATTAAACTGACAATTTACTGACAATTAAACTGAAAATTTTCTTTAAAAAGTCAGTGTATATAAAGGTTGATCACTAAAGGTAAAATCCTGATTAGAAAGTTTTATTTTCATAAACGTGGATTCAGATTGCACTCAGATGCAATACAGTAGATCCAAAGGTCCATAAGTTATAACAGTTTATATTCAATTTTATGAATTATTCACTTGCTGACAATTTTTTCACTTAATACCAGCTTAATGATTACTGAATGAGGATAAGACTGACTAGTTATTTCAGTGTTTCACCCAAAAGAGTTACGTTCTGTAAGTACACTGAAAATTTTGTGGCACAATAAATATTCAATGCTTTCTGATATGGTCACTCTCATCCAGTTTTGATTTGGTGAAGCATCACAATGGTTTCACAGTCATGGCATTCTGCCACTGTTTGGTTTTAAAAACAAGAATAATTTGTGCCAAACCAGTAGTCTATTTTGCTAGAGTTCATAATAAATCCAAAGATTTTTCTGCATTTATTTGAGCATTTAATACTGAAAACATGGAACTAGAAAATTTAATTCCAGAAGTCCAGGAAAAGTCTCATGTTTAATGACTAAATTCTTAAAAATAAGTCCATTTACTGTATAATATTTTTAAAATATTTAGGACTCAGATTTTTTTTCTTTTTTTTCAAGCTGGCTTTTCATGATTTTCATGCTTATCCAGGCTTGGAAATTTAGTCATCTTTCTCTCCCTTATTTTTAATATCTTATCTGTTATCAATCTCTTTATGCATCATGAATATCTATTTTCCTCCCTTATTTCACAGCCATAATCAGCTTGTACAGAGAGCATTTCCTGCCTGGACCACAATGGTTTGCCTGCCTTTCCATCTCTCACTCTTCACTATTGTTTATACTGATTCCTTACAGCCTGGATTTCCTTCAAATATCTAAAATGACTTCTTTTATATCAGACTCAAATTTCTGCTTCTAATATTCAAGCTGTCCAAAGTCTGGCTCATTTTACCATCCAACATTCTCTTCCCCACATAAGCAGTCTTCTTTAATCAGATCATTGCTCTCAGAATTTGCATGCAGGTGTCACATCCTCACTTTGTTCAGACTGTCTGCCTCTCTCCAACTAGAATTCCTCAGTCTTGTTATTACCACTCTATTGCTCCTCACCAAGCCACCTTTGAACATATATTTCAGTTTTTATCTCCCCCTTCAAGTTTTTTCTGGACAGCCCCAGCTTATGCTGCGATTCTGCACATAACTGTCTCCCGTATAGCAGCAGTCCCCCACTTATTTGGTACCAGGGATCAGTTTTGTGGAAAACAATTTTTCCATAGACTGGGTGAGGGGGCCGATCATTTCAGGATGTTTCAAGCATATTATATTTACTGAGTTCATTGAGCAGGAGGCAGTGGTCTGTGGGGCCCTAAATGGGAAACCTCAAAAAAGAAGGGCTAGCTTTGCTGTTTAGAGCTAAGATGGCGCCTGGCGGAAGAGATAGGGGCATGGTCTGTTAAAGTTTTTGATTGGCTCTCTTGATTTCCGTGCCCGTGGACAGCGCGTGAGCACCATAGACTCCTGTTATAATGAAGGCACATGACGATTTGACCTTTAACGTGATTGGGGCGACTATGGCATATTACTATTTGACCTTTAATGTGATTGGTGCAACTATGGAAAGTCACTCGTTTTTGCTTGCCTATATAAACCAAGAGTTTGTGGCAATAAAGCGGAACTGCTTAGATGGGACCCCTGTCACGTCTGATTGTCTCTCGCTCGCCGAGGGGCTAGGTTGCCAGACAGCAGGCTCACCTCTCTCACCTCTCCTCGGGACCCCTCGGCTTTGCTGAGGGAAGTTCCACTGCCTCTCTCTTTCTGTGGAGCGCCCCCCGCAGTGGTCAGGCTGTATCTTTGTAGCTGGGCAGGCTTTTACCTGGTTGCAGAGAGTGAGGGCTACTCTCTGGTTGTGGAGCGCAGGCTGCTCATTGCAGTGGCTTCTCTTGTAGAGCACAGGCTCTAGCCCTAGAGCGCAGGCTCAGTGGTTGTGGTGCACTGGCTTAGTTGCTCCGTGGTGTATGGGGTCTTCCAAGATCAGGGATGGAACCCGAGCAACGAGTCACCAGTGAAGCTCCCAGATTGTTACTATTCTTTCCTCAGTGGCATATCAAAGCCAAGGTGCTGGCAGCAGTCTGCCTTGAGAGAAAGCAGAAAAAAATGTGCTGCCCATAGTGAATTTAAAAACAATACAACCAGCTTTTAATCAACCTGTTTTTAAAATAATTGAATTTCTATGATTCTTTGTCACACTTAGCCTTATGGTTAAGAATTTTCCTATTTGTATATTTGTTTGAAATCATAAAAATTCTATTTCACAATACATTCCTGAAACTGTAATCTGCATTTATTTCTTTGGAATCAGGTCTACTGCTGCTGCTAAGTCGCTTCAGTCGTTTCCAACTCTGTGCGACCCCATAGACAGCAGCCCATCAGGCTCCCCCGTCCCTGGGATTCTCCAGGCAAGAACACGAGTGGGTTGCCATTTCCTTCTCCAATGCATAGGGACTTTCAAATGTCTCCACAGGTTGAAAAGTTTGAAATATAAATACAAATTCTAAGTGAATACACAGAATGACAGAATTAAAGTAATTCAAGTTCTGTTTCTTCCTCTTAGTGATCATCAGCCTCTCATTATTTATTTCTAAGCTAGTACTTTACAAACAAGACTGCCATAGTATCACAGGAACTGTGAACACAAACTGTGCCCAAAGTGAGCTAGAAGGATCTAGAACCTTTAGAAGGATCTAGAACCTTTAAGAGCATGCTCTAAAAATGAACGTGTGTAGCTGAGTCTCTGTGTCTTGTGATCTGACTATAAAGCTGGAAGTTTTCTGAAGGAGCTTTTACATATAAAATAATATTTATTAAAGAATAAGTAATTAAAATGTGCTGATTTGAAGCTCACACACATATGTAATTACAGCTGAACAGTAACCAAACCAACTTGTAAGGGCTTCCCTGGTGGCTCAGATGGTAAAGCCTCTGCCTGCAATGCAGAAGACTGAGGTTCGATCCCTGGGTCGGGAAGATCCCCTGGAAAAGGAAATGGCAGCCCACTCCAGTACTCTGGCCTGGAAAATTCCATGGATGGAGGAGCCTGGTGGGCTATAGTCCTTGGGATCACAAAGAGTCTGACATGACTGAGCAACTTCATTTTTCTTTATGTGAAAGACACTTTTTAAAGTTCAGTTCAGTTCAGTTCAGTCGCTCAGTCGTGTCCAACTCTTTGCGACCCCATGAATCGCAGCATGCCAACTCTTTGCGACCCCATGAATCGCCTCGCTGTCCATCACCACCTCCTGGAGTTCACTCAGACTCATGTCCATCGAGTCCATGATGCCATCCAGCCATCTCATCCTGGGTCGTCCCCTTCTCCTCCTGCCCCCAATCTCTCCCAGCATCAGAGTCTTGTCCAATGAGCCAACTCTTCCCATGAGGTGTCCAAAGTACTGGAGCTTCAGCTTTAGCATCATTCCTTCCAAAGAAATCCCAGGGCTGATCTCCTTCAGAATGGACTGGTTGGATCTCCTTGCAGTCCAAGGGGCCCTCAAGAGTCTTCTCCAACACCACAGTTCAAACGCATCAATTCTTCGGTGCTCAGCCTTCTTCACAGTCCAACTCTCACATCCATACGTGACTTTAAAATGAATAAAAATGTTTTTTAACCAACTACAAGTAAAGATAGATAAAAAGAATCTAACTACATTGCCTATGATTATACAAAGGTTAATTTTGATAAAATTATTTACAAGTTTACAGAAGTTAAGCTTCCAAAACAGAAAATGTGTTGTTGTCTATTATTCACTATTGTAATTGACTAATATGTGAGTATAAATTTTTTCTTTTTCAAAAAATACATTTAAATGTTTAAGTATTTAATGTATAAAATATTAACTCATTACATTTCCCCACATTTTAAAATTAAACATTTATTTTTTTTTACTAACATGAATATATATATATATATATATATATATATATATATATATATATATAAGTTCAGTAAAAAAAAATTCACTGCTTACATTTTTTTCTCTGGTCATATTATTACTTGTTTCATTACATGGTTTCATTACATGATTACAACTGGGGATAATTTTGTTGATGGGAGAGGTGTTAAAAATAATTTGCTCCAAGTATGTTGCTGGTTCTTCATTAGTAGTTTAGATACCTAAAAACAAATGAAAAAAATAAATAAAAAATTTCAACATCACTCCAGCAAATGCTAAGGAACTAAGGAAGAAGCCCTACTCTTAAAAAAAAAAAAAGTTTAAACAAAATACATAGACAAGGGTAGACATTGTTATTTTAAAAATTATTTTCTTATTGAAAGACAAGAGAGAACTAAGCATAGAGTTCCTTGTGGAGATAACCAGCAACATTGGAATGGCTAATTGTCATTAAAATAATTCCAGGACTTGTTAGGTAGCATAATTGCTGGTGTGTGCCTGTGCCGGCATGCGCATACTCAGTCATGTCTGACTCTTTGGGACCCCATGGACTGCTGTAGCCTGCCAGGCTCCTCTGTCCATGGGATTTCCCAGGCAAGAATACTGGAGTGGTTTGCCGCTTCCTTCTGCAGGGGATCTTCCTGACCCAAGGATTGAACCTGCATCTCTTGCATCTCCTTCATTGGCAGACAGATTCTTTACCCTTGAACCACCTGGGAAGCCCAGCATAACTGGTGCCACAAAACTTCCCCCCATATTTAGGAGATGCCAGTAAAATGATTGGCTCTGGAAATTTCTAAAGAATATTTTACAGTTGTTTTTAAAAACTTATGTTTAACCCAGGTTATAAAGTCCAAATAGTAGTGTTAGTCACTCAGTTGTGTCTGACTCTTCTGACCCCCCAACCCCACCAGGCTCCTCTGTCCATGGGATTCTCCAGGCAAGAATACTGGAGTGGGTTGCCTTTCCTTTCTCCAGAGGATCTTCTCAACCCAGGAATCAAACCCAGATTTCCTGGCTTGCAGGCAGATTCTTTACTGTCTGAGCTACAGGGAAGTCCCTAAAAAGTCCAAAGCAGACACTAATAACATCTATCTTCCTTTAGTAGATTTTATGATCAAAACAAATCAGAAAACTTTATTTTTATTGAAGTATAGTTAATTTACAACTTTTTTTGTAAAAAAAATTGTAATTTTTTAAAATTTCTGCTGTATAGCAAAGTGATATATATATAATATGTATATAAATATTTATATATATTATATATATATATATATATATATATAAAGAATGTGTGTGTATATATACATACAGATTTTTCTTAAATGTTTGAATATCCCAGATAACACAACCTGTGCCAACAAGGGCATGAGGAAGACTTCCAGATAAAAACAAGCCTAACTCCTTCCAAAATGCTTGGAACTTCTTTAATAAGAAGTAAAACTTTCACTCTAGAATTAAAATAAGGCTTAAAAACCAAAAGGTAAGTGTTTGTATCAGATCCTCTCAGATGCTTTTTCTGAGTATAATTTTTGCTAAGGGAAAAGTTACTAGCTGCACATTAGCTACACAATGGGACATGTATGATGGGAATGGCATGAAGGGAGGCAAAAGGTGAAGGAAGACATAGCCTTCATAAACTAGGCTGGTTTATGGTCTCTTCAGTACATCTGTTCACACCTCTCTGAGATACCTGATCTCAGGCTACCCATTGGGTTTTGACTACCTTTAATTTCCTTACATCACATGAATTTGTTTTGCTGGAACATTTCAAGCCTTAGAATGTTCATGACCTCCTCCTAACATCAAATTGACTTCTGCATCTGGTTACTTAAAGAAAACCTTGAGAAGTAAGAAATGGCTACTATGAAAAATGAATCTCTTCCAGGATAATGATTTAGGAGCATTATCCCTTCCCAGCCAAATGACTCTATGTATCTGAAAGTCACAGGGTCATTCCAATGGCCAAGTAGGAAGGTAATTTGGTTGGAGCAGAGGCAATTCCTCAAACAATTCTGAACAAGCAGTTTCTTACTCTGCCTATGGATGGGGCTCGTCCTATTCCTAGATATTCTATAGCAGTATGGAGAAATCTATACCAGACTCGAATTTTGCAGCCAAGATGAATCCTTTCCCAAAAAGCAAGAGTCTTTGGTATGGATCTAGTAGTCTAGTGTCTCAGCAGAGACTTAGAACATTATTAGATCCACATATGTTTTCATGGACAAGTGACTAGGGCTCTTCAGTAAATAAAACAAAGAGAAAAATAGAACTAAAAGGAAAACTTATAGATTTTAAAATGACACAAGTGATGAGTCAAACAAAATATTTGTATGGATCCTTACAAACAAGCTGAAACCAAACCAAACCAAACACTTAAGAAACAATTGGGGAAGTTTGAATAGTAATAGGACATTCAGTGATATTAAGGAAACATTAAGGACTATGGTGAATTTTTTTTAGAGTGAAAATGGTATTGTCATGTTTTAAAAAGAATTACTGTCTTTTAAAGACACACTCTGAGGTATTTAAAAATGAAATGATATGACATCTTGAATTTGCTTTAAAATTCATGGTGGATTTTCTGTGAGTTGTTAATTATTCAAGCTCGGTCTTGGATACATGCATGGTGGATAGACTCATGTCACTATTTTTTGTATGGTTTAAACTTTTCTAGAATAAAAGGTTAAAATTACATTTTTAAAGCAAAATAGTTTCTAAGTTTAGTATGATTTTCTTATATGAAAACTTGGTTTGGAATCAAACACTTGTCATTCATTAGTCAATTACCTGCTCTATCAGTCACATGTGTTGTTTCCCAAACCACTCCCAAATTTACATGCTTAAAATAAAAACAGCCATTTATTTTTATCCTGAATTTGTAATGTGGGCTAGGTTAGCAAGCACAACTCATCTTTGTTCCATGTAGCATCTGATGATGAAGTTACCTGAGGAGGTCTGGAGGATTTACTTTGAAGATGACATTCATTAATGATGGTAAGGCAAAGCTTTTTTCAGGAACATCACCAAAAGAATAGGGACCACTGAAGTGAAATTTTACAGAGAGGGAGAAAGATTGGGCTCAACTCTGGTTACAGCATAGGCAAGTGGAAATTTGTAGCCAAGGAACACGGTTGAGGGGAGTGGATGGAAATTTACTAAGAGGAAACATCAGCGGAAAGGGAGATTCTGGCTACACTCACCTAACAGGATTCTTACTGAAGACAGGCCAGTATGGCCAGACATCATCTGGTGGATGACGACCGATGAGAAACCTGATCAGATATCAAGGGTGATCAGATATCAAGGATAGGAGGACTCTGGTTAAACTCACTTAGCAGGGTTCTTGCTAAAACTGGATCTTACAAGGAAGTGCGCAGACGGGCCTAGGAAAAATTTCAGGAGCCTGACCAAACTTCATTCAAGAAAAGAATCTTTGTTGGTTGGCAAGATGGTGCTGGCTGTCAGCTTGAGAATTCAGTCAAGGCTGTGAACTGGGGGCCTTGCTTCCTCTCTACTTGAACTACTTAGCCTACTTAGGGTCCTGGTGCCTGTGATCCTACAGCAAGAGTCCCAAGAGACAGGAAGTAGAACTCCAATTTCTTGAGATCTGAACACAAAAGCACAGCATCAGTTCATCTGGCTGTAGGTCAAGCAATCAGATGGCCTAGATTCAAGAGGAGGGAACACTGACCCACTTCTCAACAGGAGAATGTGAAGAGTTTGGGGGCCATGTTTCTTTTTCTTTTTTAATTAAAAAAATGTTTTTAAGCTGCACCCCATGGCATGTGGGACCTTAATTCCCTGACCAGGGATTGAACACATGCCCTGTGCATTGGAAGGTGGAGTCTTAACCACTGGACTGCTGGGGAAGTCCTAAAGTAGAGTTTAAAAACTGACTTACTAGCTTTCTTACAGTCAATCACAGAGCCTCAGGACAGGTGTCAAACTACAGAACTGTCTTATGAAAATGACTAGAATAAAAGTTACTGATTTTTGGGGCTTGTGATAGAATCAGCTGGTGAGGCTGAACTCTGAGTACAGATGAGTATATTCTTCACATAGGCTAAGGTAAGAAAGGGTGAAACACATTAGAGGAATTGGCATGGCTGGGTGTTAAATGTGGTAGCAAGGAAGGTAAACAAACTATTGCCAAATCCCTGAATGTGCCTGCCTCTCAAGTATCCCCGCTGGGTCATCAGAATGTTCTCAGCTGGCTGGGCTCTCAGGAGCTCATCCCTCATTCCTTTGTTTCTACTCCAGTTTTGTGATAGTGCCAAACTGTTACTGCCACTCAGTTTTGCCCATGAATGTTGATAGAAACAAGGGATTCAGAAGTAGGGTAGAAAGGTGGACACATTTGTGAATAAGATTGAAGACTAGGTAAGGGGTGGTTGGTGCACTACTTGGTTTATAACAAACAGTGAAAAACTTAGATTCCTCCCCCCCCCCCCCCCCAAAGTCTAAATACAGTCATTCAGCTAAAAATGTTCTCAAGGTTAGAGTCAAAAGTAAGTAATGGTTTGAAATAAAAATGTTTCTTCTGAGCCTTTTTAAAGCTCATTTTTTAACCTGAGTTTTGTGCCAATCATATCTTCTGGGAGTCTTTTTCCACTTAACTGATTTTCATCTGTCTTTAAGGAACTATTTTAATTGATACATTTGCTTTGTTACCTGTCTCTGATGGAGCTGTCATGTTGGACACCTCTAGATTCAGTTGTCCATGAGACATTCATTAAGTATATCCTGTGAATTGTGCTTGGCCCTGGAGATCCTGGCTATTGAGATTTTAAATGAAAAATATATTTCATGAGAGAAGTACAAAAATGCTACGGGAATGCAGTGGAGAGAAATAAACTTTGCCTTGGGCAGTTGGGGAAAGCTTCATAGAGCAGGTGATATTTGAGCTGAATCTTGATGGATGGGTGGGAGCCTGCTAGTTGGAGAGAGAGGAAATAACATGTTCAAATGTCCAGAGTTGTGAAAAATTCATGATATGTCATATGATAGAGAGGTTTGATGAACTGACTCAGGGGGAGTAATGTGATTGGTGAGGTGCTCTGGTCATTTTTTTTTTTTTTTTAATCTAGACTGAGGAGAAAAAATTTCAGAGAACTAAAGCACTCTGCATCACAGACTAGCAAAACATCAGCCCCAGTAAGTAACCCCCATGCCCGTCTTGGGTACTGTAAAGAACCACATAGGCGGCACCAAGGAATTTGAATTTTCATTTATAGGCAAAGCAGAGCCAGTGGATGACTTTAACAGGTGAAAGAAATGATCATATGTCTTAGACAAGGTGGTGGTTAGGTGTATCGATGTAAGAGGAATAGAACGGGCAGAGTCAACAGGATTTACTGTTTTATTGGCCAAAGACATGAATGAAAATAAGAAAGGGAGGCATTGAGTTTAGGTACCTGGTACTATGGTGATGTCATTTATGGACAAAGAGGAGCTTTTTGGAGGAGGGGACAGTGAAAGAGATGAGTTCACCACTTGGCTGTTATCTGAGGAGTCTGAAGTACATCCGGATATTGTTATGTGTCAGATGCCCAGGAGAGGTCACAGTGAAGTTTGTGTGCAGTAGGGCAGTAGCTGTGGAAGTCGTGGAAGTAGATATCCTTTAACATTATTTTCTATCCAAAACAGTTTGGACTTAACTCCTTCATTCTATATAAGGTAATTCTTATGTACTTTATATATCTTTCTGGACTTAAAATTGAGCTTTAAAAGGATTCTGTACAGTTTGATTAATTTGGCACTACATCAGTATTTTTTAGAACCTTACTTCCTAAAAACTCTATTAATATTTAATGTGGTTTGGGGAAGTCACATCCTTTTCATGGTTATATTCTCTCATCTTAATCCCCAGGTTCAATGGTTCTTAACTCATTCTTACCTCATTCCCTTGACAAACTTTTTTCTCCTATTTTCTCTTTCTCTTCATTCTCTTGACTCTTGTGAATGATTATCTTTAGTCTAAGGCTCTTCTCATGCTGCTGTATGTCTCAGAAACTCGTCATTCTTAGTCATCTTAAGATTTCTCTCTAAGAAATACTTGTGTTTTTTTTTTCCCATATTGGTGAGCTGTCCACATTCCTCTGGTTATTACTACTTGTTTTGGAATTAAATGAGTTTACATTGTTAAATAATTCTATAACTATTACCATTATTCAGCTCCTTCTGGAAATGATAGTGGAAGTTATAAGAAAGTTGTAGCTATTATGTACTGTGCTCCACTGGGCACATAACAGCAGTAAACAGACTTTTATGTATGGCTAAGCAGTCCATCCTAAAGGAGACCAGTCTTGGCTGTTCATTGGAAGGACTGATGCTGAGGCTGAAACTCCATTACTTTGGCCACCTCATGTGAAGAGTTGACTCATTGGAAAAGACCCTGATGCTGGGAGGGATTGGGGGCAGGAGGAGAAGGGGACGACAGAGGATGAGATGGCTGGATGGCATCACCGACTAGATGGACTTGAGTTTGAGTGAACTCCAGGAGTTGATGATGGACAGGGAGGCCTGGTGTGCTGTGATTCATGGGGTCGCAAGGAGTCGGACAAGACTGAGCGACTGAACTGAACTGAACTGAAGCACAAATTTAAGGGTGTTTTATATGTATGTTTTATGTATATATATATATATATATGCCTGGAGTAGGAAATGGCAACCTATTCTGGCATTCTTGCCTGAAAAATTCCATGGACAGAGGAGCCTGGTGGGTTAGTCCATGGGATCGCAGAGCTGAACATGACTGAGCAGCCACATACATGCATGGAGTCACTTGGCACTGCGGCACCGTCAGGTGTGTGTGTGCTCAGCCCTTTCAGTCGTGTCTGACTCTGCGCGACCCTGTGGACTGTAGTCCCTCCGGCTCCTCTGTCCATGGGATGCTCCAGGCAAGTGTATTGGAGTGGGTTGCCATTCCCTCCTCCAGGAGGTCTTCTGGACCCAGGGATCGAACCCGCATCTCTTCTGTCTCCTGCACTGGCAAGCAAGTTCTTTAGCGCTAGCCCCACTTGGGAAGCCCATAGATGCCGTAGATAGTCTCGTTTACTAAGGTCAAAATCACAAATCCTATGGCCGACTTGTCCCAGGAAACACGTCTGGAATTTGACCTCTGTGAGCTCTGTGTGGGCTCCCCAGATGGCTCAACAGGTGAAGAATCCACCTACAATGCAGGAGACCCAGGAGACATGGGTTCAGTCCTTGGGTCGGGACGATCCCCTGGAGTAGGAAATGGCACTCCACGTCAGTCTTCTAGCCAGGAAAAGTCCTATGGGTAGAGGAGCCTGGTGGGTTAGTCCATGAGGCTGCAAACTGAGCGACTGAGCATGAGCTCAGTGTATTCTTATCACCTGTGTATTTTTCTCCTAAAATGCTGATATGGCTGAGGAACTCTGACTGGAACCCCATTCAGTGATTTTATTTAATGGAGTCAGTGAGCACTTCCGGTTAAACTCTGCCCTCCCAGTGTCAAAAATAATCAAGATTACACTTCCCTTTGTTAGGAGACCGCAACCTGTTTTTAAGCATCGGATTCATGTATAAGCATTATTTCCATTCTCTAAGTTTTGAGACTAGCCAATATCAGTACACATAAAGTTGTGCTTCCTGGTATCCCCAGAAGATACCAGGTTGGCCGGCTGTATCATGTGAAGAGTGGCAGCGAGATAGCCTATTGGATGAACTACATTAGTAAGGACAATCTGTTTGAAATATATTCCCTGATGAATATTCATATTCTATCACTGTGCAGCCAAATGACATAGTAAATTTACTGTTTTTTTGGAGAGTCATGGTAATTAATGGACATGACTTATTTTATTTTATTGTGAGAAGTCTATTATACTGAGCTATTTAAGAAAAATCTTTGCTTTTTAATGTCTTTTTTAAACATCCATATAGAAAAATAAGCTTACTGTGGAAATATATTGCACTTGACCCATTTTAGTTACTGGTTATGACAGAAACCCTTTCAAGAGCAGTATCAAAATTGTATACATTCTAAGGATTGCATTTATGATGGCAAGGGTTGAAAGGTACATGGTCAGTAAAGATTTCTTCTATTTTTTGACTCTATTAGCTCCTTTAAAGGCAAAAATCATGTTGTCTACTTTCTTATTATTATGGGAAACAAGGTCATTTAGAATATTTCTCTTTCTCTCTTTTTAAATCTTGTGATTCTCCAAAGTCTTTTAAATCTTATTTTTCATTAAAAAAATTGCTGGGGGTTCTCTTTCAATTTTGGTTAAACAATTCTTTGCTTGATTGCTTTATGTCAAATCCACATAGAATTTCTCAAGTGGGCTCCACTCTGTCTCCATACCTGAGAGAATACTAGATTTCCTATTTCCTTATTTAAATGAGTTCTCAAAGTCAGCATTTTGATAATGACTTATAATGAAAACGATCCTTTTAGAAGGAATGGCTTGCTATTGCTACAGGCAGGAGGCATTTTGGGTGACTGAACAGCTTAAGCCATCTTTCTATTTGAGAATAAATGATGAAGGGGAATTTGAATGGGTTACCAAGTTATAAATTAATCTTGAGGTACTCAACTGATTGTAAACCACCTGAGCTTTCCTCTCAGCTTTTAAATCATATGATATCAATCTTTGCTCATTTTCCTCTGGGTAATTTGTTATTATGCTCATGGTAACCAACTCCACGAGACATTAACTGGCAATCCACGTTACCAGTGAGTATACATTACAGCACTAAAATAAAAATAAACTCATTGAAGAAATAGCTGGAGACCTCAACCATGCTTTTCTGTTGGTAAAATGGCATGACAGTTTGGGGATTTGTAACTGAGAATAAATTTAATTATGTCACTACCTTGCTGCTGCTAATTAGTGCCTGAGATGTATATCAGGAGGGCACCGAAGACCAGGTTGGGAAAAGAGGGATCATTACAAAGCTGGGTGAAAAACTGGGCTGCCTCTCTCACTCTTAAAACATCTGAAGGGACACTTAAATTGGATCCTGGGAATTCCCTTTTTTGTTTACATTAGCCAGTTATTTTTCTCTTTTCTTTAGTGGAATAGGGAAGCAGCTTTATAACATTTTGCATCGCCGGCATGACGTGTTTTGCATACCTGTAACCTTTCAATTAATGTTATTTATGTTTCAATAAACCACCATGCTACTTTTCCAGATGTTCTAATCCTTCATGTAAATGAATTTATTAGATCCAGCCACCAGACTCAATGAAATCTGCCAAATTCACTGTCTGGGCCACATACCATGGCGTTTAAGCTATATTTGCATAAGCTTGTTCTGTAAGTGTAATCTTATGTATCATCTGCAGAGTTAAAATTTCACTAATGTAAATCCCTGACAAATCAAATACAGATGTAGCTTTTTGCCCTCAGGGTTGAGCCTGTCAATTCTCCGCTCTTATATCTACCTCCTCCTCTTGGCTGCTGGGCCCCTCATTCTTGAATTTTTTTTTCTCTTCCGAGAAGACTAATCTTTTTAAATTGTTTATGTAAATACATTGCAGATATTAAACATGGTAGTGAACAATGGTTATCTTGATCTTCTTTTAATCATTCTGCCAGAGTGAAATGAGGTTGGCAAGGTAGAGGGAAGGTGGTTGTATCACTGAAAAAAATTTGTCCTGCCAATCAGTGGATGGCAGACAGATTGTTTCAGTTTGCCTAGAGATGTTTTAGATAAGGAGGAGTCAAGCTCAATAAATGGATTAATGTCAGCCGGCAAATTCCATAACGTGGCCAAGGTAAATTCAATAATGGACCAATAGGGAAAGAGAAAGAGGGGCTTGGCTTGACAAGGTGGGGTGGGGTTGGGGGAAGGGTCTATCTATTCATGCCCAGTCTTTTTGGGTATTGTCACAACCTCAGTGAAAGGCAGGATTCTACTTGAGTTTCAGTGATTAGCTTCAAAAACTCTTGACAGGTTTAAGCCCTGTATAAAAAGAAGGGAAATATGACTGTTGAATGTGGAGGGTGTTAGTGTTCTTTGGGTTTGTTTTTGATTATTTTAAAGTCTAAATATGTTTCCTCTACTGGTGCCCAGTTGCTATTTATTTGGCTTTAGCCTTTGATCCCCTTTATGCTGGCACATCATAAAAAACATATTCCTGCTCAAGTCTTATATTATGTAGTTTGTTTCTGCTCAGGGTGTTCACCAAGCAGGGCTGTGCCCACTGAATAAACCTCTCTTTGTTTTTGATAGACTCCAGGTGTTTATCGCTATAAGGTAGTAATGGAGTTAACCGCAAGAAGCAAACTGGAAAAAGAAGGAATTGAGGAAAATTCTGAGTTTGATAACTTAGGAGTCTGCCTTCTGGCAAAACCCCCAAGGGAATGAATACTCTAAGAAAAACAGGCCTTGCTTCTGCTTTCTAAGCTAATGGGAAGAAATTGGGGTTTTAGTAGGCATAGGTGTTCATTCATTTTATTTCTTCTGTGAGTTTCTTTGAAAGGGGCCCACAGCCTTTCCCTCCCCTTTGCATTTTCATCATGGTATTGAAATGAATAACAGGGGTGATTCCAGAGGAGATTACTGATATCCATATTCTTGATCTCAGCTAGAGGGATTAATGCCAGAAGCAATTCTCTACCTTTGTTAACTTTTTCTTTCCTTTTTTGAGGCAGGGGGAAGGCAGGGGATGGCAATAATATTGGTATGAATATCTAACAACTAATGAAAGTAATCAGAAGAGTTCCTCTCTTTCCCTTTCACATTTCAATTGGAATTCTTATTTTTGCATTCCTTTTCCATTCAAGCAGACATGATTTTAGGGAGTCAGAGACCAATTTAAGGGCATTTTGTGATTGTGAACAAGATTATTGAAAAGTTTGCCTACTTGGAAATGTCTACTTTCTCTATTTATATAAATGTATGTAGGTTCTCTCTGTATTGAGTATCAAAGCCAAATTTTAGACTCCTTCAGGACCCAAGAACTAAGGGAAGGTCTTCTGGAAAATGAAGTTTTGCTATCAGTAAACTAAGAGTCCTGATTTTTTTATAAATTATTTTTTATCTGCTCTAATAAATTTTTTATTATCGAATTTATTTTTCATCTGCTCTAATTATTTTTTATCTGCTCTATCTCTATTTTTAGCCAAATAACAAAATTGTGGGATTAAAAAGTATTCACACAAATATATTACAAAAAGATACAGTGTCTAAGGAACATACACATAACAAAATATTATTATGAAATAAGATGTTACTATTTTAAGAAATTTTTGAGCAAGTGCTAGACATTGCTCTAATATATTACATGCATGAGTTAAAATGTTTAATTCTCCCACCTACTGGTCTATGAGGTAGTCACTAATATTATCTTTATCTATTGAGGAGGAAACTGAGGCATAAAGAATTTAGTTTGTTTGCCTGGATAATCCCAGGGATGCGGGAGCCTGGTGGGCTGCCGTCTATGGGGTTGCACAGAGTTGGACACGACTGAAGTGACTTAGCAGCAGCAGCAGCAGCCCCACTAACAAGAGAATGACATGGCTAGGGAAAAATTGTAGGCAGTTTGGCTCTAAAGTTTTTTTTTTTGTATCAGGTTTGTGTAAGATGCAAATAAGTGTGGGTTAAATTTCCTAACTTTCAGAAATGTATGCTGTTAAAACAAAATTTCTAGTTAACAATATTTTATTTGAAATGTTTAAGAGAAATAAATTCCATAAAAGGGAGAACTTAAAAGTAAATGTTCTATTATCTTGCTTAATATTTTTACCACACAATATATAGTGGCCCTGACATGATACATCAATTCAAAAGCTAACATATTCACTGTCTCTGCATAGAATTTTATAATATCATTTAAAAGCTTCATTTGGTATCTACTTTCCATATCTAAATAGTGTGAACAATAAATGTGTATATTTCATCTCAACCAAAAATGGTACTCAAAAGACTACAATTTAAAGAGACAAAAATTTAATTTTTGGTCTTTCCAGAGCAGTACGTTGTTTGTCTTTCCTGCCTTTCTCCTTCCTTTCCTCCCTCCTTTCTTTCTCCCCCTCCCTCTCTTTTTATTCCTGGGATACAGTGTTAATCTAATCAAAAGTTGTCAAAGTCAAATTATATTTTTTAATTCCCTAAATAAAAAAATTAAGAAATTCCTATTTGTTATCTTAGAAAGTAAGTAGTTATTAAATGCAAATTAGAAAGAAAATCACACCCTAAAGAAACTCTCCTATTAGCTTTTTCAAAGGAAAAGGAATATTTAAGACACCAGCAATTGGGTTGGGCATTTGATCCCTCTGTTTAAGTGCCAATAAATGGACCAAGTTGGCATTCATGATAACTGTACTTCCCTATTTATTTAAATTCCATTTCCCTGTTTATAGCCATATGGCTGAGAGGGAAAGATTGAGACGGTAGTAAAAAGTTTTGTTTTTAGGACGCACTATTTGGTAGCACCTTGTTCTTGGGCTCTCTTCACAGACATTTCTGGATCCATTTGTATTCTCTTTATAAGACACATAGTACTTTTTGGACACACTCTCACCTCTCTACGCTCCAACACACACAACATTTAAGGGTGTATGTAAACAATGGCAGAATATAGAATTTCTTTCTTACCTCTTTATGTTTCTCAGGTTATATATAGTGGTATTCAAATGTGTGTGGAGCAGGTCTTCAGGCGTCTCTGCAAAACTCAATACATGGGAGTGGAATTGCCTCTGGAGAGTCATACAACATGCCCTTTTAGTTACCTTGCAGTTCCTGTGGTTTACATGGCAAAAATTCTTCCTAGGGAGTGGATTTGGGCTAAGCATGTAGGTGAACAGAAAATCTGCCATTTAATCACCTGGAAAAAACCATGTCCTTTCATCATAGGGGACTGGAATGCAAAAATAGGAAGTCAAGAGATACCTGGAGTAACACGCAAATTTGGCCTTGAAGTACAGAATGAAGCATGGCAAAGGCTAACAGAGTTTTGCCAAGAGAATGCACTGGTCATAGCAAACACCCTCTTCCAACAACACAAGAGAAGACTACACATGGACATCACCAGATGGTCAATACTGAAATCAGATCGATTATATACTTTGCAGCCAAAGATGGGGAAGCTCTATACAGTCAACGAAAACAAGACTGGGAGCTGACTGTGGCTCAGATCATGAACTACTTATTGCCAAATTCAGACTTAAATTGAAGAAAGTATGGGAAACCACTAGCCCGTTCAGGTATGACCTAAATCAAACCCCTTATGATTATACAGTGGATGTGAGAAATAGATTCAAGGAATTAGATCTGATAGAGTGCCTGAAGAACTATGGACAGAGGTTCATGACATTGCACAGGAGACAGTGATCAAGACCATCCGCAAGAAAAAGACATGCAAAGAGGCAAAATGGTTGTCTGAGGAGGGCTTACAAATAACTGAGAAAAGAAGAGAAGCTAAGGCAAAGGAGAAAAGGAAAGATATACCCATCTGAATGCAGAGTGCCAAAGAATAGCAAGGAGAGATAGAAAGTTTTCCTCAGTGATCAATGAAAAGAAATAGGAATAGGAAAGACTAGAGATTTCTTTAAGAAAATTAGAGATACCAAAGGGACATTTTATACAAAGATGGGCACAATAAAAGACAGAAATGGTATGGACCTAGCAGAAACAGAAGATATTAAGAAGAGGTGGCAAGAATACACAAAAGAACTATACAAAAAAGATATGAATGAGCCAGATAACCACGACGGTGTGATCACTCATCTAGAGCTAGACATCCTGGAATGTGAAGTCAAGTGAGCCTTAGGAAGCATCACTATGAACAAAACTAGTGGAGCTGATGGAATTCCAGTTGAGCTATTTCAAATCCTGAAAGATGACTCTGTGAAAGTGCTGCACTCAATATGCCAGCAAATTTGGAAAACTCAGCAGTGGCCACAGGACTGGAAAAGGTCAGTTTTCATTCCAATCCCAAAGAAAGGCAATGCCAAAGAATGTTCCAACCTCTGCACAATTGCACTCATCTCACACGCTAGTAAAGTAATGCTCAAAATTCTTCAAGCCAGGCTTCAAAAGTACGTGAACTGTGAACTTCCAGATGTTCAAGCTGGATTTAGAAAAGGTAGAGGAACCAGACATCAAGTTATCAACATCCGTTGGATCATTGAAAAAGCAAGAGAGTTCCAGAAAAACATCTACTTCTGCTTTATTGACTACACCAAAGCCTTTGACTGTGTGGATCACAGAAAACTGTGGAAATTCTTATAGAGATGGGAATACCAGAACACCAGACCTGCCTCCTGAGAAACCTGTATGCAGGTCAGGAAGTAACAGTTAGAACTGGACATGGAAAAACAGACTGGTTCCAAATCGGGAAAGGAGTATGTCAAGGCTGTATATTGTCACCGTGATTATGTAACTTCTATCCAGAGTACATCATGTAAAAATGCCGGGCTGGATGAAGCACAAGCTGGAATCAAGATTACCAGGAGAAATATCAATAACCTCAGATATGCAGATGACACAACTCTTATGGCAGAAAACGAAGAGGAACGGAAGAGCCTCTTGATAAATGTGAAAGAGGAGAGTGAAAAAGTTGGCTTAAAACTCAACATTCAAAAAAACTGAGATCATGGCATCCAGTTCCATCACCATGGCAAAAAATTGGGAGACAATGGAAAGTGTGACAGACTTTATTTTCTTGGGCTCCAAAATCACTGCAGATGATGACTGCAGCCATGAAATTAACAGGTGATTTCTCCTTGGAAGAAAAGCTATGACCAACCTAGACAGTATATTAAAAAGCAGAGACATTACTTTGATGACAAAGGTCAAAAGTTAGTTAAAGCTACGGCTTTTCCAGTAGTCCTGTGTGGATATGACAGTTGGACTATAAAGAAAGCTGAGTGCTGAAGAATTGATGCTTTTGAGCTGTGTTGTTGGAGAAGACTCTTGCGAGTCCCTTGGACAGCAAGGAGATCCAACCAGTCAATCCTAAAGGAAATCAGTACTGAATATTCATTGGAAGGACTGATGCTGAAGCTGAAACTCCCATGCTTTGGCCACCTGATGAGAAGAATTCAGTCAACTGAAAAGACCCTGATGCTGGGAAAGATTGAAGGCAGGAGGAGAAGGGGACGACAGAGGATGAGATGTCTGGATTGCATCACTGACTCAATGGACATGAATTTGAACAAGCTCCTGGAGTTGGTGATGGACAGGGAAGACTGGTGTGCTTCTGTCCATGGTGTTGCAAAGAGTCAGACATGACTGAGTGACTGAACTGAACTGAATCAGCTTGAGCTTTTTCATGCAGGCTTGAAACTAAACACTTCTCCCATGGCAAATTCACACAGCTGGTGCTAAAGACTCCAAACAAGGCCAGGTTTGCCTGCACATTTGCAAAATGATAAGTAGAGGAATAAATCATTTCTCCTTTCACTCCAAGCTGCTAACTATTGCAACACCTCCAGCAACAATGATGACAACACCCACATCCATGACAGTAGCACAGCAGGAAGACAGACACCCTTATTCTCTCACTGCATTTATCACTGCCTCCCCTCTTCCTTTCCAGCTGCCCAACCCTTAGCATGGCTTTTTGTCACAGGAAATAACATTTGGAGAGCAGAGCCAAAAGGATGCACTTCCCAGGTGGCTCAGTGGGTGAAGAATATGCCTGCAATGCAGGAGGCAGTTTCAGTCTCTGGGTCGGGAAGATACCTTGGAGGAGGACACAGCAAGCCACTCCAGTATTCTTGCCTGGAAAATCCCATAAACAGAAGAGCCTGGTGTGATCCGTGTCCATGGGGCCACAGAGTCAGACATGACTAAAGCGACTGAGCATGAGAGCTGAAAGGATATGCATTTTATCTATGTCTCCAATTATTCTAATAGTCTCCAGCTTACCACGCAGTTAACACTGTGACCAAATTGCTTTGTCCCTGTGTTTAATTTATTGAACTGCATTTGGCATCCTGTCCTCAGTAAGCATTGAGGCAGGCAAGAAGAAGCAGTCTTAGGAAATGATTGTAGTCTTTCTTGAAATGATGTTCTTAAGTGTGTTGTTTATCGCTGTCTTCTTTATGAGTCCTCAGAGCGATATTTCTGTTAAGCCTAGGCCAGGAAAAGCTGTTCTCCTGAGAAACTGGTATATTTCTACCTTACAGACGCAATGCATCTTGTAACTGCTAACTGAACAAATATTTAAGAAAATAAAACATTAAGGTTGTTGCCAGAATATGCCATTTTCATGTTGCTGCCGATAATTCTGTTAAACAAACGAGCGCTAATTCATTTCAAATACAATTGTTCTATCACTAGTCATGAAATCTGCCAGAGTCTTTAAATGCTTTGGGGAAAATTGTTTGAGTTTCAGCATTTCCATTCATGAGAGATATCTAAGCTTTCAGGTAAATAAGAACGATGATGAAGATAATTTGTTTTCAGGAGTTTTAGTTTCTTTGTTTTCTTTTTAAAAAAATTTTAACCTACTCACATGATTCTGAGAATTTTTGAGTTGAGAAATTCTGCTGTGGTAAGGCAGAGAAATTTATTGAAGTCAAGAAAAAAAAAAAAAAATCCCAGGTCTTCAAGGCTCCAGGCTTCCCCGGTGGCTCAGATAGTAAAGAATCTGCCTGCCAGGCAGGAGACCTGGGTTGGGAAGATACCCTGGAGAAGGGCATGGCGACCCACTCCAGTATTGTTGCCTGAAGAATTCCATAGATAGAGGAGCCTGGTGGGCTACAGTCCATGGGGTCACAAAGAGTTGAACACGACTGAGCAGCTAAAACCCAAAAGTCTCCAGAGATTTTACTCTACATATTGAAATGTTAATTGGCTGCCTTATATCAGTTTCAGCTACCCACTCCAGTATTCTGACCTGGAGAATTCTATGGACTGTATAGTTCATTGGGTCTCAAAGAATCGGACATGACTGAGTGACTTTCTCTTCACTATATCAATTTCATTTGAATAAGAAAGGTATAAGCTTTAAATTGGGAAAGACTGGACTTTGAAAAATAAAGAATAAAAGACTTGAAAAACTAAGGACAAAATTAATCTAGTACCCACAGGATAGTGGTCTTGGACCCACAACCTCAGCATCACTATCACCTGAAATGCAAATTCATCTGCTACAACAGAAGCTCTGGGGATGGGGCCGATGATCTGTTTTAACAAAACCTGCCGGTTATTCTGATGCTCAATAAAAAGTTGGAGAACCCCTCCCCTAGAATGAGTCTCAAATTACTCTCTGGCGATGGCACTGAGTCAAATATTTTCTCGCACCCAAACTGATTGTTCATAGGCTTGATCTCTTAGAAGGAATTGTTCCAGGCTATAGGATACCAGATGAAGGAAGTATTACTGATTAATTTTATATTTCCTCCTGCATTCCAAGGTATTGATTCAAACAAATAAACAGAAGTTATTCAAGTTTTAGGGCTTCCCAGCTGGCTCAATGGTAAAGAATCCACCCACCAATGCAGGAGATGCAAGAGATAAGGGTTCGATCCCTGTGTCAGGAAGATCTCTTGAAGGAGGAAATGGCAACCCACTCCAGTATTCTTGCCTGGAGAACTCCATGGACAGAGGAGCCTGGTGGGGTTCAGTCCATGGGGTCGCAGAGTTGGATGTGACTGAATTACTGAGCATGCACACATTCAAGATTTATGAATCATCAGTACATTTTTCTCCATATGGTGCTTTTTCTTTAGAGAGGGAACAGTTTTCTCTGATCTGGTGAGATTTTTACTGCAGATGTATTAGCTATGGCAGAATAGGCTGAGTATTTATAAAAATATAAGTGAATACCACGATATCTATTAATTCTGTCCTTTTCTGCAAGTTTTTGAAATTATAAAAATAATAATTCTCATTCTATAAAATGAAAACAAACATTATAATTTTTTTTTTTTCCAAAGGACAACTAAAGTCTCTTATAGACCCCATCACTTCTTGCCATCTTGTCAAAATCCTGCTTGCTTATTTATTCTTCAGAGGTAGTTACTGTGAAGTTTGGGGTCTAGCATCTTTCTAGAACTTTTCTAGCTGATGGAAACAAAAATGTCCTTTTTTTAAAAAAAACACAGATTAAAATATACATTCTATTCTGCTACTTGCTCTTTTCCATTGAAGTATATTGTGGGACAAGTCTCTGTAGCTAAAATTTACAGAAAATATAATTATGAAAAAATCAGTGTATGATAACTCAAGTTGCTATACTACAAAAGGATCAAATTATTTGCTCTGTAGGTCTTATAGTGTGGTTAGGAAAAAATGCACTAATTTAGTGTATCAAAATAATAGGGAGCTAAATTGCCAGGGATGATTTTATGTGTGGTTTGGTAATGAAGACATGAGAGAGATTTCAGTAAGGCTCACTTGACAAAAAGTTGTTTATATAATAAGAGGCAGTTAAAATGCAAAGAATCAGGACAAGTAAAACATAAGTAGTGGTGGTGGTAGAGTCGCACTGAATGTTTCAGTTTTTCTCAAGTAGGAACAAAGTCATAATAATGGCAGAATTGAACAAGGCATCTGGAAGGATAAATTAAAAGACTGGTCTGCAGGGAAGAGGATTGTTTGGTATTAGTGGGAAATCCACTGGATTTGTGGGAAAGGGATAGTACACTTGACATGCAGGCAGATAGAGTTAGACTTGAATTGAAATATTTAAATGAAAGTAAAAGTGAAGACATTATGTAAGATGGCCAAGAAGAAACATCTTTCCTTTTCACATTTATCTAATAGATACTTCATCCTTTTCAAACACACACACACACAGCTCTTCTTTTTCAAGCAGTTTCATAAAAAGAGTAATGTTTAATAGTACCTAATTTTGTAGGATGGATGTTTTAATAATTAAGATGGAAATTTGAATTAGCATGATTTTGTTAGGTGATAATTGAGAAACTCAAGCATTGATTTGCATAAAAGTTGAACCCAGGGGATGAGAAGTATGAATTTAGAAACTATTGCATGTATATGTTGAAGTATAATTTGTATCTATATGTTTTCCAATCAGAGGGTTCATTCTGAACCATGGTCAGCTCATCACTTGTCACTCATTAATTACTACTCACGGTAGTAGTTTTATTTTAAAAATACAAAAATGGAATAAAGCATGTGTTTGGTAATTTTCCAAGAAGAAACTTTTTTCTCACAAAATTATATTTGTGTATTTTGCATATATATACATTTCCTCCTACCCTTTGGTCTACAAGATTCACTGACCATTATGGCATCAAAGTATAATCATCATTGCCTAAGACTCCAGCACTGAATCAATAGAGAGTAAGCTGGTTCTGAACAGACTGAACAGTTAGCAAGGTTTGTTTACTTCTACTTCTTAGAACAAGATCAAATGAACAAATTCCAAGCAAATGGTATAATAGAAGGAGACAAGGGAAAATGAGTAACAATATTCCTTCACTGACCTTTTCCCCTATATTAAGATGTGATGTTCAAGATTTCACAGTTTGTCTCATGCTCCTGATTCATGCATAGGATACATAAGATTTTCCCAAAGAAAGCAGCAGAGTGTCACAATGTTACAAATGTATTTTTATGCCCTTAAGCCTTCTATAATGTGCTTGATTATTTTCATAAGAGAGACAGCACCACACTAAAGAACTTCTCCAGGCTTTAAATAATAATAAAAGATGTTGGGTGGGTTTTGTTCATGCCGTTTCTATTTCCTACACAAATTTAAATATGCAATTTGTTTAAGACAATTCTCAAAGGTTAAATTAAATCATCTCCAATAGGATGGAAACACCTTAAAGGCAGAAATTTGGAGAGAATCAAAGTCTGAAGTAGGAACACATCTGTGCACATTTCCCAATCTCCTTCTGCCTTGTTTTTCAAAATCCAGCTGTATTTTAGGATTTAAAAGTATTGTAGCTAAAACTTTCCTCTTTCCCATGTTTCTTCCCATTTTTTTTTTTCAAGCTTTACACTGTTGAAAGTTTGATCTAAAGTCTGGGGTGGTTTATGAGCACCATTTGTTTTAGTCTGCTAATCTTTCCCAGGCTCTCCCTACTTTTAAGATACATTCTAATTTGGGGTCACATGGATCATTTATAAGGAAATGCCTTTTTGTAATTCACTTGCCCCTACATATATTTTTATCTGTAATACTTACACAGCTAATTTGACCAGAGGAGAAACTTCTCTTGGAACATGAGTGATTTCTGTGCAGGGAACAAATATAGTTGCAATCAAGATCTGCATGATTAGGAACGGGTGTGCAGTGTAATTTGGAATTCAGCGCAGTTACCAGTACAGCACACGCGTAGATTTTTAGATGTGGTGGTGAACTGTTGAAAAGAACCTGGCTGAGATTTGAGCTTCATTTGAAGTGGAAAAAGAAAAATAGCTTGTTTTGGAGCTTCATGCCCTTTTCTTCCTTTGGTATCTGAAAAAAAAATTTTTTTCTGGTTTGGAGAAAACTGAGGCACCAAAGACTCTAATCATTAATAAAAAATGGTTCTTCTCTGTGCAAGGATTATCTGTCCAATATACCTCAGAAAAACCAGGTCTAAGAAATTATAGATGGATTCTTATTGCCAGGATTAGAATGAGAAGACTAGATTACAGTGTTCTCTACTCCAAAATGTTTGATATTGGGTTATTTAGAAATGTTTTGGTTGCAAATAATACAAACCTGACATAAACTAGTTTCAGATGAAAGCAATGATAATATTACATCCTAGAAATCCCCGAAGTAAGTAAAGACTTCAGGTTGGCTAGTAACTGGTAACTGGCCAGTACCTCTGGTTAGTAACTTGGAGACAGCTCTGGGGTCAGGGTTCTTTGTCTCTCTCACACTCTGCCTGGGACCATCCAGGCTGTTTCCTCTCCTGGGTGTGAGAGAAAACCAAGGATGATCAGGGAAGATCCCTTCCTGGGTCACTTCCAGTGGGAGGGAGACAAAAATGTCCTCTCCTTCAAATAAGGAAGGGTCTTTCTCTTCAGTCTGGCTACACCTTTGACTCCATAGGAAGAGTCAGGAGAATGCCACATGCTCAGGACTGAGTAGCTGAGATTTACCCTGGGAGCTGGGCCAAGCCTCAGCTCCTATTTTGTTGACTGTAGTACTGAAATAGTATTTGTTTGCTACCATTTGTGGAATACATTTTTGTGTGCCACAGTTTAAATTTTTATTCTTATTGGAGAGGTTGAAGTTAGTAATGGGGAATTAGTATTTGCAAAATAGGTCTGGGAAGTGGAAACAAAGACTGAGTTCCATCGAACTATATCATATAAAAGTTGATTTGTGGGCATCATCTGGGAAACTAACCTCCTTTAAAAGCACCACATCTATGGAATAATGCATTTTAAATTTAAAAAAAGTCAACTTCCAGTTAAATAGGTTGTATTTATTCCCCACATTTAACACAGAGTCTGGCATAGAGAGATATCAATCAAAACATGTTGAAAACATGTATGACTTTAGGAATACAACCTGTTGTAAGTTAAGATCTGTCTGCACGTCAACCCTTCTTTCAAGGAAATTTCACTGGGAAATATGACGTATATAAGAAAGTGTTAGTGATCAATAGAAGAAAGAGTGTAATAAAATAGTAAATTGAATACCACCAAGAATTCCAAGTATAAAGTGTATCCATTAGGATTAAAGAGCAACAAAGAAAAAGATAGCAATTGTTGCCAGAATGTGTACTTTTAGGGAGTTAAAGGAATGTTGAACTTGGAAAAGAAATAAAAGGGGGAATCAATATATTACAGTATTTTTTAAAATATAACTTAATAAACTGAGAAATTTAGAAGAGTTATCACCATGTGTTTGGTATTTAGATTCTATAACCATAAATATATGTTAAAATATCAATAATATCTTAAATCAAACTATTATTGTTAACATGTGGTCAAATTTTTTTTCAGTCATGAGATTGCATCATGTGTTAGAATTTCATCAGCCATAATTTTAAGAAAAATATTTTTCAGTTTGAAGAACTCACTTTGTCAGGGACAATTGTCCTAGATGTACTTTCCTTCTGTAGAGCAGAGCAGGATCTAGTCATGTGGGAGCAGGTCATTGCCTTTGAGTAATGAACTGAGGAACCTAGGAAGCCTCTCTTGCCTCAAAATATCTCTCCTTTTCTACTGTCTGCCTAGCAAAGTCTCATCTCCAGATAGTCATTCTTTTGGGTCAGCATGTGTGCTCTTTCTAAAAGCTAGTCATTTACTTCTTAATATGAAAAGTAGCCATAATATGTTCTTCCCTCTCTGTAATTAGGCCTGGCCACTGGGCAAATTCATTATTAGCACATTGATTGACACCTGACATGAGGTGGACATGCTATAAATCTCTGGGTGGCAAAGACAGATGACAGTCTCTTTTTTAAGAAGCTCATCACTGAGTTGACAAACAAGCTTAAACACTGAGATGTGATAGGAAGTGTCACAGGGATAGCAAGACTGGTTAACATACTAAAGAGGAAGGAGGGACTATTTTGTGAGAATACAGAAGTCCAGTACAGGGAAGATGGCAAAAAGAGGGCTCTGAATTTGGTAGGATGAAATTTCTAGGGTAATGAACAGGGAAAGATGTAGCAAGATGAAGTAAAGATAGCACAGGTCGTATCTTAATTATTTAAAAATAATTTTATAAGTGAAAGCTTTTATAAAATAATCTCTTAAATTGAAATTTTCATGTAACATTTGTTTCAAATTTATAATCAAGATTGTGGTCAATTAATAACCTTTTACAACAGAATGTGTAAGATAAATGTTACAAGATATTTGTGAATATTGGGGTGATGTCACTCTTGTTCTCCTTCATCACTCAAATACATAACAGATGAAGGTAAAGTGACAGACATGTACACAAATGATGGTAATAACTGTAGGATTTGAAGTTACTCATGGCTGACAAACCGTCACAACATTCCTTGCTTTTTTTCCGAATACTCCTCCTCATGTCAACAACAATTTCCTGTGCAAAGTACCAGAACAATTTCTCCCACAACTCAGCCTCACAGTCATCACCTAGACATCGTTTCTAAGTTATTGTAAATATTCATTTAGACCATAAGTTCTGATGGTGAGAAACATGAATGTGTATGTTGATTGGTCAATAAACTTGGTTCACAGCACTATCTTCAATCATACATCACATTTATGTGATTGTCAACTCAAAAGAAACCACCATCCATGTCTGAAGGCTGAGCTATAGGACTTACGCATCAAAGAACTTGCTAGGTTCCCAGTCCTTTTTAGTGTGACCCATAGGACCACACAGTTTCTCAAGGTTCATACTTATTAACATTTTGAACCAGATAATTTATTTTTGAGTGGAGGGGGAGTTCTCTTAGCAGCACCCCTGTCCTTTACCCACTAGATATCAGAAGACCACCCTCTCCCTGCCCCCATCAAGTTGTGGCAGCCAAAAAAATGTCTTTAGACATTGCCAAATATCCTCTGAGGGGCAGAACTGTTCCTGGCTGAGAGCCACTAGGTTATATACCATACCAACAGTCACTCTTCAGTAGTGTAGTTGATATTATATGTGATCTATTTCCTAGGGCCCCTATGTGTTGAAAGGAAGTCTACATATGACTCATTGAGAATAAATGGCAGACCAACCAGATCAACACCCATAGTCAATGATACATCAGAATTCACTTGACTACAGAGAATGGAATATAACTCAATCAGGAGGAAGTTAAGTGGATGGTGAACCATGTGGTATTATACCATGGATTTCTTTCTATGTGTGATTTTTTTTTTTTTTTCTGCTTTTAAAAGTAACACATCCATTATTGGGGGAGAAAAAAACAAACTACCATATATAGGAGTTTGAAGAAGAAAACAAAAATTAGCCCTAATATCACCACCATGAGACAATGATTCCTATGGTAAATTATATTATTTTTTCCAGTGTTCACTGCTTTCCCCCGTGATGTGTGGAAATCTCTTTCTCTGAAAGAGATTATTCCTCTAGCCCTAGAGAAGCCAGTGTTATCCACAGGACTGTTTTGGTCAATGAATATGAATGGAAAGGATGTGCTACTTTTCTTTGGCTCTTTTCTGTTTGTCATGAAAAAGACAAAGTACCAAAGAAGGGTTGTCATTTAAGAATAAATAGTAGGACAAAGAGATCACATGAAGGAGAGTTACAGCTAATTCTCAGTTGACATGAAATGAGCAAAAATTTAACTTTCATTGTAATGCCACTAAGTTTTAGGATTATTTATTACTGTAGCATAATCTCATAAAATCTTATATTTTATTCTAGTCTTATTTATGTATATATAATATTAAAATATAAATTTATTATGTAAAATGTATACATTTCTATACAAATATATATTTATAATTATCTCTCTTCATTTTCACTTAACATTTCTTTGTGATTTTTTTTTCAGTTATTACACTGTTACTTTATTTTCAGCCAACAGTCTTACATATAATATTCCCACACAGAAATCTTTAAGTGCCTCTTGAAATATTTTCTTAGAATAAGTCAAGAAAGCAACATTCCTGAGTAAAGAGGGTGAGTGAACATTGGTAAGGCTTTTAGTAGAAACTATAGAGATGCTCACCATAATCATCACACTCATAGGCTCCATTCAGGGTGGATAAAGGTGTTATTTCTTTACACTCTCAACAATACTGGAAATTGACGTTAAGTTCAAAAAGAAAAAAACTTTGAAAATGTCCCAGAGCAAAATGCTATCTTTTTTCAGATTCTTTTCCTAACTTGGTAGTGAAATGATTTTTTTTTTGCATGTTATTTTAAATGCTCTGCTCCTGATTTTCAAAGTCAACAACTTGATTTTCCTACTCAAGTAGAATGGCTAACATGGATAGGCCCAAGTGTCCAAACCAATACCTCAATAATGAACCCCAGGTAATTTTGAGCAATAATTAAATATATAGTGGTCATGTCAGTATAGAAAAAATTCATGTAAAGATGGTTTCAAGTGGGCTTTGAAAGGAATGGAAAGGCTGAGAAGCAATGCTAATGCGTCACTCATTCATCTTATTAATTCATTCAACAAATAAGTGGCTATTAGGAGCCAGGGATCATGCAGGGTTGAGGATATGATGTGGCACATGATAGACGGGCTTCTTGCCCACACAGAGTGTGCAGCCTAATGGCCAGAGCTGAACAGTTCTACTATATGACTTGATAGCACCCTGGTAGGATCAAGTCAAAGCCAAGTGATGGAATGGCAGGAGTTCCAAGAATGCCAGACACTGTCTTCAAAACATTCCTGTGAGGGAACATGCCATTTAGCAAGTGGCAGATTTAAGATCTGAATCCAAGTCTCCTTGACGCTCCAAGTTTGTATTCAGCCAAAGATTTATACAGTTTAAGTAAAGAGAGAGGTATAGAAGGTCTGTAGAAAGAGACGGTATGCTGACAATATCACCTTGTATTTCATGTCCATATATGTGTATCTCTAGTCTAGAAATTAGATGGTGTCTTAGTTCCTTACTGATACTGCTTTGTTAACATTTCTCTGTGATGATTCTCTGTCACTTTCATCATTTCCTCTAAAGATTTCCCACATTGGGTGTTCAAAATTCTTTGGCAAAAATTTTAATTACCATATATTTATATGCACAAATGCATTTCTTTTGTTTTTATGGTTAAATATTAGTTATCAAAACAGAAATGGGTTTTTTGAAGTTGGATGACTGTTTGGGTTTGCAAAACAAGTTAAACTTGACAATAAACCATGTGCTTTAAATTTCCTTGGTTTTCATCACTGCTTACATTGGCGGCAGCGCTGTGCGTAAGTCAAGATTTCTTGCTCTCTCCCACAGCTGTTACATGGTGGACTGATGTCAGCCAACCCTGAAGGAACTATCTGAAAACAGTGCATTTATTTTTGATCAAATATTGGCAAGTCATACCTCCAAGTTTCTCATTAGACTGTGTGAAAAAGATTTCAAAGTCTGGGAAAACATCATAACCTGGGTCGCCCAAATCTAAGCATTTTCTAGAAGGGAGACCATCGCAGTTTAAGTGTTGCTCTAGAAAGTTGCCTCTTGTTCATCTAGCTCAGGGTCTCAATGTCTTCGTTAACTTATTTTAACAGTCTCCTAAAGAAATGGTTCTCTGATGATTAAAAATATATATTTTATTGTTTATCACATTTCACATTTTAACCAATTGTGTTGATCAGTCTTGAAGTTTGAGTCTTGAGTAAGCACAACAGGCATGTCTTATATGTATATATTTGTTTTCTTTATTTGTGTGTGGCTGTATGAGATAGCTCTTCAGTTTAACAGAAACTTAAACAAGGAGGGTCCTTGAAAGCTCAGATAACTTTTTAAAAAAACTTTTTATTTTATGTTGAAGCATAGCCTACTAACAATGATAAAAATAAGCCAATAACAAGAAGAGTATTGATGGTGCAGGATAAAAAAAGGAGAAAATTTTAAGAAAAAAGTCCCTGAAGAAGGTGAACCAGGAAAAATCCAGAGGAAACAAGTTGTCTTAGAAGAAAAAATGAGAAGTTAATTCAGTTTAATAGGAGGGAAGACAAAGACTACAGGTGTAAGTAAGAAGGTTGGTAAATTTGGTGGCTGTAAATTACAGTTTTCTTCTAACTGGTTCTATTTTCTCGGTGAAATAACAGACTAGCTAACTAAGGTTTATTAGCAACTCCTTATAAGATTGGGGTTTTCTTAAGCTTGGATTCCTCAGCTGTAATATAGACTCACTATGCATGCAGCAGCCACCTACATCACTCCCATGGGACTTGGGCACAAGGTGACCCAACATAAACAGAAAGTTCATGCTACCAGCTATGCTGTGAGTCATAAAGTCATTTGTGTCTGATCCAGGCATCTCATGTCTTCTGGTAGCATTTTGAAACTGGGGCTAGTTAACATGTCAACTTACAAGTAAATATCTCAGACATTTCATAGTTTCTGGTTCAAAAAGTAACATCAGCTTAACCATTTAAGATCATTTAAGATACAAAGCACATTTCCTTTATTTTTTGGAATTCTACTTTTGCCCCTAATCTTTCCCCTTTCTCTCTTTTCTTTTATTGTTTTTAATTTTCAAGATTGGGTTTAAGCATTTAATTATCTCATTCAACATTTAAGACACGTATGTTTTAAAGTCTTTCAGTAATTTTTAAATGCTTGACTTTTAAAAATGACAATTATTCCTAATTTTTTTTTTTAAATAAAGGACGGTTATTTCGGAAGTTTTCTTTTGTATGGGAATAGTAATTGTTCTGAGTCATAGTAAGCAATGGATTGAATTTTAGACCTTGAAGACTACCTTCCAGCCAAGATATTTCCCAAAGAATAGAAGCTTGTGTACCTCCCTAAATATTAAGTAAATAACAGCAATAATTAGTAGGGGACTGCTTTGAACTGATGATGCAGGGCATCTCACTGGGGTTTACCAAACTGGCTTGGTAAAATGAAACCTAGTAGGTCCAGGCACAGTGGACACCAGGGTCTGTCAATGTGGCAGGTCAGGGAGGGCCCAGCTGGCTTCTTTCAAAGGACACAACCAAAGAGAGGGTCTTGGATGCTGTCAAAGAGTGAGAGACATGAGCAGAATAAAATGCTCTGGAGCTGGTAAGGGATAATTACATCCTGTGCTTTTAGGACTGTGGGATGTGGGCTGACAGAATCAAGCATGGAACTTTCCTACTCAAAATGAGTCAGGGGATAAGAGTGGTGATCAAAGGCAGGAAGTAAGTAGAGGTCCCAATGCAACTTGGACCTGTGATGCACAGTGAAACCCCACTGAACTATTTTCCAACTTGTAAGGACACATGATGAAACAAATGAGCATTTGTTTAATTCTGGAGAACTTGGTGGGTCTTATTTGGACCCCTTGAATTGCCCAAGTTAAAACTTTATTAAGTATAATTAAATAATTATTTGAATATGCAAATATCTATTTTAAGGAATTTAATATAAATTTATGGAGTTATAGACCATTAAAGCATTCTTATTGTAAGATGTAAATTCAATATTCAATGTGTTACATTTCTTCCTAAACTCATTTAAGTAAAAAAAAATCATAAAAATAATAAGCCTTCATAAATATTATTTGCGTGGGTAAAGAAAATGTTGTCACATAAAGCTCTTCCGTTGTGCTATTTCTACCTGTTTATAAAAGCACTTGGACTTTGACATTTATTTTGCATAATTCTCGACACTAAGCCTCTTTTATTGAAAAAGAAATCAGAATGAATCAGTGGTGTTTAAGAGACTTTCCTTCATGCCAATTGAAAGAAGTTACCAGGAGAATCTATTAAAATTTTAATCCTCATCTTTAAAGCATGTTGGCTACTCCACCAAGAGAAGTTGCCCCCAAGAGAAGAGGCAACCGAGTAAATGCGTGAGTCTAAAAGTGAAAAGTTGCATGAAGTTTTCTCCATCTGCTATTTATTTAATGAATGTTTAAGGCAAGACAAGAACTTACCTATCTGTTTTTATGGAACTTGCATTATGGCAAGGGGGAACTGAAAGAAAGGAAAAGTGAAAGTGTTAGTTGCTCAGTGTCTGATTCTTTGTGACCCCGTGGATTGTGGTTCATCAGGTCCTCTGTCCATAGGATTCTCCAGGCAAGAATACTGCAGTGGAGAGCCATTCCCCTCTTCAGGGGATCTTTCTGACCCAGGGATCGAACCTGAGTCTCTCTCATTGCAGGCAGATTCTTTACCATCTGAGCCACCAGGGAAGCCCACAACCCACAAATCACATAATATGTCACATGGTGACAAGCATGATGGAGGAGAATAGAGCAGGGAAAAAGAACTAGAAATGTAAGGGTGGAATGGGGATGCTGTGAGATATTTTGAAAACACATCTGATTTCGATGTTCCTTTACTCAAACCCTTCAAAGGCACACCATTGCCTTCAGCATGAAGACACTTCCAGTCCTCATAAAATCCACTCTCTATGGTTGGACCCTTAAGAAACTCTTTATTCTCAACTCCTTCTATGCCTCCAGAATACATTCTTCATTTTGGCTACATTTAATTACACAGATTCTCAGATTAGGTCCTGCTATTTTATATTTCTATGTGTATACTTGTTTATGCACCTGGAAATACCTATCCCTTCTTCACCAATTTCATCTATCTAGTTAGCTCTTTCTTATCCTTTATAATTCATTTCTAGAATCATATCTTCTTAGAAGTGCTTTCTGATCTATTTTGTCTGCTATCGTAGGTCAGTTTCAAGCTCCTCCTTCTTTCAGGGTCCTGTAGAAATGCTCTTCCTAGCTCTGCAACCTGCTCACAATTCCACAACACTGTGTGCTTCTCTCTGTTCTAGCACCTTTCACATTGTGTTGTTACGTACACAAGTTTGGAACCAGGTGGGCATCAACAAATGATGTCCTCACTCACTTCTGATCAGATCTTCTCACCACAGTATGAATTACTTGAGGAAGGGTTTGCATGTGTTTGCATTTATACTCCCTGGGTCATCACAGTCCCTGGTACATGGTGAGCATCTCACAAATGTTTTATTCATCAGTGAACTTTATACATCAACTTTCAAATAAAGCTCTAGATTTTGACTGATTTAGTGACAAAGATCATTTATAATATTTTTATACATAGTAGTATTAGGATATAGTTACATGAATATTTCTACCCCAGTTTTTCAGATTCCATGCCATATTCTGAAGGCATAATAATATCTAACATTCACTGAATTTATACTATGGCCAAATGCTGTTCTAAGAATTTCACATCTAGTAACTTATTTATTCCTCAAGACAACCCTAGAAATGGGTATTATCAATTTTCCCATCTTGCATGGGCACCAAATTGCTTAAGTAACTTGTCTAAGGTCAGTCACATTATCAGATTTCTGACCCCTAATAACCTTGACTCCAATTCTCATGTTTTTAATCACTACAATAGCATGTTGCCTAATTTTTATTAAGCTTCAGAAAGTTAAGTGGTTCATTTCTTAAAGAGACAGAAAAAGCATCAGCTGAGAAATATTGGCAGAGAATTTGAACTACTGAAAATTTTAAGGGTTGTTTGGTTTGGTGTGGAGGGTGCAAAGTACCTTAGGAATTGTGCCAAATCTTTGAACTTAAGCCTCTAGGTACAATAAATTAGACACATGATATTCTTGTCATCTGCTGTCTTCAATAATAATTCATTTAATCCAGGGAAGGATGGTAAATGCTTTGGAATAAATACAAGATGCTGTGGTTTCCATGGGGTAAAGTAAGAAGATATTAAACAAATAACCAACTCTTTGTAGCCTGCAATAGTTTTTTTCCACTAGATGCTATATGTCCTGTTGGTGTAATAACAACAAACATTTGAAGAGCATGCTCACATGCACTATTCCGTTTGATTTCTTTCCACAACTCCAGAAGGTAAGTAGTGCATAGATGATCCATGTCTTGCAGATGAAGATCCAAATGGTGCAAAGCATGAATGCAGCATGTGAGTTACATTACTCCTTATTCCTCCTTATCTTGATTTTTATAATTAGATAAGATAGTTTAATTGCAATGGATGCTATTTATCTAATATAAGATGACATCAAAATTGGTAGTTTTCCAATAATGCTAGGAAAATGATTCATTGAGAAACCACCCCTGAAATGGCAAAAAAATTAATATACAGACCATCCCTACACAATCTCTTAACTTTTAGGAGCTTTAGTTGCTGATACCTACCAGCATTTCCATGCTCTTCCTTGGTGTCTTTACATTCCTATCTAGGGAGAGAATTGAAAAACTAAGATTGACAGTTCTCGGAAATCTGTGTGAAGTTCTTAATGGTGTTTTAGTGATAATGACCTACAGTTTTATAGACAACAAAAACTTCATATCTTTTAACATGTTGGATCATTATCACAACTGAAGTATGTATTTGTGGTAGATGTTAGTGTTCCAGGTTTCTAGATAAAGAATTTGCTGATAGCTGAATAAGTGACTCAGTGTTCTTTTGAAAGATTTCTCATTGGCTTTTCCATATGTTTCTGTGAATTTAGATCTGCTCTGGAGCATGAGAAAGGTTTTTCCTTTCTCTTCCTTCTCACTTTCCCGATCGAGATAAATAGCACCATCATCTACCAGTTGCTTGGGGAACAAACTTGGGAAAATTTCTCTCCTTTTCTTTCCCCCACATCAAGTCCATTGGCAGATCCTGATGACTTTATTTCTAAAACATAACCAGAATCTGTCAACTTCTTTACAGTACAAGCATTTTGGTTATTTCAATTAGGGCTAGTATTCCTAGGGCCTAGGAGAATATCTGTTACTTCATAGATGCTCAACAAATATTTGTGAAATGAGCATTTCCATTCCTACACAAGCAGTGACATTCAAAATATTTAACAATATATATGGCAAGAGTTTGGACCATTAGCTGGGATACCGAAGTCCTATAAATTCCCCTCTATGCTGTATCTTCATTCTTTCATTACTGCATCATGAGGCAGTTTGGAGGTCCTGAGAGAGAAGATAGGAAGGCTGGGGCACGAAGGTGGCAGCATTCAAGGGACACAGGATAAAGGCTACTTATTAACCCTTAGGGAAGTATTTCTTTATTTTAATAACTGACCATTATATAATGACTTTATCTGTGTGTGATGGTCAAATGTCAACTACCTCTTAGTCTAGGCTACCATCAATGCTCCCAGAGCCTCTTTGTTTCCACTATCTGCCTAATTTCTCAAGTGATGATTTAAATGCAATAATCAAATAGTGTTATTCCCCTGTTTGGAATCCCCTAAAGGGCTTTCCATTACCCTTACAATAAAAGCAAAATTTTTCAGCCTTTCAGATCTTTTTGGATTCCTCTACTCAAAGTCTTTGAACTAGATATTTCTTCTGGAATCCTCACATGGCTGTCTTTTTCTGACCTTGGGGGAAAACTGAGTTGTAATTGCACTCTTTTAGAGGGCAACTCTTCTGACCACTCAACATTAAGGAGCTTTGCCATTTGTTCTCTCTCACCACCCTATTTTTGTTCTCTGCCTGGAATTCTTTGCTACCAATTGTGTTTGTATTTTTAGTTCCTGTCTCACTCTCCCCACTTGGATTATCTCCCATGTTCATGACAGTATCCCCAGGACCACCTACAACAGTGCTGAGCACACAGTGGCCTCTTAATAAATATTTATCTTTTGATTGAAGGAATAAACCAGATATGCACTTTGGCATCACTTTGGTATCACCATTTTTCAAGTGTTAGGAGATATTTAATTTCCATCATTGTATTTGTGAATATCGCAGTAGAAGAAGTATAAGTACCTACATTTGGGAGATGATCCCATCAATGGTTCACTAAAATTGAAATATTTTAAAAGTTATGAAGACATAAGAGAAGAAGGTAAAATTCTTCCAATTTTTTTTACCCAGATTATGCAGTTTGGGAAATGCTGCTGAAAATGTATCCTTTCTCCAAGAAAAGGAACTTGAGTACTCATTGCATTTTATAGAAAACATTCTAGCAGCCAATATAACCATCCTGCAGCAATAACAAATAAACGTATCTACCTAAATATTAACCAATCATCATGAATACTCACTAGATTATAAAAAAAAAGATGTTAAGGGCAAAGATTAGGAATATAAAGTACTTTATTAAAATAAAGCAGGAAAGAAGAAATCTGGTAAACTTTTTATTCTGTTTTAATTTTTATTTTGCTCTGTAAATCCTAAGTAGTATCAGACAAGAGTATATTATTGCTTCATAATCCAGCAGCTCTGTGATTTGTAGATTATTTATTTACTATGTCAATAAAAGAGTGGACAAGCAAAAAACCCTGTGAATTTTGAATGCATATATGAATGTGAAAATATTACTACTTTGCTAGACATAACTTGTCCTTAATTATTCCTTGGGAATAATCATTTTGAGAGGATCCAGGGAGAGCTTTTCCTGTTATGGATTTTCTTTGTCTGTTTCCGTCAGCTGTATCAGATAGGAGTTAGGTTAGAAGTGAAACATGACATTCTGAGAGTGAGTCCAGCAGACAGATTCTTGGCTGCATTCTCAGCTACACTTGAACTTCTGCTAAGCATGTGATGAAAGAGTGTTTTCAACTGTACCAGCTGTGGAGAGGTTAATAAAACAAAAGAGGAGAAACAAAAGTGCTCAGAGCAGAAAGCTTCTGGCTTTGCTGATTTCTCTGGTTACAAACACTATGTCAGAGGGCTGAAACTGCTGTATTGTTTTGGCCTTAAAATCCTTTCAAACAAGTGGAGCTTCTGAATTAAAACTTGCATAAAAATAAGGAAGTCGGACATCAGATGCCATTTACATATTTTGGTCGCAGAAATGGATAATTTTTACTTTTCTGTAGACACCTGGAAAATAGAAAAATTGTATTTATTTTATTGGTAACCTTGTGAGTTTCTCTACTCAATAAAAAACTATGCAGATTTTCTGATTCTCAAGATATGCAGAAGCCAAAATGGTCTTAGTGGCCTGGGACTAGCGACCTAATGTTTCCTGTCCTCCCTGTGTCCACTGCTTCAGGACAGCACCATGGATATGGAGCCTTGTCTAGCCTGGCTCTCAGAAGGTCATTTCTCAATCCTATTTCGTGCAAGGGAGGTCAGTTACTGACCCAAGAACCATTTAAACTGGGAGGAGAAATTAAGCAATGCCTAGGAAACTGACTGCAAAAGACTTTTCCTTAAAAGTTAGGGTGACAGCAGGACAGGAAGGCAATTCACGACCTTTCCCATTTCCTCCCCCAGACCTCTGTTTCCCTGCATCTCAGGTCCAGCCATCAGCATGCTGCAGTAAGCTCAGCTATCATTGTATTCCTGGAAGCTGAAGGAAGATGGGATAAGGAGTCCTATGGCTTCACACAGGCTTCCACCAGGAGAGAAAGAAAAACCAGCCTTTTACTGTCTACTTCACTGCCTGGAGGCCTGTGATACTGGTGTTTGAGAGCATCGTGAATGTGATTTACATACGTTCATTTGGGAAATGTGGTGTTTATATTTGTTGAGTTGAACAGGGGCAAAAAAATTACAGATAGCTAAAATTTGCAGGAATTGAAAGAAAAAGGAAGCAAACACGTGTGCTCTGCACCAGAAGACATTCATTGGTATGGACATCTTGATTTATTAGGTTAGTAAATTAGGAAAAGGTTAATCACACCTCTGGGCTTCCCTCCTAGCTCAGTCGGTAAAGAATCTGCCTGCAGTGCAGGAGATCTGGGTTCGATTCCTGGGTTGGGAAGATTCCCTGGAGAAGGAAATGGCAACCCACTCCAGTATTCTTGCCTGGAAAATCCCATCGACAGATGAGCCTGGCAGGCTACAGTCTATAGGGTCTCAAGAGTCCGACATGGCTTAGCAACTAAACCACCACCAATCACAGCAATGAAGAATGGGTTCTTTTAAGCTGTATTTGCTGCAGGATGATAAATGTGATTCTGTTCATACAAATGTGATGGGCTGGGAGATCTGTCCCAGAGTACTCTAAGTCACAGGGTGGGATATACTTTGCATTAAGGTACCTAGAAGAGAATATGCAAATAAATTCACATATTAATAATTTTACAAATAAATCTGTAAATGAGGTAAAAGAACAGTTGAGCAAAGATGAGGAAGCTACCAACTTAGTTGGAACAGTACATGAGATGCTCAGTGTCCCCTGAATTCTGTACAGCAGAACCACGTGTGTGCACTAATTCTCTTCAGTCGTGTCCGACTCTTTGAGAGCCCCTGGACTGTAACCCACCAGGCTCCTCTGTCCATGGGATTCTCTGACAAGAATACTGGAGTGGGTTGCCACGCCCTCGTCCAGGGTGTCTTCCCGTCCCAGGCACTGAATTCATATCTCTTCAGTCTCTTGGTTTGGCAGGTGGGTTCTTTAAGACTAGTGCCACCTGGGAAGCTCACAATAGAACCAAAACATTACCAAAAACTGATTTGCATGTCAGGATAATAGTAATTTTCCCTTCTCCTTTTTCACTCTGCAGCTGGCCTATGAAGACCAAAACAACACAGTATTTTTCCATCTGCCACCTTTCCCTCAAGAACTCAGTAACCCAAATAACATGACCTTTACCTGTGTATCACTTACAAGAAATCACTGGCAATTGAAGAAAAAGAAGAAAAAACAAAACAAAACAATTTCAGGGTGAGACATCTTCAAAGATCACATTTAAAGCATCATTCCTAGCATCAAATCAAAACCATAATTTTAATGTGATAACTTATTTTTCTGGATTTCTGTTTTCATCTCTGAGATAAGACTGAGTGTAGGGCTAAATATAAAGACGAGAATTCAATATATGTGTAAAACCAAGATACCGAGCAGAGAATATGCAAATAAATGTAAAGTTCTGCATTTGTTCACATAAGAAATAAAACACCTATTGAATTTGATAGCAGAGGTATGTATAAATTAATTCCCATAACACAGTCTTTACAAACATATGTAACAGAACAACCCAGGAAAATTAGCTTTGAGGAGACATTTGGCTTATAATTCAGAGGAAACTTCATCTTTACATTTTCTGCAGAATTTCTGGAATGTGTGAATATGTTCAGTGGGCAATAAGCAAATAGAAATTTCACATTGTCTTCATCTTGGTTTGGAAAAGCCTCTTGGCCACGGAGGCTCCGTGGCTTTCCCAAGAGACAAGATGTGCTGGAGGTGGAGCGTTAGATGTGCAGGAGCAAGATTACAAGGCTTGGAAGAAAATATTATTCTACATGGCCCAACAAGGCATGTTACCAGATAGTTAGTACTGGCTGCCTACCTGGGCAGTGCACCAGGAGAGAGAAGTGTGTGGGGATAGAGGAAATAATAATTTGGAGGCTGCTACTCAACACTTAAGACCCATGTGAAGAAGCTAGGATAGATCTCTTTACTGCAGTTTGTGTTAAAAAGTCCACTACTTCCAGTTTTAGGAATATGTTGTTGGATTTAAATAATTATTTTAAAACTTTTTAAATTGAAAATATAGGATAATAGAAATAACAGCATCAGGTTTAGCAAACAGAACAGATCATCTGTTGTTCTTTTTAGTGTCAGCCTTGGGGATAGCCATTCTAAGTCTAATTGAGGAGGGGTACAAGAGGGTCCCCACCCCAGCCCTGCCTCTCTGGTCCAGGGCCCTTCTTCCCTGGAACATGAGTGAGACACTTAGCACATAGGGAGATGCCTGGCTGCTGGTAGGGTTACCTCTGGTTTTTAGCTAAGCAAAATAAACACAACAAGGGACCCACTGAAACACTCGATAACTTTGCTTTGATAACTAAAAAGTCTAAAAAGTTTTGCCAGAGAGTTTCACTGGTTTGGTCTCCCACAAGAGCTTGCTGTCCTGCTTGCCTTAGTCTGATTTTTTGTTTATTCTAAAATTGTCTCTGAGGATAAGCATTTTTATGTATGGACCATAACGTGGAGGATGTGAATGTCTTTTCTTACAAGAACTCAGATTCTCCCTGGAGTATCTGCTATTTTAACTCATCAAGACAATAAGACATGGTAGGATGAAACTTGACAAATAACTCTCTGGAAACTGCATTGTGAAGTAAATTCAAATTGCTTCAAACTCCGCTTAATTCCCATTTACTTCAAATGGTGAATTATTAATAAAGAGATTTTATGTTTCTTAAATCATATGGTACAAAATGAAAGACTTTGGGGAAAACATTTTAACAAACAAATAAATCTCAGTAAAGTTCCATAAATTGCTTTTTTAAATTATTTATTACATCAAAGCCAAATATACATATTTATAGGTTTATCATATTTATGCCTGGGATCTTCTTTTAAGAGTAAATTTCTCTTATTTTGCTAGAAAACTTATTTACTGAAACACCAATCTCATTTCTAAATTGTTTCCCATTACAATTTTCAGTTAGAAGTTATTATACATTAATCATATATGCTATTAAGATATACCCCAAAGCTTGGTTTTCTCTCTCTCCTCCTTTAATGAATGAGAGATCTCAGTAACATCATCATTGTCATTGTCATTGTCACCGTCATCACCATCATATCACTCACTAGGAACCTATTACATGCTGGCACTTTGTATAAATTATTTTGTCAAAACAATCCTTGAATGTTTACAGATGAGGCTCAGAAAGTTAAACAAAGCTTTAAGGACACAAGGCTAGTAAGCAATGGCTCTAGTGTTAATAGAATTTGAACTTGGCTTTGTCTCTTTCAAAATTCTTCACTATTTCTAATTCTGAAATAGCTAAAGTATCAAAATCTAAAATACTGGCTATCTTTGCATGGTAATATTATAAGCCTTAATACATCCAGTGGAGCAAGTCCTTTGCCTTTTAAGTGCTGTGTGTCTCTGTCAGAATCTCTGGGGATCTGAGACTACCACACCATAAACTCTGCTGGTTTTTGTTCTAATCTCAAAGCACTTACTTCTGTGCCAGAGAATAGTTCAAACATGTTGGAAGAATGAAACTTCCAGAATTGGGCAACACATACTTGGTTTAAAACTGATATAACAATCGGAAATTCTGCTTATCCACTGAATCCTATTGATTACACGCCAGAGTCTTGTTCTTTATCCTAACCACACTCATCCCCACCCCTCGCCTTTTTTTTTTTATGTCTACAGGATTCTCACAGCCTACAAAGAAAATTTCAGAACAGATATTCACAAGGATGAAAGGGCTTAGGTAACTTGATAAAAATTATAAAGAGGAAATCAAGTTCAAAGATAACTATAAGTATCTGGAATATGTAAGAAGCATCCAAGTTCTTGATAATAAAGTCAGGTTACTTTAAATTTTCCGAAAAGCAAAAAAGAAAAAAAAAATCTTAGAATAAAATAAAAGTAGAGATAAGGTCTAAAAGTGGAAAGGCTTTATGGAGAAAGAGTGAAAGACACAGCAATGCTTAGAAAAATCAGATAACAGTGATCCAAAAGAGGCAACCCTCGGGACAAACATACAGAGATAAATACTGATGGAAGGTAATCAGAGCATAAGGTTATAATTCAAAGTAAATTTTCTAAATTGCATATCCTGTTTGAAATGTGTGTCTTGAAGTTTTACATGAGCCTGCTCTTGCCTGGAAAATCCCATGGATGGAGGAGCCTGGTGGGCTGCAGTCCATGGGGTCGCTAAGAGTCGGACACGACTGAGCAACTTCACTTTCACTTTTCACTTTCATGCATTGGAGAAGGAAATGACAACCCACTCGAGTGTTCTTGCCTGGAGAATCCCAGGGACAGGGGAGCCTGGTGGGCTGCCGTCTATGGGGTCGCACGGAGTCGGACACGACTGAAGCGACTTAGCAGCAGCAGCAGCAGCAGTGGGAAAGCACTCAGGATTTGAAATCAGAAGTCCCGGTTTAGGTCTGGCTCAGATACTTGTTATTTATGTTTTCTTGGATGAGCTACTCAATGCCATGTTTTCTTACACACAGATCAAAGAGATGCTATTAAATGCTTTCCAGTGTGAAAGAATTCCATCTAGCAATGAGTAGAATTTAGAATGACACTTTATTATATGGCAAGATGTCATTTTCTTACCATTTACTGATATTCTGCTGATGATAAGCTGCATAGAAACCAATAAAAATAAAAGAATTAAAAGAATATAGAACCTATTCTTACAAATAGTAGCTATATCCTATCACTATCATAGCTATAGTTTGCCAACATTATACTAACATCTTCTCAGATTTTATTATACAGTGCATATTTGATCTTCCTTACTATGCAAATAAAAGGTTGATATTTTAAAGTCTGTTGCTGTTCTTGAGGTCTAGATTAAATCAATGTACAAGTGGTCACTACTATAATTTGTGTGTTCTGTAGAATATAGTTTTTTGCTCAAATTCTCCCTATAATTGCCAAAGCAGTAAACCCTTTAATTACAAATACACAATAATGCCTCAAAGTATAGTGCTGTAGTTAGAATAAATTTTAAGATGGCCTAATGGAATGCATGTTAGAAAAAGGGCAGGGTGAGTTTACAATTGTAATGTTCATACAGGCTTAAAGGTAACATGGATGATTTTTTCCCTCTGGCAATAAAGAAAAAGAGGTCTTTCCCCATCTTTTTTGGTGCTTCTTGAATTCCTGCCAATACATGTGAATTGTATAAAAACAAGTTCTCTCTCCCTTTTTTTCACATGAGTGTTTGTGTGTGTGTGCGCATGCATACACACACACACACACACACACACACACACACACATCCATGGGAACATCAGTGGAAAGTATGAGCATTTCTCCTGTAGAGGCTCGCTGATCACTGGGAACTGTGACTATGGAACTCTATGGAACTAGGTTTCTCTATGCACTAAAGGAAGGCTGATTTTAAATATGGGCTCATACTGGAGTTTTGAGAGGCTGGCTTAAGGGAAGAAAACATAGAAGGGAATCAATATTACTCTAAACAGCATGGTACTTGCTCTCTTAGCACCATAACTTTTAGCTGCGCAATCTCAGAAAAGCACAATATCCTATTCTGTAATGGGAACATACACATTTTACCTTTATTATGGAATTGTCAGTAATAAATTAAAATATTCACTTCTGTGCTCTGTAGAGTCTCAGAAAGTAATCTATTTATTTTAGACCCACCAGGTGGGTGGGTTGATAGTTTTTTATCAAATGAAAGTAAGGGAATATTTGAATGAGTAAAAGTAAAAAAAGCAAGTGGGAATCATTTACAAGGATAATAGGAGAGATTTTTGAATTCTAGATTAACAGATGTTAGAATTAGAGTATAGGAATCAGTAAAAGTCAAGTCAGGTAAAAATAATCCTTTTATCCTCATAAAGCAAAACATAAATAATTAATTCTCTAAGGATTGTATTTACATGGGAATCAAGAGAAAAATAACTATCAATGAGACTAAAACAGATTTATAGAAGCAGTTCTAACAAAGGCTGGTACCTCTGTTCCCTTAAAGAGTTTACAAAATCAAAACAGTCCCCTAGTGCAATGACATCTACTTAAAATATTTCTTTCTTATTAGTTTTCCCAGAGATCATTGGGAGTTTGTTAGTTGCTCAGTTCTGTCCAACTCTTTGGGAACCCATGGACTGAGCCCACCAGGCTCCAGTGTCTATGGAATTCTCCAGGCAATATTAAAAGCATCTAGTGTCTGCTAACATTAAAAGAATCAACCAGAGTCACAAAAAACATTAGGTGATGGCAGATTACAGTTAAGTAAAGGGACCTCATGTGTTTTATCTCCAAGGTGGCCCCGAAGGGTGTCATCATGGAGGTGAAGGACCTGGGTCCATGAAGACTCCTATTTTCCACTCACTGTCATTACTGAAGCCTCAGTAACCTCAAGACCCCAGAGTGGGGGAATAAGGCAGTGGTTCAGGATTAGTGAACTTCCAGTGGCAGCAGGGAACCTGGCTGGTCTTCAACAGTAGATGTACACGGAGAACAGGTACATGTCTTGCTTAAGGTAGTTGAAAAAGTGGAAATTCCACCATGACATAGGTAAAAGGGCCCATGATATGATTAAGAGCCCTTTCTACAATATCTTTCAGCTGTGGGACTTCTTAAAAATATCTTGGCCCTGTATTTTTACTAATCTTTAACGTGAGGGTGCATACAGGCCTGTGTATGTTTTAACAAGCCAAGAGGCCACTTCGATGAATTAAAATGTTACATAATTAAACTTTCTTTTTCCATATAAAAATTATTTTCACATGGAAAACATGGCTATAGATAGAAGATTAGTCTCTGAAAAATCAGTTTCTTGAGTACCCTAAAACAGAAGAAAAAATACAAGAAACTGGTAGAAGTGTAAGTTTCATATTTATTTTCAGATGCATATTAGCAAATATCTACTTTTTCAATTTGCTTCTAGGGTGCTTATTAAATTAGTTCTGCTATATAATGTTTGACTTTTAAAAAGAGGCCTAAAGTTTTAAAATACAAAACCTATATTCCCTCTATATTACAAATTGTAATTTCCACAAAATGATTATTATCTTTGCCTTTCTCCACAACATATAGAGCAATTAGGGAACATAGATTAGAAAAGATAGTACATTGATTTATAAAACCGTCCTTTATTTGGATTTCTTTAATGCATACCAGAAACATGAATTATAAAACCAATTTATATATGTTGTATATAAACAAAAAAATAAAAGCAGATACACTGGAGGAAAAATAATAAAAATGTTACAGCACTTACCATTTTCAGTACTGTTGTTTTCATTTGTTTTGATAATATTTTCCAAAGTGTATAGTTCCAAACTTGGGATATTGCATTGAAGGGAATTTTTCAAGTAAATGCTTAAGAAGCAGGAAATATCCTGTAGTTTGTTGTCACATCACAATAAGAATAGTTATTTACCTTAAGCATAAATAAACACAGGTTTCTCCACTATCCAAAAGTAGATAGCTGAGTTGAACCCTTCCATAAAATGAAAGTGAAGAAGCAATTACCTTAAGACCCATCTTGCTAAAACATGCACAAAATAAATCAAGATAAAGCAGAGAGCCTCCTAGACACAGTTCAAAGCTATGGCGGCTTGACGCTGAGATGCTACGGGTAGTTCCCAGGGAAGGAACTTTGGAGAGTCACTGTCGAGGCCTCTGTAACAGCTTGGGGCAAAACAAACTGACCACAGTTTTCACTTTTTTTTTTTTTTTATAAAAGTGAAAATGTTCTTTGTATTTCTTTTAGTTAGTGAAGATAGGTACTAATGTAGGTCTTTTGTGAAAGTGGGGCTTCCCTGGTGGCTCAGACATTAAAGAATCTGCCTGCAATGTAGGAGACCTGGGTTTGATCCCTGGGTCAGGAAGATCCCATGGAGAAGGTAATGGCAACCCACTTTAGTATGCTTGCCTGGAGAATTCCATGGATAGAGGAGCCGGAAGACTACAGTCCATGGGGTAGCAAAGAGTTGGACACGACTGAGCAACTAACACTATCTTTTCTTTGTGAAAGTGAAGTGGTCTAAGAGAACGTTCGAAGAGTGGAGGATACCTGTAATTCTTAGACCCCTCCTTTTGGACCTCCATTTTACTAATACAGACATGATGAGAACATTTTTTTATTAAAATGCAAAACCTTGGACTTACACTCTAAATCATTACTTGTTCTTGCTTTATATGTTGTGTTGGGGGGTTGGAAAATCAGGAGTATATGGACACACATCTCAGAGGGAACCCTGAGGGCAGAAGGTGGACTAGGCTCCTGGCTGATAGCAGGAACTGACCATAGGATCGTCCATGTGGCTGTCCTAAGGATAAGTGAATTTATTGCATCTTTGTTTTCATATTCTGGTTGTTCTCTTTCCTCTCTAATATTTCTGCTTTTCTTTCTTTCTTTTTTTTTTTTTTTAAGCCTGTGTTAGTTATGGTCATGAGAGAGGGAATTGATACTTATCAGAGGAAGGACTCTGAAGAGTTTTAAAGAGAATAACTAACTTTTTTTGAATGCTAGGTATCAGGTACTTCATTGAATCCTTCACCTGTAATGGCACACACTCTTTTCTTTGTTCAATGCCTTGGGCAAAAAGGAAGTTTTATCAAAATTGCAAGTGATACAAAATGAAAAGGATTAGCTAAAGACTTGGAAAGCAAAAAGAAATGTGCCAACAGTATTTTATAAGGAAGATTTTTAAGAACAAAGAAGCTGAAATGTAACAGTATAAAGGACAAAAAACTTACATTTAAATTCAGATTATCAATCTCTGGGTTTACAATGATGAAAATCTGATTTGGTAATAAGTGTAAAAATATTTTAGGTTTTAACACAAGTTCATGTAACCCAAGAGTGTGGCTTTATGCTAAACATCGGACTCAGTCATATCCTCTATTAATTGCAACATAGTGTACACATCAAGGGAATTATTAGTCTAACCTCTTTCACTGCCAGGCGCACAGGAAGTGCTGTATGGAGTCCTGGACACCACATTTTAGGGGAGAAGCTGACAGCAAACTGGACTGTGTTCAAAGGAAGGATGGTAAAGTGTCTGGAAACCATATCATAAAAGAAATATCTGGAGGAATGTGTTCATTTAACCTGAAAAATGACAAGTTGCATTAAAATTTCAAAATCTGTTCTACAGAAGAAGAGGTTGATTTTTCAGCAGAGTTACAGAACTAAAGATGAATGGGGTTAGTCACAGGATGGTAAGTTTGGGCTCAATAAAATACTTTTATGACAATTAAAATGGTCACCCACAGGCTGAGACAATAATAGCCAGTTGCTGGCTGCTGGGGCTGTGGGCAAGTTTGTGTGCCCGCTTGTCAGAGCAGTAAAATAAGCTGGGCAGGGCTGCAAAGTCCTTTGGAATCAATGTAGAATCTATGGCAATATTTTTTGGTTACTTCCTCTAAGAAACATAGGGTCTCAGGCAAAATTTTTTCTTTAGTAATGAAAGTCCTTCTTCATTTTGGTGATAACCTACTCAGAATAATTTTATTCCTTTGCAGAGAGAGTTCAGTTCAGTCACTCAGTCGTGTCCAACTCTTTGTGACCCCATGAACTGCAGCACGCCAGGCTTCCCTGTCCATCACCAACTTCCGGAGTCCACCCAAACCCATGTCCATCAAGTCAGTGATACCATCCAACCATCTCATCCTCTGTCGTCCCCTTCTACTGCCCTCAATCTGTCCCAGCATCAGGGTCTTTTCCAATGAGTCAGCTCTTCGCATCAGTTGGCCAAAGTATTGGAGTTTCAGCTTCAATATCAGTACTTCTAATGAACACCCAGGCCCAATCTTTAGGATGGACTGGTTGGATCTCCTTGCAGTCCAAGGGACTCTCAAGAGTCTTCTCCAACACCACAGTTCAAAAGCATAAATTCTTTGGCTCTCAGCTTTCTTTGTAGTCCAGCTTTCACATCCATACATGACCACTGGAAAAACCATAGCCTTGACTAGACGGACCTTTGTTGGCAAATTAATGTCTCTGCTTTTGAATATGCTATGTAGGTTGGTCATAACTTTCCTTCCAAGGAGTTCAGTTCAGTTCAGTTCAGTCGCTCAGTCGTGTCCGACTCTTTGCGGCCCCATGAACTGCAGCACGCGAGGCCTCCCTGTCCATCACCATTTCCTGGAGTTCACCCAAACTCACGTCCATCGAGTCAGTGATGCCTTCCAGTCATCTCATCCTCTGTCGTCCCCTTCTCCTCCTGCCCCCAATCCCTCCCAGCATCAGAGTGTTTTCCAATGAGTCAACTCTTCACATGAGGTGAGCGTCTCTTAATTTCATGGCTGCAATCACCATCTGCAGTGATTTTGGAGCCCAAAAAAATAAAGTCAGTCATTGTTTCCACTGTTGCCCCATCGGTTTGCCATGAAGTGATGGGACCAGATGCCATGATCTTAGTTTTCTGAATGTTAAGCTTTAACCCAACTTTTCCACTCTCCTCTTTGACTTTCATCAAGAGGCTCTCTAGTTTTTCTTCACTTTCTGCCCTAAGGGTGGTGTCATATGTTCCCTAAAGGTGAGGCTCCCTCCAACACACACAGACACACACTCACACACACACTCCCACTCTACACTTAGATTTTTACATCTTACATCTTTTTTCCTTTGCCATCTCTCTCTTATCTTTTTTAAAAGAGTTGCAAGTTAGGTTTTATTTGGGGGCAAAATGAGGACTGCAGTCTGGGAGACAGCACCTCAGATAGCTCTGAAAGACTGCTCCCTGCCATCTCTTAATTTTTAAAAATAGGGACAAAGTCAGTAGATGAGTAACAGTAGAACACATTTAAATCAAAGTCACATTCAGCAACTGTAGCAGAAATATTTCTCCCAGGTGTATTTCTGGTTCTCATTGCAATGGTTCTCGATCTAGAGTGACACACATCAGCCAGACTGTTGCCTTGTGCTTTGTGTGGGAAAAGGTGTCCTGGAGATAGAGTAAGATGTAAAGGTTAACGTTTGTTCTATACCGACATTATGAAGGTGTAACATTCAGTTCAGTTCAGTTCAGTCGCTCAGTCGTGTCCAACTCTTTGCAACCCCATGAATCACAGCACGCCAGGCCTCCTTGTCCATCACCCACTCCCGGAGTTCACCCAAACTCACGTCCATCTAGTCGGTGATGCCATCCAGCCATCTCATCCTCTGTCGTCCCCTTCTCCTCCTGCCTCCAATCCCTCCCAGCATCAAGATCTTTCTCAATGAGTCAACCCTTCACATGAGGTGGCCAAAGTACTGGAGTTTCAGCTTCAGCATCAGTCCTTCCAATGAACACCTAGGACTGATTTCCTTTAGAATGGACTGGTTGGATCTCCTTGCAGTCCAAGGGACTCTCAAGAGTCTTCTCCAACACCACAGTTCAAAAGCGTCAATTCTTCGGGGCTCAGCTTTCTTCACAGTCCAACTCTCACATCCATACATGACCACTGGAAAAACCATAGCCTTGACTAGACGAAACTTTGTTGGCGAAGCAATGTCTCTCCTTTTAAATATGCTATCTAGGTTGGTCATAACTTTCCTTCCAAGGAGTAAGCGTCTTTTAATTTCATGGCTGCAGTCATCATCTGCAGTGATTTTGGAGCCCCCCCAAAATAAAGTCTGCCACTGTTTCCACATCTATTTCCCATGAAGAGGTGTAATATTAGATCACAGCAAATAACTGCTGCAGATGCATGTGTATTTTCTTGGGGATTGTACAGTAGAAACAATGTTTAAAAAGATTAAAATGGCAATATGAAATAGAAATTGTAAAAGACTAAAATGTACTTTTGTCAGCATCTATCTTTATCCAGTTGTCTGAGGCTTGGAGGCATGTGTTAAGTGACTATTGTGTTCTTCAGTGTAAACCCTGCATTCATGCTTTATGTGAAGAGCAGGTCATCAGGTCATGTATTTACAAATTGAGAAACAGACACTGTGGAGTTGAGATTGTCTCTTGATTCCTCCCTCCCTCCTGCTCCTTCTCTTGTTTTTCTTCTTCTAACAAAGTGGCACAATTTTATTTTTTTGAGTCCCCGCACCACCCGCAGCTGATCTTCAGTCCAGAGTTTAAGGTTTTTTGGGTTAGGTCTGGCCTTTTAACTTTTTTCTGTGCATGGCTCTTTGCTGACTCCGCAGCTTTACAGTGTCTTTTCTTTTTGTAAAACAAACAGGAGAGCATAAACTATGGAGAAATTATTAATAAAGTTTCAAAAAAGTCAGCTCAGCACGAATTGGATAATGAACACAGAATGTTTTCCTATTGTTGTGCTGTTCTGCTGGGCAGCCCTGGCCTGAGTGGCTCAGCCCAGCTTGCCCCGTGCGGTTTGGGGCCTTTAACCATGGGGCAAGTCATTAACCGGTTGGTGAAGCAGCAGCACATTGTTCTGTTATTTTCAAACCACAACAGCCTCTGTGGAATCCCAGAGCCATAAAGACATAGTTCTGATGCTGCCTGACACAGGCATAATTCATGAGCTCTATAATTTAAAGGGATTTCAATGCAATCGTAAAACTAATAAAAAACGAAGTGCATTGGGGGAACACTGGTATCTTTTTTAATCAGTTGATGCTACTTATTTAAAAAAAATGCCATCAACCTGGTAGGTGAGTGTGTGTCAAGTGTGTGTGTGTGTGTGTGTGTGTGTGTGTGTGTGTGTGTGTGTAAGGTAAGTCAGATTAAATCTGATAGCAGTAGTTTCAAGTAAATTCATAACATGGCTGTCAGACCCAAGAGAAAAAGCAGAAAAGAAAGAAAAATCCCAGAACAATTTATGGCCTGGAGCCAGTAACAAAGTGTTTCTCCCTGTACCTTTTTATCATTTCCCCCTCAAATGTTGATTATGCCCAAGTTAAAAAAATTGTATGGGGGGTGGGTAACTTTCTAGAAGGTTTAGATTTCAGTCTGGATTTTTTTAAAAAGCCTCAAATGAAAGACTCTCTTTAATCAGATAATTGAATAGCCAGTAATTTTAGCCCGTCTGTGACACACCAGTTGGCAGGTACAGAGGTATGCAGTCCTGAGTCCTCGCCTCCTTTCCCCCTTCTCTGCCCCCTGGGACTGTCACTCAGCTTCCCTGTCTTACTGCCAGTCCTCAGAGATTGTCCCCAAACATTTTGTTGTTCAGAAAGGGAGAGCCAGCTGTCAGAGGTGACCAAGCAGATGGCACAAAGGGGACTCCATCCCTCCATCACCCACCTGGGGAGACAGTAGGGCCTCACCAAACAGCTGTCTTAGATCCACAGCAACCACCTTTCAAACTGATCCCCAGTTTCCTGAAAGCCTGGCTCTGAAGTTGTTTGGGAGGCTTTGGTGGGGCTTTAGATACAAGCACATTATTACCTCTTCTATTTTAACTCTCCACTATGAGTAATGGCAGCTCAAAAATGCCCTCTATAACGTCACGTCACAAAAGCCTCAGAAAATTATCCCTTAGCCCCATTGTTTGCCTGCTTTCTTTTATTCTTTCTCTACTCATCACGTTCCCTGGCAGCCATGAATGAAATGTAACATGCTAAATGACTGACATCCATTAAAGCTCCTCGACAAACCTTGGACTGGGTTTTGAAAGGCCCTTGGAAGAAAAAGGATTGTGTGCTCTTTGAATCTTGGTCTGCTGAACGGCTGCCAAGTGAGTGCTGCTCCATTCAAAGGGCTGAGTGAATAAATGAGAATAACATCCTTGGGGACCTGCAGGATCGGTTTACTCTGAAAATGCTCAGCTTCACAAAGGGTCAGAGTCACAAGGTAAATGAAAATGGCTAGGAGGGGACTTTGATGGCCGAAATACGGTAATAGTAGAGGACTTGAAAGAAAACTACTTAAAAAAATAAAAAAGAGGAAAAGAAAGAAGAGGGGGTGGGGAAATCACAGAACTGCAAACTCAGTTGATAAGACCAAACACTTTGACAACAACATCCAGGAATATGTGTTTGTAAGTTGTACACAAGAAGTATGCAAACACGAATGTATGCTTATAAAATTGTATAAACTGCCAAGCTGCCCACATATGTAAGCAGCATAAATTAATTTTATTTTTCAGAAGAATAAAAACTGGGTCAAAGTTTGTTAGTTTGATTTCTTGATGGGCTATGGCCTAAGTGCTCGAACTTTACTCTTAGCTGTAAGCGACAAAATCTGGGGGCTTCCCAGGTGGCGCTAGTGGTAAAGAACCCACTTGCCAAGTGACGTGGGTTAGACCCCTGAGTCTGAAAGTTCCCCTGGAGGAGAAAATGGCAACCTACTCCAGTATTCTTGCCTGGCGAATCCCATGGACAGAGGGGCCTGGCAAGCTACAGTCCATGGGATTGAAAAGAGTCGGACACGACTGAAGCAACTTAGCACGCGCATGCACAGCAAAATCTAGTGAGCCATCAAACATGCCATTTGTTTGGATCACTCCTTGTTTTATTCTCCAAACTCGACTTCTCAATTAGAATAATTTCTGTGAGAGCACTTTAATGAAGGTACATTAAAAGCAGTTTCTAGGCAAGGAAGTGAAAAAAAAAAACAAAACAGAAATTATTGACACATGTTCCATCCTAACCTGCCACAGGGTTACACCTAAGAAAGCTTTTTGGCCCGTGACTTTCATTTTTAGACATGTAGGCTGTGGTGGCATAAAGAAATCTTACAGAATAAGTTACATCAAATTGCCTGCAGTGAAGATGTAAATGGAGTTCTGTTCCCTCCTTTTATTCAGCAGATGACAATCGCAATGGAGGCAGTGGCTGAAGACATGTGGCCAATGGCTGCCCAGCCTCAGTAACTGTGACAGCTAGCAGAGCTGAGATGTTATCATACAAGCTCAGAGGATACAGTGGATTGAATGGTGACCCCCATTGCTCAAGAGAGATATGTCCACCCAGTATCTAGGAATCTGAGTTTATTTGGGAAAAGGGTTTTTGAATCTGTAATTGAGTGAAGGAATTCAAGATATGGTCATCATGGATTAGGGTGTGCTCTAAACTCAATGACAATTGTCCTTTGAAGAGAAGAGAAGGGAGGAGGGAATGTAAAGACAGTGGCAGAGATGGAACAGCCGTGTCTGTAAAGGGATGCTAAGAGTTGTCAGCAGCCACCAGAAACTGCCCAGGTGGCACTAGTGGTAAAGAGATTGCCTGCCAGTGCAGGAGACTAAGGGATATGGGTTCAATCTCTGGGTCGGGAAGATCCACTGGAGAAGGAAATGGCAGCGTACTCTAGAGTCCTTGCCTGGAGAATCCCACAGACAGAGGAGCCTGGCGGGCTATGGTCCTTAGGGTTGCAAAGAGTCCGACGTGATGGAAGTGACTTAGCACACACACCAGAAACTAGGAGGGAGAGTAGAACAGATTCTCTGTAGAGCCTCAGAAGGACCCACCCTGCTGACACCTTGATTTCAGACTCTGGGCTTCCAGAACTGTGAGAAAATAATATTTTCTTGTTAAGCTGCCATGCTTTTGGTAATTTGTTACTGCAGCTTCAGAAAACTAAGAGAGATGGCAGTGGCCATGTGCTATCACAATCACAAAGTTGTCCAGCTTGGGCTTGCTGCTCTCCAGTAAAAGGGAAATAAGTTCCCAGTGAGGCAGCCCATTGAGTTATTGCGTCACTCTGCCCAGGTTCTCCCATTAGCATTTTCCCACAATGCTTCCTGGCTTTCAATAACAACATATGCTCATTTCCTTGGTTCAAGGTTACTTAGATAATATTCCTAAAGGAAAAAAAAATGTTCCCCCAAACTCATGTGTGTGAGGAAAGATTCATGTTATATTCCAAATATAATTGTTATATATCCAAATATAATTGACGTATAAAGGTGCTGGTGTTAAGGAAGGTCATGGTAATCTAAAAAGCAACTGTGTACTAACAGCACAGTTAATTGTCCAGTAATTAGGAAGTGATGTTTTCAACATATTATATTCTACTATAATAGTTTTTTTACTTATATATGGGAATTATTGCACTTTAATAATTTAGTTGATGGGTGGGGGTTATTATGTTTTAATTTTTTCCATTTTAAATAAGGGGAAATTGGCTTTTAGTTACTATTATTTTTTTCCCCCAGAATGTCTGATTCTAAAGAGTGGATAATGCACATTATCCAAGAGAGACTGATACTTCCTGTTTTTTATTGACAGATTTTAAAGGAACATAACTGTACCCTTGGGGAAAATCTTTTGTTAGATTCAAGTTACTATATTTACCTAATTATCTGAATTCACAACTTTAAAGAGTGGCCAATTTAATTTAGATTTAGGATCTTTCAGTATTTTCAAATTCTAGTAGATTATTCTTCAGTTTTTATTTATGATACTGGCTAAAAGAAACTTTTGAATAAAGGTAATTTATTTAAAATAGACTGCTTTTAGAACATGAAAATGTTAAAAGAACACATTTATTAAGCTTGAGTTTTGGAGAATTAGACTGATAGCCCCAAAATGCTCTCTAATAGAAAAATCTAAAGGAATGCGGTATTTGAGCAAGAGTTTCAATATGCCTAATTATCAGCAAAAAGTTTAGATTTCAGTGTCCTGAAGAAGTTAATTTGTCTTCCTACTTCAATAATTCCCAAGCAGTGAGATATTGGAAAAAGTAGCCAAAACCGTAAATTTGTAAAGCAGGACTTACAACCAACAGTGGATATGTAAATGCTCATTTGTTTAAAATTTGTATGTGGAAGGGCTCTTGGTTAAAAAAAAAAAAAGAAGAAGAAAAAGAAAAACATAAATTATCCAGAGTGGATTTATCACAATTATGTGTTCTAAAAACCCCATCTTTTAAAAAAAATGCCAAAGAAGACTGACACATGGAATTCATTACATTCTAGCTAATGGTTTCAATCAAGTTTATAACGGAGCTGAGTAGGCAGCAAGCATTTCTGGACCTGTGTCTCCAATCACCAGGGCACCCAGAGACACAGGCATTCACACACAGAGGAAATTCAGTGCCCAGACTACTGAAGGCCTCCGCCACCCACACTTTTTACTCCAGGGATAAAATAAGTTTCTCTCTTTAAATTTGGGCTCTATGAAAGGCCAAAATAAGAAGTCGGTAGGACATATATTTTTTTTAAGCATAACACTATGATATGTTCATAGAATTAGATGGAATGGAGGGAGAATATTACATTTCTTTTTGTGGAATGGCATGGTATATTTTTCAAAACTTGGTAATTTACACATAGAGGAAATTAGAAAAATTTATTGACACTGGGAGTGCAAATGCATGTTCATTCTTTTTTATGCATTCAAATATGATTTAACATTGACATTTATCTAGTCTTTGAATTCTAATTTTTAGTCTGAGTGTTTTGTGAATTCTTCATGTATTATTTAACATACTTTGTTAACTTAAATGAATTATCCTTTTTATTTCCTTTGGGGTATGGGCGTTGGTGAAAAGGAGAAGTCTATGTGAATGTTTCATTTTATTAGTTTCTTTTCACAAGGATACTTTGAAAGGAATCAACATTTGAAACTTATGGTCAGCTATGGATTTTGTTGGTGTGGTGAGGGAATTCTCTGCCTGTGTGTACCATTTGGGCCTTCAGGGGGCAGCCAAGTGCAGCAAAGCTAACTGAACTGGCATGCGCTGCCCTGTGTTCATGCTACCTGAGTAACCCTAGTTCAAAAAAAATGCAGCAAAAGCCAAAGTAAGCACTCCTTCTCCATCTGTCACTGTGTGGAAGAGAGCTGAGGCAGCCATATTTAATCAATGCTGAAGTCTCCCCTTGGGTGATGTCCGTGCCCTTCTGTAATATTTTATTCTAAGCCATTTCCCAGACAGCATTATTGATTCGTGTCATTATTCTCTCTCAGCTCCGGGAGCTTATGCAACATGATACCAACTGCACTTCTCTTCGTGAACATAACCTCAGAACCAAAAAGAAAGGTGACTGCCTGAAACATTCAGACTTGCCCGGATGGCATATTATGCAGTGTATCATAGGCATTCTAAGCTCTTACATTCTGACATCAGATGATTATAATGCATTTGCAAAAATAGACAATTACCCCCCAAAAAAGGAGTTTGGCATTTGTTTCTTATTTATGCTTTTTTACTTCTTAACTGGTAGACTTATAGTGATAAGATACTGTATTTTAGGTATTTTGTGTCGGTAGTTGGGATGAGAAACTCCTCTCCCCTGGAAAGCTTATTAAAAATAATAATACACCTGATATTTATCTCAACTAGAGTTCTGAAATTCTTTCCTCTCTCTTCTGTCAGAAATAAAGGATGATGGTAAACATTTTCTATTTTCTTAATGACAGATAGTGGGTTATCAGAGGAAGCCCTACTTGTTGAGCGAATAAGTGAGGAAAAGAAGGAAGACAGAAAGCAAGATAGGAAGGGAGGAAAGAAGGAAAATCTAGTAATTTTCATTATTACTGAGATCTCTTACTCTCAGGAAATGGCACATTGATCAGTTTTCTCAAAGTCATTCCAATTTTTAATCCATCCTTAAAACTGTGCATACTTTCATTTACCTTTCAGCCTGTAGTATCCTAAAAAGTCACAAACCTCCACATCATCCTTCGTCTGTACCCCTACACACATACCCTAATGTGAAAGATCTGTAAAATACTACTGAGATATTTGCAGTGTCAGCACCAAGGTTTTACTTTGTCTTGGACCCAATGGAGTAATGGAAGTTGAAATGCCCATTCTTTCCCTTCTCTACCAGAAATGTTTTTCTGATTATTGTATAAAAGACAGCCCCTGTACTACTAGCCCTGCATTTCTGGTTGTATACACTTCAAGAGCCTTTTGGCTTAATTAAGTTTAAGCTTATTATTAGAGTATATTTCTATACAATAGTCATTGTCAATCCAGCATTTTGTCTGCCACTTTCTAAAGCATGAAGTCTCTATAATTTGCCTGAATATCATGACAGATGATAGATCAAGATTACAATAGTCACAATACTATCCAACAATGGAACATCTATGCTTCAGACACTGCATTAGGCAACCCTCGCAAAAAATATAAGTAGGCATTATACCCAATCTGTATATGTTTAAGTGGAAGCGCAGAGATATTAAGTAATTACTGTTGTTTTAATTATAACACTCAAGTTACTACAAGGAAGATAACTATTTTCTAAAGAATAATTATGTAATATGGCCAGGGTAATTCTAAGAAAAGAATTAATGCAAGACATTTGCTTTGATGGATATGAAACTATATAATAAAGACATAATCATTAAAATTAAGATTCTGGCACAAGAATAAGCTGATTGATAGGGCTGTAAAGAAAATTCAGTAATAAAACTAAGTAGAGCTAGTAACTAATTTTACTGAAACTTTCTTAATAAGAGGTGCTTGGCTAAGTTGTCTGCATACAATTTTTTTAAAAATAATTTTATTTTACTTGGCCCTGCCACATGGAGTGAGAGATTTTAGTTCCCTGACCAGGGATCAAACCCATGTCCCGTGCAGTAAAAGCATGAGGTCTTAACCACTGGACCACCAGGGAAGTCCTTGTATACTTTTTAATCACTTAATTTTCACATGGTCCTAGGAGGCATTATTAGCTCCACATTTTAGACAAGGAAACTGAGGCTTCAGTTCAGTTCAGTTCAGTCACTCAGTCGTGTCCAACTCTTTGCGACCCCATGAATTGGAGCACCCCGGGCCTCCCTGTCCATCACCAACTCCCAGAGTTCACTCAGACTCACGTCCATCAGGTCAGTGATGCCATCCAGCCATCTCATCCTCTGCCCTCACCTTTTCCTCTTGCCCCCAATCCCTCCCAGCATCAGAGTCTTTTCCAATGAGTCAACTCTTCGCATGAGGTGGCCAAAGTACTGGAGTTTTCAGCTTAAGCATCATTCCCTCCAAAGAAATCCAGGGCTGATTTCCTTTAGAATGGACTGGTTGGGTCTCCTTGCAGTCCAAGGGACTCTCAAGAGTCTTCTCCAACACCACAGGTCAAAAGCATCAATTCTTCGGTGCTCAGCCTTCTTCACAGTCCAACTCTCACATCCATACATGACCACTTGAAAAACCATAGCCTTGACTAGACAGACCTTTGTTGGCAAAGTAATGTCTCTGCTTTTGAATATGCTATCTAGGTCAGTCATAACTTTTCTTCCAAGGAGTAAGCGTCTTTTAATTTCATGGCTGCAGTCACCATCTGCAGTGATTTTGGAGCCCCCAAAAATAAAGTCTGACACTGTTTCCCCATCTATTTCCCATGAAGTGATGGGACCAGATGCCATGATCTTCGTTTTCTGAATGTTGAGTTTTAAGCCAACTTTTTCACTCTCCACCTTCACTTTCATCAAGAAGCTTTTTAGTTCCTCTTCACTTTCTGCCATAAGGGTGATGTCATCTGCATATCTGAGGTTATTGATATTTCTCCTGGCAATCTTGATTCCAGCTTGTGCTTCTTCCGGCCCAGCGTTTCTCATGATCTACTCTGCATATAAGTTAAGTAAGCAGGGTGACAATATACAGCCTTGACATAATCCTTTTCCTATTTGGAACCAGTCTGTTGTTCCATGTCCAGTTCTAACTGTTGCTTCTTGACCTCTATATAGGTTTCTCAGGAGGCAGGTAAGGTGGTCTGGTATTCCCATCTCTTTCAGAATTTTCCACAGATTATTGTGATCCATACACTCAAAGGCTTTGGCATAGTCAATAAAGCAGAAATAGATGCGTTTCTGGAACTCTCTTGCTTTTTAAATGATCCAGCGGATGTTGGCAATTTGATCTCTGGTTCCTCTGCTTAGACAAGTAGGTTTAGTAAGTTGTCCAAAGTTATACAGTTTTAGTTAGTGTTAACATAAGTTTTTATAATTCCAGAATCAAACTACTTTACCATTAAGTCTCCACAGTTTCTCCAATGTTTCATGGAATTTAGCACATAATAAAAAGTAGCATTTTAGGACAACCAGTGGAAAAACAATACATTATTTAGTAAATGGTGCTAAGATAACTCTATCAGTGTGGTATCTAGTTTAATCATATCAAAATAAATTCCATATGCCTCAAATATATAAACAGTGAATGCATAAGTACACTAAAAGTTAAAATGAATATTTTTTTATTCTTGGAAAGGCTATTTTAAGTATGACAAGAAAACCAGGAATGATAAAATAAAATGTTGATAGCTCTGAGTATACATTCTTTTAAACTTTTGACTGTAAACATAGTTTAAAAGGCAAACAAGTTACTTGAAAAATATTTGCAACATATATGCTAGGCAAAGTGTTAATGATCTTAATTTGTAAATGACTCTTCAAATCAATATTAAAAGTCAACAATTTAATAGTAAAATAGGAAAAGTTTATGAACAAGTACTTCACAAGAGGAGAAATTCAAATGGTCAAAAATATTTGTAATGATCAAAGAAAAGCAAATTAAAACAGGAATGAGATAGCATTCTTTACCTTATTTGATTGGAAACAGATCAATGTTTTTTGTTAACAATGATTTAAGAAAAATCTGAATCCTATGAAATGTAATTTGCTATTAATAATGCTATTACTGAAGCAAAAGTAAAAGCCTATACCACTTGTCCCAATGTTCCAATAATTCCACTTTAAAAATCTTAAGAAAATAATTATACAATTAAATAAAACTGTTATAAGATATTTAGAATGTCCAAGTAGATTTATTGCCCCATTACTTATTATAGAGTTAAATTGGAAACAATATAAATGTCTATCATGAGGGCATTTCTGCTAGAAGTTATGGTATACGGACACAATGGAATACTATGAGCCAGGAGAAGTAATGCTACAAAGCTATATTTATGAGCATGAAAATGTGTTCATGACATTTAAGTTAAAAAAATGCAAGCTACAAGCCATCCATGAAAAATCATTAATATATGTATAAGGAGACGTCTAATAGTTAACAACACATTATTAATGTTGCAGTGTTTTTTTTAAAAAACTTTATTGTATTTAAATATTTAGTTTGCTTTATGATGTCTTATTTTTACTATTAGGAAAGCAGCAAACTTCTTTATTTTCCTTTTGGGAAACAGTTGGGAGGACATACATGGGCTGGAGCTGAATGAAGCAGTATGGAAAGGTTATTCTGAGACTCCTCAGGCTTGCCACAGGCTTTACAGCCTCACTGGAACATTTTTGCTCCTGTGGGGCAACCACTGTCTTCTCCCTTTTAATGCTAATGTGTTGCCATGACTTAGGTTTGCTCATGACTTTGGCTAGTCGTGACCGTTCTGTCATGGTGCCATTTCTGCATTTATGGTAACTGGCCTTTCTACCCTCTGGGTGTTTACTCCTGAAGATCATGGAGAAAAGGAATCTGATTGACCCAAGGTATCTATTCTTTCCTTCCACTTAGACTCTATCAAAATGTCATTGACAGGCTTGTGACTTGGTTTTCCTTGAGTTAGGTGCTCACTTTGTACAATTATAGGGGTTGATTGGGCTATTATGTGACACCTAGGCCAGTTCCTCAAGAAGTTTAGTTCAGTTCAGTCACTCAGTCATGTCCAACTCTTCGCGACCCCATGAATCGCAGCACGCCAGGCCTCCCTGTCCATCACCAACTACCGGAGTTCACTCAGACTCCCATCCACTGGGTCAGTGATGCCATCCAGCCATGTCATCCTCAGTTTTCCCCTTCTCCTCCTGCCCCCAATCCCTCCCAGCGTCAGAGTCTTTTCCAGTGAGTCAACTCTTCGCATGAGGTGGCCAAAGTACTGGAGTTTCAGCTTTAGCATCATTCCTTCCAAAGAAATCCCAGGAAGGAATTTGGGAGCAAAGTAATTTCCTTTACAAGAGCGTTATGGTGAAGAGTTAGAGATTAGCCATTTGCCAATTAAAACTGTAGTATAGTGACTATCTTATTTACTTCCTATGACTGTTCATTTAACAATTTGGAGAGTTGATGGGGAAGAAGATATCAGAATTTCCTTTTATGTAACTAGATAATCTTGGAAATCTGGAAAAAAGAGACAACCTAATCATATTTAGCAGGAAAACTGGTTTTGTTAAGTTTAGGAAAGTTTGGCATTGAAATAATCAGATACCATTAGCAAATTTGAACTCTAGGTTCAAATACACAAATTATTGAGCACTCTGGTGTACATTTTTGAGAACCACTCAGAAATTTTTCATAGCATATGATAAATTTTTGCTTCAAGAGATGTAATAACTCTTAACAAAACAAAAAATAGAAAAATAATGATTAAGATGGCAATTTAAGTAGTTTGGTCTAAATCTCTTTAATAGCACTTTGTGGCAACATTAATTAGTCCATGTTGTACCAATTTAAAATTTTAATTTCTTTTAAGTTCTAAATGTCAATGGTTTATTCTGGCCAATTACTATGATTTACTCTCTGTAAATGTCTTATTACAAGTCACAAACTATACTGACTCATAAGCTGAGATAAGAAATTTAAGTAATGACTTTGTCCGAAGTTATATATTTACTTATTTGCTTGGACAAGTCAAGATCAAATCTTGTGCAATTATTCTGGGGGCTAATTTGCTTGGCCAATGTTAATAATATTGTTAAAATTCCCTAAGAAAATAGAGCAAATGTTGATATTAATTATAAGGCCAGCGTTTCAGCCCACATCTGAGGATTAGATTCCATGACATTACTTCTTTCAGATTATATTTATGAAAAGCTTTAATGCAAGCAAGCCTAATCCTTTTATTATACCATTCCATTATTTCAAAACCATGATTAAAATTCCCAGTGTGTCTTAGCATATGCTAGCACTTGGGATAGAGTTTTAAAAGGATACAACTCTTAATATAAAGGAATTTAAAGTTTAGTAGAGGAGACAGACAAATAAAAAGATTATAGCATTATAGCATGTACTTTCCTAGAAAAGTGCTCAGGATGTTATGGGAAGCCGAGATATTATTCCCTTTCTCATTCTTGTTAGGAGTCATCTATATATTAATATTCTCATGAACATTCAAGTGTTGCAATATCCTGGTTTTGAGTCTCTTTTCGAGGGAGAGCTGTAACACATTTTTGGAGTTAATACATAGTCTACACATATGCACACAAGCCCTTAGGCATAATTTCTACTGATATGAAACATGACTTTAAATTCTTGCCAAACAATACTTCTGTAGTGTTTTTTTACTCGATGAGAACTGTTGTATTGAGTTCTGACAGCAATAAAGGTGTTTCATCAATCCATCTCATGAAGTAGTGGTACCCATCTAATGCAACCAACCAAACACTTTATAAAGTTTAATATTCTCATTTCATTTCCAAACACTCACTAAATACATGGTGTATATATATATATATATATATATATATATATATATATATATTAACATACACATTGTTGATTTTCTATGTAGGATAAAAAGTATGTGCCTTATTCAAGTAAGTGGTATTCAACCTTCTCTACTTATCTCATTTAAAATTCCTTTTTTTTCCTGCTCTCTACTATCAACTTTCAAGTCATTTTGTAGTGCCCTAGGTCATCTTATTTTGTAGATAAAAATCACTTAATACAAAAAGGAAAAAAAAAAAGGAAAAAGTGAATTGGTACATGAGCTAAACATTTCCTTGATGGACAGTGCAAAAGACCAAAGGAATTTCCTTGATGATCCGTTTCATTTCCTAGCTATACAACTGAGAAAAAGATAGCCTTCCAAAGAATCCTTTGAGAAAGTCCTCATCTAACCTAATTTTGGGATTTCAATTTCAGTTAAACTAGGACTTTTCTCCTCACAGTCTGAAATTGAGAACGAGACTGGAATCTTTCTATTTCAGCGAAGGCTGTGAGCCAGCCAAATGGCCATGAAGGATAGGAAAATGGATAGAATAAAAATGCTGAATCTTCAAAAATTGTGTTACTACATGTTGAGATAAATATCATGTTGCAGAAGAAAGAGATAGGATGTTTTTCAGATATCTAAAACTCAATTTACAGCCACTTGCTAACAGAAACAGACTGTAGAAAATGAATAGATTTTTTTCAGAGATCAAGATGCTAAAAGATATGTGAATTGTTAGAGAATTAAAAGCTGAATTGTCACATTATATCCATATTTTGACTTGTACAGTACTTAAAATGCTCCTGCTTTGAATTTTTTTTCTTTCTCCTCTCTCGCTTCTTTTGCCCCTCCCTCCCTCCCTTCCTTCCTTTTTCTTTTTTCCTCATTTTACTTTTTCAATCTATTGAGATAATGAGAGAGTGGATGTATGTTTTCACCTGTGCCTCATGTCTGCCTCTATTTCATTTTTAAGCCTGGGGCAATATCCATCTACCCACCTGGAGGTTCCTGTCTGAAATAAAAAGTCTCATTGCTGAAGCTTCCTTTTAGAGCATTAGAGTCATTCCTATAATCTTTAGGTTTAATTTATTCTAACGTATGCTGATTGGAGACCTACTAAAGTGAAGTAAAACTGTTTTTGACCTACATGTTTCTTTGTAACATTTTCAACTGAACTAAGAGAAAATGCAATAATAAATGGAATTAGCAAATAAGTTTTCTTACAAGGAGTTTACAAAGGTTTACTCAAACTCCTGAGAGGATCCGTGGCCTGTTCTTAGCCCCACACTTAACTTTTCCAGGAGTCTGCCCCTGATCTTGACCCTTGCAAGCTACATTTCCCAGCCTCTGTTGTTGGCCAGTTTGTGGTTGGGTTTGACAAGTTTGAGCCTCTAGTGGGAGACTAGAGGGTGGGAGAAGAGAAAAACTAACTCTCTGACTCTGGTGGCATCTCCAGCAATGACTGCTTCTCCTCTGTGGCTCCGGCTCCTATCAGACTTACTTGCCATTGCTTGAGCTTCTTCTGAGTAATTGTGTCCCCCAGCTTTTATAATAGCATCTTCAGTCTTTGTCTAAGCAGCCTAGAGATGGCAACGCATTCCTTTTTTGTTCCCAGGCTCTGGGTTTCCTTACCTATGTAATCAATTTTCTGCTTTAAAATCACCTAAACTATTTCTTTCTTCCTAGTTAGACCTTTTCTGATCTGTCTTATTTTTGTAAGTCATTGTTGAAAAAACGTTTGAAGAGTTACAAATTTCAGGGGGGAAAAGGCTAGGTTATGCCACTAATACTGGCTGAATATTGCAAAAGGCACAAAATAAATCAATAGCTATTATTTCTACAAGAGACCAAAAAGCTAGTTGAATAGATTTATTTTCTTCCATAATTGAGTAATTTTTTGGATTTCTGTTGGTGTAATTTTATCCCATAGTTGCTGTCTCCCATATGGATACTTAGCTAAAAGCTACTCAAAGCATAAAATTTGGAACTGAATGCCCAATTGGTTGTCTACAGCTTCCTGGGGACATTTTGGTCTCACTCATACCATTGGATATGTTGCATAAAAAATGGGTATTGACTGTTGGAAAAATTTGAGATGATCATATTCACTGTGAGTTTAGTTAAGTAAAGGAAAGAGAGAAGAGGAGAGGAGAAGAAGGGAAGAGGGGGAAGAAAACCTACCTGAGATGCATGGTGTTGTTACAAACTGCTACTTCAGGCAAGTCATTTAACTCCTTTGAGCCTCAATTTAACAGAAAGGGATCTTCAAGCATTCAGATGCTCCTCCATGAATAGTAGAACAAAAAACTCATCTAGTTTAAACAATAAGGGTCATTTATTATTGCAAATGACAAATGTTCTTAGGTGGAGCTTCTCCAAGTCATGCAGGAGGAAAGCGCATGTCATTTTCTGCTCCCTGCCTCCCAATCAGGCTCGTTCCACTCCTCTCTCTATCATTCAGGACTTCCCTATGGTCACAGAGTTCACAACAGCATCTGCATGTGAGACAAAAGCAAGCAGAAGACAGCTTCTCTTCTTTGGTCTCTTTCTAAAGAATGCAAGACACTTTCCCAGAAGAATCCCAGGTGACTTCTGAGGTTGGAATGAATCACTCTGAAATTTGGACATATTTTAGAAATAATTGTAATTGTTGTATTTTCTTATGAGTCTTAGGGAACAAGAATAATATAAAGTTGCTGATCAAAATCAAAAGTTTTAGATGATGTAGTGAGAAAAACAGTTCATAATTCTTATTTTAAACAAGATTGAGGGTTGATACACAGAGAATGGTTTGGAACTTTTTCCCCTTTAGGAAAAAGTAATAATTACTAAAGTTTAATGAGCATTTATTATGTACCAAGAGGTTGTGTAAGTACTTTAATCTCACAGTTCATTACAATCACTCAGTGAAGTAGGTGCTATTACTATCAACCCACTTTACAGATAAGATATTTAAGGTACAAAGTGGTTAAATCATTTTCCCACTGTTCCTCTCCTGGCAAATTTGGCAGAAAGCTAGGATTTGAACTCAAAGGTTTTAACAGCAGAATCCCTGCCTCCCAAATCTACAGTAATGACAACACGCATTTTATTCAAAATTACCTGAACAAGAATCTTGGAACATTATGGGTTTTGCAACAGTTCTTTGCAGTTGCTTTGAAACACCATGATGATGGGAGGTTTGGTCTAAAAGGCTTTTGTTTTTAGCCTTTTAAAAATTGAAGGTGTGTATATATATTTTCCTTCTCTACTATGTAACTTTGCATCCTCTCAAGTTGTTCATCAGCTCAGTGGTTCTCAAACTTTAACGTGTGCAAGAGTCACCTGGGGGTTTTAGTAAATGCAGAAGCTGATTCTGGAGGAAGGGTGGGGTAGGGGATACCAATGTGATGCTGATGCCACTGGACGGAGGACCACAGACAGAGTAGAAAAGTATTAAGTGGTCATTCATAACGCACTGGTGGACCGTATGTGCTGGTGCCAGTATCTACCAGCTTGTAAGAGCCAATTGTTAAATTTTCAGAAATATTGGGAGCTGGTTGTTAAGCACAGTCATAAATGTCCAGTTAACATAACTGTCGTCATTCAGTTCAGTCACTCAGTCATGTCCAGCTGATGCCACTGGACGGAGGACCACAGACAGAGTAGAAAAGTATTAAGTGGTCATTCATAACGCACTGGTGGACCGTATGTGCTGGTGCCAGTATCTACCAGCTTGTAAGAGCCAATTGTTAAATTTTCAGAAATATTGGGAGCTGGTTGTTAAGCACAGTCATAAATGTCCAGTTAACATAACTGTCGTCATTCAGTTCAGTCACTCAGTCATGTCCAACTTTTGCGACCCCTTGTCCTTCTCCGTCTCCCAGAGCTTGTTCAAACTCAAGTCCCTCGAGTTGGTGATGCCATCTCCTCCTCTGTGGTCCTCTTCTCCTCCTGCCTTCAATCTTTCCCAGTACCAGGGTCTTTTCTGATGAGTTGACTCTTCACACCAGGTGGCCAAAGTATTGGAGTTTTAGCTTCAGCTTCAGTCCTTCCAATGAATATTCAGGATTCATTTCATTTTGGATTTACTGGTTTGATCTTCTTGCAGTCCAAGTGACTCTCAAGAGTCTTCTCCAACACCACAGTTCAAAAGCATCAGTTCTTTGGTACTCACCTTTCTTTATGGTCCAACTTTCACATCCATACATGACTACTGGAAAAACCATAGCTTTAACTATATGGACCTTTATCATAAAGTAATGTCTCTGCTTTTTAATACACTGTCTAGGTTGATCATAGATTTTCTTCCAAAGAGTAAGCATCTTTTAATTTCATGGCTGAAGTCACCATCTGCAGTGATTTTGGAGCCCAAGAAGATAAAGTCTGTCACCATTTCCATTATTTCCCCATCTATTTGCGATAAAGTAATGGGACCGGACTTTATTTTTTGTGCTCCAAAATCATTGCAGATGGTAACTGCAGCCATGAAATTAAAAGACGCTTACTCCTTGGAAGAAAAGTTATGACCAACCTAGATAGCATATTTAAAAGCAGAGACATTACTTTGCCAACAAAGGTCCATCTAGTCAAGGCTATGTTTTTTCCTGTGGTCATGTATGGATGTGAGAGTTGGACTGTGAAGAAGGCTAAGCACTGAAGAATTGATGCTTTTGAACTGTGGTGTTGGAGAAGACTCTTGAGAGTCCCTTGGACTGCAAGGAGATCCAACCAGTCCATTCTGAAGGAGATCAGTCCTGGGTGTTCTTTGGAAGGAGTGATGCTGAAGCTGAAACTCCAGTACTTTGGCTACCTCATGCAGAGTTGACTCATTGGAAAAGACTCTGATGCTGGGAGGGATTGTGGGCAGGAAGAAAAGGGGAGGACAGAGGATGAGATGGCTGGATGGCATCACTGACTCGATGGACATGAGTCTGAGTGAACTCCGGGAGATGGTGGTGGACAGGGAGGCCTGGCGTGCTGCGATTCATGGGGTCGCAAAGAGTCAGAGACGACTGAGCAACTGAACTGAACTGAACTGAACTGAGCTGAACTGAATGGGACGGGATGCCGTGATCTTATTTTTTTGAATGTTGAGTTTTAAGCCGGCTTTGTCACTCTCCTCTTTCACCTTCATCAAGAGGCTCTTCACTTTCTGCCATAAGGCTGGTATCATCTGCATATCTGAGATGGTTGATATTTCTCCCTGCAGTCAAGCATAACTGTAAACAAAGGCAATAAATATGCATAACTCATGCTTCAATCATCATTTTTCACCATTTCTTGATTACTGATGCTCCTGACATTTTTATGTTGACTGTGGAATTATTCTACAATGATGTGACAGCTTTCACCTCTTCCCTTCTCTGCATTCAGTGAGGTCACATGGAAAGCTTGAAATTGATCATGGTGAGGATACTGACACTGTGGAAACTGGGAAATATTACAAATTAGGGCTGTTTTCCCCAAAGAACCTGTTGTTAAAACATTTGCCAGCATACCACTCTGGTAAATATCGCATTTACAGTTAGGATTACTGATTTGGAAAAAAAAATCAAGTTGTTGTCATTTCAAACCTGAAACTAGTTCACACGGCTAAAATTTACAGGTTGCTGGAGTTTGCAGGTTGGGTGAGAGTGTGAGGGAGGAAGGTCTTTTGGTTTCATATTGTGAGTTAGCAGGACAATAGTTCCTGAGAGTATGTATCTGTGTTCTTACTTTGGGAAGGGGTAGGCTTGTACTTCGTTCTGTACTTGCCTTTCAAGTTAGTTATTCATGAGTGGGAAGAGGGTACAAGAAGAGTGATGTTGGACATGTTCTGTCTATGATCACCCAGAAGTTGCTACATGTCTGAAGTGTCAGCTTTCTCGACTGTTTGTAATAAGCACCCCCTCTTTACAGTCATTTGCTCTTCGTGGACCAGGCACAGTTTTATATTTTGCCTTTGGCAGCTGAGAGCTATTATTGGGGCCCACAACATCTGTTTCAACAACAGTGGGTCCCTGGTCAGAAAAACTAATTAAAAGAGAAGTCCAAAACAAAATGTTGAAACTTGTATGTTGTACGTCCACAGTAAACATGGTTACTGGAAAAAGAAAGAAAACCCTTTCATAAGGCTGGGATTATTTACAAAACTATGACAGGTGATGAAAGGATTGAGCTGTATTTTGAGTTGGAGGCTACAGGAGAGGATGCTAACTAGCCAGCTTTCCTGATGTGGGATGCTTCGTAAAGGTTGCGCTAATTGGCAGGATCATTCTGCAGCATGATCAACTGAATAACAACATATAATGGGCCTCCAAACATTTGCTCAGTCCTTCTGGTTCATTCTTCCATCAAATTTTCACTCATGAAGAGTACAAAGTGCCGGTGATTTCCTGGAAGGCTAACTAGCTTTTCCTAACCTGGCAGCAGCAAGAGCGGTGATGTTTACGTTGAGTTGATGAAATGCAAGTACTAGACAAAACATAGAGAGACATGGAACTGGGAGCCTGTAAAAATTCCATCACTGTTTCTTTGTTTACTGCTTAAGAGGTGATGGGAAAAAACTCAAAATCTCTCCTTTTTCCTCCTTTCATATCTGTAGGAACATGCTTCTTACTCTTTTATTATGAACAGAAACTCAGTGATGTTGAGAATGCTGTGGGTGCGTGTGTGTCTGTGTCTGTGTGTGCACGTGTGCACACACACCAGCTTTTCAGAGAAGTACAACATTCTTCTTAAGATTTTGAGCATTTAGAAGCAAACCAACAACTGATGCCAATGGGAGAGTTTTTAAAAAACAATCAGTAAATATCCCAGCTATAAACATTTTCTTTCCTACCGGAGCTGAGGCAGGATTGGGTCATGCTGACAATTATGCTTAGTTGTATTTTAAGCCTCCTTAGCTCCACAGGACAGCTGCGTGAGTGTGGAGACCCCTGGGGAGTACAGCCCACCTGGTACTGTTCTTTTCCTCCCACTCAGATGAAGTTTTTAGTTTTTTTTTTTTTTTAGTTGCTAAGAAGGCAACTACCCGTTTCCATGGTTGATTGCCTTTAGCCCAGATAGTTTTAAAACTGGTGATGGTGGGAGGGGGGTTCATGTTTGGGAACACATGTAAGAATTAAAGATTTTAAAATTAAAAAAAGGGGGAAAAAATAAAGCAAAGAGAAAAAAAATAAATAAAACTGGTGATGCTTTAACCTAGTGGTTGTTTCTCACACTCATTTTGTGTTTAATGGTGTGAATCAGCATGACTCTGAGGCAGTGGCGCATACAAGGGTGTAGACTACAGCTACAGCTAAACTGCATGGGCTGAAATCCCCATGAAACACTGAGTTTTTTTTGTTGTTTTCAAACAATTGCTCATATAGAACTTCCTGTATGTGAGGCACGATTGGAGAACTTCACAAATGTAAACTCATTTAGCTTTCGCAGCCTGAGGAGAGTATTTTCATTGTGCTCCACTTTTCAGATGGGATCACTGGGGTAGGAAAAGCTAGTGGGGCAAACTGATTCACAGCATGGGCTCTGGAGTGGCTTTGCCTGAGTTTGGATTTCAGATATGCTGCTTTTTGGCTGTGTGTGACCTTAGGCCATGAAACAGCACATCTTATCCATCCCATCACCATTATGACATTCTTCAGTTCAGTTCAGTTCAGTCGCTCAGTCACATCCGACTCTTTGCAACCCCATGAATTGCAGTACGCCAGGCCTCCCTGTCCATCACCAACTCCTGGAGTTCACCCAAACTCATGTCCATCTTAGGGATACTTTTTAATACCAAGAGAATGGGAGTGACACAGTGTCAGACTAAACAACAGTCTCAAAAACAGGATAGATTTGGTTTTTTAAACAAGCTACTAGTTCTTATTTTGCAATGTACCAGTCAGGATTTTAGTGTGGTCTTGCACTAATATGGACTGGTATGTGGGAACCTGTCACTAGGCTATCTTTGGCATATCACTGTTACTGTAAGTAATACTATAGCATGTAGAGAGTTAATCGTTGCATTGTTATCATTATTGGACCAGGCTGCTTAAAAAGAAAAAAAAAGAAGAAGAAAAGGCAATATCCTTCAGACAAAGAAACACAAAAATGCCCTGACACTTATTTGGAAAGTAATAGTACATATTCCATAGCTTCCCTAATATAGATGGAAAATTCTAAATTTAGTCAGCCCAGAAAGTACACATTCACATTGTAAATTATACCTCCCTTAATTTCTGGACACCACAGAGCACGTCTTTGAGTGAACACAGCGTATCTGGGATTTGAGGTGGTTCTGCTCTGTAGGTGTGTGCCAATCTGTAATGATCCATGGCTGCACTGTAATAGCCCAGCTGTCAGCCAACCAGAAAGCCACAGAGACTCCCCTGGACATCTGAAAACGCTGCTGTGAGGGGAGGCCCTGCCTGACCATTTGCCTTTCTTCCTGGGAATCAGGGCCAGTTTATTGCTGTCTTATTCTAAGGCCACTGTGGTTATCTATTCTTCTAATGGATCTTCCATAACATTTCTCACCAAGAATTACTAAATACTCTCAACCTTCATCAAAGAGGGTCTTTTCCCTCAGTCATCTTTCACCAGCTAAAAACATGTCAAGACAGGAGGGAGATTGTAGAGCTTTTGTTTTTCTTTTAGGAATTGACTGGGATGCAGGACTTATCTCTTGGGCAAACATACTTAGCAACGGAGCTGACTTGATAGATGTTGCATGTTAAGTAAGTGGCATTTTTATTGTCTCACTTAGAAATTGTGAAAAACAGCAGATCATTTGTTGTCATTCCTTGAATGTTTTTTAGGTTTTTAAAAATTCATTCTTTTTGGGAATTTCTTAGATTGTGCATTTATTCATAGAGCCCTTTAAACGTATACATTGAAAGGAAATGAGTGGGTGGCTCTTAAGCTCCCATTGTGGACATAGACGGACATTAACACAAATTCCGTTCATACCTTAATATTAATGGAAAAATCAGTGCTTTTAAAAAGCATTTTATTTCCAAGATGTTTGCCTGCCAAAACTGAGTATGCTTTAGAGTACGTAATTCAGTTATGTGTAGAGGGAGTTAGGGGAAATAGTTTATCAGACTCACATTCCGGTAGTCTGAAACTTTTGGTTTGTGTGCTGTGAAAATGCGCTGGCAAGCATCTCGGTCAGAAACCATTCTGAGCTCCTCCGTGGACGGGTACACATTTTCTGTTTCTATGTTGAGTGTAGATAGTAGAGAATGCAGCAGTCATTTTAGATTCTCTTTAGTGTTTTACTTTTTACTTTTCCTGCTATTCATGAACACTTTTGTTTCATTTCTTTGTGAATAAAATACATTTGAATAGGAGGGCATTCTGGATCTTTCTTTAGGATCTTAGGTCACGCAGGTTCCAGTGCTGCTCTATGATTATGGCTTTAGTTTTCTAAAGTTCTGCTTTACTTTCTATTCTTCTCAGCAGAGAAAATTCTAATCAAGGAGCAAATTGGAAAACTTGGATGGAATAATCTGAACAAAACACAACATAGTAAATCAATGCATGTTCATAATTCCCTTCATAATTTTTGACACCAGGCATGTTTTGAATTTAGGATTATACGGCTTCATGGCAGAACTTAGAAACCAAACATTTCTGTAGCAGAACATTCATAGAATGTGAACTCAATAAAGATTGTGCTGTGCTTGGTCGCTCAGTTGTGTCTGACTCTTTGCGACCCCATGGACTGTAGCCTGCCAGGCTCCTCTGCCCATGGGATTCTCCAGGCAAGAATACTGGAGTGGGTTGCCATTTCCGATAATCCTGACCAGTAATCACATTCCTTTCTGTGAACCTAGAGAACCAAACATATAACAGACATGTGCGTGCTAAGTTGCTTCAGTCGTGGAAGTTGCTTTCAACCTTATGGACTACAGCCCTCCAGGCTCCTCTGTCCATGGGGCTTCTCCAGGTAAGAATACAGGAGGAGGTTGCCATGACCAGCCCAGGGATTGAACCCAAGTCTCCCTCATTGCAAGTGGATTCTTTATCAGCTGAGCTACCAGGGAAACCCCAATACTAATGATGTTGATACTTCTGCCACAAAATATGAATCCTTACAAAGGGGGATAAAGACCAAAACATCATGTTAGTTATGATCCAGTTTGCTACCAATACTTATGAAAATTTTTCACTTTTCAGACTTTAAAAAATTTTTTGAATTTCAGATTTATAAACAAGGGATAGGCCTATATTAGAAAATTGATTGGGATACAGATAGTGGAGACCAACATTAGTCTTATTTACAGTTTTTTATTTCTTACCAGGATATGATATGGGAAATCAGGCATGATACATACTCACTTGATTTTATAAAATTATCTTAAATTTTCAAATGAAATAAACATGGATGATATCCACTGATGCCTCTCCAAGTATAACTGACTATTCTAATTTCTACTCCCATTATGCTACACAAATTCTTCCATTCAATAGGTATTTATTGAACTCATACTGGGTGCCAAGTACCTGAATTAGGTAAATGGGGATATAAAAATAAATATATCACTTCTTTATCACTGTCATTATTAAACATATCACTGAAGTAAGGAAAAGAGGGAATATGCACATGTTTGCTAAATTAGCAGGGAGATTTAAACTTAACTTCCTGAGAAGAGGCATTTAGACTGAAATCTGAAGGATGACGTGGTGCCAGCCAGGGTAAGGAAGAGGCAGTGGTCCAGAACGTGAAGATATGCTGTGGACACTGATGGGAGAAACAATACAGGGATCTCCCCAAATCTAGTTAAGTGTGGAGTACAGCACACAGAGAGAGATGGAGAGCAGCTAGAGAGGTGGGTTAGGGGTCAGACAGGAGAGGGTCATAAGCCATATAAAAGGGTTGGGTTCATTGGTTACCATGTTGATCTTCTCTACAAATGAGATGGTCTTTGATCATGGACCATATTCTATTCTTTGTATCCCAAAGTTGATCACAATGACTAGCATGTTTTAGAACAATCTTTGTTGAAGAAAAGGAGAAAGGAAGAAGAGAACAGAGGAAGGGAAAAAAGGAGAAAGGAACAGGAATGAATTCAAGAGTGGAATACTAAATACAAACATTAAAGAAAACTTGAGTGTGAGACAGAGTGTCAACCATTTTTAAAAGGAAGAGTGGTAGTCTCTAGATTAAGGATTTAGAATCTGGATTTTTAAATCAAACTTTAACACATTCTACAGCTTCAGGCAATTATCTTTGCTCTCAGGACTTGTTTCCTCTTCTGCAAAATGAGATATTTCACATACCATCTCTAGCTCAGAAATTTAATAATTCTATAAAAAGAGCTTTCAAATGAGTGTGGGGGCAGCTTTCTGTTGTTCAGAGCACAATTGGGTGCAAATTGCAGTGTGATTCTTGCGGATGCCACGTCATAAGTCAGGGATCATGCAAAGAGTCAGAAAGGTATATGCCCACATACACAATCCAAATGTTTTGATTCATCTCTGATTGAATATTCATCCTACTTCTAACAATATAGTTCGAAGAGCTATTTTTCTTGAAATTTATATTCAGTAACGCCCTCAACATTTCTTAAATTACTAGTGTCAGTTAAGACAAGAAGAAAGCAAGAAAGTTAAAAATACATTGTGTCTCTATGCCATTGCCACAAAAAATGAATGGCCAACTTGCCAACAAAGACTTTCTTTTCAGGGAAGATAATTTGCATGTGGGGCTTCATTCAAGTACTTTGAAAATGTGTCCAAGGAAACGTAGCAATTGAAATGATTATCAGAAACTGGTTGTATTTCATTCTAAATCACTATTTCCAAGACACATTTGGTAAGCTAGAGGAGGATCAATGGGGAGTATTTGGAACCTACTATTGTCCTTGATCATACAGGAAACTTTTGATATTCCCCAGTTTGATTCTGTGGTAACTTGATCTATTTCCTATTTTGTTTGTCCAGGTACAATTCACATTATTAGGCTTAGAACTGAGAAGACATATGGGCATATATGTGTAAGGTAGTGTTGGTATTTAGTAGATATTATAGCAAATGGTTTGGAGAACAAGGCTGGAAGTCAATGGAGCCAGTGGGCTAGAACATAATTTGTTTGAGTTGGGTTTTCCACAAAGAAAATGCAAGAGAAGAGGCCATATCAGTGTCATTACGGGTGCAGGCAAATCTCAATATCTTAGCATTTATGATATCGTTGAAATAGTGAGCTATTGATTGAGGCAAGAGTAGAGAGGTTGAAATCACCTGTGAGGTCTTGACTCCAGCTTCATGATCTCAGGGAGTTTACTCCATCTCTCTGGGTCTCATTGTACTCATCTATATGAGGAATGAACCAGAACACAAGAAGCTCAAGATGTTTCCATTTTAAGATTCTCAAGTCTTATTTCCTACAAATGCAGAAAGACGAATTTATTTACATTTAAAAATTTTACAATAGTCTATTTTGCTTCTGAGGTAAAAATCTTAGAGAGTCAAGCTTATTCGGATAAAAATATTTACACATTTTATTTAAGAAAAGACTGTCAATTTAGGTATAATAGTTAAAGTATAATAGCTTCTAGATGGTTAATTATCTTTTTACTTTGAGATAAGTTTCATGTACTTTTCCCAATGAGTATGCTTTTAATCACAAAGCCCAAATATGATAAATCAATCAATAATTACAAACATATTTAACTGTTTGTATAATAGCTTCTAGATGGTTAATTATCTTTTTACTTTGAGATAAGTTTCGTGTACTTTTCCCGATGAGTATGCTTTTAATCACAAAGCCCAAATATGATGAATCAATCAATAATTACAAACATATTTAACTGTTTTCCTTCACACATACACACACACACACATATGTGTGTGTCTGTGTATATACATAGTATGTATATATGTAATTATATTTACATGTTTATATTTGGTTCACTATTTGAAATATTTTTTACTGTTAAGAGTTTTACAAATACTTTATGGTTTAAGGAATAATGTTTTTCAGACACAAGTATGCAAAACAATGCTATTAATTTATGAGAAATGAAAAAGAGAGACTGGCACAATCTGGAGTTTCTAGGAAATTTACTTTAGGAATTCAGCATTTCCTAGGGTAAATTTCCACCTGTCCACATTCACACTTCACCAGAGACACATCATCCAAGTCTGCTAGACTCAATTCAAGAGTAGAGGCACCAACATATCCTGACACTATTAGTAGCAGTGAATTATTGTTCTGATTTTCTTTGTTTGCTTGTTTCTACCCTGTACTTCTGGTGTAACCTTTTGCTTTGCATTGTGCTACTCCAGAGTAGATGCATAGACTCCTATTCTATAAAATGAGAGGAAAATGGGATTCTGCCCACAAAAGAGGCTGTAAGAAACATTTCCGAAGTTTTCTTCATTCTCAGGGGAAGGCAGTACATAAACATAACTTGTAATTAAAAATACTGAGTTTCCATTGATGACCAAAAAAAATTTATGTGCCTTTTAGTAAAAAATGTAAGTGCAAGAAAAGAGAAAAAGTATCAATACAAGAGTAAGAATAATTGATCTGTAGGAGAAAAAAGAACAGGAGTCCTTTATTTGCTTTTCAGTATTGATCTGCTTGTTTTGTTTGTTTGCTTGTTTTTGAAGAACTGAGAATTAAACACTGAATTATTACCCCAGGGAATTTTTACATACTGACAAAAAGTCTGCCTCCCTGTGGGATAGGGCTGTTCGGTGGCATTACTACGGGATGTGTGTCTCTGACTTGGAGACTGCTGAACCTGGCAAGTAGTAACTATCAGCAGTTACCATCTGACAGTTATTCTGTGGCTTAAGAAAAAATGGCTTGTGGTTACAGTCCAATCCCTGCTGGACAGGTATCCACATCATAAGAAACCACCACTAAATCTGGCACCGAGATGGACTATTATTGGCAGCAAAGAGAGAAGGGCCTGAATCAGCATTCAGACTTGAGAGCTCTGACCATCTAACCTGGTCACTCCGGGTCAGGGCTGAGGGAGGCAGGTTTGCGGGGTAAAGTGGGAACAGAGAACAGCTCATTGCCTGGAGCCTTTGACAGTCTACAGACAAAACGATTGTGCTGATTTCTAGACTTCCTTAGCTGGCACATTTTATGTGCTTAATTTCATAAAGACAAGGGAATCTCCTCTCCTTTTATAATGAGTGTGATTTTTATCAGCCAGGTGAAAAACACAAGCAGATCCTACAGACGCTATCACTATAGCACAGTATCTAAGCACTCACAATTGTTTCCAACATAGTCACTGTGCAGAGGGAGCTCACAGAAGAGCAAAGTGATGATGAAGAAAAGCAAAGAAATCCATGCCCAACATTTGCTCAGCCAAGAAAGCATGTCTTTCAGTGAGCTGGCAAATTCATGAGCAGTTCCTGCTGCCTGTCTCAAGGGCAATAGAAGATTCATGGTGGGTCTATTCAGAGAGCAGAGTTCTCAAGGCCTTATTTTTCTTAAACTTGATGTCCTTATAGGCCCTGGTATCTATTGCAGAGAAGTATAAATGGCTTATTCTTCCAGTAGGAGATCCCTTTGCCTCCTCCACTTCTCCATATCTGTTTATTTTTAATCAACACACAGTTAAATACATCCCTGAATGGAGAAAGTGGACTGATGGATCAAAGGTGTTTCGAGGGCATTGCCACCAACATGTCAACAGTAGAATTTACCTGGCCCAAGGGGCCCAACAGTCATTAAACAGGGGAGCAGTCTGGGGCACCAATGAACTCCCTGGCATTATAGTTAACATTGACCCTAGTAGGGTGGGTGCACCTCCTGCTGGTCAGTAAATGAGGTAAATTTAATGGTAGCCTTTGAGGTGAACCAATGTTTCATTCCTTGGCCAAGGCTGAAAAACGTGGCTGGCTGTAGGGAGCAGAGGGTGATATTTAGGAGTGTGGAGAGGCAGGCAAAATGCTCGTAAAGAGCTTGGAAAATGCTTATAAACGGGGCTGAGAAGAGAGGAGGCATTGGAAACAAAAGCAGATTTTCCAAACCAAATCTCTGAGATGCAATTATATTTCTCTCTCTTTTTTTTTTTTTTAATTTCTGGAGACAAGCTCTGGTTGAACTGTGTGGTGCAACTGCTAACAGCCTTTTGGCAGAAGGAGTCAAGAAAACATGGCAAAGAAATGTTTTTCTCCTTTAGGGAATATTGACTTTTCTCTTTCCTGTGACTGTGTGTGTATGTGTGTGTGTGTGTTTTTTTTAACCCTACCTGGAAACAGTCATAGTTGTTGTAATCATAACCAACTAAATGCATGGAAATATATTAGCCTTGAAAGAACTTTCCATTAGCACATACTGGAGTCGATGGAGTTAACACAGAATAATTAAAGTTTCATAACGTTTCCCCTTTTCCTTCACACTGTATTTGCTTAATTGATTTGGATAGTCCTAACTTTTGGCATTTAACTTAAAGATGTTGTACCTGCTTTCACACTAAATCAAAGACAATTTTTCACTAAGTTTCAGTACTATTTCGAAGCAAAGGGAACAGAATGCAATTGTAAACAAAAGAAGTAAGAATGACATGATGAAGGCAAATATAATCTAATTGCCAGCTTAAATGTAAATTATCATGATTGAGGGAAGAAGTTTATTTCCAACAGCTTATGATGCTTAAAATACATTTACCTGTCTTTCCAAAACAAAAATATGATTTTCTTTACTTTTTCATCTTACTTGACTTTTGACTCTTGGAGTTTTTCATGTAAGTGGTTTTTAAACTGAAGGACGTTATGGGGAAAGCCTCAGTAAACTTACAGTGCTTTCTCATTACCAAAATATATATTTGGGAAACAATCGAGCTACATTATCTAATGATGGTAATTTAAAGTTTGGGTAATTTAAATTAGTCATGTGCAAAAGAACACTTGGCCTCTACTAACTCCATAAATATTTCTTATTTTACCAGTCTATTTTCTCACAATAATGAAAGTAGAAGTCTTTGCCCCTTCTAAATCCTTCAACTTGAAGTGGGTTAGGAGTTGATACTGTTTATGACAGTAAAGCATCTGAAGAATACCACTTCTTTAAAAAAAAGCCTGCTTCCTTAAGCCTCAAAAAAGCAGTGTGTTAAAGCTCTAATGCCGCAACGGTGAACGTTTGGATTGTTTTTCCCCTTGGTGAACAGCAGACTGGGTTCTACCAGGGATGGTTCCCACGGTTAGCACTTTTATGTTCAAGGCCACGTGTGAAAGTCGGGAGTAAAAGCTCCAGACACCACCAGGGGGCGCCAAAGGACAGCAACAGTTTGCATAATAGGCTAAAGAGCATTGCAGAAAGAGTAGAAAAGAATGACCCCTAGGTGGAAACTTGGATCCACCTTAGGCCATGGTGGAGAAGCTTCTTCGTGCGAACTGTCTTCAGTCACTAGAGATAGAGGCGGCCATTGCAATGATCTGACAAACTTCCTTATTTTATAAAGGACTCTACTGAGATCTAGAGAAATTAAGGAACGTGTTCCAAGTCCCCACTGGTGGGCTGTGGCAGAACTGGGACCTGTACTGGGATGAGAACTGAGGTGTCCAGATTCTTCCTTCAGAACTTCTTCAACTCTCCCATGCTATGTCCTCACAATGAAGATGCTGCAAGGGAAGTTTAAACATTGCACTTGACCTGTTTCCATGGATCTTTACAACACTTCGGAGGATGGAAAACCATCTTTTTTCTTGAACCTCCAGATTTAAATGAAAAGATATTAAGTTTTTCCTCCCTACCCTTTCTGTGTTCTATTTAGGGAAGTTATATTTCTACTGGAGTGTGTTCTAATTCTTTCCTCACTTTTTATCTCTACTTTTTCAGTGAGGACCAGCTGCAGGATCTTTCTTATTTCTCTAGTCAGGACCCTGTTGGCTTCTTGTCAAAACTAACAAAATTTCTCATGCCAAAAAATACATTAGGAACTAATATTTGAAAACATATGAAAATGTCTCTTATAATGCATGCTAAAAACCCATTTTCAACTGATACAAATCTCTCCAGATAAAATCTATGTTCTTGCTTTATGATAGAGCCTCTGCTTTCTCCATAAACAACCAATTTCAGGCCCATATTCTGGATCGAGGTGAAAAGCCCACCGCATAACATAATTTAGAATTAGAATCATAGCGGAAAGCTTTTAGTGCATCTATTGATTTTAACATGCCTGGTCCATAGGCAACTTCAGCAAGTCCACTTCTTCCTAATTTGACAGCTGCTTTGCTCTGGCCAGAGCTCAGACTAATGAGGTTACAGCTGTCAGGGTTAATCAACAGAGCCAAATATGAAGTAGGAATGGGTAGCTGGTTTCAGTTAATTTGTGCAAATGTACAGATTGGGTGGGCAATATTTACACTGGTGACTCAAAACAAACTTTCAGGAATGGAGCCAAGTATGATCTCACGTTTTCAGCTCTACCCAGGGGAGATAAGGCACAAATGACAGAAACAGGAGATGGCATACAAAAAAGTTCCGAGCTCCGAACTACCCATGAAAAGCCCGTTTATCTCCAGCATATTTTTCTCTTAATTGAGGATCTAATTTAATTTCCAGTCCTTAAGTCTGGTCATTCCTGAACAAGTTCTCAAGCAGTCCTGATGATTCAGCTTGGGATTTGTGCGTCTTTTCCCCTTGCCACGGGGCTTTATGTAAGAGCTCCCCCCTCCCCCAACCTGTATTCTTGTGAGAGCATCCAGAGTGAGTCCCTGATGGCTGCACATCCATTTTGTTATGAAAACATCATTCTATTAATATAAATACAGGCTGCATTTGCCAGGGCTAACTAGAACAGGTGCAAAGTCTTCAGATGCTTGCTGGTACCGAGAAATGAAAAGGGTGGACAAACAATTTTCTGTGGTGGCAATGTTGGTGTCAATGTAACATTCATCTATGTTGCATTCCTTGATGTTCATGGAAGGTAGCCCAGGAAACTCAATATGACCCGCTTGTAGCGTGGTGAGGGAGGAAGAAGGAAGAGAAAGATAGTGATGACATGGTCTCCAGGATTCTGTTTATGCAAATACTCTCCTCTTGATCTGGGGCTCGCATGGGTTATGTATAGAGTGCCTCTGTCAAACCTCCTGCTGCGAGATACGGGATGCTGCCAACATAAATATTCTGCTGATGCTGAATTTAGAAAACAGCTTAAAGGCTCCTGATGTTTCTGTTCTTCCTCTTTTTTTTTTTTTTAATCTTATCCATGTGACTGCCACTGTGTTGCTTGTGGTTTTAAATTCGCTTTGTAGTTTTCCAGGCAAGAGAAAGTCATTGCTGAAAGGCACATCTGGGCTCCTGTTCCTATCATTAGGCTTATCTCAAGATCTCACTTGGTTTCATGGAGTGAAAGCTTTAAATGCATATGCCATTCGTGGAATAGTCTTAATAACTAAACAATAAATTCACTATGTTGTGAATCTTAAGTGTGGGATTTTGCACTTTGGGGGAACCCATCCTCAGAAGTGAGTTCCTAAGGATATATGAGTGTGTCACACACATATATATACATACATACATAAATGTATAAACACACGTGCATAGAGTAGTTTGGGGTTAATTGTTGACATTTCCATCATGGAATTCTCTCCCACAGTGGTAGGCAGAATTCTAAGTTGACTCTTGGAATTCCTGCTCTTTGGGGTACACATCCTCACCTTGAGTATGGGTAAGACCTGTGAAGTTCTTATGGGTAAGAACTAGCTTGTCAGAAAAGACCCTGATGCTAGGAAAGATTGAAGGCAGGAGGAGAAGGGGACAACAGAGGATGAGATGGTTGGATGGCATCACCAGCTTGATGGACAAGAGTTTTAGCAAGCTCTGGGAGTTGGTGATGGACAGGGAATCCTTGTATACTGCAGTCCATGGGATCACAAAGGGGTGGACACAACTGACTGATTGAACTGAAGGCCTGTGAATGTGATGGGGTGTCAACTCTGGGATTATCTTGTGTTATGTGGCAGAGGAGAAAGCCTTTAAAAGATGTAGTTCAGGTTCTTCGTCAGCTGACTTTAAATTAACTAAAAGAGAGATTATTTTAGTGGTCTGACCTAATTAAGTGAGCCCTTTAAAAGAGGGAGTGGAGCCCCCATGGGGTCAGAGATTCTCCTGCTGGCTTTCAAGGAATCAGCCACCTCTCAGCCCCTGAGAGGTGGCAAGAACTATTGGGACCTGCTGGAGCTCAGACTGACCCCCAGCTGCTTTCTAGAGAGAAGATAAGGACCTCAGCCCTACAGCAGCAAGGAACTGAATTCAGTCACAACCTTGTGAGCTTAGAAGATCCTGAGCCCTAAATGGGATCACAGCCCTGACAGACACTTTGATTTTGGCCTGGTGAGGCCATGAGCAGAGAAATCAGTTAAGCTGTGAAATAATAAATGAGTGTTACTTGAAGCAGCTAAGTTTATGGCAATTTGCTGCACAGTGATAGAAAATAGGGCTTCCCAGGTGGCGCTAGTGCTAAAGAACCTGCCTGCCAAAACAGGAGAGCTAAGAGATGTGGGTTTGATCCCTGGGTTGGGAAGATTCCCCTGGAGGAGGGCACAGCAACCCACTCCCGTATTATTGCCTGGAGAATCCCATGGACAGGAGCCTGGCAGGCTACTGTCTATAGTATCACAGAGAGTCGGACACAACTGAAGCAACTTAGCATGCATGATAGAAAATAAACACACCCAAATTCAGTACAAATTGTATGCAGACTTTGAACATCAACAGGACTGGCATTCTCAAGAAAGGGAAAAGTGTACCCCCACTGTGCAGGCCACAAATTACCTGCTACAAAGAACATCCAATTATAAATGGTGGCAGTGGTTGTTACATACTTCTTGTCAAACGTCTCATTTTCTTCTCTGCCTTAGGGTTAGTAGCTACTCTTTCATTTCTCAGAAGGGAGAGGAGCTTGTTTGAATTCCGATTGAAGGTTTCAAAACACAACATCATAATTAAGATACATCATAGTTTTGTTATGGGATTAAATAATTATTCATGAGGACTCCTAGCTTTTTCTCTGTGCTGCCTTCCAAGAACAGTGTGGCTCATCTCTAGACTGATCTTTTGGCTTTATGATAAACAGTCAGAAGAAAAGGGAAAGGAGAAGATGGCAGGAGACACACACGGCAGGGAATTTTGTTTGAGGGAATTTGTCAAGTCAGGGACCTTCCTGACCATGAAACTGAGAATCCCACCCCCTGGTCAAAGGGGCACTGTCTAGCGTGTAGTGGGATTAGTAAACAACTTTTAATTAACTACATTAAACAAGGACATAGGTGGCAGACAAAAAGGGAGATTTTAAAGAGGTAGTGTCTGTTTGGCAACCCATCATGGTATTAAAAACTGAAATAAATGACTGAAAAAATTTTGAAATGACTTTTGTGAACTATTCTTTGAAGTGTGGCACCACTCAAAGTCTGGACCGTGGGGATCAGAGGTTTGTAAACATAAATTGGGTACAACATCCTGAGCGCTTATGACATTCCTGGCATTGGGCCCTTATGATCATGACAAGAATAAGATGCAGGTCCTTAAGGTATGGCACATGGAACTCTGCTCAGTGTCATGTGCCAGCCTGGATGGGAGGGAAGTTTGGGGGAGAATGGATACATGTGCATGTATGGCTGAATCCTTTCACTGTTCATCTGAAACTATCACAAAATTGTTAATCAGTGGGTAGTGGTTTAGTCACTAAGTCATGTCTGACTCTTGCAACCCCATGGACTTAGCCCACTAGGCTCCTCTGTGCATGGGATTTCCCAGGCAAGAATACTGGAGTGAGTTGCCATTTCCTCCTCCAGAGGATCTTCCCAACCCGGGGATCGAATCCGCGTCTCCTGTGTCTCATGCGTTGGCAGGCAGATTCTTTATGGACTGAGCCACTAGGGAAGCTGGTTAATCGGTGCTCCAATACAAAATAAGAAGTTTAAAAGTGAAAAAATAATTTTGAAAAAAACAGTAAAAAAAGATGCAGGTTCTGCTTATTGCTTCTGATATTGTGGGAGGTCATATCAAGAGACCCCTTTTACTTGTTTTTGCTAAGAGTAGCAGAAGGATGGATTCAGACACTCCCACGGGCTCCAGCACAGTCTCCCCAGCCACACTCTGGGGACAACGTGCGTAGGCCTGCAGCTCACACATGTCCAACTTGTACACCTGAGCAGAAGTGATACAGAACTACCCAAAATTTTCTTTACTACAATGAATCATTGATGTTCTCAGTCCTGATTTCATCCCATGATTTCCAAGCCCAATGTAATTACTACTAATCTAAATTGTATATAGGGATGCAAAACTTTGAGGAGAAAGGAGAGAGCATGGTTTATATATGTAGTTATTTTAAAATAAATCACCAGCATGCAAAACTTGGCTAGAGACATATGAAAATGTAAAGTTGCTCATTCTTTTGAGAATAAATGTTAACAAAACCACAACTTGTGGGCCAAACCCAGCCAGGATTCTATTTTTGTAAATAAAGTTTTATAGGAACCAAGCCATGTTCATTTGGTGACACAGTGCTGTGGCTGTCTCTTTTTCACATTCAAGTACAGTTGATTTACAATGTTGTGGTAGTTTCAGGTGTACAGCACAGTGATTCAGTTATTCAAATATATTTATATATACTTTTTCAGATTCTTTTCCCTTATAGATTATTACAAAATATTGAGTATAGTTCCCTGAGCTATACAGAATGTCCTTGTTGGTTATCTATTTTATATATAGTAGTGTGTATATGTTAATCCCAAACTCCTAATTTATCCTTCCCCACTTTCTCCTTTGGTAACCAAAAGTTTGTTTTCTATGTTTGTGACTCTATTTCTGTTTTGTTAATAAGTTCATTTGCATCTTTTTTTTTTCTTTTTCAAGATTCCACATATAAGCGATTTTATATGCCTTTTGTCTTTTTCAGTCTGGCTTACTTTACTTAGTATGATAATTTCAAGTCCATCCACGGTGCTGCAAATGGGATTTTTTCGTTCATTTTTTGATGACTGAGTGACATGCATGCTATAATGGCAGAGGTGAGTAGTTGAAACACAGATCATCTAGTGAAGCCTGAAGTATTTCTACTAGTTCCTTCAGAGGGAAGTTTGCTGACCTTTATTTTAGAAAGACGTCTCTTATTTTTCCTGTCATGAAAAACAATGGGAAAAAAATCTTTGTGGTAAAAGAGTATAGTCATTTAGGAAGATTTAGGGAAAGAAGACATTTATGTGGATCGATTTGGAAAACGTCTAACTCTGAAAAAATAATCAACAGTAACCATGCTTTCTTATAACTAAGCTAAGTATTCTGCACGCATTGCTCTATTGGATCCCATAATAGCTCTATCAGGTCATATTATTCCTGTTTTACAGATAAAAAAGCTGAAGCTGGGGTGAGACAAGGAATGGTAAAGGATTGTTGCATCTGGGATTCAAACTCATGTATGCAAGTCTGTTTGAATCCAGAGCCTGTGAGCTGAACATCACGTTACCATAAGGTGTCAAGGCAATAAATACTGGTATCTCCAACACAGGCAGCCAAGAGAGAAGAAAATCTTCCTATTTTTAATCCAAATGCATATCTTGGGATTAAAAATGAGTAATATAAAAATAGTATAGAGTAAAAAGACTAATTTCACCCACTAAACTTGCCCTTAACAATATAGCAGCTTTTCAGTATGTCTTGTCTGAAACTTCCTATTTTTATTCCCTGTCTTTGAGGAGTAAAAGCCATTCATTGATGCAATAAACATTTACTGAGTATTTACTGTGGCAAGGTGCCTGCCAGCCATTGAAGACAATCCTTTTCTCCAAGTGAATTGATGTTTACTCACATTAACTTCTGTTTCCACCTTCAGAACAAGAAGATGGGACTTGCCAAATGGACATATTTGTTAGGCAAAAACTTCCAGCTACAAAAAGGAAGATATCTTTTGGAGACCAGTTTAGTAAAGTTCATGTGTCAAGGAGTCTCCTCTTTCATGTGTGTTAGCCTCCTCCACCTAACTTAGGAGGTCAAGGTGAAGTTCTCAGTAAATGGTCCCAGAATTGAATAGGATTGGTTTGCTTAGGAATAAAACAAGGCTTTTGTTACTAAGGTTTGGGAAAAGTCTTTGAAGGCCATTGAAAATCAAGGATCAGGGAATACCAATTATAATTCATTTTTATTGTTTTGCATTCCAAGATTGCAACTGGTCCCTGAAAACATATTTAGAGTAGTCATTTTCATGGGAGTGAGGTGGGTGATTTTTCCTCCCAGGGGATATTTGAAAATGTCTGCAGGCAGGGAGAGGGCTACTGGCATCTAGTGAGTAGAGACCAGAAATGCTGCTACACATCCTACAACACACAGAATGGCCCCCAACAGAGAATTATCTAGCTGATAATAGGACAGAGGCTGAGAAATTGCAGCTTCGAGGTTTTTAACTTTGGAGGGCCCTAGAACACTTCTCCAGTTTAATAGTCACACAAAATGAAAGTGAAAGTGAAACTCAATCAGTTGTGTCCAACTCTTTGCGACCCCATGAACTACACAATCCATGACATTCTCCAGGCCAGAATACTGGCATGGGTAGCCGTTCCCTTCTCCAGTGGATTTTCCTGATCCAGGAATTGAACTGGGGTCTCCTACATTGCAGGCGGATTCTTTACCAACTGAGCTATGAGAGAAGACCACAGAGACAGAAGGAGAGATCAATTCTAGTTTGCTTAAGAAGATGCTTATATGAGAGCAGAATCCAGCCCATTAATGGTGTTACTACCACTGACCTATGTGTTGAGATAGAATGAGTTTTCAGATCCATCTACTGTATTTTTTTTAATAGCTTGGAACTTATCATTAGACTCATCTTCCTCTCTTAGGGTTGGTTTGACAAAGTACTACAAATGGATGGCTGAAACAACAGAGATGTGTGGTCCACAGTTCTGGAGGCTGAACGTTCAGGATCGCAGCATTGGCAGATCACAGCAGCCCTTTCTAAGCCTGTTCTGTGCTTGTCTCTGAGCTTCGGTGGAGAGCTGCTCATCTTTGACTTCTGTGGCACCCTGATCTCTGCCCTCTACTTCACGTGGCATTCTCCCTGTGTGTGTCCAGTTTCCCCTTTTTATAAGGACACTGGTCACGCTGGATTAAAGCTCATCCTAATGACCTTATTTTAACTTGATGACCTCTGTAAAACACTCTATTACCAAATAAGGTCACATTCTGAGGCACTGGGAGTTAGGATGCCAATCTCTCTTTTTTTGGTGGGGTAACAATTCAACCTGCATAGCACCATAGGTCGGCCGTATTTTTTTTTTTTTTTCCCTGTGTTGTTCAGGGTCAAACTGTAATATATTTTATTTATCCATTCACAGATGGACACTTGGATTGTTTTTACCTTTGGAAATTGAGAATAATGCTTGAATGTGGTCAGCCGTATTTTAGAAATAGCCAGTTCGGTTGTTAAGCATGTACAAACTTACTGAGTGTCCACTTCCCTTTTGAGACTCGAGAAAGGCAGATGTTTCGAGGAGACCCAGTGGGAGAGATTAAAAGATGATTCCATGGTCAAATGGTACAATTAAGATGAAAAGGAATTATCATTGTGTTCGCTCATGGCATCTTTCTTTACAATAAGTGATTTAAAAGCTCCTTGTAAAAAGCAACGTCTAGTATACAAGCGATAAAGAAGAGGTTTGATTGTAGAAAAGCTGTATTTCTCTTGAAACTGAATCTGAGCAATTTCATCTGTGCTTAAAGAGACCTGGAGCCAGGCCGACTTGCTGCCTTCATCACCCACTTTCCTAAATAGTGTCCCCACAGCTTTTGGTCCCCTACGGTGGTCAGCAGGAGGCTTCAAGAAAAGAGCACAATGTGCTCACTGCCACCCTGAAGTGACCAGCGCAGATTACCTGTGACCTTTCCCAGGAGTGGGAGCAGTAAAACCTTCTGGAAAGAGGGAGCGATAAAGAAATTTCGATTTCATTCTTTCATGGGTTTGCTCATAGGAATGTTTATGGGTGAGACACTAAGAATAAACCCAGTTATTGAAAAGGGAGCTGGGAAGTTGACAAGCATGGCTAAACTCAGCAGAGAAATTTGATGAGGAAATTAGATGCTGTGTAGATGGTGTGTAGTGATTAGTCTTCTGAAAGCCAGGATTATTATATAAGTAAGTGGGGGAAGGGCAGTTTATTGTGTTCGGCAGATCCCGTTTATACAGGTATTCTTCCAGCTAATTAGACCCATCATGCTGCCTTTGTACATAAATTTCTCACAGACCCTTTTCCATGGTGCACTTTAGTAAGGTGAAACACCAAAAGTGGCCTATTCCCTTTCAAAAGTAGATCTTAGTAAAACTTAAGATTAGTGAAAATGTACAGCTAAAATCTATTCCTGTAATAAGTAAGCCAATGCATTTAAACTTTGTATATGCGTTATTAATTAAGCCAATGCATTTTAAACTTTATGTACTTGTTGATGCTTGGATTTGAGTGTTCCTATGGCAATGAAGAATCCTGGTCCTATAAACATATAATACAGAGGAAAAGAGATACATTAAAAACCCTCCCCAAAAGAGCATTTAAAAGTCTTATTCTGTGACTTCTATCCCAACCAGCACAGATAGAAAGCTTATCCTCGAAACGCTCAGTCCTCATATGATTGTTCATTCTGAAAGGCTTTTCTAATTTTCCTTTTATTCAGTCCATCTAATGAGATAATACATAACAAGCTTACCTCGCACAGTACTGGCACATAATAAGTGCTCAATAAATTGGATTATCCTCTCCTCATTTTAATTCTGGTCTTCACCCCGGCTCCCAGTCCTGTGATCACACTCAGAAAGCAAAGATACCATTTGTTGGCGAGAAATGGTGTAAAAACTCTCCTCTGGGCTGTGCACACGGCGTGGCTGTGCTGGTGCTTTGCTCAGCACCCTCTGCACTGTCACAGGCGGCCAGACCAGCTGCAGATTAAATGGCTTGTTTAAACTGCGGTAAACAAATTTTATATGTGGATTTCTTTGACAGCCATTATGACCCTTTTGTGGGAAAAACTCAACCTTAGCAAAGTAAAAATTCAAGTGACTGCAAATGTGGTCCATGTTTCAGATTGTGCAGACAAATTTTTCTGTCCCAAGTTGCAAGATGCAGGGAGAAAGCATTTTCCTGCCGAACATCAAGCATGAAACTGGCAAAAATACTCCTTAAGGTGTCTCCTAAAACTGTTTCATCTTTAATTTTTTTAAATTATGCATTTCATCTGACCATGTAGTTATTGCTTAAAATGAACTACAGCTGATCCTCTATATCTGGGGATTCCTCCGTTCAGAAATTCCACCCAGCCAAATGTTTGATAAAAAATTCCAGGAAGTCCCCAAAAGCAAAACCTAAAATTGCCATGTTCCAGGCAATTATTTACATGGTATTTACATTATATTTGCAATTATTTATTTAGCAATTATTTATTTACATTGTGATATGTATTATAGGTAATCTCAAGTAGGTTTAAATTATACTAGAGGAAATGCGTACATTATATGCAAATGCAGTGCCATTTCATACAAGGGACTTGAGCATCTGTGGATCTTGGTACATGTGGGTGTCCTGGAACCAGGGGATAACTGTATTTGTTTTTGCATGATGTTTGTTTAAACATTTATCCTCCAGGTCATCCAAAAGAGAAGGAATATGACTAGTAATGAATCAATTTTCTAAAGCTTAATTAATTAATAAGTACAATTATACTGAATTAACTCTTATTATAAGCAAGACATGCCACAGAGACTTCTCCAGGTCTCTCTGTGTTGAAATTGCACACAACTGACATAGAGACCATCACTGGGTCTCATGCTATCATCATCACAAACAGATTTTTCTCCTCTTTCCTAAATATAACCCAATGTTTTCATATACACTAAGAAGTAAGGCATACATCAAAAAACAAGGGATTACTTAGTAATGCTGATGTGTTATTTAAATGGAGTTAAGCTTATTTAATGTACAGTATACTTGGTGGTGCTGGTGGGAAATTTTTTTTGGAGGAGGGCATGACAACCCACTCCAGTATTCTTGCCTGGAGTGTCCCCATGGACAGAGGAGCCTGGTGGGCTACAGTCCATGGAGTCACAGTGGTAAAGAACCCGCCTGTTAATGCATGAGACATAAGAAATACGGGTTTGATCCCTGGGTCAGGAAGATCCCTTGAGGGAGGGCATGGCAATCCACTCCAGTATTCTTGCTGGAAAAAGCCTCATAGACAGAGGAGCCTGGTGGGCTCCATAGAGTTGCAGAGTTGGATACTACTGAAATGACTTAGCACAATACATGATATATGCTCTATATACTTTATGAATGCATGCCACTAATAATGGCACTCAAATTGCACATATTGCAAAGAAATTTTTAGTCCTTTACTTACCTTTACTCACTTTTTCTTTAATAATCTGATGGGCAGAAACTGTTTTTAGTTCCATTTTACAGACTAAGAAACTGAGGCCCAGAGGGCTTAAATAATTTTCCTAAGATTACACAGCTAGCAAGTGGAAGAGTTCAGGCTCCAGACTTCATGCTCTTAAACATCATACTATCTCTTAATGAAAAATAAAGAAAGGAAGATAGGGAAGAAAAAAAGAAAGAATTTGTACTGGAGGAAAGAAAGAATTCAAAAGAAGAACAGTCTCAAATCAACTAAGCTTTTCACTTTAAGATATTAGAAAAAAGAAGTGTCTAATAAACCCAAAACTAAGAGAATAATTAAAAGAAAAAGATCAGAAATCAAAGACATTGGAAGCAGAAAACAAAGAAAATCAATAGACCAACTTAGACATGCACAAAATTAGTCAAAAGAATTTGGGCCTATTTATGCATTGCATTCAAATAATTGATTCTATTTTTTAATTCATAAGTTAGAAAATTCATCTTTGGGATCTTAATATAACATTAGTCCTTGTACTAAACCATAATATCAAGTCACTGTATTTATAAACTACTTAGAAGTTTATATTTTAAGCCTCACTGTTAGAATGAATGTTTTGTAGCTCAACAATTTTATATTTAAATAAAAAGCATGTGTTTTGAATATGTATTAACATTTTGTGCACACCCATTCTCCATTTCACGGTGTTTTCACATATTGCTGAATTAATTGTTTTAGGCATAAAAATAATCAGCCTTTGCTGAAATGAACATCTTGCTTCACAAAAGATGCGGAAGAAGTACAGTGCCATTGAATTAGTCACGAATGCTTGCTTTGTTTTTCTTGCAAACTCTGCCAAACCAAAAGTGTTTCAGGGGTTTATTTTACCTTTAAATGGAAGAACCAGTTCCTCAGAGGGAAATTATGTTTTGCACATTACAGTTAAAAATTGTGTTTATTTTGCAGCCGAAGTATTGTGACAAAACAGTTTTCTCTTTACAGTCATTATTTGCCAAGATAGCCTTGAAAATGTTGTTCATTTTACTTTCTGAGGACTCTGTTATTTCAAGTATGTTTTCTCTCTCTCTCTCTTTTTTTTTTTTTTTTGCCAGCTGTGCAAATTTTTATAAAACAGCTTCAATATGAATCTTTTATGACTGTTCTTCAGTTATCTAAGTTATACGAAGCACAAAAGGCATAAGAGATATCCACTTTGGATACTGGCTGAGAGAGAGAGCAGCATGCAATCTACACAAAGGAAACACAATCCTCTAACAGCTAATTAAAAAGGCATTACTTTCCACCAGGGCTGACCTCTAGCCATATAAAGGATAAAGATGGCTGTCTGTCAATCATGTTTACCTAACAAATTCTGGCACGGGATCATGATGAATGGACAGATCTAAAAAGGGATGATATTGCTCAGAACTCCTAGGTACTCTTAATACCACCTTTAAAGAGGCAGAAGACCTCATCAGTAATTTGAAACCCCTGCCTCAGTGCTAGAACTACACCAGGGCTAAATTTGCCGAGGACAGCAGATACTAGATACAAGAAGGAGAAACATATTTTCACATCTGCAGGAATTTTGATGGAAGTGCACTTAAGATATTCTAATCAGTTCATGTACCCAAAAGTTTTTATTCAGTATGTTTAAATCTTTTCAATCACTTCCTTGGCAGTAAACCAAAGGCCTAGTGAGCTGATTTGTTTTTCTGTGCAATTATCCCCAAATCAACCAGGAGGAAGGAGTCCTTGAAATCATTTAGTTCATCCTCCTGTTTCCCTGCCAGCCAGCAACATCCTCTTCTCCTTCAGTCATAAAAGTACTAGGAAAAAGTTGAGTCCTTGATTTACTTTGCTGTACTACTACAGAGACTGTAGGTTTTTACAGCCCAGCTATTTCTTCTAAGACTAAGCTTAATTCTACCATTTTCAAAGCAGCATTTTATTTTGCCCTTCCTAAAAACAAAAACAAAAACAGGCAGCATATCTTTACCATCATCCATAAAATATCCCTTCAACTGCTTTCCACTATGGAGACTACTTTGAAGAAAACGCTGGGAAGGAAAAAGTTCACTCTAGGGAATGGTAGTCAACCTTGATTCTCTCTGTTCAGTAAAGGTATGACTGTCTCCATAGGCTCTCTTTTTTTTCCTCCCCCTGACTTCCTCAGGTTTTCTGACCTGTGTCTTGCAACACAGTCCATACTCCATCCAATCTGTCCTTTCATTCTTGCTGAATTTACCTTATCTACTTTAATGTCTGCCTTAACTTATCTGTTTTGATTTTGAACCTCAACAGGGAAAGTTGCTTTTTCATCACTAATCATAAAAATAGAAATAGCGATAATACTTCTAATAAAGCACAGATCCTGGAACTTTACTAACAATTTGGATGGTTTTTATCTTACAATTTTGAGCTCCAGGTGCTTCATATCAAGATGGTACAATGGCAAAGAATAGTCTAATCAAGGATGTTGTAGGACATCCTTATGTTCTGAGTTCTTGGTGTTCTATTTATGCTTTTTGAATTTCATTTATTTGGTTGAGTCTATGATCTATCATATCTCTTTTCTGTATCATCTTTGTGTAGATTATTATTATTTTATTTGTCCCCTGAATCAGATGACCGATATGAAAGTATCTTTGCAATTCAGTGCTTACTTTGCAATTAAATACTATGAATTCTTTTCATTTTTTGATTATGCTTCTTCTCTAATACAGGCAAACTCATTTTCCATGTTACCTTGGTTTGTACATGTTCCTCCTATTACATTTGTAATTGTTTTCTAACTATTTAATATGTTAGTCTTGCCTTTTCAAAGACAAGAAACAGTAGAGTAGTAGCTTTAGTTCAGCCATTTCTTGGGACAAGTTATGTAACCTCTCATTGCTTCAGTTTATCACAAGTAATACTGTTGTAATAGCAGTACTTCCTCACAAGATTGTTGTGAAGATTGCAAGGATTGATGTAGTGCTTTGGGCAATTTCAAATACATAAAAAGCACTGTAAAGATAGTTATCGAGAACTAGCCACCCATTTAATGTTGTAGCAATATCATTTGAAAGTCCAAACAATTGATAAAAATACAAAATTCTTTGAAGTTAATTTCTATTTTTTTCTCCATTGCATTTGTCATATGTGTGCCTTTTTTCCTCCCCTCTGGTTGATATTCTAGAATAAGAAATCATTCCTTGGTCAAGCACCCTCTCAAGTATCTGCTTCTTCATCATCTGCAAACTATATTATCCTAGTTCCTGCAGTGCATTTATGGGACACATTTAAACAATTGTTTTTCAAAGTCAACTTGTCATATCTATTTTTTCCTGAAATCTAAATATTTTTGCAGTTCTATGAAAAACATCATTAGGCTAATTGGGTTTATTGATCTCACTCATCACATTAAAATTTTACTTAATTCAAGGGTTTTGATCCTCACAAATAAATTTTAGGTGATGAATTTTAATATAGTTCCAACTTTTTGTTTATAATTTTAATGGCCAAGACCTGTTACATGTCCATTCTCCTTTAATTGGAGAATTAAGTATTCTGATTGATGAGATTGTAGCTCCTTTTAAAAATTCATGCAAACCCCCAAACCCATTATTTTAGTGTACAAGGAAATGAAGATATTGGGGAATTCTACTTAGTGAATTAAATTCAGTGTCATCTCGGGGCTATGTGTGTGTGAGATTTCCTTGCTGCTTCTAAGAAAGGAAAGAGATTTTATATAATTTATGACATATTAATGATGCCTCATTTAAATATTTAATAGTGGTGAGAAAGTTTAATTTGCCCTTTCTTTTACTCATATTATAAAAAAAAAGAACTTCTGAGTTGAGAGAAAGTGAAATGCTAAGCAAGGAATATTATGTGGCTCCCTCTTTTTATTTGCTTTCCATGAGCTTTACCCTAAAATTCCTCTAAATGTCTGTCTTCATAACAGCTTTTGGCACTGTTATTTTTGGGTGATCTAATAAAGAATGCAACACAAGAGAAAAAGTGTAAGGGCTTTGGGCCCTGCAGACAAATATCTGTAATCAATCATGAAATGTACAACAGATACTAAAAAGAGAAGTGATTTTACAGAGAAATGATCTAGAATGGCATAATGTCATCATAGGGAAAGACTCTATAAATGGTATTTAATTCCAGTGTACTCCAAAAGTTCAACTGATATTTCTCAAATCATCTGTGTTAAGATATTATGTTAAAGGGCTATAAAAATTGAGGCATCAATGCATGTAATTCAAAGTGCTCAGCTTCAAAATGAAGCCACTCCCTTGAGAGAAGTAAGAAACTAGCTGTGTGTGTGTGTGTGTGTGTGTGTGTGTGTGTGTGTGCGCGCGCGCGCGTATGCTCTTAGTTGCTCAGTCGTGTCTGACTCTTTGTGACCTCATGGACTGTAGCCTGCCAGGCTTCTCTGTCCATGGGATTTCCCAGGTAAGAATACTGAAGTGGATTACCATTTCCTCCTCTAGGGAATCTGCCTGACCCAGGGGCCGAACCCAGGTCTGTTGCATCTTGTGCATTGGTAGTGTATGCTTTACCACTAGCAACACCTGGGAAGTTGGAAACTGTCTCCTACGCAAAACTTCGGGATAGAACTTGTGGTAGCTTAGCTAGTAAAGAATCTGCCTGCAATGCAGGAGACCCTGGTTGATTCTCTGGGTTGGTAAGATACCCTGGAGAAGGGGTAGGCTACCCACTGCAGTGTTCTGGGCCTTCCCTGGTGGCTGAGATGGTAAAGAATCCTCCTGCAATGTGGGAGACCTGAGTTTCATCTCTGGGTTGGCAAGATTCCCTGGAGGAGGGCATGGCGACCCACAATAATATTCTTGCCTGGAGAAATCCCATGGATGAGGAGCCTGGCAGGCTACAGTCCATGGGGTAACAAAGAGCTGGACATGACTGGGCAACTAAGCACAGCACAGCAACCTCAGAATAGCCATGGCTGAAGACACTTTGAAGTCTTTGATCAGTGACTTCTAGACCTAAAAATCCAAAGAGTTTCTTTCCATACCATGTAGCTCCTGTGTGATGTGATCATCCAACACCATTTTGCAGGGATCGGGGCAGGTCCAGGTAAACTTCCAAGAAGGGGGGAGTATAGTATGGTGGAAAGTGGACTGGATATCAAGCAACACATAAGTTGGCCATACAGATGTATGTGGTGTGTCATATGAAAAATATTGGGTGAATATTTCAGTTGAGGCCTCAAGACAAAGCCACAATTCAAAAGAAACTGTGAAAATATGAAACAACATTTTCCTTTTTTAATCTCCTGGAAAATTCCAAACACTGACAAGTTGACTGAATAGTATCTGTCACTTGGCTTCAATATAGGACCAGTCCTGCTTCATCTCTAACTTCATTCTTGAGACATCCAAACATCATAGCACTTCATCTTTAGATACCTACTTACTAACATGTAAGGACGCTTTGATGTTTAACATTGCCACAATATCACTATCTCTCTGAAAATTTTAACCTCATTTCCTTAATATCATCAAGTACACAGCCAGTACTTATAGTCTCTGGTGGTCTCATAAGTTTTTTTAAAGATAACATGTTTGAATTAGGATTCAAAATCCATGAATCATATTTGGTTGATATGTCTCCTCAGTTTTTTTTAATTTATAGTTTTCCCCTCCTTATTGTCCCCTTTTGTAAATATTGCTCAAAAACCTGAGTTATTTGTCCTGTAGTTTCCCACATTCTGGATTTTGCTGATTTTGTTCCTGTTTAATAATTCTTCTGTTTCCCTTTTAAATTGACAATATGATTTAAAGACTTGAGTAACACCACATTTTCAAAGAAGATGGCCCAAAACTATCCTCTTAACCCTTCACTCACAAAGAGGGTAGAAAGAGTAAGAGCTAGAAATGACAGATGATAGCTGAAGAGAGGGATTGTTTTGCTGTCAGTATTTTCACCTCAAATCAAGAGAAAAGGACCTGCTAGTAACAAACAATGAAAAAGGGTACAAAACAAAATAATCCCAATAATATTTACATCAAAAAATTGTTAAGAATAATATATTTAATGAAAGATATGTAATATCTCTACACTGAAAATTATAAAACATGTTGGTCAGTGTTAAACAGATGGTTATCAAATTAACACCAAATACTTGTATCTAGAAAATATGCTCCAGTAATTTTTGGACATGTTATATATACTTAAACCAAAGCAGAAGCACAAAAGGTGGTGTCAATTTACTTGCACATACAAACGTGCTTTGCTCATACTCAGTAAAATAGACTCATACTCTTATGGGGATTGCAAATAACTTTTTAAATATCTTAGTAACAGTCCATGTATTAAATTTTCTTTTCTTTTATCTCCATAAAGAGTAAATGCATAAAGAAGTAAAGCTATGGACAGGGGCACATTTCCATATATTTGAGCACCTGTGTAGAAAAACAAGCTTCAGAGTCAAAGAATTATTTTATATTTCTGCAACATGCTTGCTTCATCAATAACTGTAAGTTGAGTACCTGAATAAACATGGGTCAATTACAGAATTTTGTCATTTTGGTCAAACGGCAAAATCATCAAATTAAATCAAATTTTTAGAAGGTACATGAAACAAGTTTTGTTTGCCTTTTCTTTGAATGGGGCCTTGTCAAGAACTTAGCTGCATCCAACATTGCTGAAAGTTTGCCCTTGATTGTGACTGCCCTCTACAAATGTAGGAGAGCAGCCAGCTTCAACACATGACTCTCAGATTTCATTTGGGGTTTTGATGGCAGAGTGCAAATAAAAACATATATTTGCTGTTGGTGGTTAAATATCTCAGTTGGCATCTTTCTAGATGTTGTCTGACTATACAAATTATATTAGGATATTAAGTCGTTGGTAGAAGCATTTCTTATTTTGAAGAAACTAATTAGGTCGAAATGACTAATTCCCAGTTGCAGAGTCATGAACACAAAATATGATTCATGGAAGTAGGCATGACTTCACATCCAGGACATGGTAACGCTTTATTTGTGTGCATTTAAGGAAGACAGGGCAGAAGTTCATTTGCTGCACCTGTTACAAAAAGTTGTGAAGGCAAGTAATAGTCTGGAATGGTCAGTACATCATGCCCAGTGGCACTTCAAGAATGACTGTATCTGCCAGCCACATGCTGGCAACCTTCCTTCTTCGGTCTTACCATGACTCACATGCAGTCAGTACAGAAGCAGGAAGAAACTGAGAGGAAGGACTCAAAACCTCCCATAGAACCAGGGTTAGAAGAGAAGCCTGTCAAGGTGGAGCTAAAAATATATTTTTTCTCTCAGCTTTATAACCTGTGGTGGGTTTATATTTGCTGATTTAAGAATATACATGAGGTGTATACTTTATTCTCATTAGCTATGCTTCTGAAATTTGAATTAGGGATTTTCTGCATCACACACACACACACACATTTGTTTTTTAAGCATTGGCAATTCTCTAAGAAATCCAAAGCCTAGGATTTTAAACAAAGCCTTGGTTCCTAGTATTTTGTAACTTTTATCTGCTCTGCTCTGTAACCAAGAAAATGTAGAGCATATAACCACTGCTTACTAAAACTGCTATATATGTGGTAGGTCTTCTCAGCTGAGATCCATGTGCTTAGGGGACATGCATGGAACCGTACAGGTTACAGATTACATGAAATTCCAGGATGCAAGCTGCATGAACATTGGTTTTACTTTGTTTTATTTCACTGGGCAGCATTCATCTTTCTTCAGGTCTTCATTTCTTTTTATTCATATTTTAATTGAGATATAATTGCCATATAGCATTGTGTTAGGTTTAGGTGTATAACACAATGATTTGGCATATGTATATATTGAAAAATAATCACCACAGTAAGTTTAGCTCACATCTGTGTTCCACCCTGTGATGAGAACCTTTAAGATCTACTCTCTTAGAAACTTTCAAATGTACAACATAATCTTGTTAACTATAATCACCATGCTGTACATTATATCCCCATGACTTAGTCATCTTATTACTGGAATTTTGTATCATTTGACAATCTTCACCTATTTCCTTTCCTTTAGTTTTCTTTTTATAAGCAGCATTCTCATTGCTATCATCAGAGACCTGATGTCTTCCAGCCAAAGTTAGATCAATCAGATGCTCCATTTTAGAATTTTAATCTTGAGTAGAAGAACAAATAGACCAAAATACTTAGGTTTCTTCCCCTTGCTGATGAGATCCTCACCGTCTTTCCCTGGCTATGAGGCTACTGTGGTTGTTCCTGCTTCCTAGTTTTGGGAATTGACTTGTTTCCTTCGCATGCTCAAGCTTTATTCTTTATCCCCTGTTAAACTGTGAATGTGTCCTCTCCACCCCTCAATAGTGTTCCAATAAATTCTATGTCTTTATACTTTAATCAAAGTGATTTCCCTGATATATTCTTTATAATTTCATTTTTACAATTTACATGAAATGCAAACAATCATGATACAAATTACATTATGAAATAAGAAGGAAATAACTCTTAAATATTTTACAGTTATTGTTAATAGAAAAGTGTAATTTTATCCCACAATTATTGACATAAATATGCATTGGAACACAGTGGTTGAAAAATTCTGATATTCGGTCTTACAAGCTACTGCCTAATGGCAACCTGCTTCTCATTAACTTTGAGTAGAAAAGGTCTCTAAGATACTTTATAGGTCTTGGGCTCTGAGAATTTGTTGACAACATAATCTTACTATTTGGAGGAGCATACTAAAGTTGGGGGAGGATACTTGGGGTGCCTTTGGCTAAGCTAAAGTGGGGGTGGAAGAGGGAGGGTAGAGTGTATCTGGTAAAGGCAGGAGGAAGGCTCAGGGAACCAGACTGAAGTAGGTAGATACATAATAAACAACTTTATTAGATCAACTTGGGGATTTCTCCCTTGATGTATGTTATATTACTAGGTTTTCCAACAGTGGGAATATACTACATAGGTAATTCACAATTATTTTCAAAATTATAGCCCTTGTATAAAAGAACTGCCTCACTGACAGAGCCTGCTAAGATAGCATCCATTCTCTCCCAGAATGGCTGCACTCCATGCTCTGATGCCTGGACTGAGGGGAAAGTGATGGGCAACTAACATGGGGCCCCAGTCCACAGTCTGACTAGCAGCCTGTAGAAATGGTCTGGTATGTCTGCCTAAACAAGGAATAATGGTCATCAGCAAGAACAAGCCCTCTTTTTTCTCAGGAATATAAATAGAGAGATTCATGAAAAGAGGTAAAGGGAATGGTTAAGAGAATGTATTTCTTAGCCTAGCCATGAAAAGTCAAAGCTCTGTATAAGCTGAAATTAAAAGTTAGTAGAAACCATAAAGTTTAAATTAAAAAAAAAGTAGAGTAGACCAGAAGACTTCCATTTCTGGCAACATGCTGACAACCTGAAAAACTTTCTATACTACCTGGAAATACAAAGCAACAAATATTAACTTCAAGTTGATATTTGTATATCAACTTTGTATATACAAGTATACACATATGCATACATAAAAGCAATTTCTGGAAGCTAGAACCCAAGGGGAAAATGAAAACTAGAGCATTAAGAGGGAATTTTTGTAGGAGTTGTCTGGGATAATTGCCAATTTTAGTAGCCAAGGATTTGGCTTTTATATACCCTTGGAAATAGGCTATTAAGCTTTGAGGCTCCTTGAGATAAAGGTTTGAGTATTTTGTTTAAAGCCAGGGCTGCTACTTCAGTGAAAAGGTGGATGAGAAATAAACAGCCTGCCAGCACTGGGGAATGACAAGGGAGTTTGTCAGACTTGCCTTGGGGTCAGGGTGGGAAAAGAAGATTATCCTCTGCTCTGTGATTTTGAGATTTGAATTTATCCTTCCTGTAGTGTCTGGTGGGCTTCCCAGGAGGCACTTCCATTCAGTTCAGTTCAGTTCAGTTGCTCAGTCATGTCCGACTCTTTGGGACCCTATGAATCGCAGCACGCTAGGCCTCCTTGTCCATCACCAACTCCTGGAGTTCTCTCAGATTCACGTTCATCGAGTCCGTGATGCCTCCAGCCATCTCATCCTCTGTTGTCCCCTTCTCCTCCTGCCCCCAATCCCTCCCAGCATCAGAGTCTTTTCCAATGAGTCAAATATTCATATGAGGTGGCCAAAAGTACTGGAGTTTCAGCTTTAGCATCATTCCTTCCAAAGAAATCCCAGGGTTGATCTCCTTCAGAATGGACTGGCTGGATCTCCTTGCAGTCCAAGGGACTCTCAAGAGTCTTCTCCAACACTGCAGTTCAAAAGCATCAATTCTTCGGCGCTCAGCCTTCTTCACAGTCCAACTCTCACATCCATACATGACCACTGGAAAAACCATAGCCTTGACTAGACGGACCTTAGTTGGCAAAGTAATGTCTCTGCTTTTGAATATGCTGTCTAGGTTGGTCATAACTTTTCTTCCAAGGAGTAAGTGTCTTTTAATTTCATGGCTGCAGTCACCATCTGCAGTGATTTGGCAGCCCAAAAAAATAAAGTCTGACACTGTTTCCACTGTTTCCCCATCTATTTCTCATGGAGTGATGGGACTGGATGCCATGATCTTCATTTTCTGAATGTTGAGCTTTAAGCCAACTTTTTCACTCTCCACTTTCACTTTCATCAAGAGACTTTTTAGTTCCTCTTCACTTTCTCCCATAAGGGTGGTGTCATCTCCATATCTGAGGTTATTGATATTTCTCCCAGCCATCTTGATTCCAGCTTGTGTTTCTTCCAGTCCAGCGTTTCTCATGATGTACTCTGCATAGAAGTTAAATAAGCAGGGTGACAATATACAGCCTTGATGTACTCCTTTTCCTATTTGGAACCAGTCTGTTGTTCCATGTCCAGTTCTAACTGTTGCTTCCTGACCTGCATACAGATTTCTCAAGAGGCAGGTTAGGTGGTCTGGTATTCTCATCTCTTTCAGAATTTTCCACAGATTATTGTGATCCATACAGTCAAAGGCTTTGGCATAGTCAATAAAGCAGAAATAGATGTTTTTCTGGAACTCTCTTGCTTTTTCCATGTTCCAGCGAATGTTGGCAATTTGATCTCTGGTTCCTTTTCTAAAACCAGCTTGAACATCTGGAAGTTCACGGTTCACATATTGCTGAAACCTAGCTTGGAGAATTTTGAGCGTTACTTTACTAGTGTGTGAGATGAGTGCAATTGTGCAGTAGTTTGAGCATTCTTTGGCATTGCCTTTCTTTGGGATTGGAATGAAAACTGACCTTTTCCAGTCCTGTGGCTACTGCTGAGTTCTCCAGATTTGCTGGCATATTGAGTGCAGCACTTTCATAGCATCATCTTTCAGGATTTGAAACAGCTCTGCTGGAATTCCATCAGCTCCACTAGCTTTGTTTGTAGTGATGCTTTCTAAGGCCCACTTGACTTCACATTCCAAGATGTCTGGTTCTAGATGAGTGATCACACCATCGTGATTATCCGGGTCATGAAGATCCTTTTTGTACAGTTCTTCTGTGTATTCTTGACATCTCTTCTTAATATCTTCTGCTGCTGTTAGGTCCGTACCATTTCTGTCCTTTATCGAGCCCATCTTTGCATGAAGTGTTCCCTTGATATCTCTAATTTTCTTGAAGAGATCTCTAGTCTTTCCCATTCTGTTGTTTTCCTCTATTTCTTTGCATTGATTGCTGAAGAAGACTTTCTTATCTCTTCTTGCTATTCTTTGGAACTCCGCATTCAGACACTTATATCTTTCCTTTCCTCCTTGGCTTTTCACTTCTCTTCTTTTCACAGCTATTTGTAAGGCTTCCCCAGACAGCCATTTTGCTTTTTTGCACTTCTTTTCCATGGGGATGGTCTTGATCCCTGTCTCCTGTACAATGTCACGAACCTCATTCCAGTGTTCATCAGGCACTCTATCTATCAGATCTAGGCTCTTAAATCTATTTTTCACTTCCACTGTATAATCATAAGGGATTTGATTTAGGTCATATCTGAATGGTCTAGCGGTTTTCCCTGCTTTCTTCAATTTAAGTCTGAATTTGGTAATAAGGAGCTCATGATCTGAGCCACAGTCAGCTCCTGGTATTGTTTTTGTTGACTGTATAGAGCTTCTCCATCTTTGGCTGCAAAGAATATAATCAATCTTATTTCGGTGTTGACCATCTGGTGATGTCCATGTGTAGAGTCTTCTCTTGTGTTGTTGGAAGAGGGTGTTTGCTATGACCAGTGCATTTTCTTGGCAAAACTCTATTAGTCTTTGCCCTGCTTCATTCTCTATTCCAAGGCCAGATTTGCCTGTTACTTCAGGTGTTTCTTGACTTCCTTCTTTTGCATTCCAGTCCCCTATAATGAAAAGGAGGCACTTAGTGGTAAAGAAATTGCCTTTCAATGCAGGAAATATAAGAAATGTGGGCTTGATCCCTGGGTTGGGAAGATCCCCTGGAGGAGGTCAAGGCAATCTGCTCTAGTATTCTTGCTTGGAGAATCCCATGGACAGAGGAGCTTGGCAAGCTACAGCCCAGAGGGTTGCAAATATCAGTTCAGTTCAGTCACTCAGTCATGTCCGACTCTTCGCGACCCCATGAATCGCAGCACGCCAGGCCTCCCTGTCCATCACCAACTCCCGGAGTCCACTCAGACTCACGTCCATCGAGTCCGTGATGCCATCCAGCCATCTCATCCTCTGTCATCCCCTTCTCCTCCTGCCCCCAATCCCTCCCAGCATCAAAGTCTTTTCCAATGAGTCAACTCTTCGCATGAGGTGGCCAAAGTACTGGAGTTTCAGCTTTAGCATCATTGCTTCCAAAGAAATCCCAGGGTTGATCTCCTTCAGAATGGACTGGTTGGATCTCCTTGCAGTCCAGGGGACTCTCAAGAATCTTCTCCAACTCCACGGTTCAAAAGCATCAATTCTTCGGCGCTCAGCGTTCTTCATAAAGCACCCCAAACCATGCAACTATCTTTTAAAGTAGTAATATCCACTTTCTAGAGTAATTTCATGATAGTGTTATAATAATATAAACATAACTCTAGAGGAAAACAAGTTCTTTTTTTTTTTCTGAAGACCACAATCCAAATTACAAACTCAAAGAAACAATCCAGTAGGGGGGAAATGAGCAGATCACAATAAAAATCAAGATTAGACCAATAAGAAGTCCAGATAAGAAAATTTTTAAACAAAGATACATGTGTTTTTTTTAAAAAAATGAAGATAAAAGGAAGATATAAAAAATGAAATAAGAATCAGAGTTCATCTAAAAATAATAGGCATATTGTATGGAAACATCAGATTTGTTGTTATACCATGTTCCAGAAGCAGCAACAGAGAAGGACAAGAAGAGAATGCTTTTGTGATGTTTTGATAATTACTGTGCAGGAAAATGAACTTTCATCACTCAAAGAGCCTTCAGGGCAAGATAATGATTTTAGTGCAAGATAAGATTCTAAAATGAGTGAGTTTTGGAGAATGCAATGTAGAATTTATTTTAATGGGAAAATGTTTTCTAAAGGCATATGAAAAGAATTAAGAGAAAAGTTAATAGAAGAAATAATACTTGGAAATGTAAATCTATAATCATACAAAAATAATAATTTCTGAGTGTGTTTAGTTGGCCAGAGGATTCTGCATCCTGTTGGTGCTCAGAATGACTGGTTATCATTTGTATTTGAAATAACATGCTTACATGTGAAGTTTCAAGTGATGCCCAGAGTTAATTGATATATTTTCTCCTTTCTACATTGCCACAGGTGGCAATGCTGCTAAACTTTCTACCACTACATAATAAGGATCCCCCTTCCTCCAGTTTCCAATAACATTTCTCTTACTTTTCTTTAAGCCTTTATTGGCAGTTTCCTCAAAAGCTATTAGAATCCTGCCAAGAATATCTCCATAGCCTCTTAGGCTTTCCCTAATACTCTCCTCAGAGTTCTTTCAGCTTCTGGTTGCTGTCCAGGTATACGGCTTCTTCTAACTTTTATATAGCAGTTTTTCTTATATAAGCACTGCATGCCCAGTTATGAAATCTGTAGTACTTGCTGTGAAATAAATTACTCCAAACTTAGGAAATTAAAACAACAAACATTTATCATTCACAGAGTTTCTATGGGTCAGTAAATTGGTAGCAGCTTAGCTGAATGATTCTGTCAAGATTTCAGCCGGGGCTATAATCATCTGAATAATATATGGAATTAAACAATTTGATTCTCACTTGTGTGGCTGGCAAGTTGGAGCTAGCTATTGTCACATGGACATCTCTGTAGGACTTCTTGAGTTTTCTCATAGCATAGCACCTGACTCACAGAATGAGTGATCCAAGAGAGCAAAGTTGAAGCTGTGATGTCTTTTATGACTGAACCCTGGAAATCATGTTCTGCCATTTCCACATGATGCTTCTAATTATACAGATCAACCTTGTTCAGAGTGGAAAAGCACTATACAAGGACAAAGATACTTGGAGTGGTAATCACTGAGGTCTACATTGGAGGCTGCTGCAGGAGACCTGGGTTTGATCCCTGGGCCAGGAAGATCCCTTGGAGAATTCCACAGATAGAGGAGCTTGGTGGGCTACAGTCTGTGAGCTGCAAAGAGTCGGGCAGGACTGAGAGACTAACACTTTCACAATAATTTAAACTCTATTGTGTATTCAAATTTTGCCGATCTTTGTAAACTCAAGACTTTTCCTTCCCCTTACTTTTGTGAAACTGCCAGTGTTAGCCATGTTGAAATCATCACTATTTAAATATTTAAGACCAACTACCCATCTAAGTTCCGGTGTAGTCCACATCTATATAGTCTCCCTTTTTGGAAAGGGGGTCTGTTTTTCACTTGTTGTCATCTATTGATAAACAGACAAATGTAATTTGTCTTTCTTATCCTTAATTATTGTGATTTTCTCTATAAAGACACAGTCCAAGTGATTCCCATCAGATGAGGGTCTTTTTTGCAATACTGCTGAGTCCTCCTTTTCTCAGCTCAGTTCAGTTCAGTTCAGTTCAGTTGCTCAGTCGTGTCTGACTCTTTGAGACCCCATGAATCTCATGCCAGGCCTCCCTGTCCATTACCAACTCCCGGAGTTTACTCAGACTCATGTCCATTGAGTCGGTGATGCCATCCAACCATCTCATCCTCTGTCGCCCCTTTCTCCTCCTGCCCCCAATCCCTCCCAGCATCAGAGTCTTTTCCAATGAGTCACCTCTTCACATGAGGTGGCCAAAGTACTGGAGTTTCAGCTTTAGCATCATTTCTCAGCTCAGGGCTTCTTTAATCACCCTTTCTTTCTCTGAGCTGCTTCCATATTCTTGAGAGAAAGACAGAACGCTGTTCAAGTGCAGGGCTGCAAACTTACTCAGCAGGGCTATTTCGGGTCCTCACATTCTAGACCTGTTAGATGAAGGTGATAGATACAATGTGACCACTTACCTGCTGAATCAGTGAGCAACTGGCAGCAAACAGCTGGTACATTGCACATTCTAATTTGTATTCTGACTTTTACCAAGTTAAAATTTTAAAAACTACTTGTCAATTTTTAGGTAGAAAATATGAATCCTGTAGAAAACTGGCTAACTGATTTGTAAAGGTCTCAGGGAAGCAAAGTCTTGGATAATTCAACCATTCTCGGTTCCTGCATTTTCAGCTCCCTAAATCTTTCACTATTAAATTATTTCCAAGTCTTATTTCCATTTTTAAGGCACTGTAGTTTTCTTGAAAATATCTTGAAGACTTGGGAAAGATATGTCTGGTTTTTTTGTTTTGTGTTTTTTTAGATATGTCTGTTTTAAGAGGAGATAATAAATATTTATTTCTCATTATTTTCAGGTAAAGGAGAAAAGTTGAATCTTCTGGTCCAAATCTAGAAGCCATAATTCAATATCTATAAACTTCTTTGATTTGTTTTTTTTGCAAGAAATGATACAGCAATCTTCTTTCTCTACATAACATGTTTTAAAAAGTACAAAAGACTTCAGTAGTTTGGTTTTATTCAGTTTAGATAAGCAGCCAAAAAGTCAGAAGCCCCATCCAAAATTATTCTTAGTTTTCCTTGCCAAAAGATCAGATTAAATATCGCTTAAGAATAGGCTTTCTTGGGAGATTTCTGGTTCAGGACTCCCTGGCTTTGGCATGAAACAAGAACACCACAATACTACCAGTAGTTGACTCAGATTGGAGTTTAGTGGTACCTAGAAGTCTAGAATCGAAATACTATTTACATCTTCTATCTGAGTAACTCATAAATCTTCATTTTATATCTATCTCCATACAACAGATTTAAATAACATCTCGCTACTTAGTGATCTTAATTTAATGGTAACGGAAAAATTTAACGACTTGAATATACTTGTTGTCTGTTGAAAAATGCCGTTTTTTAAGCAACAATTGGTGCCCTTAAGTAGAATACATACCCTTTAACCGCTTGATCATTACATTTCTTTTTTCATGCTTCTGTGTGGTATAATTTTTGCACTTTAAATAGTACACTATTAAGACATGTGGAGGCTATTTTTAACTGTATCATACCTATGGGTATTTGGTTTTTAAACATAATATGGTCTCTTAAAACAACAAATTTAGAATAAAATTGCTCTCTTAACCATATCCCTGAAATGACTTGAATTCTAGCTGTGGATAAATCCTAGTTCCTTCAGAGGTTACCTCTCCCCCTTAGACCAGCCATTCCCAGCAATTAGACTGCCAGTGCACTCTTGCTGAACCTTCCCGCATCAATTTACAGGGTTTAGAATTAAGGAATTTTTCATGAAGGGTGATTGCTAAAAGTTTCCTAATGCCTCCAAGTACTACAAAGACTGCATATTTTAAATTTCATGTTTATAAATTTTAATCTATGCTTTTTTTCTATGCTTTAAGTCAATTGTTTGCTAATTATTTGCTTTAGCTTTTTATCCTAAATGAAGCAAACCAATCTGAAAAGGCTACATGTAGCATGATGCCAATTACACGACATTCTGGAAAAAGCAAAATTATAGAGACAATAAAATAATCAGTGATTGCTAGGGGTTTAAGGGAAGGAGAAGGGATGAATACATGAATTACTAGGGCAGCTAAACTATTTTGTATGATACTATAAAGGTAGATGCATGATATTTTGCATTTGACAGAACTCATAGAATTTTACAGCTCAAAGGATAAACATTTATGTATGAAAATTAAAAAAAAAATATTTAAGAGATTGGGGGGAATCCCAGAAAAGACTACAGACTATAAAAGAGAAAGTTTATATTACAAATATATTATACAACCTCAGTGAAGGGAATGGGGATAAAAGATGCTGGCCTAAATAACTTTGGAAATGAATAGTCTATAATGCTAATGGTAAAAGGCAGATGGTGGGAATTAGATTTTTTTCCCTGTGGGAGTGGAATCCACAGGTAAACTAGCAGAAGAGGCTAGAATGATCTATAGGGCAATGCCTTAGCATTAAAGACAATTATGTTTAGCTTTGTATAGACATGAATGGTTACACATAGAAATATTTATAGATATTTGTATATACAGGGTTTAGTATACATATACATGTATTTCTTTGCTCTCTTAGCTGAGAGAGACAGAAGCAATATCCCAGAGCATGTCCAGCACCCAGATATTGGTTCCTAATACCATTCTCCAGTAAAAAGAACCAGAGCTCCATGGAGAAATGATTGACTCTAAAGCTGCAGAAGGAAAGATTCAAGATAAGCCTAGAACATCTTGTAATGCCAAAAAAGTTATGAAAAAACATTGAAAACAAAAACAAAAAATAAACAAATACTAATGGAAGAAATGCAAAGAGGTAGAGGAAAACAATAGACTGGGAAAGACTAGAGATCTTGTCAAGAAAATTAGAGATACAAAGGGAATATTTCATGAAAAGATGGGCACGATAAAGGACAGAAATGATATGGATCTAACAGAAGCAGAAGATATTAAGAAAAGGTGGCAAGAATACACAGAAGAATACTACAAAAAAGATCTTCATGACCCATAAAATCACAATGGTGTGATCACTCACCTAGAGTCAGATATTGTGGAATGCGAAGTCAAGTGGGCCTTATGAAGCATCACTACAAACAAAGCTAGTGGAGCTGATGGAATTCCAGTTGAGCTATTTCAAATCCTGAAAGATGATGCTGTGAAAGTGCTGCACTCAATATGCCAGCAAATTAGGGAAATTCAGCAGTGGCCACAGGACTGGAAAAGGTCAGTTTTCATTCCAATCCCAAAGAAAGGCAATGACAAAGAATGCTTAAACTACCGCACAATTGCACTCATCTCACATGCTGGTAACGTAATGCTCAAAATTCTCCAAGCCAAGCTTCAGCAATACATGAACCATGAACTTCCAGATGTTCAAGATGGTTTTAGAAAAGGCAGAGGAACCAAAGATCAAATTGCCAATATCTTCTAGATCATCAAAAAGCAAGAGACTTCCAGAAAAACATCTATTTCGGCTTTATTGACTATGCCAAAGCCTTTGACTGTGAGGATGACAATAAACTGTGGAAAGTTTTGCAAGAGATGGGAATACCAGACCACCTGACCTGCCTCCTGAGAAATCTGTATGCAGGTCAGGAAGCAACAGTTAGAACCGGACATGGAACAACAGATTGGTTCCAAATAGGAAAAGGAGTACGTCAAGGCTGTATATTGTCACCATGCTTATTTAACTTATATGCAGAGTACATCATGAGAAATGTTGGACTGGATGAAGCACAAGCTGGAATCAAGATTGCTGGAAAAAATATCAATAACCTCAGAAATGCAGATGACACCACCCTTATGGCAGAAAGTGAAGAAGAACGGAAGAGCCTCTTGATGAATGTCAAAGAAGAGAGTGAAAAAGTTGGCTTAAAGCTCAACATTCAGAAAACTAAGATCATGGCATCTGGTCCCTCACTTCATGAGAAATAGATGGAGAAAAGTGGAAACAGTAGCAGACTATATTTTTGGGCTCCCAAATCACTGCAGATGGTGATTGCAGCCATGAAATTATAAGATGCTTTGGAAGGAAAGTTATGCCCAACCTAGACAGCATATTAAAAAGCAGAGACATTACTTTGCCAACAAAAGTCCATCTAGTCAGGGCTATGGTTTTTCCAGTAGTCATGTATGGATGTGAGAGTTGGACTATAAAGAAAGCTGAGCACCGAAGAATTGATGCTTTGAACTGGGGTGTTGGAGAAGATTCTTGAGAGTCCCTTGGACTGCAAAGAGATCCAACCAATCCATCTCATATCCGACTCTTTGAGACCCCATGGTCTGTAGGCTACCAGGCTCCTCTGTCCATGGGATTCTCCAGACAAGAATACTGGAGTGGGTTGCCATTTCCTTCTCCAGGGGATCCTAAAGGTAGTCAGTCCTAAATATTCATTGGAAATGCTAAAGTTGAAGAAGAAACTCAATACTTTGGCCACCTGATGTGAAGAATTGAGTCATTTGAAAAGACCCTGATGCTGGGAAATATTGAAGAAAGGAGGAGAAGGGGACAATAGAGGATGAGATGGTTGGATGGCATCACCGACTCAATGGACACGAGTTTGAGTAAACTCCAGGAGTTGGTGATGGACAGGGAGTCCTGGCATGCCGCAGTCCATGGGGTCACAAAATGTCGGACACGACTGAGCGACTGAATTGAACTGAATGGAAGTGTATCTAAGAAGTACAGGAGCTAAATAAAGGTATTCCCAAGTGCCAAAGTGGGAGAATTTGAGTAATAGAATAAATAAAACAGTATTGGTTATAACAAAATTATACACTAAATATCTATGTGTACACAGATATACATATAAATAATTGAATTAATTAATAAATGTAAAAAAGAGATAAATCTCTTGCATAAAATAATTCAGATAATTTTTGGAGATACTCTTCCTCAAGGACGGAATTATAATGCTTCTTAAATTGTGGTCTGTGCATTATGATTTGCTTCCAAAGAGTATAGGATAAAGGGAGGAAGTACAGCGTAACTTTGCAGTGGAGAAACCTGACAAATGCTATTTCAGCCAGGTGATGAAGGTCAACAACAGTCATAAATAATGCTGATAATATTTACCTTTGACATAAAGTGATGAAAATGACACTTAATCTTTGTGATCTTCCTCCTCCTAATCCAAAACTCCAGTCTTATTATGAGAAATTATCCAGCAAATACCCAAGAGGAGCATTCTGCAAATACCTGACCAATAATTCTCAGGAGGGTCAAGGCCATACAAAACAAGGAAAGTCTGAGAAACTGTCAGAGTTCAAGAGGTGTGTCAATTAAATGTCATGGATGGGATCCTGGACCAGGGAAAGGACATTCAGCTCATTTCAGTTCAGTCGCTCAGTCATGTCTGACTCTGCAACTCCATGAATTGCAGCACGCCAGGCCTCCCTGTCCATCACCAACTCCCAGAGTTCACCCAAACTCATGTCCACCGAGTTGGTGATGCCATCCAGCTATCTCATCCTCTGTCGTCCCCTTCTCCTCCTGCCCCCAATCCCTCCCAGCATCAAGGTCTTTTCCAATGAGTCAACTCTTCGCTTGAGATGGACTAAGTATTGGAGTTTCAGCCTCAGCATCACTCCTTCCAAAGAACAACCACGACTGGGCTCCTTTAGGATGGTCTGGTTGGATCTCCTTGCAGTCCAAGGGACTCTCAAGAGTCTTCTCCAACATCACAGTTCAAAAGCATCAATTCTTTGGCACTCAGCCTTCTTCACAGTCCAACTCTCACATCCATACATGATCACTGGAAAAACCATAGCCTTGACTAGATGGACCTTTATTGGCAAAGTAATATTTCTGCTTTTTAATATGCTATCTAGGTTGGTCATAACTTTTCTTCCAAGGAGTAAGCGTCTTTTAATTTCATAGCTGCAGTGACCATCTGCAGTGATTTTGGAGCCCCCAAAATAAAGTCAGCCACTGTTTCCACTGTTTCCCCATCTATTTCCCATGAAGTGATGGGACCAGATGCCATGATCTTAGTTTTCTGAATGTTGAGCTTTAAGCCAACTTTTTCACTCTCCTCTTTCACTTTCACCAAGAGGCTTTTTTGTTCCTCTTCACTTTCTGCCATAAGGGTGATGTCATCTGCATATCTGACATTATTGATATTTCTCCTGGCAATCTTGATTCCAGCTTGTGCTTCTTCCAGCCCAGCATTTCTCATGATGTATTCTGCACATAAGTTAAATAAGCAGGGTGACAATATTCAGCCTTGACTTACTCCTTTTCCTATTTCATAATAGTCTGTTGTTCCATGTCCGATTCTAACTGTTGCTTCCTCACCTGCATATAGGCTTCTCAAGAGGCAGGACAGGTGGTCTGGTATTCCCATCTCTTTCAGAACTTTCCACAGTTTATTGTGATCCACACAGTCAAAGGCTTTGGCATAGTCAATAAAACAGAAATAGATGTTTTTCTGGAACTCTCTTGCTTTTCCCATGATCCAGCGGATGTTGGCAATTTGATCTCTGGTTCCTCTGCCTTTTCTAAAACCTGCTTGAACATCTGGAAGTTTACAGATTATGTATTGCTGAAGCCTGGCTTGGAGAATTTTGAGCATTACTTTACTAGCATGTGAGATGAGTGCGATTGTGCAGTAGTTGGAGCGTTCTTTGGCATTGCCTTTCTTTGGATTGGAAACTGACCTTTTCCAGTCCTGTGACCACTGCTGAGTTTTCCAAATTTGCTGGCATATTGAGTGCAGCACTTTCACAGCATCATCTTTCAGGATTTGAAATAGCTCAACCGGAATTCCATCAGTTTGTAGTAATGCTTTCTAAGGCCCACTTGACTTCACATTTCAGCATGTCTGGCTCTAGGTGGGTGATCACACCATCGTGATTATCTGGGTTGTGAAGATATTTTTTGTAGTATTCTTCTGTGTATTCTTGCCACCTTTTCTTAATATCTTCTGCTTCTCTTAGGTCCATATAATTTCTGTCCTTTATTGTGCCCATCTTTGAATGAAATGTTACCTTTGTATCTCTAATTTTCTTGAAGAGATCTCTAGTCTTTCCCATTGTATTGTTTTCCTCTATTTCTTTGCATTGATCGCTGAGGAAGGCTTTCTTATCTCTCCTTGTTATTCTTACAACTCTGCATTCAGATGCTTATATCTTTCCTTTTCTACTTTGCTTTTCACCTCTCTTCTTTTCACAGCTATTTGTAAGGCCTCCTCAGACAGCCATTTTGTTTTTTTTGCATTACTTTTCCATGGGGATGGTCTTGATTCCTGTCTCCTGTACAATGTCACGAACCTCCATCCATAGTTCATCAGGCACTCTGTCTATCAGATCTAGGCCCTTAAATCTATTTCTCACTTCCACTGTATAATCATAAGGGATTTGACTTAGATCATACCTGAATGGTCTAGTGGTTTTCCCTACTTTCTTCAATTTAAGTCTAAATTTGGCAATAAGGTGTTCATGATCTGAGCCACAGTCAGCTCCCTGTCTTGTTTTTGTTGACTGTATAGAGCTTCTCCATCTTTGGCTGCAAAGAATATAATCAATCTGATTTCGGTTTTGACCATCTGGTGATGTCCTTGTGCACAGTCTTCTCTTGTGTTGTTGGAATGGGTTTTTGCTATGACCAGTGCGTTCTCTTGGCAAACTCTATTAGTCTTTGCCCTGCTTCATTCCATATTCCCAGGCCAAATTTGCCTGTTACTCCACAGAGATCATTCTGTCGTTTTTGAGACTGCATCCAAGTACTGCATTTTGGACTCTTTTTTTGACCATGATGGCTACTCCATTTCTTCTGAGGGATTCCTCCCCGCAGTAGCAGATATAATGGTCATCTGAGTTAAATTCACCCATTCCAGTGCATTTTAGTTCACTGATTCCTAGAATTTTGATATTCACTCTTACCATCTCTTATTTGACCACTTCCAATTTGCCTTGATTCATGGACCTAACATTCCAGACTCATATGCAATATTGCTTTTTACAGCATTGGACCTTGCTTCTATCACCAGTCACAATCACAGCTGGGTATTGTTTTTGCTTTGGCTCCATCCCTTCAGTCTTTCTGGAGTTATTTCTCCACTGCTCTCCAGAGCATATTGGGCACCTACCGACCTGGGGAGTTCCTCTTTCAGTGTCCTATCATTTTGTCTTTTCATACTGTTCATGGGGTTCTCAAGGCAAGAATACTGAAGTGGTTTGCCATTCCCTTCTCCAATGGACCACATTCTGTCAGAATTCAAGAGATGTGAAAATTAAATGTCATGGATGGGATCCTGGAACAGGGAAAGGACATTAGAAAAACTAAAGAAACCTGAAGAAACTATGTATAACATTTAATGATAATGTATCAATATTGATTTATTCATTGCAACAAATACACAAAAGGAAGGTTCACAAGGGGAAACTTGGTGTGGCATTATAGGAATTCTGTACCATCTTCCTTTTTTAAATCTAAAACTATTCTAATAAGATAAAATCCATTGAAAGAAAACTGTACAAGCTACATCTTAATTAAAGCAATTGAGATGTTTTTACGAAGTTGCTTCAGTCGTGTCTAGCTCTTTGAAACTCCATGGACTGTAGACTGTCAAGTCTCCCTTGTTCACGGGATTCACCACGCATGGATACTGGTGTGGGTTGCCATGCCCTGCTATAGGGGATCTTCCCAACCCAGTGATTGAATTTGTGTCTCTTGTGTCTCCTGCATTGGTTGGCAAGTTCTTTACCACCAGAGAGACTTCCCTGGTGGCTCAGATGGTAAAGCTTCTGTCTACCATGTGGGAGACTCGGATTCGATCCCCGGGTGTGGAAGATCCTCTGGAGAAGGAAATGGCAACCCACTCCAGTACTCTTGCCTGGAAAATGTCATGGGAGGAGCCTGATAGGCTACAGTTCATGGGATCACAAAGAGTTGGACACGACTGAGTGACTTTACTTACCACTAGTACCACCTCAGAAGCCACTGAGATGTTTGTAAGGCTGCTGTTTAAATGAAAACTTCTTAGCTGGTTTTTTAGGTTTTATCGCTAATGATAACAATATTAACAATTTGCTTATTATCTTGTCTACTTTTTTCTAAAAATTTTTGGTTAGATATAGATATGTGTGTGTATAGATATGTGTGTTGCTTTTCTTATAGAAGTGGAAGCTTCTTTGGAGAAATGTCTGCTTAGTTCTTTGGCTCATTTTTTGATTGGGTCGTTTATTTTTCTGGAATTGAGCTGCAGGAGTTGCTTGTATATTTTTGAGATTAATTCTTGGTCAGTTGCTTCATTTGCTATTATTTTCTCCCATTCTGAAGGCTGTCTTTTCACCTTGCTTATATAGTTTCCTTTGTTGTGAAGAAGCTTTTAAGTTTAATTAGGTCCCATTTGTTTATTTTTGCTTTTATTTCCAATATTCTGGGAGGTGGGTCATAGAAGATCCTGCTGTGATTTATGTCGGAGAGTGTTTTGCCTATGTTTTCCTCTAAGAGTTTTATAGTTTCTGGTCTTACGTTTAGATCTTTAATCCATTTTGAGTTTATTTTTTGTATGGTGTTAGAAAGTGTTCTAGTTTCATTCTTTTACAAGTGGTTGACCAGTTTTCCCAGCACCACTTGTTAAAGAGATTGTCTTTCCTCCATTGTATATTCTTGCCTCCTTTGTCAAAGATAAGGTGTCCATAGGTGTGTGGATTTATCTCTGGGCTTTCTATTTTGTTCCATTGATCTATATTTCTGTCTTTATGCCAGTACCATACTGTCTTGATGACTGTGGCTTTGTAGTAGAGACTGCGAAAATCAGGCAGGTTGATTCCTCCAGTTCAATTCTTCTTTCTCAAGATTGCTTTGGCTATTCGAGGTTTCTTGTATTTTCATACAAATTGTGAAATTATTTGTTCTAGCTTTGAAAAATACCGTCGGTAACTTGATAGGGATTGCATTGAATCTATAGATTGCTTTGGGTAGTATACTCATTTTCACTCTATTGATTCTTCCAATCCATGAACATGGTGTTTTTCTCCATCTATTAGTGTTTTCTTTGATTTCTTTCACCAGTGTTTTATAGTTTTCTATATATAGGTCTTTAGTTTCTTTAGGTAGATATATTCGTACGTATTTTATTCTTTTCATTGCAATGGTGAATGGAATTGTTTCCTTAATTTCTCTTTCTAATTTCTCCAAAGGAGACATACAGATGGATAACAAACACATGAAAAGATGCTAAACATCACTCATTATCAGAGAAATGCAAATCAAAACCATAATGAGGTACAATTTCATGCCAGTCAGAATGGCTGCTATCCAAAAGTCTGCAAGCAATAAATGCTGGAGAGGGTGCGGAAAAAAGAGAACCCTCTTACACTGTTGGTGGGAATGCAAACTAATACAGCCACTATGGTGAACAGTGTTGCTTAAAAAATGGGAATAGAATTGCCTTATGACCCAGCAATCCCACTGCTGGGCATACACACTGAGGAAACCAGAACTGAAAGAGATATGTGTACCGCAATGTTCATCACAGCACTATTTATAATAGCCAGGACATGGAAGCAACCTGGATGTCCATCAGCAGACAAACTGATAAGAAAGCCGTGGTACATATACACAATGGAGTATTGCTCAGCCGTTAAAAAGAATACATTTGAATCAGTTCTAATGAGATGGATGAAACTGGAGCCTGTTATACAGAGTGAAGTAAGCCAGAAAGAAAAACACCAATACAGTATACTAATGCACATATATGGAATTTAGAAAGATGGTAATGATAACCCTGATTGCGAGACAGCAAAAGAGACACAGATGTATAGAACAGTCTTTTGGACTCTGTGGGAGGGGGAGAGGGTGGGACGATTTGGGAGAATGACACTGAAACATGTACAATATCATATATGAAATGAATCACCAGTCCAGGTTCAATACAGGATCCTTGGGGCTGGTGCACTGGGATGACCCAGAGGAAGGGTATGGGGAGGGAGGTGGGAGGGGAGGTTCAGGATGGGGAACACGTGTATGCCAGTGGCAGATTCATGTTGATGTGTGGCAGAAACAATATAATATTGTAAATTAATTAGCCTGCAATTAAAATAAATAAATTTAAATTTTAAAAAAAGTGGAATCATATTAGGACATATTTTTAAATTTGCTGGTTTAATTTGATAACATAAAATGAATATTGCTCTATGAAGCATATGAATATCTATTTTGCTTCTTTAATGCCAGCATAATATTCTATGTTATGGATGTACTATCCACACATAAGCTCTAATTTTTGGCTGATAGAACTAAATGAATATCTTGAGGACATATTCTTACCTATATTTGCCATATTAGGCTGTTGCTTAGAAGAAAAGTTAAAAGAATACAAAAATTCTTTCATTTCTTTGTGTTATGATTTTGGGACTTTATGTCATGATTAGGTAGATTATAGAAATAGCTTTAATATATTATTTTCTGTTATTCATTACTTTTAATATTCATGTTAGCAACTTTACTCCATCTGGAAAATATTATTTGCAATTTCTTTTTCTCCTAAATGGAAAGTATTTTTAAATATCATTTATTGAATAGTCCATTTTCCCCTGGGATTTGAAACTCTACATTTTAAAATATGCTAACTTCTTTTATAGGCATGGAATTGACTTCTGTCATCATTTTATCCTATCCTATTTGTCTATTCCAATATGTAGACTTATAGTGTGTTTTGATAGCTGGTAAGATGGTTTCCTCTTTATTATTACTCCTTTTATAAAATTTCTTCCTTATTACTTTGCAGGAAAAAAATCAAGGATTAACAATATTTTCTATTGTTAGCCCTCATCCTCTTTCTCTTTCCTCTTTTCTCTCTTCCTTCTCCTGATCTCTCTTCTTCTCTTCTTTCTTTTTCACTTTGTTGATAAATTTTGCCCTCCAGGTTACTTTTTGTTTGTTTTTTAATTAATTTTTTGTTTGTTTTTAAATTAATTTTTGTTTGTTTTTTAATATTTGTGGCTGACATTTGGAACAAGGTCTTTTGGTAAACACTTTCCCCCTAAATTTACTATTACTATGAAACCTTTGCAAAAGCAACTTATTTAATATTTATAATTTAACTGACTACCTTACTGAAAGTTATTACTTATAGTTTTGCTATCTTACTCTTGGTTTTTCTACATGGTATACATGTAGCTCTTTAATTCATACAAACCTGGAATAGTTTCTTGCTTTGGGTAAAGTCACTAGACCTTCATTTGGTTAAAATTTTAAAGCAGGGAGTCTACTTATATGTTTCAAAGCCAAGTACTTTGTCCTTCCTCTCGCAGAAATGAGGGTTTCAGTGCTGTCATAATAGCACAGGAATAAGAAAGAGAATGGAGAGTTTAAAAGGGATGAGATAAGAAGAGGGCTGTGAGAAACCAGGACTCAGGAGTAGCTGGGGAGAAAAATATTGGTAAGATATGACAAGTTGGTCTTAATAAGCAAATATAAATGGGTAAGAGTATGTATAGTGATTGAGGAATAATGGGTAATATTTGATTAAGAAGATACTGCAATATTTCAATAGAAGCATTGAAATGATCCTACAATATTGCAACAGAAGTATTGCCTTGTATGTACCAATAATCTTTGTCACCTCTCTATTGCCCTAAACTACTTTTGTTGATTTATCTAAATCCCTTAATAACAGGCTTCTTGCTGTTGATATTTATGTTAAAACTCATTGTGTCTATTAATCTGAAGACACGTGCTACTGATAGAAGTTGGAAAATGGCATCTTTCTGATTGAATACTGAAGGCCAGAACTGGCTTTAGAGATCTTATGTGGTCAAGGCATGCAGGATACAGATTCAGTGTAGGGCAAGGGCACAACTTGAGTTGAAGGGTATTTGTTGTTATTTGTTTATATGTTTAATGCATCAATATATGCTGGGGGGGGGGGGATGCCATTTAGGTATGTGTAATTCAATTACATATTCAATTTTAATTTTAGGGAGACATATTTTATCAGGTTTGGCAATAAATCTATGCTGTTTTATAAAATGGAGAAATCTCCATATTTTTCTATGGCTTGGGGTAATTTAGTAATGTTGGAATCATTTTAAAATTTGGCCTTTTATAGTGGCAGATTACATTTCTTACTGTGTTGTGTTTATTACATTTCTCTCTCATTTCCTAGCAATTGGAGGAACTACACAGAATCCACTTTCTTACTTACATAGGAGGCATAAATTGGAAGGTTGGAAAATGGAAAAACAATGTTGAAGACTCATGAGAAAAGAGTAATGGAGTCAATGCCAGAACAGCATCTTGAGGGCTGTTCTATAAATACTCTGGCGCTTTTCAAAGAGACGTTACTTACAGGGCAAAAATCCAGTCTTTTCTTTTGATTTTGACCTAAGCACTCTTTATCTAAATTACATGATAATATAATTTATTTATATTTATGTAAATAATATGATTTTTTAAAGTAAAAAAACATTTGCAATCCAGGAAAAGCAAGACTGGTAACCACAGTAACACTGGCAATAAGTACAGTTCAGGATCACTAGAAGAAGGTGTGAGGTTGTACAGTTTTTAAATTGTTTGTGAGTCATGTCTTCTTCTTATAATGGGATGACTTCAGTCAACTATATACATGTAAAAACAGGAAAATGACAGTAAGTTTTGTTTTTTTATCAAGTTTTAAATGGTGGATTTTATTTCTTAAACACATATACAGACATTTTCTTATGTTCAGAATCTAAAATATATATATACATGCATTAACATGTAACATTTCATTTCTTTTTAATACAATAATAATTTAATATATGAAAAATACTTCAATGTTAGTTTTACACTATATTTATCATTGTCCACTTAAAAAAATGATCTCTATGTAGGTTCTTACACAGAACATGAAAAGACATAGCTGGTGTTTACTCTGATGAGTTTTGGTAGAAAAATCTAACCCTAACATTACTTAAAGAGAGAACCTGGATTTATTAAAGTAAATTTCTTAACACAAGCTGTATTAAATTTTTTAAAAATATTTGTGGATAAAAAATTTAAAGCCTACTTCACTTTTAAAAGTGAAGGAAACTATCAACCAACAATTAAGTGGTTAATATCCAAAATACATACAGAACTCACACAACTTGACATTAAAAAGCAAACAACACAATTAAAAAATGGGCAGAGGACTGGGACAGACATTTCTCCAAAGATATACAGATGGCCAACAGGCACATAAAAAGGTGTTCAATATCAGAAATTATCAGAGAAATGCAGTTCAAAGCCACAGTGAAACATCACTTCACTTGTCAGAATGACTGTTATTAAGAAGACAACCAATAGAAAGAGTTGGTGAGGATCTGGAGAAAAGAGAACTCTGATTTGTGGGAATATAATTTGGTGGATGAGATAGTTGATCATCACCAACTCAATGGTCATGAGTTTGAGCAAACTCTGGGAGATAGTGAAGGACAGGGAAGCCTGGCGTGCTGCAGTCCATAGTCTTAGCAACAGACAATTTGGTGGCGCCATTATGGAAAACTGTATGGAGATCCCTTAAAAAATCAAAACTAGAATTGCTGTACGACACAGAAAATTACACTCCTGGGTATTTATCTGAAGATGATGAAAACACTAATTAGAACAGATATATGTACCCTTATATTCAAAGCAAAAACAATACCCAGCTGTGGATATAACTGGTGATAGAAACAAGGTCTGATGCTATAAAGAGCAATATTGCATAGGAACCTGGAATGTCAGGTCCATGAATCAAGGCAAATTGGAAGTGGTAAAACAAGAGATGGCAAGAGTGAATGTCAACATTCTAGGAATCAGCGAACTAAAATGGACTGGAATGGGTGAATTTAACTCAGATGACCATTATATCTGCTACTGCGGGGAGGAATCCCTCAGAAGAAATGGAGTAGCCATCATGGTCAAAAAAAGAGTCCAAAATGCAGTACTTGGATGCAATCTCAAAAACGACAGAATGATCTCTGTTCGTTTCCAAGGCAAACTATTCAATATCACCGTAATCCAAGTCTATGACCCAACCAGTAATGCTGAAGAAGCTGAGGTTGAACGGTTCTATGAAGACCTATAAGACCTTTTATAACTAACACCTAAAAAAGATGTCCTTTTCATTATATGGGACTGGAATGCAAAAGTAGGAAGTCAGAAACACCTGGAGTAACAGGCAAATTTGGCCTTGGAATAGAGAATGAAGCAGGGCAAAGACTAATAGAGTTTTGCCAAGAAAATGCACTGGTCATAGCAAACACCCTCTTCCAACAACACAAGAGAAGACTACATATGGACATCACCAGATGGTCAACACTGAAATCAGATTGATTATATTCTTTGCAGCCAAAGATGGAGAAGATCCATACAGTCAACAAAAACAAGACGGGGAGCTAACTGTGGCTCAGGTCATGAACTCCTTATTACCAAATTCAGACTTAAATTGAAGAAAGCAGGGAAAACCACTAGACCATTCAGGTATGACCTAAATCAAATCCCTTATGATTATACAGTGGAAGTGAGAAATAGATTTAAGGGCCTAGATCTGATAGACAGAGTGCCTGATGAACTATGGATGGGGGTTTGTGACATTGTACAGGAGACAGGGATCAAGACCATCCCCATGGAAAAGAAATGCAAAAAAGCAAAATGGCTGTCTGAGGAGGCCTTACAAATAGCTGTGAAAAGAAGAGAGGTGAAAAGCAAAGGAGAAAAGGAAAGATTTAAGTGTCTGAATGCAGAGTTCCAAAGAAAAACAAGAAGAGATAAGAAAGCCTTCTTCAGTGATCAATGCAAAGAAATGAGGAAAAGAACAGAATGGGAAAGACTAGAGATCTCTTCAAGAAAATTAGAGATACCAAGGGAACATTTCATGCAAAGATGGGCTCGATAAAGGACAGAAATGGTATGGACCTAATAGAAGCAGAAGATATTAAGAAAAGGTGGCAAGAATACACAGAAAACTGTACAAAAAAGATCTTCACGACCCAGATAATTATGATGGTGTGATCACTCACCTAGAGCCAGACATCCTGGAATATGAAGTCAAGTGGGCCTTATAAAGCATCACTACAAACAAAGCTAGTGGAGGTGATGGAATTCCAGTTGAGCTATTTCAAATCCTGAAAGATGCTGTGAAAGTACTGCACTCAATATGCCAGCAAATTTGGAAAACTCAGCAGTGGCCACAGGACTGGAAAAGGTCAGTTTTCATTCCAATCCCAAAGAAAGGCAATGCCAAAGAATGCTCAAGCTACTGCACAATTGCACTTATCTCACATGCTAGTAAAGTAATGCTCAAAATTCTCCAAGCCAGGCTTCAGCAATACATGAACCGTGAACTTCCTGATGTTCAAGCTGGTTTTAGAAAAGGCAGAGGAACCAGAGATCAAATTTCAAACATCTGCTGAATCATGGAAAAAGGAAGAGTGTTCCAGAAAAACGTCTATTTCTGCTTTATTGACTATGCCAAAGCCTTTGACTGTGTGGACCAGAATAAACTGTGGAATATTCTGAAAGAGATGAGAATACCAGACCACCTGACCTGCCTCTTGAGAAATCTGTATGCAGGTCAGGAAGCAACAGTTAGAACTGGACATGGAACAACAGACTGGATTCAAATAGGAAAAGGAGCACGTCAAGGCTGTATATTGTCACCCTGCTTATTTAACTTATATGCAGAGTACATCATGAGAAACGCTGGACTGGAAGAAACACAAACTGGAATCAAGATTGCTGGGAGAAATATCAATAGCCTCAGCTATGCAGATGACACCACCCTTATGGCAGAAAGTGAAGAGGAACTAAAAAGCCTCTTGATGAAAGTGAAAGTGGAGAGTGAAAAAGTTGGCTTAAAGTTCAACATTCAGAAAATGAAGATCATGGCATCTGGTCCCATCACTTCGTGGGAAATATATGGGAAAACAGTGGAAACAGTGTCAGACTTTATTTTGCGGAGCTCCAAAATCACTGCAGATGGTGATTGCTGCCATGAAATTAAAAGACGCTTACTCTTTGGAAGGAAAGTTATGACCAACCTAGATAGCATATTCAAAAGCAGAGACATTACTTTGCCAACTAAGGTCCGTCTAGTCAGGGCTATCGTTTTTCCAGTAGTCACGTATGGATGTGAGAGTTGGACTGTGAAGAAGGCTGAGCGCCGAAGAATGATGCTTTTGAACTGTGGTGTTGGAGAAGACTCTCGAGAGTCCCGTGGACTGCAAGGAGATCCAACCAGTCCATTCTGAAGGAGATCAACCCTGGGATTTCTTTGGAAGAAATGATGCTAAAGCTGAAACTCCAGTACTTTGGCCATTTCATGCGAAGAGTTTACTCATTGGAAAAGACTTTGATGCTGGGAGGGATTGGGGGCAGGAGGAGAAGGGGATGACAGAGGATGAGATGACTGGATTGCATCATGGACTTGATGGACGTGAGTCTGAGTGAACTCCGGGAGTTGATGATGGACAGGGAGGCCTGGTGTGCTGAGATTCATGGGGTTGCAAAGAGTCAGACACGACTAAGCAACTGAACTGAACTGAACTGAATCACTGCAAGATAATTTACAATAGCTAAGATATAGAAACAACTTAAATGCCCATCAAGAGAGGAATGGATAAAGATAATGTTGTATGTGTGTGTGTGTGCATGTGCACGCACACACACACACACATACACACACACTGGAAATTAGCCATAAAAGAATGAAATCTTGCAGTTTGAAACAACATGGATGGACTTAGAGGGTATTATCTTAAGTGAAATATCATAGAGGGACACATGCTCTATGATTTCACCTATATATGGAACCTAAAAACCAAAACAAATGAACAAACATGACTAAACAGAAAGAGAGTCATGGATACAGAGAACAAACAGGTGGTTGCCAGAGGAGAGTGAGTAGGGGGGAGGAGAGAAATGAGTAAGGGAGATTAAGAGGTACAAACTTCCCATTGCAAAATAAATGAGTCACAGGTATGAAATGTACAGTGTAGGGAATATAGTCAATAATTACATCTGTATGGTGACAGATGGCACTTAGACTTATCATGGTGATTATTTTTAAATGTATAAAAGTACTGAACTACTATGTCATGTATCAGGGAATAACATAGTATTATTCTTCAAAAATAAACACAAAAACAACAGCAAAAAAACTGGAAAAAGAGATCAGATTTGTGGTCACTAGAGGTGAGGGGTGAGGGAAAGATGGAGGAAGATTGTCAAAAAATACAAACTTTCAGTTGTAAGATAAATAATTACTAGTAAAGTAATTCACAACAAGATAAGTGTAATTAACACTGCTATACTTTATGTATGAAAGTTGTTGAGAGAGTAAATCCTGAGTTCTCATCACAAGGAAATATATATTTTTTCTATTTCTTTAATATTGTATCCATATAAAATTATGAATGTTTAGTAACTTGATTGTGGTAACTATTTCATGAGGTATGTAAGTCAAGTCATTATGCTGTACACCTTAAGCTTATACAATGTGTATATCAAGTATGTCTCAATAAAACTGGAAGAAAAAATATACATATTTATAAGGATAACAAAAAATATACATATTTACAAGGATAACATTAACATCCACTAGAATGGTTATTACCAAGCCAAACAAAATCAAAAACCCAGAAAAGAAGCAGTGTTGGGAGGATGTGGAGAAACTGGAACTCTGTGCAATTTTGAACTTTCTTAATTCTCCAAATCATCCATTCTTGCTTTTCCTTCTACTCAATATTGTGTGCCCTTCTCCCATCTTTTAGCCAGAATGAAACCTATTAAAATTTTCAAGATTTGACTTAGTTGCTGTTCTCTCCAGGGAAATGTCTAAATATCACCCATACCAGACCTTGCTGCTTTTGCTTTATTTCCCAAATACTCAAGGATTACTATCAGTGGACTTACCACTTTACACTGTAATAATTATTTTGTCTCCAGAGGCTCCTCAAAGACTAGATTCACATTAGATGTAACTTTTTACACCTAACTTAGAATGTTCTCAATAAAGTTTGTTGCAATAAAGTATATTTTAATTAAATAAGAAGAGAATCTTCTCAGTGGAAATAACGAGTTGAAGGAGAAAATAAAAACGGCTTTAAAGGGAATGTTCTTGCACTGTTGGCAGGAATGTAAATTGATACAGCCACTAAGGAAGACAGTATGGAGTTTCCTTAAAAAACTAGGAATAAAACCACCATATGACCCAGCAATACCACTCCTAGGCATATACTCTGAGGAAACCAGGGTTGAAAAAGACACATGTATCCCATTGTTCATTGCAGCACTATTTACAATAGCTAGAACATGGAAGCAACCTAGATGTCCATGGACAGATGAATGGATAAAGAAGTTGTGGTACATGTATATAGTGGAATATTACTCATCCATAGAAAGGAACACATTTGAGTCAGTTCTGATGAGGTGGATGAACCTAGAACCTATTATACAGAGCGAAGTGTGTCAGAAAGAAAAAGATAAATATTGTATTATAAGGCACATACAGAATCTCGAAAAATGGTTCTGAAGAATTTGTTTACAGGACAGCAATGGAGAAACAGATAGAGAGAATAGACTTATAGACATGGGGAGAGGGGAGGAGAGAGTGAGATGTATGGAAAGAGCACCGTTGAAACTTACATTATCATATGTAAAATAGATAGCCAACAGCTATTTGCTGTATGGCTCAGGAAACTCAGATAGGGGCTCTGTATCAAACTAGACAGGTAAGATGGGGAGGGAGAAGAGTGGGAGTTTCAAAAGGGAGGGGATATATGTATAGCTATGGCTGATTATGTTGAGGTTTGAGAGAAAACACAAAATTCTGTAAAGAATTTATCCTTAAATAATAACAATAATAAAGAATATGCTGAATGACCTAGGAGAGAAATTGCTAAAATTGCACAAAATCAAGGTGGAAAGATGTGTTAAATCAATTGATACCTCTTTATAGAAAGTTCCTGAAACTTCTGAAGCTTTTTTATTTTTATAAAAATAAGAAACCCACGACAAGAGATGAGCACATTAAAAAAAAAAGTTTTAAAATTTTCTGTATATTTTTAACTTGTATCTATTAGTACAATGAGATTCTCTGGGCAGGAGATGCACAAAGCTGTGGTCTTGGGAGCATGGATTCGTCAGCATAGTCAATTCAGGCACACAATGAAACAAGCCATTTTTTTTTTGAGCTTTAAGGAAGTTTCAATTTAAAAAGAAGTTGCATATATTACTTACTTTGTCTTTTTATTGTTCATATTGACAAATTTGACTTAGGGATTTCTTGAGAAAGAAAGAAAAGTGAAATACACATTTTAGATGCATTTTCTAAACAAGACATATAAACATTCAAGTATATTATATGTATTTTTTATTTGGGAAAAAAAAGGCTTAATCCACTTAACAATAGAGATATATCTATTTCAGTTAAGTTCAGTTCAGTCACTCAGTCGTGTCTGACTCTTTGCAACCCCATGAACAGCAGCATGCCAGGCCTCCCTGTCCATCACCAACTCCCAGAGTCCACCCAAACCCATGTCCATTGTGTCTGTGATGCCATCCAACCATCTCATCCTCTATCGTCCCCTTCTCCTCCTGCCCTCAATCTTTCCCAGCATCAGGGTCTTTTTCAAATGAGTCAGCTCTTCGCATCAGGTGGCCAAAGTATTGGAGTTTCAGCTTCAACATCAGTCCTTCCAATGAACACTCAGGACTGATCTCCTTTAGGATGGATTGGTTGGATCTCCTTGCAGTCCAAGGAACTCTCAAGAGTATTATCCAACACCAGTTCAAAAGCATCAATTCTTCAGTGCTCAGGTTTCTTTCTAGTCCAACTCTCACATCCATACATGACTACTGGAAAAATCATAGCTTTGACTAGATGGACCTTTGTTGGCAAAGTAATGTCTCTGTTTTTGAATATGCTGTAAGGTTGGTCATAGCTTTTCTTCCAAGAAACAAGTGTCTTTTAATTTCATGGCTGCAGTCACCATCTGCAGTGATTTTGGAGCCCCCCCCCAAATAAAGTCAGCCACTGTTTCCACTGTTTCCACATCTATTTGTCATGAAGTGATGGGACCAGATACCATGATCTTAGTTTTCTGAATGTTGCGCTTTAAGCCAACTTTCTCACTCTCCTCTTTCACTTTCATCAAGAGGCCCTTTAGTTCTTCTTCACTTTCTGCCATAAGGGTGGTGTCATCTGCATATCTCAAGTTATTGATATTCCTCCTGGCAATCTTGATTCCAGCTTGTGTTTCTTCCAGCCCAACATTTCTCATCATGTACCCTGCATAGAAGTTAATAAGCATGGTGACAATATACAGCCTTGACGTACTCCTTTTCCTATTTGGAACCAGTCATATCTATTTCAGCTCTTTATAAATTCCACAATATAGGAATTGCATATGTATTTTATAAGCACACATATTTTATTAATAATATTCTAGAGAAAACCATTTCTAAGCAGTCAGAAAATTAAAGGGCCAAATTTCTTTTGATTAAACAATGTTTTTCATGTGGACATTTGCCTCTAATGTTGAGTCTCTGAATGTGTTATTCAGATTAATATAAGCTTCCTTGGTGTTAGCCATGTTACAGATCTAGCCCCTGATGTCTAGGGTCTTATTTGTTTGTAGATTTGACAGAAAATGAATCAAGCAATTCAAAGTGATAAGAACACTATGGGGGATAAGTATAGAATCTTAGTAAAACACTGAGTGACTGGCATGTAATTCAGACATGGGTATTCAGAAGAGACAAAAAAAAAAAGTGCTATGTAAGCTGAGATTAAAAGGTCAAGTAGGAAAGAAGCATTTTCATCATGTGAAGTTCTCACAGGAAAAAGGAAAGTATAGAAGTGGGTTCTGGGTGGAGGAATGGTTCACACACAGAGAGAAGAAAACATGACACCACTATGAATAATTCAAGACACTGGGGTGAACATAGAGCCTCTTCACATCATAAATTTGATGATGAAGCATCTTGGAGACCTACTAATAATTTCAACTTTCTATTTCATATTCAGAGAACAATATGAAACTTTAGAAGGAAGAAATTTTTACAAAGGATGAGTGAGAGAATATCTTTACCTTTTAGCACAATTACCCACAAAAAATCTGGATTAGAGGCAGGGAGACCAGTAAGAAAGTGTTTTCAGTATTTGAAGAAGAAATGATGATGACTTGAGTTCTTTCAGGAAGAACAGTTAACAGGATTTATTGATTAATTGGTTATTGTGGGTGGGGATGCTAACTAAAACCATTCTTGATAGATGTTGGTTCCCATAAGACATGCTTCCTGTTGACTAGAACAGAAGTTTTATTCATAATGTGATTAAACTATCTATAATCCAGGAGATTATAGATTTTCATTATAGGGGACTGGAATTCAAAAGTAGGAAGTCAAGAAACACCTGGAGTACCAGGCAAATTTGACCCCGGAGTACAGAATGAAGCAGGGCAAAGTCTCATAGAGTTTTGCCAAGAGAACACACTGATCATAGCAAACACCCTCTTCCAACAATACAAGAGAAGACTCTACACATGGACTTCACCAGACAGTCAATGCTAAATTCAGACTGATTATATTCTTTGCAGCCAAAGATGGAGAAGCTCTATACAGTCAGCAAAAACAAGATGGGGAGCTGACTGTGGCTCAGATCATGAACTCCTTATTGCCAAATTCAGACTTAAATTGAAGAAAGTAGGGAAAACCACTAGACCATTCAGGTATGACCTAAATCAAATTGCTTATGATTATACAGTGGAAGTGGGAAATAGATTTAAGGGACTAGATCTGATAGATTACCTGATGAACTGTGGATGGAGGTTCATGACATTGTATGGGAGACAGGGAGCAAGACCATCCCCAAGAAAAAGAAATGCAAAAAAGCAAAATGGCTGTTGAGGAGACCTTATAAATAGCTGTGAAAAGAAGAGAAGCAAAAAGCAAAGTAGAGAAGGAAAGATATAAGCATCTGAATGCAGAGTTCCAAAGAATAGCAAGGAGAGATAAGAAAGCCTTCCTCAGTGATCACTGCAAAGAAATAGAGGAAAACCATACAATAGGAAAGACTAGAGATTTCTTCAAGAAAATATACCAAGGGAACATTTCACACAAAGGTGGGCTCAATAAAGGGCAGAAATTATATTGACCTAACAGAAGCAGAAGATATTAAAAAGAGGTGGCAAGAATACACAAAAGAACTGAACAAAAAAAAGATCTGAATGACCCAGATCATCACGATGGTGTGATCACTCACCTAGAGCCAGACATCCTGGAATGTGAAGTCAAGTGGCCCTTAGGAAGCATCACTATGAACAAAGCTGGTGGAGGTGATAGAATTCCAGCTGAGCTCTTTCAAATCCTAAAAGATGATGCTGTGAAAGTGCTGCACTCAATATGCCAGCATATCTGGAAAACAGCAGTGGCCACAGAACTGGAAAAGGTCAATTTTCATTCCAATCCCAAAGAAAGGCAATGCCAAAGAATGTTCAAACTACCATACAATTGCACTCATCTCACACGCTAGTAAATTAATGCTCAAAATTCTCCAAGCCAGGCTTCAACAATACGTGAACTGTGAACTGCCAGATGTTCAAGCTGGTTTTAGAAGAGGCAGAGGAACCAGAGATCAAATTGCTAACATCTGCTGGATCATTGAAAAAGCAAGAGAGTTCCAGAGAAACTTTTATTTCTGCTTTATTGACTATGCCAAAGACTTTGACTGTGTGGATCACAATAAACTGTGGAAAATTCTGAAATAGATGCAAATACTAGACCACCTAGAGGAATCTGTATGGAGGTTAGGAAGCAACAGTTAGAAGTGGACATGGAACAATAGACTGGTTCCAAATAGGAAAAGGAGTACATGAAGGCTGTATATTGTCACCTTGCTTATTTAACTTCTATGCAGACTTCATCAAGAGAAACACTGGATTGGATGAAGCAAAAGCTGAAATCAAGATTGCTGGGAGATACATCAGTAACCTCAGATATGCAGATGACACCACCCTTATGGAAGAAAGTTTAAAAGAACTAAACAGCCTCTTGATGAAAGTGAAAGAGGAGAGTGAGAAAGTTGGCTTAAAGCGCAACATTCAGAAAACTAAGATCATGGCATCTGGTCCCATCACTTCATGGCAAATAGATGTGGAAACAGTGGAAACAGTGTCAGACTTTATTTTTGGGGGCTCCCAAATCACTGAAGATGGTGACTGCAGCCATGAAATTTAAAGGACTTACTCCTTGAAAGAAAAGCTATGACCAACCTTACAGCATATTCAAAAGCAAAGACATTACTTTGCCAACAAAGCTATGGCTTTTCCAGTAGTCATGTATGGATGTTAGTGTTGGACTATAAGGAAAGCTGAGCACAGAAGAATTGATGCTTTTGAACTGTGGTGGTGGAGAAGATTCTTGAGAGTCCCTTGGACTGCAAAGGGACTGCAAATCATCATAAAGGATATTAGTCCTGAGTGTCCATTGGAAGGACTGATGTTGAAGCTGAAAATCCAGTACTTTGGCCACCTAATGTGAAGAGCTGACCCATTTGGAAAGACCCGGATGCTAGGAAAGATTGAGGTCAGAGGAGAAGGGGAAGACAGAGGATGAGATGGTTGGATGGCATCACTGACTCGATGGACATGAGTTTGGGTAAACTCTGGGAATTGGTAATGGACAGGGAGGCCTGGTGTGCTGCAATCCATGAGGTCACAAAGAGTCAGACACGACTGAGCGACTGAACTGAACAGAACTGAATCCAGGAGAAGGATCTTGCAGAGAACGGCCTTATCAGTAGAATAAGCTGACTCCACCTTCAGTTCAGTTTGGTTCAGTGACTCAGTCATGTCTGACTCTTTGTGACCACATGAATCACAGCACGCCAGGCCTCCCTGTCCATCACCAACTCCCGCAGTTCACTCAAACTCATGTCCATCGAGTCGGTGATGCCATTCAGCCATCTCATCCTCTGTCGTCCCCTTCTCCTCCTGCCCTCAATCCCTTCCAGCATCAGGGTCTTTTCCAATGAGTCAACTCTTTGCATGAGGTGGCCAAAGTATTGGAGTTTCAGCCTCAGCATCAGTCCTTCCAATGAACACCCAGGACTGGTCTCCTTTAGGATGGACTTGTTGGATCTCCTTGCCGTCCAAGGGACTCTCAAGAGTCTTCTCCAACACCACAGTTCAAAAGCATCCATTCTTCAGCACTCAGCTTTCTTCACAGTCCAACTCTCACATCCGTACATGACTACTGGAAAAACCATAGCCTTGACTAGACGGACCTTTGTTGGCAAAGTAATGTCTCTACTTTTCAATATGCCTGAGAACAAGTGGAACAGGGAAAAGACACACAAGAATGTGTAAGTCTCATACGCTGGTGGTTCTAATGACATTAATTTCATCAGTGCTGTTGAGGGCCGAGGACACTTGGTACAAATTCACAGTGGATTAGTAGCTATGCATGTGGTTTTGGACTTCAGCATGACAGTGAGGTCATTACTGTTAGGACATTCTAAAGCAATAGAAAATGGGAAAATGTGCATTTCAATTTATAATTAGCTGTATTTGAATAAAGACTGTTGGAAGTACTTGTAATTTGAGAAAATTCTTGAGAGAAAAGGGGAAAACTAAAGACAGAAGATATAAACTCAAAAGCAATTTGTTCAAATGAAGTAAGACTCAACAAAAGAAAAAAAATAGGTTAATACATTCTTATATTGAATTTCCATTGCTTTTGCATGGCAGTGCATCCTGTATAGTAGTTTGATTTTTCTTCAGTATGTATAAAAGGAAAGGAAGAGAAAATAAATTGCCTCATTAAAAAAATTTCTGCTACTCCATCTCTTAGTGAACTGCTAAAATGTAAACCCACCCAAACCAAACCAAGCTAAAACAAGCCTTTGAAATTCTGTTATAGCCACACATGTAAACCCATTTTTTTCAAGATGAAATATTCTACACTTCATATATTATTTCCTACTACCTAAAATCTGAAAATAAAAAAATGTGATCCCACAAAAAATGACCTTCAAGCTTAAATTTATTTCATTTTAGATTAATTTAGTTTACATTTTTATTGCAAAATATAAACATATACAGAGAAGAAACATGAAAGAAAAATGTTCAATTCTATGATCTATTACAGCATGAGCATACTGTAAACATGATCTAGGGAGAAACGGAAAATTGCCAGGACCTAGAAGCACTTTTTATCTCACCATTCCTTACTTCTTCCTCCCCTAAATTTCCATATTATAATTTTATGATAATCACATCTATACATATTCTTATATATAGTTATACCACACATATATGCGTCTTTCAATAATGTAGTTTAGTGCCAGGTTTTTTATATTTATGTAAATGGAGTCATTGAGTATGCATTGCTTTAGTCTGGAGTCTTTCATTCCACATTATATTGGCAAATCCATTCACAGTGTTGTTTGTAGTTGTATGTTCATATAATTCATAATTGAGTGGATATACCTGAATTTGATGTAGTTTGGGGTTATTAGAAACAATGCTGCTGTAACATCCTGCACAAATCTCCTGGGGTGCATGCACTGATATCCATTGCAGGTATAGATGGAGTGAAACTGTTCAGTCAAATTGTGTGTAAGTTCAATTTTAGTGACTAATACCAATTTTCTAACGGGTTATACATATTTGCACTTGATCATCAGGTTATGAGCATTCCATTTGCTCTATCTTCTCACCAACACTTGTGACTACTAGTCATTTCCTTTTCAGCAGTTTTTATTGGTATGTAGCAGTTTTTATTTATTATTTTTTTTTTTGGTGTTTGTTGGTTTTTATTATTTTTATTTATTTATTTTTCACTTGTGGGAATATCAGTTCCCTGACCAGGGATTGAATATGGGCTACAGCAGTGAAATCTGGATTATATCCAATAGACCACCAGGGAATTCCCTCTCATTTTGGTTTTATTTGCATTTTCCTGATTACTAAGATAACTGAGCACTTTTCAAGTTTATTAACTACTTTGGATTTTCCCTTTTTTGAAGTGCCTATTCAAATCCCTTGCCTATTTCTCTATTGAGATGTCCTTCTCTTATTGATTTGTTGGTGTCTTCTTATGGATTTTGTTCTGAGCCCTTTGTCATGTGCATGTGTTACTTATACTGTGTCCCAGTGTGTGGCTCACCTCTTTGCCCTTTTAATAGTAACTTTGGATAAAGAGAAGTTTTGGGTCTTAATATAATCCATTTAATAAATCTTTTCCTTTATAATTAGTGCATATTTTGCCATTTGAAAAGTTTTTCTGTACTTTAAGGCTAGGAAAATATTCTCTTAATGTATCTTCTAGAATGTTTGTCATTATTCACTTTTCACATTTAGATAAAACATCTATCTGGAATTTATCTTGCTCAGATGGTAAAGCGTCTGTCTACAATGCGGGAGACCTGGGTTTGATCCCTGGGTCGAGAAGATTCCCTAGAGAAGGAAATGGCAACCCACTCCAGTACTCTTGCCTAGAAAATCCCATGGACAGAGGAGCCTGGTTCAGGCTACTGTCCATGGGGTCGCAAAGAGTCAGACATGACTGAGCAACTTCACTTCACTTATGAGGTAGAAGATAACTTCCATTTTTATAATTGATATTCAGCTTGTTCCAGTACATGTCATTCTCTCTACTCTGCAGAGTTAGCCTTCTCATTAATCAACAGTCTGTATGTGCATGTCCCTTTCCATGATTGTAATTCATTGCCTTCATATATTCTTGCTCCAGTAACTATTTTAATTACACATTATTATCATTTTACATACAGCCAATATTCATTTAGACTTATCCACATTCTTGCCCTTTCAATTGCTCTCTGTTCCATTCTGCATCCCAAACTTCTGTCTGAACTAATTTTTCTTCTGCCTGATAATTACCTTTTAGTACAAGTCCTCTGGAGAGAAATTCTCTCAGTTTCCATTTATCTGAAAAATATTTATTTCTCCTTCAATCTTGAGGTATATTTTTGTTAGGTATAGAATTCTTGGGCTTCCCTTGTGGCTCAGCTGGTCAAGAATCCGCCTGCAATGCAGGAGATCTGGGTTTGATCTCTGGGTTGGGAAGATCCCCTGGAGAATGGAAAGGCTTCTCACTCCAGTATTCTGGTCTGGAGAATTCCGTGGACTGTATAGTCCATGTGGTTGCAAAGAGTCAGACATGACTGAGTGCCTTTCACTTTCACTTTTATAGAATTCTAGTTAGCAGTTTTCATTCTTAGCTCCATAGATATGCCACCTTCTTGTTTTTATTTTTGGTCTATTGAGAAGGTGATTCTCTGTTTCTCCACTGAAGAGAGTCTGTCTTACTTCTTATTTTTTTTAAGGAGGAAAGATTCAGTGAGTTTGCTATAATACACCTGGTATAAATTTCTGTTATACTCCTTAGTGTTCATAGGGATTCTGAAAAATTCTCAGCAGCAATTATTTGTTCAATTATTTCCTCTTTCCATATTTTCTTTCCTCTATGCCTGATGTTTTGAACACTGATGTATTAGAATTCTCACTGTTATTTCTAAATCTTGTGTCTATTATTGTATATGTATATATTCTCTTTCTTTCTCTAATTTATTCTAACTCTTTTAAAATTTTATAGTATTAAGTCTACCTTTAGCTTGGTCCAATCTGTTGCTATATCTGTGCATTAATTTTCTAATCTTGGTAAATGTTATTTAAATTCCAAAGTTTCCATTTCTTTTAACTTGCAGTTCAGTTCTCAATCTTGTCCCTTATCTGTCTGAACATAGAATATATAGTTATTTTACAGTCTGTGTCTTATATCATCAAATACCATCAGTATCTGGAGACTTTCTGGATCTGTTTCTTGCTTTTGTTTCTACTGATTTCCCTGATTGAGTTATTTTTTTCCTAGTGTAATTTTCCTAGTTTCCTAGTTACTTTTCATTGTGTGCTAGAAGTTAATTTTGCAATATTGTATATAGGAGTAATTTGAGACTTAATATAGTATTGTCTTTCTCCAGAGAGGATTAACATTTGCGTTTGCCATGTCCCAGGATAGTGCTAGCAATCTGAAATTCATCCAGTCTTAAAGCTCTATTTCAGCCACTGTGAAGTTATCTTTCTTTTTAGTTCATCTTACAGTAAAGCCAAACCAAAGAAAGAAGAATCATCAAGACCCCATTAGGGTGACAAGCCTTACCTCCTATAACTGATCTCTGGTTTTGCTAGCTTGCTAGAAGTTTACCTCTGCCTCACAGCTGCCCCATCCAGAATCAGGAAATGTCACTAGGGAAGAAAAAAAAAAGGCCTCAAATGTTAGACTTACTTTTCCAGGCTCCTACACTCTCCCAGATTCTATCCCAATAATTTTTTATTATCTAAATGGCAACCCACTCCACTACTCTTGCCTAGAGAATCCTGTGGACAGAGGAACCTGGTGGGCTGCTGTCCATGGGGTCGCACAGAGTCGGACATGACTGAAGCGACTTAGCATGCATGCATGCATTGGAGAAGGAAATGGCAACCCACTCTAGTATTCTTGCCTGGAGAATCCCAGGGACAGAGGAGCCTGGTTGGCTGCTGTCTATGCGGTTGCACAGAGTCGGACACGACTGAAGCGACTTAGCAGCAGTAGCAGCAGACTTCCTATTCCTTTAAACTTATCTCCAAAAATATTTTGTCTCATTTTCTATTTTTCTTTATGTTGAAGAGTTGGTTGGAATTACCTATATTGGAGCAGAGTGGTTTTTCTAAGCATGAACTAATTACTTGATCTTTTTAAGAAAAACAAATATATTAAGATGTAAAGTGACTAATATGTATTAACTTAATTCAAAACTGTGTGGATCACAATAAACTGTGGAAAATTCTGAGAGAAATGGGAATACCAGACCACCTGACCTGCCTCTTGAGAAATCTGTATGCAGGTCAGGAAGCAACAGTTAGAACCGGACATGCAACAACAGACTGGTTCCAAATAGGAAAAGGAGTACGTCAGGGCTGTATATTGTCACCCTGCTTATTTAACTTCTATGCAGAGGACATCATGAGAAACGCTGGACTGGAAAAAGCACAAGCTGGAATCAAGATTGCTGGGAGAAATATCAATAACCTCAGATATGGAGATGACACCACCCTTGTGGCAAAAAGTGAAGAGGAACTAAAAAGCCTCTTGATGAAAGTGAAAGTGGAGAGTGAAAAAGTTGGCTTAAAACTCAACATTCAGAAAACAAAGATCATGGCATCTGGTCCCATCACTTCATGGGAACTAGATGGGGAAACAGTGGAAATAGTGTCAGACTTTATTTTTGTGGGCTCCAAAATCACTGCAGATGGTGACTGCAGCCATGAAATTAAAAGACACTTACTCCTTGGAAGAAAAGTTATGACCAACCTAGATAGCATATACAAAAGCAGAGACATTATTTTGCCAACTAAGGTCCGTCTAGTCAAGGCTATGGTTTTTCCAGTAGTCATATATGGATGTGAGAGTTGGACTGTGAAGAAGGCTGAGCACTGAAGAATTGATGCGTTTGAACTGTGGTGTTGGAGAAGACTCTTGAGAGTCCCTTGGACTGCAAGGAGATCCAACGAGTCCATTCTGAAGGAGATCAGCCCTGGGATTTCTTTGGAAGGAATGATGCTAAAGCTGAAACTCCAATACTTTGGCCACCTGATGTGAAGAGTTGACTCACTGGAAAAGACTCTGATGCTGGGAGGGATTAGGGGCAGGAGGAGAAGGGGACGACAGAGGATGAGATGGCTGAATGGCATCACGGACTCGATGGACATGAGTCTGAGTGAACTGCGGGAGTTGGTGATGGACAGGGAGGCCTGGTGTGCTGTGATTCAGGGGTCACAAAGAGTCGGACATGACTGAGTCACTGAACTGAACTGAACTGAGGGGAGTAGTATAGATATTTGGGGAGAGATAAAGTATGAAGTTTTTTTATTCTGATCTAATCATAATTCACTGTCTTTTTTTTTTTTTTTTAATTAAAGTTACTAACCTTGGAGGAGAGGCAGCTGCATGGAGCTGGAGCAGCTAATGAGATACCCCATGTCCAAGGTCAGAGAAGCCCCAGCAAGACTGTAGGAGGGGTGAAATCGCATTTAAAATCAAACCCTATACCCACCAGAAATGCTCAGAGGGCTCAAACAAACCTTGTGCACACCAGGTCCCAGAGACCCCACAGAGACTGAGACAGAACTCTGTTTGAGTGTCTCTTGAAGAGGTACAGGTCAACAGTGGACTTCCACAGGGGCAGGGACTCTGGGTGCAGTAGACCTGGGTATGGCATAAGCCTTCTTGGAGGAGGTTGCCATTAACCACACCATAGAGCCAGAACTTACATAGGACTGGGGAAACAGACTCTTGGAGGGCACAAACAGAACCTTGTGATCACCAGGACACAGGAGGAAGGAGCAGTGACCCCACAAGAGACTGACCCAGACTCACCCATAAGTGTCCAGCAGTCTCCAGTAGAGGCATGGGTCTGTGCTGGTCTGCTGCAGGGTGGGGCATTGAGGGTAGCAGTCCTTGCAAGGGGACCTTTTGAAGGAGGTCACCATTATCTTTATTACCTCCACCATAGTTTGGCCCCCGGTCAAATAACAGGGAGGGAATACAGTCCCACCCATCAACAGAAAATTGGATTAAAGATTTACTGAGCATGGCCCTGCCCATCAGAACAAGAACCAGTTTTCCCTTCAGTCAGTCTCTGCCATCAGGAAGCTTCCATAAGCCTCTTATCCTTCTCCATCAGAGGGTGGACAGACTGAAAACCACAATCACAGAAAACAAACCAATCTGATCACAAGGGCCACAGCCTTGTCTAACCCAATGAAACTATGAACCATGCTGTGTCGGGCCACCCAAAATGGACAGGTCATGGTGGACAGTTCTGACAAAACATGGTCCACTGGAGAAGGGAATGGCAAACCACTTCAGTATTCTTGCCTTGAGAACCCCATGAACAGTACGAAAAGGCAAAAAGATAGGACACAAATGATGAACTCCCTGGGTCATTAGGTGCCCAATATGCTACTGAATATAAATGGAGAAATAACTCCAGAAAGAATGAACAGATGGAGCCAAAGCAAAAACAATACCCAGGTGTAGATGTGACTGGTAATGGAAGTAAAGTCCAATGCTGTAAAGAGCAATACTGCATAGGAACCTGGAATGTTAGGTCTATGAATCAAGGCAAATTGGAAGTGGTAAAGCAGGAGAGGGCAAGACTAAACGTCGACATTTTAGGAATCTGCAAAATAAAATGGACTGAAATGGGGGAATTTAACTCAAATGACCATTATATCTACTACTGTGGGCAAGAATCCCTTAGAAGAAATGGAGTAACCATCATAGTCAACGAAAGAGTCCAAAATGCAGTACTTGCATGCAGTCTCAAAAATGACAGAATGACCTCTGTTCATTTCCAGGGCAAACCATTCAATATCACAGAAATCCAAGTCTATGTGTTGACCAGTAATGCAGAAGAAGCTGAAGTTGAACGGTTCTAAGAACTACAAGACCTTATAGAACTATCACCCAAAAGAGCTGTCCTTTTCAATATAGGGGACAGGAATGCAAAAGAAGGAAGTCAAGAAATACCTGGTGTAACAGGCAAGTTTGGCCTTGGAATATGGAATGAAGCAGGGCAAAGGCTAATAGAGTTTTGCTAAGAGAACCCACTGGTCATAGCAAACACCCTCTTCCAACAACACATGAGAAGACTCTACACATGAACATCACCAGGTGGTCAATACTAAAATCAGATTGATTATATTCTTTGCAGCCAAAGATGGAGAAGCTCTATACAGTCAGCAAAAACAAGACTGGGAGGTGACTGTGACTCAGAACAAGTCCTTATTGTCAAATTCAGACTTAAATGGAAGAAAGTAGGGAAAACCGCTAGACCATTCAGGTATGACCTAAATCAAATCCCTTATGGTTATACAGCAGATGTGACAGATTCAAGGGATTAGATCTGAGAGAGTGCCTGAAGAACTATGGGTGAAGGTTCATTACATTGTATAGTGATCAAGACCATCCCAAGAGAAAGAAATGAAAAAAGGCACAATGGTTGTCTGAGGACGCCTTACAAATAGCTGTGAAAAGAAGAGAAGCAAAAAGCAAAGGATAAAAGGAAAGATATAAGCATCTGAATGCAGAGTTCCAAAGAATAGCAAAGAGAGATAAGAAAGCCTACCTTTTAGTGATCAATGCAAAGAAATAGAGGAAAACAACAGAATGGGAAAGACTAGAGATCTCGTCAAGAAAATTAGAGATACCAAGGGAATATTTCATGCAAAGATGGGTTCAATAAAGGACAGAAAGGTATTGACCTAACAGAAGCAGAAGATTTTTAAGAAGAAGTGGCAAGAATACAAAGAACTATACAAAAAAGATCTGAATGACCCAGATAATCATGATCGTGTGATCACTCACCTAGAGCCAGACATCCTAGAATGTGAAATCAGGTGGACCTTAGGAAGCATCACTATGAACAAAGCTAGTGAAGGTAATGGAATTCCAGTTGAGCAGTTTCAAATCCTAAAAGATGATGCTGTGAAAGTGCTGCACTCAGCAAATTTGGAAAACTCAGCAGTGGCCACAGGACTGGAAAAGGTCAGTTTTCATTCCAATCCCTAAGAAAGGTAATGCCACAAAATGCGCAAACTACCGCAGAATTGCACTCATCTCACATGTTAGCTAAGTAATGCTCAAAATTCTCCAAGCCAGGCTTCAACAGTACATGAACTGTAAACTTCCAGATGTTCAAGTTGGATTTAGAAGAGGCAAAGGAACCAGAGATCAAATTGCCAACATCTGTTGGATCATCGAAAAAGCGAGAGTTCCAGAAAAGCATCTATTTCTGCTTTATTGACTATGCCAAAGCCTTTAACTGTGTGGATCACCACAAACTATGGAAAATTCTGAAAGAGATGGGAATACCAGACCACCTGACCTGCCTCTTGAGAAACCTGTATGCATGTCAGGAAGCAACAGTTAGAACTGGACATGGAACAAAAGATTGGTTCCAAATCTGGAAAGGAGTACATCAAGGCTGTATATTGTCACCATGCTTATTTAACTTATATGCAGAGTACATCATGAGAAATATTGGATTGGATGAAGCACAAGCTGGAATCGAGATTGCTGGGAGAAATATCAATAACCTCAGATATGCAGATGACACCACCCTTATGGTAGAAAGCAAACAGGAACTAAAGAGTTTCTTGATGAAAGTGAAAGCGGAGAGTGAAAAAGTTGGCTTAAAGGTCAACATTCAGAAAACTAAGATCATGGCATCTGGTCCCATCACTTCTTGGGAAATAGGTGGGGAAACAATGGAAACAGTATCCGACTTTATTTTTGGGGGCTCTAAAATCACTGCAGATGGTGACTGCAGCCATTAAATCAAAAGACACTTGTTCCTTGGAAGAAAATCTTCGACCAACCTAGATAGCATATTGAAAAGCAGAGACCTTTGCCAACAAAGGTCCATCTAGTCAAGTCTATGGTTTTTCCAGCAGTCATATATGGATGAGAGAGTTGGACTGTAAAGAAACCTGAGTGCTGAAGAATTGATACTTTTGAACTGTGGTGTTGGAGAAGACTCTTGAGAGTCCCTTGGACTGCAAGGAGATCCAACCAGTCAATCCTAAAGATATCTGTCTTGAATATTCATTGGAAGGACTGATGCTGAAGCTGAAACTCCAACACTTTGGCCACCTGATGCAAAGAACCGACTCACTGGAAAAGACCCTGTTGCTGAGAATGATTGAAGGTGGGAGGAGAAGGTGAGGACAGAAGATGAGATGGTTGGATGGCTACACCAACTTAGGCATGATTTTGGGTAAGCTTTGGGAGTTGGTGATGGACAGGGAGGCCTGGCGTGCTGTGAATTATTTTATATTTTAGAAATAGAGTAAAGCAAAATTATAATCATTCAATATGGGATTTGAATGTGATATGATCTATACTTAAATAGCATAATGACTTTCATTTTTCTGTCTGGCTATTGGTCAGAAATCCAACGTGAATGGAGAATGGTAAACTATTTTAGAATTTGCTAACTAAATTCTCAATTTTTTCACCTTAGCACGATAATCAGTTTTCTCTGTATTTTCATCTTGTGATATAACTTAACTAGATCAAGGCACAAGCTAGGATATCTAGGCTCATTTGCTTTTTGTTTTTAGAATAAAAACACCAGAGAAAGAGCTGTAGTTTCAGGAGAAGAGTTAGAAAATCATCGACTGGCAGTCTTTCATACTACCTTTTCTCAAATGATATTTTAAATTGTTTAAGAATTCAACACCTAAAGAGTTAAAATGACTGAAGTGATAGGAAGGAGCAGTGACTAACTGACAGCAAGTAATTCATGTTTTATGCAAAAGAGGGTAAACAGTAATGTAGTTTGAAAGGCTACCAGACTCTGTCCAGAATTACATACCAAGAGCTTTGGCTTCTGTCAATGTCGTAGACCAGATACTGTGCAAGATCCTTCCAGGGAGAAAAAAATGAGATTTGCATAAAACATATTAATTGAATCTCTAGGCTTACAGAAAATAATTTTAAAACTAAAGAAACTGCCACTTGGAAATGGAAAATATATTCGGAAAACAGAATCATAAACAATCTCAAAAAGGACTTTGACTTAAAGATATATGCTTATGTTACTGCTACAACTGGGAAACTATATCCTGGGTCAAGGAAAGGGTTGGGAAAATGAATCAAAGATTCTAGGATTAATCCAAGAAATTTTCAAGGGGGATGAAGTTGTCCAAGGCCAATAGTACCTTCATGCTTCTAATAGAAATAAGCATAATTCTTCTCCAAAGGTAAGCACCCTCAATTAAGCCTCCCAATTTTTCATGGATAAAGATAAACCGAATAGAACTCAGAATCAAAGTTCACTAAGCAGATAAGAAAATTAATCACTGTAAATGAATGTCAGTAGAAACCATGAACAATTTACGTGATAGGGATTACCACGTAAGTATTTATAACTATGTGTAGGACTATCTCCCTCTTTACTCTTTTTACTTAGTTTCTTAGACGTCTTGACTCTTCTTGGGTCTTTGCCTTTCTATATAAATTTTAGAATTATTTGTCAAATTATTGAAAAGGAACTGCTTGGGGTTTTTAATCGACTTTATAATTTTGTTAGAGATAATTTAATCTTGAACACGAGATATATTTTTAAGTATTTAGGTATTTTTTCAAAAAGTTTCAACATTTTATCTATTCATGTTCTGTGCATCCTTTGTTAGATTTGTATCTTGCATCTTTTTGTTTTTAATCTGACTAAAAATGATATCTTTTCATGAATTATATTTTATAATATTATCTCCTAGCAAATAATAAGGCAATTCTCTTTGTATATGATCTAATATATAGCTACCAGTCTACAATCTCTTACTATCCTTATATTTTATCTATATGTTCTTGGTTTTCTGTAGATTATCACATCATATGCAAATAGTACAAACATTTTCTTTTTTCCATGTACTTAGAATGTTGAACTTGGCCATATGACTTGTTTTATCCAGTAGGATATTATTGTACATCATGGGGGCAGAGGCTTAAAATATGGATGCACAATTGGGCTTGTCTTCTGAACTCCTATCTTTAGCTCTGAGAAGTCCCTGCCTTGAATAACCATTGGTCCAAAGAAGATGAAAGACATGAGTTGCAGATCTGGATTCAACCCACAGCTTGGAGCAAGCCCAGTCAAGCCCAGACTATATCAGCCAAACCTCAGCAAAGTGAGAAATAAATGCTTATTGTGGCATGTCACTGAGATTATGTGGTTGTTATGGCAGTAGCAGACTGATACAACATTGAACCCTTAGTCATGGGAGAGTACTCCCATGTCAATAAATGTTTCCAACCAACCTTGCAATCTACTTCCCTTTATATTCTGCCTTTTCTAGTCCTACATTCTGAAAAACCACTCTTACATATAGTATCCGGGTTCCTGCCCTTATATGTTTGCCAGGTTTAGGAATCTTTTGTGTAAGCCATTTCCTTCCAAAGCAGAGACTTTATTTTTCCATTTGGGCTATGCAGAGACCTGACTCTATACAATAGGTAATGAAGGGATAGATTGTGAGGAAGGTAAACATTATCTTGCAAGGCACCTGGCTCAGTTAAGACTTTTGCATGAAAGGGAAGGCTGCTTTCCTCTAGTAAAGAGGAAGGGACTTTTGCCATTTATTGGATCAGTTGGTGCTGGGTGTTTAAGATTCTCAGGCTCATCCACCCAAATGTCCTCATTATGGATCCCTGAGTCCTACTCTTTTCCTATTCTTGACTTTGACAGAGAAAACTGTCAAGGCTATACATTGTCTCCTTTGTAGTTTTGTCACCCTTGTCATTAAGCAATGAATTGAAACACAAGAAATGTCTGATATAAGTTCTTACTATGAATTGGCACTTGATTAACTTTCTTCCTGGAGAAGGAAATGGCAACTTACTCCAATATTCTTGCCTAGAAAATCCCATGGACAGAGGAGCCTAGCAGGCTATATAGTCCAGGGAGTCCCAAAGAGTCAGACATGACTGAGCATGCAAACACAACTTTCTTACATGTTTTAATCCATTAAATATTTTTATAATATATATAGCTATTATCTTCATTTAATAAACAAGGAAAACAAAGTATGTAGAGATGGGGTAATTTGTACTAGTTTTCAACCAACAATGGCAGAGACACAATTTGAAGAATTAGGTCTATTTAACTTCAAGCCCATGCAACAGTTTTTGGTATGACCATGGACATGGAAATGAATAAAGTGCCAAAATAGTTTCTTATTTTACAAAGTTACTTTAAAACCAAAAATAGTTTAAATGAAAAAATTTAATTACAGGTGTTTTGAGAAAAATACCACCATTAGAAGTTAAAAGAGCCAGACATTATGAGATATATAACACAGGTTGACAGGAATAGCTATCCACATGGTAGGAAAAGAAATATACATATTTCTATATACATGTACTTATTTAATCTTGCCTATATTTTCCATGTCTGGTAAGTGATTTGGGCTCAGTTCTAGCCCAAATCAAAAATGATTCAAATGGAGATGGCAACTCACTCCAATATTCTTGCGGGGAAAATTCCATGGACAGAGCAGCCTGGCAGGCTACAATCCATGAAGTCACAGAGTCAGACACAACTGAGCGATTAAAACTTTCACTAACTTCCTACCTGTGTTCTGTCTATTGGACCTAGCTCATCAATGTGTGGTACATAGACAACCACCATTAGCATCACCTGACAACTTGTTAGAGATTTAATGTTTCAGTTCCAACTCAGACCTTTTGAATTGGAAGTTGAATTTTAACAAGCTTCCCAGGTAAGTCCTTTGAACATTAAGCTTTCAGAAGCACTGCATCTTTGCATATAATCTTCCTAATGTGTGTATACTAGGAGGACTTAGAATAAGTTTAGCATTGGACCCTCAGGAAATTGATCTTATCTTGAAAAAAAAAATTGATAACAATACCTTAAACTTTCAGTGGTCTTAAAACAAGATCCAAATGGAGCTTAGTTTTATGAAAATTCTGGCTCATTTTGTGTCTATCTGATGGGAATATCAGACCATCTGACCTGCCTCTTGAGAAACCTATATGGGGGTGAGGAAGCAACAGTTAGAACTGGACATGGAACAACAGACTGGTTCCAAATAGGAAAAGGAGTGCATCAAGGCTGTATATTGTCACCCTGCTAATTGAACTTTTATGCAGAGTACATGATGAGAAATGCTGGGCTGGAAGAAGCACAAGCTGGAATCAAGATTGCTGGGAGAAATATCAATAACCTCAGCTATGCAGATGACACCACCCTTATGGCAGAAAGTGAAGAAGAACTAAAGAGCCTCTTGATGAAAGTGAAAGAGGAGAGTGAAAAAGTTGGCTTAAAACTCAACATTCAGAAAACTAAGATCATGGCATCCGGTTCCATCACTTCATGGGAAATAGATGGGGAAACAGTGGAAACAGTGTCAGACTTTTTTGGGGGGGGCTCCAAAATCACTGCAGATGGTGATTGCAGCCATGAAATTAAAAGACACTTACTCCTTGGAAGAAAAGTTATGACCAACCTAGATAGCATATTCAAAAGCAGAGACATTACTTTGCCGACTAAGGTCCATCTAGTCAAGGCTATGGGTTTTCCTGTGGTCATGTATGGATGTGAGAGTTGGACTGTGAACAAAGCTGACCACCGAAGAATTGATGCTTTTGAACTGTGGTACTGGAGAAGACTCTTGAGAGTCCCTTGGACTGCAAGGAGATCCAACCAGTCCATTCTAAAGGAAATCAGTCCTGGGATTTCTTTGGAAGGAATGATGCTAAAGCTGAAACTCCAATACTTTGGCCACCTCATGTGAAGAGTTGACTCATTGGAAAAGACTTTGATGCTGGGAGGGATTGGGGGCAGGAGGAGAAGGCGCCGACAGAGGGTGAGATGGCTGGATGGCATCACCGACTTGATGGACATGAGTTTGAGTAAACTCCAGGAGTTGGTGATGGACAGGGAGGCCTGGTGTGTTGCGATTCATGGGGTCGCAAAGAGTCGGACATGACTGAGTGACTGAACTGAACTGAACTGAGTGTCATTCATCCATATTAGAAAACCTGAAGTTATATGAATAAATTATACTGAAGGATGTCTATTAAGAAGCTCCTGTATGCTGATCATTATTGTAACTAAAACTGAAAAATAAGACATTTTCCATATCCTTAAGGAGCTTTCACTGCAAATGAAAAAACCCAGATGAAACCAAAATAACAGAACAGGGAAAGAAGCAACAAAATGTACATAAAAAGGATCTAGAATAAAAGTAGGCGTACAACGGAGATAGTGTTTCACGGGAGCTGCTAAAGGTGTCAGTGACCAGAGCTCTATGAGTTTAGGTTATAAGGTTTCCTACAAAGGTGAGTCTAGTCAGTGTTTTGAGGAAAGAACAACTGCGGTTCATAAGGAAGAAAATACCAAGGCATTTCATTGAATAGAAATAGCAGAAAATGCTTGGAGATGGGGCCAAAAGAAATATGATTCATATATAGAAATGAAGATATTTGCTTAGAGAACAAAAGATGACCAGAGCTGGGGTCTATATTTGACTGTGCCAAGCATGGAAAAAGAAAAAAGGAATAGCGGAGAAGACAAGGAAGGGATGAGGGGGTGTATACTGTGTGTGTGTATATATATATTTATTAGTCTGGGTTCCCCAAGAAAAATAATCAATAAGATGGAGAGAGAGATTTATTGTGAAGAATTGCCTATGAAATTACAGACTTGGCAAGTCCAAAATTTGCAAGGTAGTCTGGAAGAATAGAGATTCTGGCAAAAGTTGATGTTGTAGTCTTGAATATGAAGGCAAACTGAAGGCAAAATACTTTCCTCCTCTAGGGACCTCAGTCTTCTTTCTTAAGATTGAATGAAACCCTCCTTCATTATGGAGAGTAAGTGCTTTCCTCAAACTATATTGATTTAAATGTTAATTGCATACAACCCACCATATAACAACATCAGGACTGTTGTTTGCAAAAACTGCACAGCATGACGTAGATGAGTTGACGTGAATTAACCATGGCAGCATATACAAAGGCGCTGAAACTGACTAAGGTGTCCTTTAGGCATAGTGGAACTGGGTAATTGTAGCCAACAACACTACCAATATCTGCAGTGCAGGGTGTGGCCAAAGAGGTTGAATTGACTGTTATTACAATTTCCTTCTCCAAGGGATCTTCCCAACCCAGGGATTGAACCCAGGTCTCCCACATTGCAGGTGGATTCTTTAACAGCTGAGCCACAAGAGAAGCCCAAGAATACTGGAGCAAGTAGCCTTGCTACCCCTTCTCCAGAGGATCTTCCCGACCCAAGAATCGAACTGGGGTCTCCTGCACTGCAGGTGGATTCTTTACCAACTGAGCTATCAGGGAAACCCCTTACATAATTAGAAAAGGTTTCAAACTGAATTTTTACCATTAGGCTCATATTAATAAGTATTCAGTGTCAAAATCACAGAAGACATGGCATCCCCTATGTTACTCTGCAAAATTGGAGTTCTTTATTCAGTTCTGGACACCATCCTTTGAATGAAGTAGAGTTCATCCAGAGTAGAATGTACAAAATAGTTCACTCTTGAAATAAGAGGATTTAGATTGATTGTTAAGATTACACAAGAGGTAGTTAAACTTAATGTTGCTCCAGAGTACTTTTTAGGCTGCAAGGATAAGAAGAATATCATATAGGGAGAACTTCATGGCAAGCAGAACTGCACAGTGCTGAGCCATCTGTCTAGAAAAGCATTCCTGGAGGCACTGAGCAGAATCTGGCTTCCACTCTCACAGAGGTAGCACGGAGGAGATTCTTAGGTAGGATTTTAGGTCATTGATTCTGCCTCTAAGATGCTGCCTCTAAAAGCTGTTCTTTCTTAGTCCTTTTGCTGGCAGTTCCTTGGCTAAATAAATAGAGTAAGAACTACATAAAAAGGAATCAGAAAACTTCGGTGGCATTTATCTGTTCTTTGAATCCCAGTGTTTGCTTTTAGAAAAGCAGTTAGTAAAGACAGTAGAGTGGTGAACTTATGGGTCATTTTTATTTTCTTTATGCTTTCCTGTATTTTCCAAAATTTCTACAATGAATGAGTATTAATGTTATTTTTAACAAAGCAAAGGGAGTGGGTGCAAGGCTACAGTCTACTTTATGTTGACCACAAATGAGCCTGTGTATAGAAACTTTCCAGCCCTTAGAATAAAGCAGGGGTCTGTGAGACAGCAGCTGGGAGAAAAGAGGAGCCAGAACTTTGCATAACCTCTTATTTTTTTAAAAAAGTCTCATCGTGGTTTTGACCAGTATTTTTTAGCCTACAGCTATTCTAGGCCTCCTATTTTCTAGTAGATTTATAACACCAAAATTAACATGTGATTTTGCTTTCCTTTCTTAAGTTGAAAATGTCCAAAACTCAATGTCTCAGGGTGTGTCAAAGAAGTAAAACTAGAGGGTGGTAGAGATGCTGCTCAATGTTCCCTTTTCTGTGATAGGACAGTGATTTAAGGCACTAAGGAGGGTCTAGCCTGTGAAGACTTCAGTGAAGTATAGTTGGGATATGGAACTTAACAGAGTAGAAAGGTTCTAGAGGAAGGAAGATCCCTCACTCGTGCATGTTTTTTCCCAGTTGGAAAGATCACCAACCAGGTATGGGAACACACTTGGAGGAACCAAACAGGCTGTATTCTTAGTCCGAGCTCTTTGTAGCTCACTCTATTGCAGTTTAGCACTGCAAATTCTTCCCCTAAGGATGTGCAACACTGATATCTTCTAGCTACTCTTTTCTTTTTGAAAGAGATCCTGTTGGAGACACATAATATCTTGAGCACTAATATCTGGGAGAATTTACTGCTGACTATGTGTTCAGAGGGCTTCCCTGGTGGCTCAGATGGTAAAGCATCAGTCTGCAATGCAGGAAAGCCAGGTTCGATACCCGGGTTGGGAAGATCCCCTCGAGAAGGGAATTGCTGCCCATTGCAGTGCCTGGAGAATTCCACAAAGGATCCTGGTGGGCTACAGTCCATGGGTCACAAAAAGTTGGCTACAACTAAGTGACTAACACTTCATATTTCATATGAGTTCATAAATCCCAAGACTTCCACCAATGGATTGTATCAGGACTTGAGTTATTAGCACTAGAATTCTGAAATTTTCTGAGGAACAACAAGGTTTTGCTCCTATAAATGTTCCCCAATTGGTCAACAAAAAGTCAGCTATGACTTTTGAAGTTCCCTATCTCAGTATTGATTGTGCGTGGGTGCTAAGTCACTTTAATTGTGTCTGACTCTTTTGGACCCTATGGACAGTAGCCTGCCAGGTGGCTCTCCTGTCAGTGGGATTCTTCAGGCAATAATACTGGAATGGGTTGCCATGCCCTCCTCCAGGGGCATCTTCCTGACCCAAGGATTGAACTTGTGTCTCTTGTGTCTCCCACATTGGGTTCTTTACTACTAGCACCATCTGGGAAGCCCCATCTCAGCAACAGATGAAACTAAATAATAATTGGCCAGTAATCTCAATGTTGTTCTTTGATCCACCAGAAAAAAATCAAGCTAATCAAGTTCCTTTCATTTATCATTTATGGAATATATTATGAAGCATGTAGAAACACCTAGAAAAATGAATTCAAGACTTTTCTTAACTATGAAGATGATGAGGCATTAAAAAATAAATCAGATAGGAAATTTTCATAACATTGCCAAGATCAGAGTTGAAGAAGACAATGTCTGTACTTTCCCTGGTGTTAAGGATGGACTGAGTGCTTTCATGCTGAGGCTGAGACCTGTATACCAACCAGAGGGTGAGCTTTAGGAAGAGTGGAAGTAGAGCAGGCAGATGAAGCAACTGCAACTCTCCCTCTGTGTTACTTTGGACATAGCTTGAGCTTAGAACTCGTCATGTTATTGCCTTTTGTTGCTTAATTTACCATTGATGGTTGATGATACAGATTTCTCTCTGCAGACAAATTGCTATGAAGAATAAATTCATTAATATAGGTAAAATGCTTAAAACATGGCCTGGCATATATGTGTTCAAATAATTTTTAGCTACCATCATTGACTCAATCCAATTATTCACACCCTTACAGATTGTCTTTACCTATACGTAGCATATGATTTTGTTTATTATCTTGTATGTTTAGGTTTAAATATGGGAGAAAAGTGACCAAGAGAAGAAAGGAGGATACAGATTTAGTCCTAAAAGTAAGATTTTCTCTGTAGCCTGTGATTGCTGCTTCTAAAATGCATATACCCAACTTTTTTGAGAAATAATTGAAATACGTCCCTGCATAGGTTTAAGGCACATAGCAGGCTAGTTTGATTTATATATACTGCAAAGAGAAGAAAATGGCAACCCACTCCAGTGTACTTGCCTGGAGAGTCCCAGGGACGGGGGAGCCTGGTGGGCTACCGTCTATGGGGCTGCACAGAGTCAGACATGACTGAAGTGATTTAGCAACAGCAGCAGCAGCAGCAAAGTGATTACCACAATAGGTTCAGATAAAATCCATCTTCTCATATAGATAAAGAAAAACAAATTTTATCTTTGTGATGCAACTCTTGGCTTGAGTGTTGCTAGGTCACACATCTCCCAGAGTTGGCTCTAGCCCTTCTGCTCAGATGATGAAGAGGACACTCTCCACAGTGAGAGGACAGGAGGGGTAGGAGCCATTTCAGGCTACTCTCGATTTGCCCAAACAGGCTGTCTAGTCAGGAGCAGCCAGGAGCAACCCTCAGCCTTGGCTGTGAGTTAATTCCCTGGCCAGTGTGTAGGACAAGAAGCATGCAGGCCTGGTATTGTTCTGAGGGTTTATTGGTTCTTTTTGCCCAACTCTCGACTTGAGATCTGCTGGGCTGAATAGCTTCCAGGAGCTGTTGCCTACCTTCCTTATCAGATGGGGTTGGAAGACACTCTCCACAGCCATTTTCAGTATCCTCCTTCTCTTTCTGTCTCCTTGAAGACAGGGAGAGGTAGCATCATCATCATCTTAAATCTGCGAGTCTACTACAGTCTTTAGGAAATCTTTTTCGGTCCTAATACAAGGGACAGATACAGTTGCTGTTCATTCTTTCCTCTGCCTTTTGTCTTGACTATGGATGTGATTCCTGGAGCTATGGTAGCCAATTTGTGACTGTGACAAGGATGAGAACATTAAAAGTCCAGCACATTAAATATGGTGATGTGAAAAGACAGAAGACACCTGAATTTTTCATGGCATCGCTGAGCAGCTGAATCTGCTCTAACTGCTCACCTCTGGGGATACTATTACATGAAAACCTTAAAACATATTTAAAACAAATAGAATTGCCACTGTTAGCTCACATTTCTCTTGCTTATAACTGAAAGTATTTGTAACTGATTTCCTATTAAATGAGAAAAAATACATAATAATAAAGTTTAGAGTGTTGTTATAAGCAACTTAAATATACATTAATGGAAGATTGGTTGAATTATTTATGATCCATTTACAAAATGGGTGACAATGAAGCTCTAAGGAAGAATGATAAGGATCTGTACATATTGAGATGGGATAAGCACCAAGACACAGTAAATTTAAAAAAGCAAGGATAAATGTATGTATGAATATATACATAAATGTATATATGAATCTGTATTCATACATACATTTCAATCCCTCAAATGGAAGGTGGCAAATAATGAAAAAAACAAAATATTAAAATTTAAAATGTACTAGTCAATATTTAAAAGACTAAATAAGTATACACAAAATTTAAATTATTAAAAATTTAAATGTTTTTCTGAATGGAACTTTTATTCTTATCAAATTACTAAAGCATAAAATTGTACCAAGACTTTTGGGACAATGCATAGTATGCTTTAGGGAAAAAAGATAGATATACATACAAGTACATACATACACACGCATATATACACAGTTTCTTATATATGTACTGGCTTATGTAAAAGATGCCTTGTATATAATGGTGACCTAACCTGGTTGTTCTATTGGATAGCTAGAGGGGAAGATAGGGCAGATTATGGTATTGAGGTAAAGGTAGCTTTTCACTATATACCCTATTGCAATGTTTGATTTTTTTTCCACTTTGTATTTAAAATATGACATAATTACTACAGTATCTTTTGAACTTATAATATGGAAAAAATTGTTGTGTGAAGAAACAGTTTGAGAGGAACTTTCTAGTACAAAACAGAGGCTGCTAATATGTTTCACCCATCACCAGCATGTCAAAAATGCAAAGAACCTACTTATGAGATGGGAACACGCTCAGTCCTTCAGTCCTGTCCAAATCTTTGTGATCCTATAGACTGTAATCCCACCAGGCTCCTCTGTCCATGGGATTCTCCAGGCAAGAATGCTAGAGTGGGTTGCCATGCCCTCCTCCAGGGGATCATCCCAACTTAGAAGACAGGAGAGATGGGAATACCAGTGAGTTATTCCTAGTGCTCTTCATCTAAAAGGGGCTGCCTTGAAGGAAGAGATCCGCTGTCCTGGCAGGAGAAAGAGGCAAGCAGAGAATTCTATTCCCAGAAACGAAAGAGGAGAAGGAAAGTCTAGTCATCATCTCAGCAGGGTATAAGAATTCTGGGATATTTGTAACTCTCTCTGCTTGTTATCTCTTTATTACCTGCTTTTCCTCACCTAGTCAAATGCAGTAAGCCAGGTGAAAGAGAAAAGATCTTGTTCTTGGTGACATCTTAAAGAGGAATACTTGGAGGACATTGATGCTCTGCAGGAAGTCTTGGCTGAAGGTGGGGATGGGGGAGCACATGATGGGTGGAGTTGGAGAGAAGAAGGGCAAGTTGAGGAACTCTGGCTTCTAAAAGGGAGGAAATGTAGCCCTGTGATAGAGAAGTGGTCCTCAGGTTAGCGGTCTCATGTTTGCCCTCTATTCCATGAGGTCTGGGTGATAAATCTTTATGTTTTAGATTGGTCAGGCTTCTGCTCTGTGGCTCCCTTTAGTGGGCAAGAATTATCACAACTTCAGTTACTTTCTGCAGCGATCACTCTCAATTCCTCTGCTCCAGTCAAGTTCTTCCTCCCGGTGAAGCATTATAGACTAACCAGAGGGCCCCTGGGGCTCTCTGGACCACACTTGGGAGAAACACTGGATCAAATGATGCATGACTAGGAAATAAAATACAGTATATCAAATAGTTGTCCTCACTCATCATACCGAAATTGTGACAGTTATAAGGGAAATATACGAAAAACCCAGTAACACAATACACTTGCCTTACACATTACATCATCTTTCAGTAAAGGCAGCCACATTTTTGTGATATATAGCATGTATCTTAGTTAAGTGAGTTCTTTGCCCTTGGGTTTTGAGCTGTGGTATGCCATGGTTGAAAAATGATAAAGTGTAATAGGTATTTCACTGTATCAAAAAAAAATGTGTAATGCCTTGTCTCATATTTTATGAGAGTAGTTTCTGTACAATTTTCTTTCCTGCTGATTAAGAGAAAAGGTATTTCTGTAAAAACTATGACATTATGTAGTACAATTATCATAGACCATTTTGTAAATAATAATCTTGTTTTTAGAGAGTCAGAATCTCTCAACATTTTTGTTCTATGGTGTCTGATTTTGATTACAACATGAGTGGGATTATTTGTTAAATTGGTCTTTTCTCTTATCAGTGACAGCAATGAAACATCAAATATGTTAGTGAAACATATCAGATTCCCACACAGCCACACCAGATGCTCAGATTAATTTCTAAGAATATATTTTATATCTGTGTGTATTTGGAAGAAAAAGGTATATATGAATTTGTGAGTTCTTAATGGAAAAGGGAATTTTTTCTTTTTCTGGTAGGAAAACAACAGACTTCCTTGGTGGTTGGTGGCTCAGATAGTAATGCATCTGCCTACAATGTGGGAGACCTGGGTTTGATCCCTTGGTTGGGAAGATCCCCTGGCAACCCACTTTAGCATTCTTGCCTGGAAAATCCCATGGACAGAGGAGCCTGGTAGGCTATAGTCCATGAGGTCACAAAGAGTCAGACACAACTTGAGAGACTTCACAAACAACATAAATATCTGAGATCTTACTAACAGACAGCTATGGATATCGTTTTTTCCCATGTGTGAGTGCTTAAATTAAGAGATGAGCCATTGAGAGCTAGTCTCCAGATTTGTATGTTTGTATATATAACATACAATATTTGTATGTATAACCCCCCAATGTGACTATATTTGGTGACAGGGCCTCTAAGATGGTCATAGAGTTAAATGAGGTCTTAAGGGTATGGTCCTGGTATGATAGGATCCGTGTCCTTATAAGAAGAGACACCAGAGGCCTCATTCTTTCTTTCTCCCTCCCTCCAGTCAAGTGCAGAGGCAAGGCCACGTGAGCACACAGCTGTCTATAAGCCAAGAAAAGAGCTCTCACCAAGAACCGACCCTTCTGGACCTTCATCTGGCTGAGATTTCTAGCTTCCAGCACTGGGAGAAAAAAACATTTCTGTTAGGTAAGCCGCTGCTCTGTGATGTTTTGCTATGGCAGCCTGAATGGATGTAAGCCAGATAAATATTTTGGGTAATAATAGAATGTTAGGTAAAATTTAGCTTTTGGGGTATTCTAAAGCTTTGTGCTTTTTAAAACATGTTGACAACACAAAATATTTTCACCACTTAATTTTTACTTGAAATTAAGTGGTGAAGTTGCCTTCTTAAAAGTTCAAAGGATTTAAATAGAGTACCTTCTAGATAATCTTCTCTTGAGAACTATTAAATTCATTACATAATTCATCTAATCTCTTGGCTTTTTATTAGAATAGACAGATTATTGGAGAACTACAACAGAGGATTATAAGGTCAGAGTGGAATTTAGTGTAGAATATTGTTAGTAATGCTTTGTCCGTTTGTCCACTGGCAAACCAAACTAAAGAGCCTGTACATAATTTTCCCTGTCTTTGCGCACCTAATCTAAGGAGATGAGCCATTGAGAACTCTGAGAATAGAGGCAACTATTCCAGTCTCTCGGTGGCATGATTTATTTCTCAGAGCTTTAATAATGCTTTTGAATCTTAGTGAATTTGATTTTGGAGGCTTACCTGGTAGCTCAGCTGAATTTTATTTATTTTATTTGTCAGCTGTTCTTCCCCTCCAGATTTCTTTAGTAGGATACCTCTATCTCCGTTGCAGCCTATACTTTACCCCTGCATCTGTAATCAACCTCCACCTCTATGCCTGTATTTATTTATTTTTTAAACTAATTTTTTAAAAGTCTTTTTTGAATTTGTTAAATATTGCTTTTGTTTCATTATGCTTTTCATTTCTTGGCCATGAAGCATGTGTGATCTTAGTCCCTGGCCAGGGATCAAGCCCGCACCCCCTGCACTGGATGACGAAGTTGTAACCACCGGACCACTAGGGAAGTCTCTATGACTGAATTTAAATACACTTCCCTGGAAGATCCTAGTACCTAGATTTCAAGGATGTCACAACCCCCCTCTCACCTCAAGTCTCAATAAATCTGTTTTCTACTTGATCTATAGGAAATGGAAATCTTGAAAATAAAATGAAGGTTGGTGACTTGTTACATATTCCAAAGGTGTGCAAAAAGAGAGATAATTCAGAGGAATAAAGAAGCTTGACCAATATTTTCTCAGAATATTATTTTACAGCTCACAATTGTGATAGATGTAAAATTGACTCTGAAATCCCTTATAGGTCTTAAACATTAGCTCTGTTTTCCAGCTGAGGTTTATGCCAACGCACTACTGATTTGAAAATGCATCCGTATCTCTAGACTTATGTTGGATGTAGCAAAGATTTGGAATCCTTTTTTCTTTGAGGGAAAACGAGGACTCTTCATGCACTGGCTGTGACCAATCAAGTTTTGCTTGATGCCAAAAAATTAAACACAGTAAGGCCAGACCCTGTCAGCAATGAGTTGATTGCTTTAAGTAAGGGAGATTTCCTGAATGTTTAAATTGAAACTTCGACTTTGATTAAAGCAAAGAGAAGTACCAGGATGGCTTCCTAACTATTTAGTTCCTAAAATTCCTGTGAGGTCTGGAGATGACAAATTCAATTCTGATGTGCTGTGTTTTACACTCTGCAGGCTGTAGTAAAAGGGAAAACTAATCAAGCTTGGGTTTCCCATGGGCTGAGCTTTAAGATGTTTTCCTATTTAAAGCTATGGAAATATGTTAAAACCCACATAGACTGGATGAAGTTTATACAAGGCAAAATCTATATGACCATGTTTTTGCACAGTGTGCATATTTTGACTTTTCATTATTTTCGGTTTCCTTAATCTTTCATTCTGTTTAAAATTGTATTCCTATTACATTTTTATCATAAGTGGTTTAAATACATATATACAAAAATATATAATATGTATTTGGAGAAGGAAATGGCAACCCACTCCAGTATTCTTGCCTGGAGAATCCCATGGATGGAGGAGCCTGGTGGGCTATAGTCCATGGGGTCACAAAGAGTTGGACACGACTGAGAGACTTAACTAACTAATAATATATATTAAAAAATGATTTTGTTGTCAAGTAGAAAACATTAGCCTGAATTCAAAATTTCTATTAAAAAGAAAAAAATTGAAACTAATGAATAACCAATATATAAACATATGGCTACATGTCCAGGAGTTCCAAGAAATTAAGGAGTTATTTTTTTGAGCCAGTGGCTTTATCATATAAATTAAAATATTAATTACTATGTAAAAATCATGAAATAAGAAGAAACATAAAAGAGGAATCAAAGGATATATCTGATATCCAAACAAGTTAGACATTTCATATAGGAACAAGGGATTGTATTTTACATAAACAATTGTTTGTAAACCAAGCATAATAAAAGATAGTGCTTGTTTCTCATTAGAAGATGGGGCAAGGGACTTCCATTACTGTCTCTGCTCCACCTTAATTTGGTCAGGTTCTCATTATCATTTGTGAAATCATAGGTAAAACCATAAGGATGCTAAAAATATTATATATGTTTGTGTGAGTATACACTCAACTTTCTGAGGCCATATTAACTCAGTGATTCACTCCTGCCTCCTGAGAGGTAGTCGAATATACCATGGGTCCATTAGTAGCAGCCATGGATTTTCAGTTGTGTCAGTATTTGATGACAAGATGGGCATATTAGACAATGAGCCTCAATTTATACTTTTAAGTAGCTAATATTGGTGTTCCCTCTTTTGTATATTAGCTTTGGAAGAGGTGAAGCAGTTAAAACTAATTCCTGATGGTTAGTTGCTAAATCATGTCTGACACTTTTACGACCCCGTGGACTGTAGCATGTCAGGCTCCTCCGTCCATGCGATTTTCCAGGCAAGAATACTGGAGTGGGTTGCCATTTCCTTCTCCAGGGGATCTTCCAGACCCAGGGATCGAACCCAAGTGTCCTGCATTAGCAGGAGGATTCTTTACTGCTGAACCAACAAGAAAGCCCTAAAAATTGAATTCATTAGATGCTTAATGGGAGTGGCCATATTAAGCAGTTAGCAACGGTATAGACAAAGCTGATTGAATGAAAACTTGACAGGCGTTCCTTTTTCAGTTAGAAAATTTTCCTTTTGAAAATTCAAAGCTTCTTTCCTTGGTTTAACAAGTGATTAATCTTTTAAAATTTACCATATTTCTATCAATAAGTCACAGAGTACAAGAAGCCTTGGAGTTGATTTATTCTTATTTCCAAATTTTATAGATAAGGAAATTGAAACCCAGAAATTTGAAGTGCATTTTGGCCATGCAGCTGGTCAGTGGCAGCTCAGGAACAGGCTCTGAAACCAATTCTCTGCTCTCTGCATTGATGTTCATCACTGCCCACTGCTTCCCTTTCAGTGATTTCTTAGCATTGGTTGTTAAAACCAAGTAACACATGATAAAATATTACCTTAAAACATGGAAATCATCATGGAAAATTAAAGCAACCTTTTGGAAGAGGTTTTATTTTTCATAGAAAAGTCTTTATCAACAGTTTACATGAAGGGTGGCTGCATGGTCGCTATGGGGTTGCCTGTACGATCATTTTATATTTTTCTTAAAAATATAAGAGTTTTTAAACAAACAAAAATAAAAGTTTGGTAATAGAAAAATATCATTTTGACAAACTTTTCCACTATAGTTAAGGATAAACTTGGCTCTTGCGGTCTTTGAGGAATTCATACTTGTGTTAGAAGGGAAGTTAAGGACGTATTTATGTGAATACCAAATTAGCTGTTTCAGAAACAAAAAGTCTATCTTTTCAAAATGAGAATGTTTGAAGACACGATTATAGATCTGGTTGGTTTTGATCTTTGGAAGTCCTCAGTGAATTGCACTGCAGGCTGTCCTGCCAAACTACACCAGGAACTGATGAGCAGTTTGACTTTACAACCAAAATATAAATGTGAGTTTGAAGTTCCTTATTTTCTTTATGGGCATGTTGATTTGGATTGATAGGAGTAACTGCATTTTACTCAGAGAAATGGTTGGTGGAAACTTTGAGTTCTGTGCATTGGCAAGTACTATGTAGAGTGAAAAATACATTTATGACAAAATCATCTAAGATTATCAGGCAACCGATGGGCAAATACTGTTAAACATCAATTATGTGTCAAGTTAAATTGAAGGTTTTTGCTCCAATCATATTATAGTATAAGACTTCAAATGGGATATCTTATCTATTATCTCAAAAAGTAGGGCTTGACTTCATATTTATTATTTGACACTTTTTAAATGATATAAAATTTCTCATTATTTAATTGATTCTTTGAGCCAGATGGTCCACAAATTATCTTTCACAGATTGATGCTAGCATCCCTTCTTGTACGAAGAATTCTGTAGATCCACACTGCCCACTGGGCTCCCCAGGTTGCTCAGATCGTAAAGTATCTACCTGCAATGTGGAAGACCCAGGCTCAAAGCCTGGGTCAGCAAGATCCCCTGGAGAAGGGAATGGCTACTCACTCCAATATTCGTGCTTGGAGAATTCCATGGACAGAGGAGCCTGGCAGGCTGCAGACCATGGGATCACAAAGAGTTGGACAAGACTGAGCAACTAACATTTTTTATACTGCCCACTAGGATAGTCTCTAACCATAAGTGAATAGCGAACATTTGAAATGTGACCAGTCCAAATTAAGAAATGCTGTAAGTAAAGAATGTACACTGAATTTCAAGGACCTAGTTAAAAAAAAAAAGAACATAAGAGATCTCATTTTTTTAAAAATGCTGATTACATTTTGAAATGATAATCTTTTTGAAATATTGTTAAATAAAATAGAGTTAATCATTTCTTTTTGTTTTTTTGTAATGTGGGTACTAGAAAATTAAAAATTATTTACATAGATAGCTCACATTGTATCTCTGTTGGACAATGGCACCTAAAAAATCTAAAATTACATGTGTGACTTGCATTATATTTCTATTATATAGTGCTGCTGTGTACAGTCTTGTCCACACATAGAGAATCTTTGTCATTTCTCCTTCAGTGTATTCTTAGAAAAATCAACTTGGAAACTGATTATCTGAACTTCAGCCTGAAGGATACACAGGCATATAAAATTTCAAAAGTCAATGGACACTCCATCCATACTTCTTAATGTTATCTTCTTAATGGGTTCTGTTACTAGCAAAAGAATCATAGAATTAATTCAGAAGTCAACATCAGTGGTTTTTCAGTTACTCTCAACTTTAAAAAATTTTTCTTAATCTGTGGGAATTTATTTTTGTTCAAAATAGACATAATTTTCCCTACTTTTTACCAAGAACAGAATTAGCATAACAAACCACTGTAGGTAGAGGAGAGTGAAAAAGCTGACTTGAAGCTCAAGAGTCAAAAAACTATTATCATGTCATCTGGTCCCATCATTTCATGGCAAATAGAAGGGAAAAAAGTGGAAGCAGTGACAGACTTTATTTGTTGGGCCCAAAACCGCTGTAGGCATTGACTAAAGCCATGAAATTAAAAGACACTTGTTCCTTGGAAGAAAAGCTGTAACAAAACTAGAAAGCATGTTAAAAAGCAGAGACATTACTGACAAAGGTCTGTATAGTCAAAGCTATGGTTATTCTAATAGTCATGTATGGATGTGAGAGTTGGACCATAAAGAAAGCTGAGCACTGAAGGATGATGCTTTTGAATTGTGGTGTTGGAGAGAACTCTTGAGAGCCCCTTGGACAGCAAGGAGATCAAGCCAGTCAATCCTAAAGGTAACTAACCCTGAATATTTGTTGGAAAGACTGATGCTGAAGCTCCAATACTTTGGCCACCTGATGCGAAGAGCTGACTCATTGGAAAAGACCCTAATGCTGGGAAAGATTGAAGGCAAAAGGATAATGGGGCAGCAGAGGATGAAATGGTTAGATAGTATCACTGACTCAATTGACATGAATCTGAGCAAACTCCAGGTGATAGTGAAGGACAGGGAAGACTGGCATGCTGCAGTCCATGGGATTGCAAAAGTGGACATGACCTAATTACTGAAAAACAACAGCATTCCTTGCTAAAATTAGAGTAATCATTGCCTAACTTGTTGAAAAAGGCTAATGCAAGGGTCATTTATCTGCAGTCTAATTCCTTCATAGATAGCCTTTTTTTCCCAGAAAGTAGAGAAGCAAAATCACCATATGCCAGTATCCTATTGGTGAGAAACAAAAAGAAACCAAGATAAACCTCAGTTCAGTTCAGTAGCTCAGTCATGTCCAACTCTTTGCGACCCCATGGACAGCAGCATGCCAGGCCTCCCTGTCCGTCACCAACTCCCAGAGGTTACTCAAACTTATGTCCATTGAAGAGGGGATGCCATCCAAACATCTCAACCTCTGTCATCCCCTTCTCCTGCCTTCAATCTTTCCCAGCATCAGGGTCTTTTCCAATGAGTCAGTTCTTCGCATCAGGTGGTCAAAATATTGGAGTTTCAGCTTCAGTATCAGGCATTCCAGTGAATATTCAGGACTGATTTCCTTGAATATTGACTGGCTGAATCTCCTTGCAGTCCAAGGGACTCTCAGGAGTCTTCTCCAACACCATAGTTCAAAAGCATCAATTCTTTGGTGCTCAGCTTTCTTTATAGTCCAAGTCTCACATCCATACATGACTACTAGAAAAACCATAGCTTTGACTACATGGGCCTTTGTTGGCAAAGTAATGTTTCTGCTTTATAATATGCTATCTAGGTCAGTCGTAGCTTTTCTTCCAAGGAACAAGTGTCTTTTAATCTCATGGCTGCAGTCACCATCTGCAGTGGTTTTGGATCCCCCCAAAATAAAGTCTGTCACTGTTTCCATTGTTCCCCCCATCTTTTGCCATGAAGTGATGGAACTGGATGCCATGATCTCAGTTTTCTGAATGTTGAGCTTTAAGCCAACATTTTTATTCTCTTCTTTCACTTTCATCAAGAGGCTCTTTAGTTCCTCTTAGCTTTCTGCCTTAAGGGTGGTGTTGTCTGCATATCTGAGATTATTGATATTTCTCCCGGCAATCTTGATTCTAGCCTCTGCTTCATCCAGCCCAGCGTTTCTCATGATGTACTCTGCATAAAAGTTAAATAAGCAGGGTGACAATATACAGCCTTGAGGTACTCCTTTCAAGATTTGGAAGCAGTCTGTTGTTCCATGTCCAGTTCTAACTGTTGCTTCCTGACATGCATACAGGTTTCTCAAGAGGCAGGTCAGGTGGTCTGGTATTCCCATCTCTTTCAGAATTTTCCACAGTTTGTTGTGATCCACACAGTTAAAGGCTTTGGCATAGTCAATAAAGCAGATGTTTTTCTGGAACTCTCTTGCTTTTTCCATGTTCCAGCGGATGTTGGCAATCTCTGGTTCCTCTACCTCTTCTAAATCCAGCTTGAACATCAGAAAGTTCACAGTTCATGTACTGTTGAAGCCTGTCTTGGAGAATTTTGAGCATTATTTTGCTAGCATGTGAGATGAGTGCAATTGTGAGGTGGTTTTAACATTCTGTGGCATTACGTTTCTTTGGGATTGAAATGAAAACTGACCTTTTCTAGTCCTGTGGCCACTGCTGAGTTTTCCAAATTTGCTGGCATATTGAGTGTAGCACTTTCACAGCATTATCTTTTAGGATTTGAAAGAGCTCAACTGGAATTCCATCACCTCCACCTGCTTTGTTTGTAGTGATGCTTTCTAAGGCCCACTTGACTTCACATTCCAGGGTGTCTGGCTCCAGATGAGTGATTACACCATTGTGATTATCTGAGTCATTCAGATCTTTTTTTGTATAGTTCTTTTGTGTATTCTTGCCACCTCTTTTAAATATCTTCTGCTTCTGTCAGGTCCATACCATTTCTGTGTTTTATTGTGCCCATATTTGCATGAAATGTTCCCCTGGTATCTCTAATTTTCTGAAGATATCTCTAGCATTTCCCATTCTATTGTTTTCCTCTATGTCTTTGCATTGATCACTGAGGAAGTCTTACTTATCTCTCCTTGCTATTCTTTGGAACTCTGCATTCAAGTGGGTATATCTTTCCTTTTCTCCTTTGCTTTTTCCTTCCCTTCTTTTCACAGCTATTTGTAAGGCTTCCTCAGACAGCCATTTTGCCTTCTTGCATTTTTTTTCTTGGGGATAGTCCTGATCACTGCCTCCTGTACAATGTCACAAACCTCTGTCCATAGTTATTCAGGCACTCTGTCTATCACATCTAATCCCTTGAATCCATTCTAGTCATACCTGAATGGTCTAGTGGTTTTCTCCACTTCCTTCAATTTAAGTCTGAATTTGGCAATAAGAAGTTCACCATCTGAGCCACAGTTATTTGCTGGTCTTGTTTTTGCTGACTATATAGAGCTTTTCTATCTTTGGCTGCAAAGAATATAATCAAGATAAACTTAGAATCAAATAAAAAGAATATACCCTCTTTGGCCATTTTTTTCAGTTTCTTGTTGATTCTGAAAAATTAAATCAACCATGTAGTAATTTAGTAATCAGCAAGGACCTACTATATAACACAGGGAACTATACTAAATATTTTCTAATAGCCTATAATGGAAAATAATCTGAAAAAGTATATATATATATATATATGTGTATGTGCCGTGTTTAGTCATTCAGTAATGTCTGACTCTTTGTGACCCGATGGACTGTAGCTCACCAGGCTCTGTCCATGGGGATTCTTCAGGAAAGGATACTGGAGTAGGTTTCCATGCCCTCCTTCAGAGAATCTTCCCAACCCAGGGATTGAACCCAGGTCTCCCACATTGCAGGCAGATTCTTTACCATCTGAGCCCCCAGGGAAGCCCAAGAACACTGGAATAGGTAGCCATGCCCTCCTCCAGGGGATCTTCCCAACCCAGGGGTTGAACCCTGGTCTCCTGCATTGCAGGAGGACTCTTTACCTACCAAGCTACCAGGGAAGCCCAAGAACACTAGAGTGGGTAGCCTACCCCTTCTCCAGGGAATCTTCCCTGATCCAGGAATCGAACCAGGGTCTCCTGCATTGTAGGTGGATTCCTCACCAGCTGAGCTACTGCTGCTGCTGCTGCCGCTGCCTAGTCACTTCACAGCGACCCCACAGGCTCCCCTGTCCCTGGGATTCTCCAGGTAAGAACACTAGAGTGGGTTGCCATTTCCTTCACCTACTAGGGAAGCCCATATATGTGTATATATACATATGTATGTATACATAGGTGTATGAATATATAAACCACTCTATATAAGCCACTTTTAATAATATACATATAATTTATATATGAATCACTGTACTATATACCTGAAACAAACATGATATTGTAAATCAATTACACTTCAATAAAAAACCATATAATTGACTATGAACAAGATGCAAGTATACTGCTCATTTTTATTTTCCCATTACTCCAGCACCACATCAAGCATATATTATGTATCCAGGTAATTTTAGTTAAATGGAGCAGAATCATTCAGAAACAGGAATGATCTTAATGAAATAACTGCTTTAGGGAGATTACTTGTAACAAAATAAAGAAAAGGAATTTAGAATAGGTACCAAAATGTGAACTTATTCCTGAAGTGTTTCTTTAACTTTCTTGGATAAAATATGTTTAATTTAACCACCTTTAGCTTGGGAAGAAGAAAGAGGTTTCTATGCTCTTTGAAGCTTGTGTTGCTACTTACCAGAATGCCAGAGTTTCTGTCAGTCAATAGCACATGCAAAATTTATCAACTATATTGCTTGACATAGAGGTTACTCTGTCATAACTAACCAACTCAAGACTGCCAGAGAATTTTTTATGGAAATGTGTGCTGCCAAAAAAGAAGTGTCTCTTGATTGATTGCCACAGCTGACCTAAATGCTCAAGGATCACTGTGTAATAACCCCTTTATCATATATTAACCACAAAACCAAAGTCCAAATAGCAGTAAGCTTCTTGTTCAAACCCACAAAACCTCAGAAAGCCAGAGAGTAGGAGGATTTTCATCTTTTCTGCAACTCAATGACATCCGACAGCCTCTGTGTGAGATTGGGTATCTGTTTTGCAATCCCTGAGAACTGATACATTGCAAAACCTCCTGAAATGAAGGTCGATCCATAATCCCAATATTTCCTTCTTTTCCTCTGGCTTCTCCAATTCTTAAAATCCACTTTATCTTTAAAAAATGTGAAGTATAATCATAATATTTTATGCCATAAAAATGAATATACATATAGATTTACTGGAAATGTAAGCCAGACCAACAATATTTCATCAAAGTGGTTCATATCATTTCATTTCCTCTTTTATCTTGGTAAATGCCAATTTGAGAAGGGAGAGGAAGAGAGTGAGAGTAAAAATCTTCATGCTTTTGAAGTACATAAGAGTCTGCAGGACTGTAAAGGCTACTCAAGCCTATACAGTCTGCCATGTATTATGCTAATTTCCTTTGTGGTCGAAACTACAAGCTGCATCGAAAGTGCCCAGGGAGTAACAAGAAGGCTTAAATTTCTAGGATCTCAAATTTGGTCCTTGTATGTTTGTGAGAAAAAGGACTGGTAACTGGGGTCCTCAGTCAGTATGGACACTGATAGCTTTGAGATATTAACATAGACTTTATTTTTGCTGCTGTTGTTTAGTTGCTAGGTCATGTCTGACTCTTCTGCAACACATGGGCTATAGCCCACCAGGCTCCTCTGGTCATGGGATTTCCCAGAATACTGGAATTGGTTGCCATTTCTTTCTCCAGGGAATCTTCCTGACCCAGGTATCAAACCCATGTCTCCTGCATTGGCAGGCAGATTCTTTACCACTGAGCCACCTGGGAAGCCCATATACTTTATATATTATACAATAAATCTGATAATTATGTTTACCACATCCATTATATTTATTAATTTAATTATATAAGTTAATAAAACTAAATAATTAAATAATACACAATGTATAATATTAATCTATATGTATATCTGATGACTAAGCTGACTTCTGAGTCTATGTTTTATTTAGGAATAAAGTATAAGGATAGTATATTAGTGCTGGTCTGATAAATTGTCAGGTAGAAAGCTAGATATACATTTGTCTTAGGGCAGATGCATAATTCATAGAATTCTCCAGAGACTATTTTTCTCTCATCTGTCTGCCATCAAGCAGGGGTTTTTTTTTTTGTCGCTTGGTAGAAAAATCATCATTTTGGAGGTGAGGGCAAGGTCAGCAGCTCTCAGTGAGAAAAGACAATCACAGCGTGGGGTAATTTCATCAGTACTAGAAAAAGCTCTTTGCTTTGGCCAAACTCTTTTCTTATTGTTGGCTGGTGACTGAAATTTTACCACTACAGCTTCATTTCTATGGCTAAAGGCTTTTCTTTCTCTTGGAAATACAGCCCTTAAGGAAATACTATCCTTAACCCCATCATGGGAAGTAGGGTGGAAATGAATGGTAACCTCATTAGTTATTTCTACCTTATTTATATCTTCGGGTATAAATACCTTCTCACAGGGGAAGATATTCATGGTTCGGAAATAGAAGAGAGAAAAGTTACAATATGGTAAATAAGAGGAAGATGGAATCATGGAGGAGAGACTGGCCTCACTTCCTGAAGCTGAATAAGCTTGATCCTAAGGAGGGGTATCTACCAATGTCTCTTTATAGGCAGAGTGATGAGGTTAATCCCAACCATAAGATCTGATCTCTAGGGAAATAAAGAGAGGAAAGTATTCCTGACATGGCACTACTTTTATCCAAACTCACTAGCTTAAGAGAAAGAGGGGGGGTGGTGGGGGCGGGGGAGGAAATAAATGAGAGAGAACTACAGCCTGCACCAATCTGAGAGCAGCAGAATTAGATGGTGAAATACACAGAGAATTCTGAATGCATGAACTGGGCTTATGTGCTCAGGTGTCCTTTGGGGTAAATCTAGAAGTCTACACTTTGGCCCTACTTGTTTTTGTTTTTAAATAAGGAAGTTTTCTTAACCAGCTATTTTTGGCATTGTAGCTCTACTGTGTCACTGATGACACTAACTAGTGTTTCACACCCAAATACCACCAAAGACTCTGTTATTATCTTCCACTCCCTATAGTCAACAGCCAATGGCTTGACATATTTACATACATAAATAAACTTCTTTTTTTAGAAAGTAATAATTAGTTTGTCCATTTTAGAAGAGTAATTAAAGACATGTATGGTTATTTGTTGAACTAGTCCTGTAAAAGAAAGGTCTGCCAGATATTAAGATGGTTCCTATAGTTAGAAAACTCCAGGTTGAATGTTTATTTATTTATGCAGTTATGCAGCAATTTTCTGGTTGCCCTATAGTCTGTTCTTTCTCTCTCCATCACCGCCATTCCCCTGTTGGTCATCGGTAGACTACAGATGGCCAATTTTATAGCCCTCATCTCTGCTGAGTTGCTCGTTTGTTGTGGTCACTTATTCCCAGAGAGTCTTAAAGTTTGGCAAGGCTTGGCCCCTACTCACGGGTCACAGAAATAGCCCCATACCTTGTTGCTGTGTTTCCATGAAATTCTATTCTGAAATTGCTATCTGATATTCAATTCTCAACCTCAATAATTGCTTAAGTATACTCAGTCAGGTTTAACAAGAAGCTGATCATGTGATCTCAAAATCTTTTTTGAAGTTCAGCTAGATCATGGGAAAAAAAGCAAAAGACACTTTACAATCTCTTCCACTTGAGGTTAAAAGAAAGAACACTGAGCTTTGTTTGGCAAATAATCTCTTGGTAAGATTTGCTTCATTGCCATTTTTTCTCTAAACAATCAAGCATTTCATTCCTGATGATTGATTCAAATGAATTATCTGGAACAAATGGTAATTAGATGAGCTATAATTACCAGTTCCCACCCATCATATTTCTTAAAAATAGACCCTCCGCTGTCTTGCCTAGTGATATTACAAACAAAGTTTCAAAAGTTGACTTCTTAAAGAATTTAATGTCTGAATGCAAACTTTAGCACTTGATTATAATGTTTTATATGAATCTATTTTTATTTCATATATGTGAACTTCTTTCCCCAGTTAAGATTATAAGTCATTGCAGGCAGGGTAATGACTTTTTTTTTTTCTTTTCCATAACATATACAGAAACTCAACACAATACTAAGGGCAGAAGTAAACTCTGGACATATGCTTGTTCAATGGAATTGAATGACTCTTCCAGTTTTCATTCCCAAAAATACTCCCCATGAACAGATTTCACTGTGGTACATGATGTCTTTTTGGTCATTTCAAAATGTTGGTCTTCTGACTCATCCATCAAGATCAATTTACAAATCACCTCCTCTAGAAGCTCTCTCTGACCACTCTGAAAATAATTAGTGACTCCTTCCTCTGGGTCTCACTGTGCTTTGTACATATTCTGATCATTGTGTACACCACCTCCTCTGCAATTTCCTCTTGTATGTTTAAATGTTCGTTTTCCCTGTTGGAATGTGAACCTTTTGGGAAGAGGGTCCCTATTATTAGTTTTCCTTTGGCTTGGCATTTTATAGGCTGAATAATATGCTGAATCTGTGAATAAATGAGAATCATTAGGGCTATGACATCTCTAATAAACTGTTGTTTGTGCCTATTGATCTGCTTTTGGTGAAAATTCCAGTAGACTTTAAAGGAAATTCCATATGTTGTTTGGTAGTTGAAGGTCTATGCTGAACTTTTTAGTATTTATTTTATGTCGTGCCTTGGCACTGGTATCTGTCTATATATGCTTCTTTTTTCTAACATCCCCATGAAACCTGAGTTTCTCAAATTTCCCCTGCCTTTGGCTTCCAGCTCCTGCTTTCTTCACTTGCCCTTTGGGTTTAAACTTTCTCTTTGTGCATTTTTATTCTTGATATGTTTAAGAGAATATTTATTTCAAATTCCACTTTACTCTCTGTGCTACCTAGAAGAAATAGGAGAGGCTTCTCAAGAGGAGAAGATAGTTGGAACTCTGGAAGTTGTGTGAGGATTTTTAGATCTTCAGTCTATTTGGAACAGAAGGTTTTGACTGTGAACAAAGAAAAGTATGAGTGAAAACAGAGCTTAGGAGTAAATGAAGTCAGGGTTACAGTCCATGTATCAAAAAAAGATCTCCTTTTCCAAAATTATATTCAGCAGGGCTCCTTTTATAGCTAGTTCATGGAGGTCAATTGATATATAATTGAATTTTCCAAAAATATCTTCACAAGACTTTTCAGTAATACAATATAATAAGATTTAGTCCCACAGTGGTAACTGCATTCCTGAAAAGCTGAACGATGTTTCAGATTTTTCACAAGTTACCTTTCTTAAAGTAGGTCGATAGCTATGTATCAAGGGCCAAAATCAAGCCTGTGGAAACAACACTGTTCACAACTCCACCTGCTAGAAGCTTCTATGGTTTCTTGAAGAGATGAGGTAGAAAACTGTTATTCTTGTTTTTTCTTTTGTTTGGATCACCAGGGAAGTCCCAGAAATTTGCTATTCTTAACTGGGTTACATTAAGGATGATGGGAAGGACAGGAAGTGTCACCATCTTGGGGAGAAGGAAGAGTTCTTAAAGCATCATCTAGACGCGTAGCTCTCTGGGCATAGTTTCATTGTTGTGTCTGAAATTGTATATTATTTGTTTCTTTTCATTTTTTTACAAGTTTCTTGTATCACTATCTCTTGAGATTTCAGTTTTTGATATTTATTTCCTTTTATTTCCTCACATATGTACTACCTCTTGGGGCATGATCCATTTTTCTTCAGCCTGAATAGCCTTCCTCCACACCCTGAAGGACATCAAGACACTAGGTATGATTTTATATTTTTGTTCGGGCTCAGTTCAGTTCAGTCACTCAGTCATGTCAGACTCTTTGCGACCCCATGGACTGTAACATGCCAGGCTTCCCTATCCATCATCAACTCCTGGAGCTTGCTCAAACTCATGTCCATTGTGTCAGTGATGCCATCCAACCATCTCATCCTCTGTCATCCCCTTCTCTACCTTCTTTCAATCTTTTCCAGCATCAGGGTCTTTTCCAATGAGTCAGTGGACTTAAACATCCCTCCCAGGTCAGGTGTATGTAACTTTGGCCCCCTAGGCCCCTTCCGTTGGCCTCTGCAGGACCAGACAGAGAGCAGAATCAGCTCCCAACATACTTGTGAGTGGAGCTTGTCAACTAGCCATGGTTTTCTCTGTACATAACACCAGACACGATGCCTGAATGATGCCACCATAGACAGACACACTTGGAGAAGCAGGGCTGAAGCAGCAGCAGACCCAAGTGCTCATTCTATTCCAAAGGATACTGTCTTTTTTTTTTTTTATGTGTGCACTTCAAACTCTTCCATTTTCAGCAAACTATATTCAATATCCTGTGATAAGCCATAATGGAAAACAATATGAAAAACAATATATATGTATAACCTTGCTATACCATAAAAATTAAACACAACCTTGTAAATCAACTATATTCAATAAAATAAAAAAAATAGATTTTCTATTTGCAGTCTCATAGTTTTCTAGTGGGTCTGAAACCAAGAAGAATAAAATAATGGAGAAAAACCCGTGTCTTCTGGAAGTAAATGAGACATTAAATCTAGGCTGATCTAGATTAAACATATATTATGTTTTTCTTGTTTCCTTAATTATCTGTAAAGTATGTTTGGTGAGGAGAGAGATTTCTAGAAAGAAGGAAAATGCGATTAATGGCTAGAAGGCCTGAAACTGTTTGGAAGGTGAGGAAAATTGCAGAGTCCCCTCTGGCTGTATGTAAGGTGTTTGTTTCTAGGGGATGTGGGGAAAGAGGAGGAAGGAAGTACAGACAGAGTCCAGGCCCTGAGAGGGTAAGCTGTCTACTTCAGCAGTTTTGACTTTACACTGTGGGTGATGAGGAGCCACTGAACACTTGTAAATAGGAGGCAAGTTGTGGTGGAAAGTTTGGAGACTCCAAGGGAGTAGGTAAACTGACATCCAGATATTCTCTTTAGCTGTGTAAACTTGAAACAAAAAGCCTTTCTAATCTTCAGTTTACTCATCTGAAAAATGGTTATAATAATAATTGTGAAAATTAAGTAAGTGTACACAAGTGAAGCACTTTGTCCAGAGCAGGGCCCCCAAACACAGATTAGGTAAATTGATGCTTGCCTACAACAAATGTATACAAATACTTTTTCATGTTTAATTAGAAATTTAGTGGTTTAGTCAGGGGAAAGGGATCGTTGGCTAATTTATCCCACATGAGTCAGGAATATGCAAGCCAGGAGGCAATACACTTACCCATCTACCCCAACAAATTTCAAAGGCACAAAAGCATTTAACATGTGCATAAAGGAAAATATCCTAAATTTAGATTGGAAAATAAGACATCAGATTTTTAAATTCTCTTTTGTTTCACCTAATATCCTCGAGACTCTGGAAAAATGTTCCAAGCGGCCAGCCATCTGGTTCATTGTTTTCAGGGGCCTCAGAGTCTAGCACTTTAATATTTTCCTCCTTCTGGCCTGATAGCTGGCACTTGAAAATGACACAGAGGCACTCGTGATTGATCGCTAGCACCTACCGATAGGCAGTATTGAAACACCTGCATTGTAGAGCCCTGTTTGTGAATACAATATTCTGTTTTTAGTTAAATCTTTTGAAAAGAAATTAGCAGACTTTAAATGCTCAAGATACCAAATAATTTGGAAGGTGGAAAAAAACACAGCCTAGGACTTAGAGGAGCTGACTTGCAGCTTGAGCTTTGCCAATATTACATTATGCAATCATGCATGGATTAAGTCAACTCTGACCCTCAGTTTCCACATCTGTAGAATGACAAGAGTTCATCTAGATTGCTAAACTCCCTTTTATGTATGTGTATTATTGTATGTCTTAATTCATTTTTCTAGGCTCAATACAGCATCATTACTTTGACCCCAGTTCAGTTCAGTTCAGTCGCTCAGTCGTGTCCGACTCTTTGTGACCCCATGAATCGCAGCACGCCAGGCCTCCCTGTCTATCACCAACTCCTGGAGTTCACTCAGACTCACGTCCATCGAGTCAGTGATGCCATTCAGCCATCTCATCCTCTGTCGTCCCCTTCTCCTCCTGCCCCCAATCCCTCCCAGCATCAGAGTCTTTTCCAATGAGTCAACTCTTTGCATGAGGTGGCCAAAGTACTGGAGTTTCAGCTTTAGCATCATTCCTTCCAAAGAAATCCCAGGGCTGATCTCCTTCAGAATGGACTCGTTGGATCTCCTTGCAGTCCAAGGGACTCTCAAGAGTCTTCTCCAACACCACAGTTCAAATGCATCAATTCTTCGGCACTCAGCCTTCTTCACAGTCCAACTCTCACATCCATACATGACTACTGGAAAAACCATAGCCTTGACTAGACGGACCTTAGTTGGCAAAGTAATGTCTCTGCTTTTGAATATGCTATCTAGGTTGGTCATAACTTTTCTTCCAAGGAGTAAGCGTCTTTTAATTTCATGGCTGCAATCACCATCTGCAGTGATTTTGGAGCCCCCAAAAATAAAGTCTGACACTGTTTCCACTGTTTCCCCATAGATTTCCCGTGAAATGATGGGACCAGATGCCATGATCTTAGTTTTATGAATGTTGAGCTTTAAACCAACTTTTTCACTCTCCACTTTCACTTTCATCAAGAGGCTTTTTAGTTCCTCTTCACTTTGACCCCAAGATCTGTCTATTTTCTCAGAATCTGATTCATCACCAAATCCTGTTTTGCATTTCTGTCAAGAATTGGAGATATTTCAGAATTAGAGAAACCTAATACAAATCCCAGCTTAGTCATACATTAGCATGGAGATGTCCATTATCTTTTTCTCCACCTCAACTTCCTCCTCTATAAAGTGGGGCTACAATAGTGTTTATATCATAGGCTTATGGTTTGGATTGAATGAGGTAATGCATGTGAAGTGCTTAGCAGAATGCTTAGTGTTTAATAAATCATGTTCATATTCAAAATCTCCCTTCCAAATAGCTCTTGAATTCAACTCTTCCTCTTCATCTGAAACACCAACACCAAATTAGTTTCCTTAACTCTTAAGTCTTTGCTCTGGCAGAGAGATAATCTTTTAAAAACACATAGCACTACAATGATTAATAAAGTTTCTAAAGGGGCCAATAGAAATGGATGGTGAGGATGCTTAGAACAGTAGGGTCTGGTTTGACAAATCTGAGACTAAGTTTCTCCTGATATTGTTTCAAAATAACAGGAGTAAAGGTCTTCTTGTACTTTTCAGGTCAGTTTAACTAATCAGATTGAAGGCAGGTTTGTTGGGGTGGGAGGGTGGGAGGCGGTGGTGCAGTGTTAACATTTGACACAGGTCCCCTGCACACAGCATTTACGATTCTCTAAGTTTTTTTGCCATAACTTTCGTGAGACTTGCTTTGATTTCAGAGCAGACTCCTGTTTGTCCTCAGAGCAGAAGTGTGGTTGGTTGACCTCTGTGTGGGCACTGGCTTTGGGTCAGATGGGGAGATGGGCTTAGGCAAAGGATAAACATCAAACCAGACCAGGTCCTGACATTTTTAGATGTACTTTGGAGCACGGCACAGGCTGCTCTGGCACATGCTGAGGGCTTCACTTTCCCATGTCTTTACTGAGATGAGGGAAAAGCAAGCAGAAAACCAAGGGCTTACACAGCAGCATCAAAGATGTCGGTTAAGCATTGGCATTTCCTGCTGTGAGTCTTATGCAGCATAATAAAATTCACTGGACTTTCACTTGAGAAAAGAGTTTCTCCTGCCTGAATAATATGATGCTTCTCCTGCCCATAAGAAGAAAGGAAGAAAAGTTTTGCTCCCATGAATGACCTGCAAACATCCTGTGAAAAAAGTCATCAAGGCACAGCTATCTCAGAACACAAGGAGCTAGAGAGGGTTGTCGCGGCACTCCAGAGGATGGCGGGGTTCTTTTTTTTTTTTATAGGCCAATGGCAGCAGCAGGACCCAGGGTGAGGAGGCCCATTCGAAGCCAATCTGGCATCGTGTTACAGGGCCAGGGGGACTGGAGGGAAGGAACATTTGGATCTCATTACAGAACAAAGGGACAGGGTGCTGGCGAGCAGAGTGAATCTGGGTCAGAGGTACCTGACTCTCCCACAGGTGCTGTAGTCAATTTGCACATCTCCACTCAGGAGGGAGCCTCCCAGAGCTGTCTCTCCGCCATTCACATGTGCCAACAATAACATTTTACCAGGAACACAGCTTGTCAAAACCAGCATTTTAGTTGGAGCAGTGGTGTGATGAAAATAATGTTTTCTCAGGGGCAAAGCTCACTGCTCTTGAGAAGTTAGAGCTGTTAGCACATGATTTTTGTGAAAACTCCTCCAAATATTCAAAATCTTTCTGTATTATTTTATTTTACAAACATCCTCTTCTAGAAATCATTTATTTTTTTCCTGGAGAGAGTTGGTGAGGAGGAGAGAAAGGAGATCTGTGATTCTTGTGAAGAATAGATATTTTTGAGTGTAATTCAAGATCTAAACTCCATTTTCCTTAATTATGACAGGGTTGCCTTCTGATGAAGCATTATTTTGAAAATCTGTGTTTTGGGGCAAGGCAGTGACTGGCCCAAGTTTGGGGTGGTTCCCCTGGCTTTTGCTTCTTTCTTTCTCCTTCCTTCTCTTTTGAAATCATTTTCAGGCCTTGAAGGGAGAAGGATTGGCCCAGAATGCCACACTGCTTGCAGCTCTTCCAACTTAGCACCCAAACCTTGTAACTGTATTTTAAGTCATTAACAATAAAGCCCCAGAAATGTTGTCAGAGGGTACATTTCATCTGAAACGATATAAATTGTTCAATGAGAGAAAAGCAGGCCTCAGGTATTTGCAGAGGTCCTGTTATGTGGTGGTTGTGATGAAAATAGGCTTAGTGACTTTAACAGCTGGCAATTTATTAGCAAACCTGGTTCTACTAAAAAAAAAATATGGAAAATCAGAATTGATGTAGAGTGTTAATCTCAAATCCTTTATATTAGCAAGACTTCTGTATTATGTTAACTTTTACAATTGTAGGGAGCAGGCATACTTTAGCGCAAAAGACCAGGCAAATGAGCTTCCTTTGTCAAACAGCACTCTATGGAGGTCCAGGCCCTGTCTGCCTGCATCGCTTAGCTAGAATACAATGATTCTCCTTGATATGACTTGGCAAAACTTAGGGGTGCGTCTTCTGTCTTAGTTAGGGTCACTTTTGGAAATCCCTTACTAGGACTTGATTCTGGAGTTGTCATTTCCAGGCTACCTTAGTGGTAGTTCTTTCCTTGGACACATCATCCTAAAATTTGCCTTCCCATTGGCTGAGCTTTTATACGCAGTAATTGAAAACAACACATTTTCTGCTGCCAACTGGAGACACCAGAGCGATCACTCTCTCTTTCTACTTTAGATTTAACAATGTGGCAGTGGATGAGATGGGAGACATGCTCGAAGTATTCAAAATGAAAAACACCAGAACACAACCGTTATTTTATGAAAGAGGCTGGAAAATGGTTAGTAAAGAAATCACAGATGTGTTTCACAGATGAGGGGGAGGTAAGGGAGAGGACTATGTTCAGAAAATAGCATGACAAGCACAATATATTCCTGATTTGGCTCAACATATTACTTTTTGGGTTTCCTAAGCTTGATTTGGGAGGTTTATTTTCACTTTTGAGAGCATCTGTGTCTATATGGATGTACATAAGTAATTTGACATCCCAGAAGAACATAATGGTATTATAGAATATTGACCATAATTATTTATCTGTAGTCACACTAAATAAAAGGCACTTGATAAAACATGGAGGTAATTACCCTTTTAAATTAGAAATTACATTTTTGAACTCTTGCCCATGAAAAGAAACTAAAAATTGTGAATACTGTGAATATATTTTAAACAGGAGACCACTCAATACAGACCTTCAGTTCTGTAAAAAAAAATCTACAGCCACAGATTCTGCACCTTTGCCTTAATTTTGACTTTATAGAATTTTTTGTGAACATAAAGATTTTGCCTTATTTTGTCAGGCCGTGCACACAGCAGATAATCAGCAACTAGTGAATTAAGGTTATTAAAGAAGTATGTGATATTCTAGGTGAAAATATTTCTATATACCTTCTGTCTAGATAAAATTCTTACAAAAGTTTAGTGCCATCTTGAAATATATCAATATTTTTAAACTTTTTGCCAAAGGCAAACAAAGACTCAGAAATACTATTATTCCTGTAGAGTGTTTCTCTCTCTTCCAGGGCTGTTGGAACTGTCAGAGCACAGAAAATATTCTTAGATATCACTTGCTGGGGATGACTATCAGCCACAACAATTTACAAGCTTTAAATATTAGTGTCTATGTTACTGTAATAATCAGTTTTGTCAGTTAAACAAATAATTTGTTGTTGTTCGGTCACTCAGTCATGTCTGAGTCTTTGTGACCCTGTGGACTGCAGCACTCCAGGCATCCCTGTCTTTCACTATCTCCCAGAGTTTGCTCAAACTGATGACCATTGAGTCAGTGATGCCATCCAATCAACTCATCCTCTGTCGTCCCTTTCTCCTCCTGCCTTCAGTCTTGCCCAGCATCAAGGTCTTTTCTAATGAGTTGGCTCTTCACATCAGGTGGCCAAAATATTAGAGCTTCAGCTTTGGCATTACTTCTTCCAATGAATATTCAGGGTTCATTTCCTTTAGGATTGACTGGTTTGATCTCCAGGGACTCTCAATCAAAATACATGCAAAAGCTTAGCCAAAAAATGAAACTATTCTTGACCATTGTGCAAGGCTGGTTTGAACTGCACAAGCCCACTTAAATGCATGTCTTTCACTAGTGAAAGTACTGCCTTCAGCACTGCACAATCTGTTGGTTGATTCCACAGATGCAAAACCGTGGACCCAGAGGGCTTTAACTATAAGGTTAAAGGCAGATTTTCAACTCTGCAGAAGGTTGGCACCCCTAATCCCTATTTCGTTCAAGGATCAACTGTATAAATACAATAATCTTTTAAAACAATGTATGTTTTAGTTCAGTTCTGTTGTGAGCATCTAAAAAATGTTTAGATGTTCTAATTCATTAACTATTACAGATATTCTGTTTAGAGTGGAGAAGGCAATGGCACCCCACTCCAGTACTCTTGCCTGGAAAATCCCCTGGATGGAGGAGCCTGGTAGGCTGCAGTCCATGGGGTCGCTAAGAGTCTAACACAACTGATTGATGTCACTTTCACTTTTCACTTTCATGCATTGGAGAAGGAAATGGCAACCCACTCCAGTGTTCTCGCCTGGTGAATCCCAGGGACGGGGGAGCCTGGTGGACTGCCGTCTATGGGGTTGCACAGAGTCAGACATGACTGAAGTGATTTAGTAGCAGCAGCAGCAGTTTAGAGCAGTAGATTAATCTCACTGAGCACTCATTGGAAGAATGTTGATCTACTTTTTAGAGAAGAATAATTTGTTTTTATTTTTAATCATCAAGTGCCTGTATCATGCCAAGGGCTTCCCTGGTGGCTCCGTGGTAAAGAATCCACCTGCCAGTGCAAGAGACACAGATTAGATCCTTGGGTCGGGAAGATCCCCTGAAGGAAATGACAAACCATTCCAGCATTCTTGCCTGAGCATCCCATGGACAAAGGAGCCTGGCAGGTTATAGTCCATGGGGTTGCAAAAGAGTCAGACATGACTTAGTGACTAAACAACAACAACAACATATATCATATCTAGCCCTATTTCAAGCATTTTACAAATCCTAACGCATTCAATCCTCACAACCCTATGAAGTAGATACTTGTATTATCATGCCCAATTTATAGATGATAAAACCAAGGCATGGAGAGGCTGAGCAAACTGCCTATGGCCAAATAGGTAGTAGGTTGCAGAGTAGGCTTTGATCTTATGTAATCTGAGATGAAAATCCTTGCCCTACTTCCCCTAGTAGAGCACCGTCCAATAGAAAAATAACATTGGCCATATATATAGTTTTAAATTCCCTATTAGCCGTACTAAACAAGTGAAAAATAGAATTTAACTTAAATAATACCTTACATGATGCAACAGTTAAAGTGAAATGTAGTACAGTTGACCCTTAAACAACATGATTTTGAACTGTGAAGATCCATCTATATGCAAATTTTTTCAATAAATGCATCCTATAGTACTCTATATTAGATATCACATTGCCAACATCCATTGAATCATACATAAAGCAAGGAAATTCCAGAAAAAATATCTACTTCTGTTTCACTGACTACACTAGAGCCTTTGACTGTGTGAATCATAACAAACTGGAAAATTCTTAAAAAGATGGGAATACCAAACCACCTTACTTGCCTCCTGAGAAACCTGTATGCAGCAGTTAGAACTGGACGTGGAACAATGGGCAGCTTCAAAATTGGGAAAGGAGTATGTCAAGGCTGTATATTCTCACCCTACTTGTCCAAATTATATGCAGAGTACATCATGAGAAACGCTGGGCTGGATGAAGCACAAGTTGGAATCAAGATTGCTGGGAGAAATATCAATAACCTCAGATACACAGATGACAAGATACTTATGGCAGAAAGCGAAGAAGAACTAAAGAGCCTCTTGATGAAAGTGAAAGAGGGGAGTGAAAAAGCTGGCTTAAAACTCAACGTTCAAAAAACAAAGATCATGGCATCTGGCCCCATCACTTCATGGCAAATAGATGAGGAAACAATGGAAACAGTGACAGATTTTACTTTCTTGGGCTCTAAAATCACTGTAGATGGTGACTGCAGCCATCAAATTAAAAGACACTTGCTCCTTGGGAGAAAAGCTATGACAAACCTAGAGAGCATATGTATTAAAAAGTAGAGACATCACTTAACCAACGAAGGTCCGTATAGTCAAAGCTGTGGTTTTTTCAGCAGTCTTGTATGAATGTGAGGGTTGGACTATAAAGAAGGATGAGAGCAAAATACTAATGGTTTTAAACTGTGGTGTTGGAAGAGACTCTGGAGAGTCCCTTGGACAGCAAGGAGATCAAACTAGTCAATCCTAAAGGAAATCAACCCTGAATATCAAACCCTGAATATTCATTAGAAGGACTAATGCTGAAGCTGAATCTCTAATACTTTGACCACCTGATGCAAAGAACTGACTCATTTGAAAAGACCCTGATACTGGGAAAGGTTCCATGATGAGGGCAGGAGAAGAGGACAACAGAGGTTGAGATGTTTGGACAGCCTCACTGATTCAATGGTTATCACTTTGAGCAAACTCCAGAAGACGGTGAAGGACAGGGAACCCTGGAATGCTACAGTCTGTAAGGTCGCAGAGAGCTGGAAATGACTGAGCAATTGAACAGCAACCATAGTACTACACAGTTGGAATTGGCTGAATCTGTGGATGTGGAATCTTGGATCCAGAGGTCTAGTTCTGCAATTATATATGGATTTTCAACTGCTCAGGGAGGTTGATGCCCCTAAAACCCAAATTCAAATGTCAACTCAACATATCAAAACAGTATAATTGTGTTTCATATAAATATGCTTCATACTGCTTCCTTTTTAAATTTTTAAATTAATTTAAATAGACATAACTGAGAACACAAAATGTATTTGGAAGTTGGTGACGTTAAATCCAATATGAGTGATCAGGTTGAGAGAAGATAAAGAAAGGAATTTTGTTTTTTCTTGATCACTAAGAATTCAAAACTAAATCAAGAGAAAATAGATTCTACATTAAATGTGGTGGTAAATCTGCATGCATTTCTTTTATTTATTGTTGTTGTTTTAGTTGATCAGTCATTTTTGCCGTCCCACTGACTACAGCCTGCTAGGTTTCTCTGTCTATGGGATTTCCTGGGCAAGAATACTGGAGTGGGTTGCCGTTTTCTTCCATAGGGGATCTCCCCAACCTGAACCCACATCTCCTGCATTAGCAGGAGCCTATTAATAAATTAAATTTTGCCAAATTATTAATGTCATTTAATCTGTTTTAATAATAATAAAGGCAAACTTCCCAATGAGATCATTTACTATTAAAAGAGAAAAATTTCTATCATTGTATGAAACAAATGGTGTCAATATGTCCTAATTTTGATTATTCTTTTTAGTTTTTAGAGGTTTTTTGTTGCTGAAAGTTTTTGTAAATTGTAATTTTTACTTTTCCAATTTTTCATTAAATGGAAGATTCTGTGAGATGCAATAGAAAGAGTTCTAGGGTCAGCTGACTTAGACTTTAATCCAGGAAAACTGAGGTTCTGCCACTTAAAAGCAGTTTCTCTCTAAATTTGCATATTTAATCTCTGTGAGTTTCCAGTTTCCTGCCCTGTAGACTGGGGACAGTAGTACATATTTCTTTAAGCTATTGAAAACAACAAATGAAAAAAATATTTGTTAAATGCTTAGCATACTGCTTGACACGTACTAAGAAGCTAATAAATGTTCATTCTTTTTCCATAGTTTTATGTACAATCTTTCATAAGAATGAATCTTAATCCACCCAATGCTTCAAACTTTTATTAGCATAAATATTACTAAAATTGCTTTATGATATCATTAACCCTTAAAACCCCTACGAATACTTAATTATGTTCTTTCTGCCACTAAAAGTTTCACAGTGATCAAACTGGTTCAAATGGTATATCATTCAGAGCCTGAAGTTCTGATAATTTTCTAGAGAAAGGGAAGACAGAAGTGAACAAAAGAAAGGGAGAAAGTAAATCTTGACTAACGGCAACCCACTCCAGTACTCTTGCCTGGAAAATCCCATGGACAGAGGAGCCTGGTGGGCTGCAGTCCATGGGGTGGCTAAGAGTCAGACACGACTGAGCGACTTCACTTTCACTTTTCACTTCCATGCATTGGAGAAGGAAATGGCAACCCACTCCAGTGTTCTTGCCTGGAGAATCCCAGGGACGGGGGAGCCTGGTGGGCTGCCGTCTATGGGGTCGCACGGAGTCGGACACGACTGAAGCGACTTAGCAGCAGCACCAGCAACAGTATGTAATTATACTAGCGGCAACACAGTGATAATGAATTGAAGTGTTTCTGGTTAAACACCGCTGAAGGTTTTTCTCTTGCAGCCTGATAGTAATGACTGGGGACCCACTGAAGTCATATCACGATGTACGCAGTTAGGCTATTTAAAGGTTGCCATTTCATTTCCAAATTTCACTCCCTTCTGACGTCTCCTGCACTGTTCTTGGCACTCTTGGCTCGCTTCAGGAGATAATTTGTATGCTACATAAGCATTTAGAAAAACCCAGAGTTAAACCAGGGGTGAGAGTCATCAGTAACATTTATAGTTACTGAGATTTTCACTCTATGCCATAACCTGAGTCTGGTGCATCTTTCGAGAGAGAAGAACATTCTTTCAGTGCAATTTCTATTTCCATATTGATATGATGATTATTCCTTCAGTTAAATTCAGGCTTGACCTCAATTGTCAAACGATTTTACCAACAGATTTTTTTCTAGATGTTAACCGCACCTTTTTTTTTTTTTCAAAACCAGAAATTCAGCATTTAAATTATGTTTGATTGAAGGTAAATTTTTTTTAAATGCAAGAACAACCTTTCGTTGACAAAATTTCGACGTGAGGAAAATTTAGATAAATGTATTGAAGGCACAGTGTAATAAAACTCTCCTTACTTTAATAGATAAAAGAATGTGGTGGGTTTTTTATTTTTTCTTTGCAGCATTGGAATATGTGCTGTGCTCATGGAAACCAGCTGTCAGGCCACTTTCCAGCGCTCCCAAGGAAACAGAAACTTGCTTCTTCTCTACACGAGGGTGCGCCTGAGGCAAAGATTAGGGTGACTGTGGAGGTTCAGGTGGTTTTCTGTATTTGGGGGTCATGGAAACGCCTTTCTTTGCACTTCTTTTCTCCAAATTGGACATCGGCTGAAATTGGCACCTTCAGCAGCAATGTGGGATGAGGTATTACGAGGCACCATTTCCCTCTAAGGCAAATGCCTTCACTGCTGGCAAACCGTCAGAATTTGCAAGCTCAGCCGGCACCTTTGACCCGACCACGCAGCTGACAGCACCGTTGGCAGCTGGTAGCTTCCATTTATCCTAGGTCAGCTCCTGAGGCATCAACATAAAATGAAATGAAGATTTAGGCAGTAAGTTCAGAAATAAAAACGGAATGCCCAAGAGTTTGCTCCAGGCTGCTCAGGTTGAAAACCATTTATTAAAGTGCATGGGGATGACCCACAGAGATGTTATGGGGAGGGAGGTGGGGGGGGGGGGGGTTCATGTTTGGGAACACATGTAAGAATTAAAGATTTTAAAATAAAAAAAAAAAAGAAAAGAAAGCTCACAAGCCGGGAAAGTCAAATACAGAAGAGCAGCTGCTCAGGATAAAAAATGGGCCATTGGATACTTGACTGATGATCCAGAGAAAGCCACTGCTTTAAGGACAGTCAAGCTGCCAATTGCTTAAGATGTGGTTGAGAATGCCATGCATATCACTGGGTGGAGACTGTCACCTTTACATCCTCAGAGCCCAGCACTGTGCCTGGTAGCTGGTACTCAGTCAGTGAATATTTGGGTAATTAGTGAATGAAGTTTGTGACTGCAGACTGCCATTAGTGGCAGAATGCTCATTAATTTTGCCATGGTTCTATAGACCAGTTGTGCAGCTTAATTCATTAATTCTGAAATTACAATCACTGGTATTTCATTAACAAAGTAATACTGTTGCTTATAAAATGCATATTCACATATATACTTACATGTGCATTTTGCCACCAAGTAGTAATCAGACCAGGAGAAAAGTTAGCTAAATATATAATACAAATGCATTTAAAGGCTGTATGTGTTTATGTTTCTAGACAATTATTTTTTTCTAGTTCATGTATCTAAAGGATGAAATTTCCAAGTCATATTTTCTACAAGGAACAGAATGAAGAAGAGGAATTAACATTTTTCTTCCTTTCCTACTGTATAGTAGTTTTATTTGAGCTCTGTGCTTTACGGAAATTCTTTCACTTTGGCTCACACTGACCACATCAAGGGAAAAATCAATGCCCTTTTGTAGGTGAGGATTCTGAGCTTCAGAGAAAAATATCAGTTGACCAGTTTTACATAGTGAAGAATTTGTTGAGCTAAGATGAAACTACAGGTATCTTTGATGTTAAAGTTTGTGGGTTTTTCTCTTTACCTAAATCTTAAAATGTCATCAGCTACAAAGCATTAGGAGTAGATACTGTGAATATGGAGATATTCTTTAAGAATTTTATGTTAAAATAAATATAGGAAGATTATTTATTTTCCCATGTACCAGAAAAGATCACTTGGCAAAATATAATGGATTCAAAAGATCCTGCTCAAGACATGCAAAATCTACAAAAATATATACTAATTTGTAATAAACTTAGTGAGAAAAACCAATCTACACAATCTACAAAGCTTTACTGAAAAGGAAAATATGAAACAATAAAAGGAAAGATATATTTTGTTTAAGGATGGGTAATTTTAAACATTGTAAAGTTGTCACTTCTCCCACATATTAATATATACATTTAATGAAATTCTAATGAAACATTCACAAGTACTTACTTACAAATTTGACCATTACTTCAAAACATAATCTAGAAAAATAAATCACAGAAAGGAGGCAAAATATTTTTAAAATAAGAATTATGAGGCCCATGTACATCATCAGATATTAAATTGTAAATCATATGACTTAGTGTGTTACTGCCATTAGAATCTACAGTAGATCATTGGAAACATAAATAGATTGGATAGATAATAAATACATAAATAGATATGTATGTATAAAATGAATATGATAAAGATGGAATTTCAAATCAGTGAGTAAATAATGCATTATCCAAGTAACAGCAATAAGCTAATTGGTTAAGAATGCAAAAATGAGTTAGACAGCTTAGTAGAAAGCTATTAGCATATTAATGGCAACCCACTCCAGTACTCTTGCCTGGAAAATCCCATGGACAGAGGACCCTGGTAGGCTGCAGTCCATGGGGTCGCTAAGAGTCAAGAGTCGGACACAACTGAGCGACTTCACTTTCACTTTTCACTTTCGTACATTGGAGAAGGAAATGGCAACCCACTCCAGTGCTCTTGCCTGGAGAATCCCAGGGACGGGAGCCTGATGGGCTGCAGTCCATGGGGTCGCACAGAGTCAGACATGACTAAAGCGTCTTAGCAGCAGTAGCAGCAGCAGTAGCATATTATATCCATATGGTTTTTAGAGTTAAATATAATAACTTCTAGATGAATATCTAGATGATTTTGGAATGTAGTGAAAAGACTGAACAGATAAAAGTAAACAGAAAATTTTGGATGGAAAGACAGTATAAATAAGGTCAAAGAGTTAATAACAAACTCTTTTTAAAAGATATAGCCATCACAGAAATATTGCTATTATCTTCAGATTCATAAAGACTTCATTTTAAATAAAAAGAATGAACACTGCAGCAGATAAAAAGAGCCATGAGCAGGCAAGTCACAAAAATTTATAAATCAATTTTTAAATTTCCTAGGGATCAAAAACATGCAAATTAAAAGAGGACATCATTTCTTGCTAACCAAATTTAAATACTAGGGAATATCTTTCTTGCATTTTAAGAAAATTTGTTCTAAAACTCACCTCCACTTCTACAGCTGCCCTAGGTCAGGCTTGGGAGCACTGTCTCTCATTCAGCATTTGCTGGTCATGATTTTTTCTCACCCTAGGTGAGACATTGAGAACCTCAGATACCAGATGCCTCCTCGGAGTTTCTTGGGTGAAAGAGGAGATATGGCTTGTTTTCTTCTTGTGATACCTCCTATTGGAGGAATACTTACACCATCCTCTTTATTCCCCAGAGGCTTACTAAATTTTATTTGAACCCCTTTTCATGGATCCTCAGCTCTCTGTTGGCCTAAGGTATGATTTTAATAAAAGAACTGGCCCAAGAAATAAGTCCTGGCATCAGAGTCTTTGTGGCACTCAGAATCTGGAATAGCAACTCCCTTTAAATGCTTATGTCTTTCTTGGAGGTCAAACTCCCTTACTGGAATTTTCTCTCAGGTTTCTTGCAAGTAATCTCAGGTGAATCTCAAAGACTCCAGTCTGTCTGATTTACCTTTGGAGATGAGTTTAGACAACTCCCATTTTTTGTATTATGCTCCCAAAGTTGAGTTGATTTTTTTTCTTCGCTATGTTTTTAGAATTTTTAAAAATTTCTCTTTTGAACTAGCATTACTTCTATAATTTTGTAATGTATTTTTTGAGTAAATATGATATGTATGGAAAAATGCAAGTTTTATTTTATGAATTTAAAGTTTAAGATTCTGATTCCTTCCTTAGGTAAAACCATTTCCTTGAGCCAAAGATCAAGTCTACATTTTATCTCATTCCAGAAAGCATAAGTAACATGTACAGATATTAATTAAGTAAATAAAAATTTGAAAGTAGGGCCTTAGCTTGTTTTTAAATGCCTCTAGTTTTGTTAACTCACCCTACCTTTTTACATTTAAACTATGGCCATGACTGCAGAGTATAAACTCACAGCTTGATCCTGGCATTGGATAAATTCCTTTAAGGATTTCTTTCAAAATAGAATATATGCCATAGTCACTACCATAATGCTTCCCACAAAATCTGTAAAGGAGATTTAAGGAAATGTTTCTAATTTTCAAAGTGTCTCCTAAAAGTTGGTTTGGACAGGGAAAAGAGCTAGAACCATAAATTTTTTAAAGGTGTTTATGGGCAACTACTAATTTGTCCTAAGTTTACATATCATATATTGAAGCCCTATTAGGATGACAAAATTCTTGACATACACTGTAATACTTATGCTTTAAAAAATTTTCACATGAGCTGGTATTTATTTACTCCATATAATTTGATTTTTGGACTTCTCTAAGAGCAACAGTTATGGACTCTTTTTTTTTTTTTTTGACTTAAAAAAAAAGTTTTTTTCTTCCATGTAGTTAGCTGTACACTTAGTATTAAAAGTTGTTAAATAAATAAATCAATGTAGATTTATTGCTATTTATTATGTGTAATATTCAGTAAGAAGTAAAGTCATTTAAGAGAAAAATAAATGTAGTGTATTATACCTACCTCCCAATCTTCTCGAGGAAACAATACAAACACATGCATAAAAGATTACCTATGAGGCAAGTCTTGATGTCAAAGAAGTGGAGCTGCTGATATTGATTTAAACAAGTAAGTATCTGTATTGAGGAGCAAAAATGCTGCTGCTGATGCCTGACACATATTAGATGCTTAAAACTCATTGTTTGAATGAACACATTTTTAAACTGTTTATATAATAAGTACTTACTCCAGGTCCCTAATCACACAACAACCCTTAGAGAAGACGTGATTAACACCACTTCTCAGAGGAGAAAACTGATGAACAGGGAAGCTCCTCTAATACTCTGCTTAGTGGGGGGTAGAGGGTAGAGTAGAGGGTTTCATATCCACATCTGTTTAACTCCGTGATCTATATTTCCCTACCCCATTACACTGCTTCTTGCAGAGGTAATGTTTTTATTGTGGCCACCTCAAAACTGTGGATCTCCATTATCAATATGTTTGTTCAACAAGCCATTCTTTAAACTATTACTACTGAACACTCACTGAGTAAAACTGGACAGTTTCCTTATGAAGTTCAAAGACTAATCAAAAGATAACAATAAAAAACCCTCACAAAATAAACGTAAAATTAAAATTCTAATCATATCAGAAGGAAGATATACATTATAGTAGAGAACTTAAAATAGACAGACTTGATCTAGTTAGAAGAAGGTCAGGATCCTAAAACCTGAAAGGTAAGTGGGTTTAGACTTTGCAGATTAGAAAGCAAAGAATATTTAAGATCCAAAGACTTGGGGGAAAATGATGATTAAGAACAAATGATGACCGACTAGGTTTAAGCTAAGGGAGCAAAGGGGATAATAGTGTAGGATGGAGCTGAGAAAGCAGATAGGCATAAGACTAGTCAGGGTATTGTAAACCATGTTGATTATTTTTTCTTTATTCTGAGAGCAATGGAAATCCAATGAGGTGTTTTAACTGGGGAGTAATAAGGATGAGGGCACAATGGGTGAGAGCATCTGGATAGAGTATAGAGTTGGATGAGAGGAAGCTAAAGTAAATTTAGGTAAACCAGATAGAAAGAATTTTTTAGGCCAACCAAGAGATCGTGGTCAGCTAGTATACAGAGTTGTTAACAAAGATACAGAAAGAGGAATAGATTTCAGAGCATATATAGGAGATAAATTAGTGTAATTTTATGGTGGATTGTATGTGGCAAGAAGATTGTTGAAGGAGAGGTAGATTTCATGGAATGAATTCAAGTTTTTAGCTTACATATCTTAATAGTTGTTTCTCCCATTTACTATGATAGGAAATAGTCAATGTTTGCAGGGGAAGATTATGATTCTGGTCATCAATATATTGAATTTGCAGTACATTAGAGACTGGTTGGTAGACATGTGAAATCAACTGTTGGGTATATACACATGTAGCTAAAAGAAAGCCTGGCAGAGATAAACTTGTGGGTCATCTGAGTTTAGGTGATTGAAATGGTGAGTATAAATGAGACTACCAAGAAAGGAATTTGGAATGAGAAGGGGAAAGGACCAGTGACACAGCACTGAGCAGAAACAACATTTGGTGGTCAAGTAGAAGAAAATGTTTTTCTTAAAGAGAAACGAAAGTGATAGAAAGTAGAGGGAAATTAGTATTACAATAAAGGAGTGGTCCAATAACATTGAGCCCTTGCAAGGTCATGTGAAATAGTTTATTCTGAGCCAAAGAAAGAAAGGAAAATAATTTCTGATTACCTATCCCTTTGCCTGATGAACTATGGACAGAGGTTCATGACATTGTACAGGAGACAGGGATCAATATCATCCCCAAGAAAAAGAAATGCATAAAAGCAAAATGGCTGTCTGAGGAGGCCTTACAAATAGCTGTGAAAGAAGAGAAGCAAAAAGCAAAGGAGAAAAGGAAAGATACCCATTTGAATGCAGAGTTCCAAAGAATAGCAAGGAGATATAAGAAAGTCTTCCTCAGTGATCAGTGCAAAGAAATAGAGGAAAACAATAGAACGGGAAAGACTAGAGATCTCTTCAAGAAAATTAGAGATACCAAGGGAACATTTCATGCAAAGATGGGCTCAATAAATGACAGAAATGGAATGGACCTAACAGAAGCAGAAGATACTAAGAAGAGGTGGCAAGAATACACAGAAGAACTGTACAAAAAAATCTTCAAGAACCAGATAATCACGATGGTGTGATCACTCACCTAGAGCCAGACATCCTGGAATGTGAAGTCATGGGGGCCTTAGGAAGCATCACTATGAACAAAGCTAGTGGAGGTGATGGAATTCCAGTGGAGCTCTTTCAAATCCTGAAAGATGATGCTGCAAAAGTGTCAGCAAATTTGGAAGACGCAGCAGTGGCCACAGGACTGGAAAAGGTCAGTTTTCATTCCAATCTCAAAGAAAGGAAATGCCAAAGAATGCTCAAACTACTGCACAATTGAACTCATCTCACACACTAGTAAAGTAATGCTCAAAATTCTCCAAGCCAGGCTTCAACAGTACATGAACCGTGAACTTCCAGATGTTCAAGATAGTTTTAGAAAAGGCAGAGGAACCAAGATCAAATTGCTAACATTCACTGGATCATCGAAAATGCAAGAGAGTTCCAGAAAAACACCTACTTCTTCTTTATTGACTATGCCAAAGCCTTTGACTGTGTGGATCACAATAAACTGTGGAAAATTCTGAGAGAGATGGGAATACCAGACCACCTGACCTGCCTCTTGAGAAACCTGTATGCAGGTCAGGAAGCCACAGTTAGAACTGGACATGGAACAACAGACTGGTTCCATATAGGAAAAGGAGTACATCAAGGCTGTATATTGTTACCCTGCTTGTTTAACTTATATGCAGAGTACATCATGAGAAACCTTGGGCTGGATGAAGCACAAGCTGGAATCAAGATTGCCAGGAGAAATATCAATAACCTCAGATATGCAGATGACATCACCTTTATGGCAGAAGAAGAACTAAAGAGCCTCTTGATGAAAGTGAAAGTGGAGAGTGAAAAAGTTGGCTTAAAGCTCAACATTCAGAAAACTAAGATCATGGCATCCAGTCCTATCACTCCATGGCATATAGATGGGTAAGCAATGGAAACAGTGTCAGACTTTAATTTTTTTGGCAGACTTTATTTTTGCAGGCTCCCAAATCACTGCAGATGGTGACAGCAGCCATGAAATTAAAAGGCACTTACTTTTGGAAGGAAAGTTATGACCAAACTAGACAGCATATTAAAGGACTTTGCCAACGAAAGTCCATCTAGTCAAGGCTATGGTTTTTCCAGTAGTCATGTATGGATGTGAGTTGGACTATAAAGAAAGCTGAGCACCGAAGCATTGATGCTTTTGAACTGGTGTTGGAGAAGACTCTTGAGAGTCCCTTGGACTGCAAGGAGATCCAACCAGTCCATCCTAAAGGAAATCAGTCCTGAATATTCACTGGAAGGACTGATGTTGAAGCTGAAACTCTAATACTTTAGCTACCTGTGAAGAGCTGACTCATTGGAAAAGACCCTGATGCTGGGAAAGATTGAAGGTGGGAGAAAAAGGGGATGACAGAGGATGAGATGGTTGGATGGTATCACTGACTCAGTGGGCATGAGTTTGAGTAAATTCCAGGTGGTGATGGACAGAGAGGCCTGGCATGCTGCAGTCCATGCAGTCACAAAGAGTTGGGCAAGACTGAGCAACTGAACTGAACTGAACTCCTTGCCACAAAGAATTGAGGTAGATAAATTTCTGCTTTCTTATGACTTACAAACATTAATGAGTAGGGAGAGAGTGAATCTAGATCATTTCTGAATTATTGTTACCTCAATGTTCTTGCGAGAGTCCTGATTAAAAAATATTTGTAGTTCTAGGAGATGAGGGTGGGAAAAAAATGACTGTTTCTGAAAACAGGTAGAAAAATTGAAATAGTGCTGTGATTGAATGGGAATAGAAGCTGAGGTCTGAGATTCAGCCACTTTCCCTTGTGGCTCAGCTGGTAAAGAGTTCACCAGCAATTTGGGAGACCTGGGTTCGATCTCTGGGTTGGGAAGATCCCCTGGAGAAGGGAAAGGCTGCCCACTCCAGTATTCTGACCTGGAGAACTCCATGGACTGTGTAGTCCATGGGGTTGCAAAGAGTCAGATATGACTGACTTTCACTTTGAGATTCAGCAAATGTTAATTTCACAGTTTCCTCCACATGGTGTTTCCCATTTTGCAGAAGCAAAAAGCTAGAGAAATGCAATAATCTGACTCCAAACATTGTAACTTGTAGACCGGGGAACTTCCACTTAAAATTTCTGACTTCAAATGCAAAACCTTTTTTAATATGAAACCATAACAAATGCCAACAAAAAAGCTAAAGCATTTAATAAAAATTTCATGAAGGTAACCCATGGACAGAGGAGGCTGTTGGGCTCCAGTTCATAGGGTCGCAGAGTCGGACATGACTCAAGCAACTTGGCATGCACAGAAGGCCGTAAAACCCATTTGATTAAGACACAAAATGAGGCAGGACTCTATTTTGGATGGAAAAGTAGCTTCCTCTAGTGGTGCCCTTCCTGCAGGGGTCTAGCCTTTGATGGCAAGTGAACATCAGAAAGGTCCCATCCTGTGTTCGTGCTGTGGTCTCCATGACCACAGTGAAGAAGTACGCTCTCCCAGATGAATCAGTGCAGGTCACTGCATTCACATTTGCTCCATCATGGTTCCCGAGCAAGCTTCCACGATGAATGAATGAGACAGTGATCAAAGATCTTACCATGCCCAAGCCCTCAAAGTTCTTATCAAAGAATTTCATGTGAAAAAAGAGAACAAAGTTTATCACCGTCTTTTTTTTTTTTAAGCTACAGTGGGGGTGAAGCCTGTCAAGAAAAGTATGAACCTCTTGCAAGGAAACAAAAAATGAGGCCCTGAAAATCATTGTTGATACACCCACAAAGAAATCAGCTCTTATTTCAGTCAAGATCACAGAAGAGTTGGATAGATTTTATATTTTCTTTTCAGAAGCATAAAAAAAATACTTAAAAGAGCATATATAGACTGAACATAGATTTATTGCCAATGACTTTGGTAAGGTGAGTGGATTGAGGCTGCTAATGTAAGTTTATGAGTACAGCTGGTCCATTTAACGGCAGGTTTATAGGCACACCTCAAGAACTGCCCCATGTCTGTGGAAGGTATGGTATCAAACAAACTCTGTTGGACATATGGGCCCATCTATGGGCAATGTGCTATAAACCAACCCATAACTACTGCAGCTGTAATCATAAACCTTTTAATAGAACAACTAGCAAAATCTGACTTAGAAATATTTGCTGCATTTTAAAATGGGTAGGTGAAATATGCAAAATGAGGGCCAACGCAAATTCTCGACTGAAAATATCACAGACTCAGGTTAAACCAACAAAACGACTTCACTCTCACTCTGTGTGATTTTCATAAATCTCAACTGAAGAATCAATGGGAATTAATTTTTTGCCTTTAATATTGTAAGTGCCTGAGCCCACTGGTTTTCCATTAAACCCCCAGTGTTCCTCAAATAAGTTACCAAGATTGATACAGTGTTTTATTACCCAGCATACCTTGAAAGATTTGTCTCCCATGTAATGAAGATGCATTTCAGGTTGAGACTTCTCATCTGTTGAGATGATATTTTGCCTTTCCTCTGACAGTTTGAAATATTTATTTTCAGAACCATTTTATGGAAAGAAGCACCAGTGGACTAGCTAAGTGCACTGTAAAAACTTACGGCAGAAATACTGTGTCTGGATTTTTTAAAAACTAAATGTTGGCACATGGATGCAAGATCCTCTCTGATCTGAGACCTGTCAAATGACCACACTGAGGTAGTAAGAAGGCAAGGGCTGCATTTTGTTCAGAGTAAATAGAACTGCCTTCTATGGCTCTTTAAAGCTCTATCAATTTTGTACTTTTATGGTGCCCATGGTTAGGTTTGCAGAATAGGTGTTGTCAACCGGTCAGCAGAATGCACACTGATTTCATAGTAATAGAGGGCACACACGGAGAGATATTGTTACTCACTTGTGAGATACCAACAAATACCACACTAATTCCCCTTCTTCTGGATGTTGATCAATCTTAGTGACATTTACATGTTTCCTTTCTATTACGTATTAAAGAATATTTTTTAAATGTTTACAAACCACTTAGATTTTATCAACTATTATTTGAAAAAAGAAAACAGTTGATAGGGAATAACTATGCTGGTGTGTGTGTGTGTGTGTGTGTGTACCTTTATTCTGAAACTAACATCATCCTTTTTTTCCCTACAAGTTACTAAATGTATTGAATCTACTTTTTAGGTACATTTTGAGTTATTCTGAAAATATTTTGTGGTTGAGCAATATCAGTTTTACTACAGGAATCTGTCACTGATTTTATAGTGTACTAAAAAAGATCTTCAGGACCAAGATAATCATGATGGTATGATCCTCACCTAGAGCCAGACATCCTGGAATGTGAAGTCAAGTGGGCCTTAGAAAGCATCATTACGAACATAGCTAGTGGAGGTGATGGAATTCCAGTAGAGCTATTTCAAATCCTGAAAGATGATGCTGTGAAAGTGCTGCACTCAATCTGCCAGCACATTTGGAAAACTCAGCACTGGCCACAGGACTGGAAAAGGTCAGTTTTTATTCCAATTCCAAAGAAAGGCAATGCCAAAGAATGCTCAAACTACCACACAATTGCACTCATCTCAAATGCTGGTAAAGTAATGCTCAAAATTCTCCAAGCCAGGCTTCAGCAATACGTGAACCGTGAACTTCCTGATGTTCAAGCTGGTTTTAGAAAAGGCAGAGGAACCAGAGATCAAATTGCCAACATCTGCTGGATCATGGAAAAAACAACAGAGTTCCAGAAAAAACATCTATTTCTGTTTTACTGACTATGCCAAAGCTTTTGACTGTGTGGATCACAATAAACTGTGGAAAATTCTGAAAGAGATGGGAATACCAGACCACCTGACCTGCCTCTTGAGAAATCTGTATGCAGGTCAGGAAGCAACAGTTAGAACTGGGCATGGAACAACAGACTGATGCCAAATAGGAAAAGGAGTACATCAAGGCTGTATATTGTCACCCTGCTTATTTAACTTCTATGCAGAGTACATCATGAGAAACACTGGACTGGAAGAAACACAAGCTGGAATCAAGATTGTCGGGAGAAATATCAATAACCTCAGCTATGCAGATGACACCACCCTTATGGCAGAAAGTGAAGAGGAGCTAAAAGCCTCTTGATGAAAATGAAAGAGGAGAGTGAAAAAGTTGGCTTAAAGCTCAACATTCAGAAAACAAAGATCATGGCATCCGGTCCCATCACTTCATGGGAAATAGATGGGGAAACAGTGGAAACAGTGTCAGACTTTTTTTGGGGGGAATCCAAAATCACTGCAGATGGTGATTGCAGCCATGAAATTAAAAGATGCTTACTCCTTGGAAGAAAAGTTATGATCAACCTAGATAGCATATACAAAAGCAGAGACATTACTTTGCCGACTAAGGTCCGTCTAGTCAAGGCTATGGTTTTTCCTGTGGTCATGTATGGATGTGAGAGTTGGACTGTGAAGAAGGCTGAGTGCCGAAAAATTGATGCTTTTGAACTGTGGTACTGGAGAAGACTCTTGAGAGTCCCTTGGACTGCAAGGAGATCCAACCAATCCATTCTGAAGGAGATCAACCCTGGGATTTCTTTGGAAGTAATGATGCTTAAGCTGAAACTCCAATACTTTGGCCACCTCATGTGAAGAGTTGGAATGATGCTTAAGCTGAAACTCCAATACTTTGGCCACCTCATGTGAAGAGTTGACTCATTGGAAAAGACTTTGATGCTAGGAGGGATTGGGGGCAGGAGGAGAAGGGGACGACAGAGGATGAGATGGCTGGATGGCATCACTGACTCGATGAACGTGAATCTGAGTGAACTCCGTGAGCTGGTGATGGACAGAGAGGCCTGGTGTACTGCGATTTATGGGGTCGCAAAAATTCGGACATGACTGAGCGACTGAACTGAACTGAACTGAACCTAAATAGCATATTAAAAAGCAGAGATATTACTTTACTGACAAAAATTCATGTAGTCAAAGCTATAGTTTTTGAGTAGTCATGTATGGATGTGAGAGTTGTACCATAAAGAAAGCTGAGCACCAAAGAATTTATGGTTTTGAACTGCAGTGTTGGAAAAGACTCTTGAGAGTCCCTTGGACTACAAGGAGATCAAACCAGTCAATCCTAAGGCAAATCAGTCCTGAATATTCATTGGAAGGAATATTGCTGATGTTGAAGCTCTAATACTTTGGCCACCTGATGCAAAGAACTGACTCATTGGAAAAGACCCTGATGCTGGGAAAGATTGAAGACTGGAGGAGAAGGGGAAAACAGAGGATGAGATGGTTGAATGGCATCACCGACTCTATGGACATACGTTTGAGCAAGCTTTGGCAGTAGGTGATGGACAAGGAAGCCTGGCATGCTGCAGGCCATGGGGTTGCAGAGTCAGACACTACTGAGCAACTGAACTGACTGACTGACTGACTGCTCACAATAAGCCTCTGAGGTGGGTAGATTAGGTACCATTTTCCCATTTTATAAGTGAAAAAACTATGGCTCAACAAGGTTAATGGTTCCCTATAAGTTTCACAGCTGGTTAGGAATCTACCTTGAACATGTCTTAGATTCCCAATAAGGCTCCAGTGAAAATTCAGATGTTACCTAACTAGAGGAAGTCAAAGACATCCAATTTCACTCACACTTCTGACAATTCTTATTACTATTACACTGGGAGGCCAAAAAGAGAGAGACCATGTGGAACAGAACTCAGGAGATATACGTTTATTATAAGAGAACCATTGGGAAATTGTGCCATTTAAAGCATAAGCCTGAAAGGGCAGTTAGGTCATGCTCTTGACAGCTGATGGGAGGGGCAGAATGATACACAGGTGACTAGGTATGTGATGTCAAGATGACAGGGACCAAAACACAAGCATCACCCTTTGGTTGGAACCAATCCTTTGTGGTTGTTCAAATAAACCGGAGCAACGGTGGGAAATAACACTAACACATCTTTCTTTTGTCTTTTATTTTCTCACATTATTACACGTATAAAAAAAATGACTTCTCATATGAGCAAATGGGTAGAAAATGAAAGCACAAACCACATCAGAAGGAGCTATTGCTTTCAGCGACCACATCTGTTCAAGTACAACTGGGCATTCCAAAACCTGTTTTGCTTGTTTAATCATGCCAGTTAGTCTCTGTTAGGGAAGAGATCAGCAGACCACTGTACAAAGCAATATCTAATTATCTGAGAGCTTAATCCATTTTAATTTTTAGATTGGTGACAACATTATTTATTTAATACTCCTTCAAGTTTATAGTTTAATCTTAGCTAAATTATTTTAAATATAATAATATTGGTTGCTTCGACTTCATTTGATAATACCTTGAGAAAGTAATGTTAAATAGTCTCATACATATACATTCCATGATAAGAATTTTGAATTTAATTTTTAGAAACAAAGAACCATAAAAATCTTTATTTTATTCAATTACCTTTTCTTTCCTGCCTTCTATTACACTAATCAAGTTTTCTTTTTCCTTTTTATCCCCAGCAGGTAGTAGCTTTATAATCTCTTTCTACTTTATTAAAGATTAATCTTAAAATGTAACATGTACATTATCCTCAACACAATCTGAGGTTCTTAGAAACTCTAACTTTCCCCCTAACCAGGAAAGGACTCTTGGAGCACCTTCATTGTTGTTGTTATTTAGTCACTAAGTTGTGTCCAACTCTTTTGCATCCCCCGGGACTGCAGTCTGCCAGGCTCCTCTATCCATGGCATTTCCCAGGCAAGAATACTATTAATAGAGTGGGTTGCCATTTCGTTCTCCAGGGGGTCCTCCTGACCCAGGGATCTCCTGCATTGACAAGTGAATTCTTTACCACCTGTCACCAAGGAAGCCCCTACTCTCCTGTTATCTAGCTTCATTTCACATCATGTTTCTTCCATTCTATATAGTCCTTCTGTGTTCAATTTCCATATTGAAATGCATTTTCAAAACAGTTTTATTCAGTGTAAATGATGAACTCCCTCATAGTCTTTGTCTCAATATGCCTTTAAATCTGTTGTCTTCTTCATATAAGTGGTATAAAAAAAGATAGAAATGAACTTATTTACAAAACAGAAACACAGACTTGGAGAACAAAACTGTGGTGACCAGGGGGAAGGGCAGAGGGGTACAGATTGGGAGTTTGGGATTGAGATGTACAAACTACTGTATTTAAAATGGATAACCAACAAGGACTTACTGTATAGCACAGAGAATTCTGCTCAATATTCTGTAATAATCTAAATGGGAAAAGAATTTGAAAAGCAATAAATACTTGTATGGATATAACTGAATCACTTTGCTGTATACCTATAGCTAATTCACTATTTTTTTGCAATTAATTTATTTATTTTGACTGGAGGATAATATTTTACAATATTGTGATGGCTTTTTGCCATACATCAACATGAATTGGCCACCAGTATACATGTGTAACCCCCATCCTGAACCCCCTTCCCACCTCTCTCCCCACCCCCTTCCCTTTGGGCTGCCCCAGAATACCAGCTTTGCATGCCATGCTTCATGCCTCAAATTTGCACTAATCATCTGTTTTATATATGGTAATGTATGTACGTGTTTCAGTGGTATTCTTTCAAATCATAATCCACTATTGTTAATCAACTATACTCCAATAAAAAATAAAATTAAAAAATAAATAAATGAAAATTTAAAAATAAACTTTTTCTTTAAAAAAGTTTATTTATGTTTATTTGTAGTTATTTTCAGTACAATAAATTTGCTATTTCATTTTCTTCTTACTTCATTGCTTCTCCAGGAGTACACTATTTTAATGTAATCACAATTCCTTTGTAGATGATGGATTATTTCCTTTTGTAAAAAAGTGGTTTATTTATCTTTAATATGGTATAATTTTCTTGCTGTTTCTTTAGATGTGGAGTTATCTTTATTTATAATGCTTGGAACTCATAATATTTATTTAATTTTGAAGATTCAAGTCTTCATCAATTAAGGAAAAAATTTCCAGAACTAACTCTTTAAACACTGTCTTCCTCCTGTTCACTTTTGTTCTCTTCATCTGGAATTTATGAATAAGTTGTATCCTTCTAACTCTATGTCTCATGTCTCTTAATCTCATTTATATTTTCCAACTCAGTCTCCATCCTTGTTATCCTTGGGTTAAGTTCTAATTTCTCTCTTTTTAAAAATAAGTGTATCTGTCTTCCAGTTTATTCAATTTTATCTCATCCGTGTCTATTATTTGACTCTTTTTCAGGTCTGCCAGATTTCCTTTGTGATGCTTTTTTGTCCTTGTATAATTTTCAATTATTCCTTTCCTGTTTTTAATCATTTTTTAAAATAGTTAGTTTGAGTACCCTATCAGTTCAGTTCAGTTCAGTCACTCAGTCATGTCCGACTCTGTGATCCCATTGATCACATCATGCCAGGCCTCCCTGTCTATCACCAATGCCCGGAGTTTACCCAAACTCATGTCCATTGATTTGGTGATGCCATCTAACCATCTCATTCTCTGTCATCCCTTTTTCCTGCCCTCAATCTTTCCCAGCATCAGGGTCTTTTCAAATGAGTCAGCTCTTCACATCAGGTGGCCAGAGTATTGGAGTTTGAGCTTCAACATCAATCCTTCCAATGAACACTCAGGACTGATCTCCTTTAGGATAGACTGGTAGGATCTCCTTGCAGTCCAAGCGACTCTCAAAAGTCTTCTCCAACACCACAGTCCAAAAGCATCAATTTTTTGGCGCTCAGCTTTCTTTATAGTCCAACTCTCACATCCATACATGATTACTGGAAAAACGATAGCCTTGACTAGATGGACCTTTGTTGGCAAAGTAATGTCTCTGCTTTTTAGTATGCTGTCTAGTTTGGTCATATTCCCACCTCTCTGAGAATTATCCACAGTTTATTGTGATCCACATAGTCAAAGGCTTTGGTATAGTCAATAAAGCAGAAATAGATGTTTTTCTGGAATCTCTTGCTTTTTTGATGATCCAGAAGATGTTGGAAATTTGGTCTTTGGTTCCTCTGCCTTTTCTAAAACTATCTTGAACATCTGAAAGTTCATGGTTCATGTATTGTTGAAACTTGGCTTGGGGAATTTTGAGCATTACTTTGCTAGCATGTGAGATGAGAGCAATTGTGCTGTAGTCTGAGTATTCTTTGGCATTGCCTTTCTTAGGGATTGGAATGAAAACTGAACTTTTCCAGTCCTGTGGCCACTGCGGAGTTTTCCAAATTTGCTGGCTTATTGAGTGCAGCACTTTCACAGCATCATCTTTTAGGATTTGAAATAGCTCAACTGGAATTCCATCACCTCCACTAGCTTTGTTCGTAGTGATGCTTCCTAAGGCCCACTTGACTCCACATTCCAGGATTTTTGGCTCTAGGTGAGTGCTCACACCTTCGTGATTATCTGCATCATGAAGATCTTTTTTGTATAGCTTTTCTGTGTATTCTTGCCACCTCTTCTTAGTATCTTCTGCTTCTATTAGGTCCATACCATTTCTATCCTTTACTGAACACATCTTTGCATGAAATATTCCCTTGGTATCTCTAATTTTAATGACAAGATCTCTAGTCTTCCCTATTCTATTGTTTTCTTCTATTTCTTTGCATTGATCACTGAGGAAGGCTTTCTTATCTCTCCTTGCTATTCTTTGGAATTCTGCATTAAAATGGGTTTATCTTTCCTTTTCTCCTTTGCTTTTTGCTTCTTTTCTTTTCACAGCTATTTGTAAGGCCTCCTCAGACTGCCATTTTGCTTTCTTGCATCTCTTTTTCTTGGGGATGGTCTTGATCCTTTTCTCTTGTACAATATCATGAACCTCCATCCATAGTTAATCAGGCACTGTTTCAGATCTAGGCCCTTAAATCTATTACTCACTTCCACTGTATAGTTGTAAGGGATTTGATTTAGGTCATACCTGAATGGTCTAGTGGTTTTCCCCACTTTCATCAATTTAAGTATGAATTTGGAAATAAGAAGTTCATGATCTGAGCCACAGTCAGCTCCCAGTCTTGTGTTTGCTGACTATATAAAGCTTCTCCATCTTTGGCTGCAAAGAATATAATCAATCTGACTATATATTATACATATATATATATATTCAACAACCAATCGGTGTTGACCATCTGGTGATGTCCATGTGTAGAGTCTTCTTTTGTGTTTTTGGAAGAGGGTGTTTGCTATGACCAGTGCATTCTCTTGGCATAACTCTGTTAGCCTTTGCCCTGCTTCATTCTGTACTCCATGGCCAAATCTGCCTGTTACTCCAGGTTTTTCTTGACTTCCTGCTTTTGCATTCCAGTCCCCTATAATGAAAAGGACATCTTTTTGGGGTGTTAGTTCTAAAAGGTTTTGTAGGTCTTCATAGAACCATTGAACTCCAACTTCTTCAGCATTACTGGTCAGGACATAGACTTGGATTACCATGATATTGAATGGTTTTCCTTGGAAACAGAGATCATTCTGTCATTTTTGAGATTGCATCCAAGTACTGCATGTCAGACTCTTTTGTTGACTATGATGGCTCCTCCATTTCTTCTAAGGGATTTCTGCCCGCAGTAGCAGTAGTAGATATAATGGTCATCTGAGTTAAATTCACCCATTTCAGTCCATTTTAGTTTGCTGATTCCCATAATGTCAACATTCACTCTTGCCATCTCCTGTTTGACCACTTCCAATTTGCCTTGATTCATGGACCTAACTTTCCAGGTCCCTATGAAATATTGCTTTTTACAGCATCAGACCTTGCTTCCATCACCAGTCATATCCTCAACTGGGTGTTGTTTTTGCTTTGGCTCTGTCTCTTCATTCTTTCCAGATTTATTTCTCCACTGATCTCCAGTAGCATATTGGGCACCTACCGACCTGGGGAGTTCATCTTTCAGTGTCTTATCTTTTTGCCTTTTCATACTGTTCATGGGGACATGAGGTATCTCCATACCCTATCAGATTGTTTTTATTAATATTATTTATGTTATTGGGGTCTGCTGTAAATATGCTGTTTACTATGACTTCTGAATCTTATGGGGATTATATATCTTACTGTTTTATCATTTTGCATTATCCATCCTAGACTGTAGCAGTTACAACATCAGTTCATGAGATGACCATTCAGATGTTCAGTTTTCATTTTATTTCCAGCATGCAGGGAGTTCCCCCCCCCCTTTTTTGGGGGGTGTGTGTGATTTAGCTGTGTATTTAAGAGAAAGGTTGCATTTTAGCTTGAAATTCTAGGTATCAGATGTGGAAGCCTGTTGTTATACTTTATTTTATGTAGATAAAATGTCTATAGATTCGCATCTTATATGATCTTCAGTTCAGTTCAGTCACTCAGTTGTGTCTGACTCTTCGTGACCCCATGAACCGCAGCACCCCAGGCCTCCCTGTCCATCACCAACTCCTGGAGTTTACCCGAACTCATGTCCATTGAGTCAGTGATGCCATCCCACCATCTCATTCTCTGATGTGCCCTTCTCCTCCTGCCCTCAATCTTTCCCAGCATCAGAGTCCTTTCAAATGAGTCAGTTCTTCACATTAGGTGGCTAAAGTATTGGAGTTTCAGCTTCAACATCAGTCCTTCCAATGAATATTCAGGACTGATCTTTTTTAGGATGGACTGGTTGGATCTTGTTGCAGTCCAAGGGACTCTCAAGAGTCTTCTCCAACACTACAGTTCAAAAGCATCAATTCTTCTGTCCTCAGCTTTCTTTATAGTCCAACTCTTACATCCACACATGCCTACTGGAACAACCATAGCCTTGACTAGACGGACCTTTGTTGGCAAAGTAATGTCTCTGGTTTTGAATATGTTGTCTAGTTGGGTCATAACTTTCCTTCCAAGAAGTAAGCATCTTTTAATTTCATGACTGCAAGCACCATCTGCAGTGATTTTGGAGCCCCCAAAAATAAAGTCAGCCACTGTTTCCACTATTTCCCCATCTATTTCCCATGAAGTGACGGCACTGGATGCCATGATCTTCGTTTTCTGAATGTTGAGCTTTAACCCAACTTTTTCACTCTCCTCTTTCACTTTCATCAAGAGGCTTTTCAGTTCCTCTTTACTTTCTGCCATAAGGGTGGTGTCATCTGCATATCTGAGGTTATTGAGATTTCTCCTGGCAATCTTGATTCCAGCCTGTGTTTCTTCCAGCCCAGCATTTCTCATGATGCACTCTACATATAAATTAAATAAGCAGGGTGACAATATACAGCCTTGACATACTCATTTTCCTATTTGAGTCAGTCTGTTGTTCCATGTCCAGTTCTAACTGTTGCTTCCTGACCTGCATACAGGTTTCTCAAGAGGCAGGTCAGGTGGTCTGGTATTCCCATCTTTCAAAATTTTCTCCAGTTTATTGTGATCCACAGAGTCAAAGGCTTTGGCATAGTCAAGAAAGCAGAAATAGATGTTTTTCTGGAACTCTCTTGCTTTTTTGATGATCTTAGTAAAATATATAAAAGTAGGAAGAACTGAATCTCAGATTCTTTCATATTTTTCTGTCTAATTCTCAGATTACCAGATTATGGAGGTTATTACAGACATTACTAAATTTCCATGACAAAAAAATGAATATATTAGTCCCAAAGTAAGAATTTTTTCAGAATTTAATGAAGCCTAGTCCTCACAGAGAGAGACATAAACTGATTTGGTTACTTTTAAGGTGATTTGAAAAGTTCTATAATGCAATATTTTCAATGCTATGTTTGTATTCATTGTATTAATATAAATATTCCATTGGGTGTTACATTACAATTCTGAATTAGGTCACCTTTCATATTTTTACTGAACACATCCAGGTTCTTTGGCTGTTTTGCTTCCTTTCTCATGTAAATCATAATCATTGTAAATTACTTGACTTATTTCTTTAGAAAGAAATGTAAGGTTCATAGTTTTTTATAATTTTCTATTTCATAATTTATCAATTTTCCCTTTCTCTCTAGTATATTTGAAATGAAACTATGAAACTAAAAATTTGGCCCAGAAAGGAGAGATTTGATTGTTTCCTGCTTCCTTTACATCAAAAAAATATGCTTTATTTCAAGGGGAAAAAGTTAAGAAGGTTTTCTGTAGTAGAGTAACTAATTTAATATACTCCTGGGTAGCTTTAATATTCATGCCAAGAAATTATGAAAATTTTATAATCTACAGTCTTTGCTCTGGTGGCCCTTCACTGAATAACAGACTGATGTTGGAATCACATGAAACATATGGTCTATGAATCAGTGTAAGAACATGGAGGGTATAAAAATACATGTATTAAGTATATATATATGTGAATGTACACATATGAGTAATTACTAATAATACAATTATGCTTTAAACTATCAAAGTAAATCACAGAAATGTTTATAAAATATAATCATATAATTTAGTGCTTGATTTTATATGAAAAGCTATATAGAAGAAAATAATTCATTTTTGAATATACTATATAACCTAGTATTCCAAGTTTGCTGCTGCTGCTGCTAAGTCACTTCAGTCGTGTCCGACTCTGTGCTACCCCATAGATGGCAGCCCACCAGCCTCCCTCATCCCTGGGTTTCTCCAGGCAAGAACACTGGAGTGGGTTGCCATTTCCTTCTCCAATGCATGAAAGTGAAAAGTGAAAGTGAAGTCTCTCAGTCGTGCCTGACCCTCAGCGACTCCATGGACTGCAGCCTACCAGGCTCCTCCGTCCATGGGATTTTCCAGGCAAGAGTACTGGAGTGGGTGCCATTGCCTTCTCCAAATATTCCAGGTTTACCTGTACTTTAAATACAAAAAAAGGAACTTTGAAAATTAAATTTCAAAGAATTTATTACTACTCTATCGGTCTTACCTAGTTTAAAAAGTTGTGTCAAAAATTTAATATTCCAATTGGTTTTGCTAAGATTTTTGGGGAGCTATTTGGATTTAAAGATTAACAGCAGCAACAACAAAACAAAAAGTAATTCAACTTGGTATAGCAGGAAAACAAGGTACAAAATTAATAGCATGCTCTTGATGTTTAAAACAGGCAACTGAATGAGAGAATCTGTATTTTAAGTCTCAACAGTCTTGCCCTAAAGATTAGGAAAGAGAACATTTTCTGAGCTTTTAATCTACTGGCCCGATGTAAGTGACCAGCAAAGGATCCAGGAAATAAAAGAATCCAAGATATTTGAAGAACCACACAGAAACCTCTCCACTTACCAGGATATCCACTTTGGGCCTACTTGAGAATGAAATAGTTTGATGGATTTAAGCCACCGAGATTTGGGAGTTTTTTTATGTTAGCTAGAATTATATAACAAAGAAAAAGAGATTATAATGAGTATCCCAAACCTATCTATCTGCAAACTTATTTGAAAAAGTTTTTTGAAAGAGCAAATTACATAAAATGATTCATTGTAATAATTTCTTGAAAAGTGAAAGTGACTCAGTCATGTCCGAATCTTTGTGACTCCTTGAACTATACAGTCCATGGAGTTCTCCAGGCCAGAGTATTGGAGTGCGTAGCCTTTCCTTTCTCCAGGGGATCTTCCCAACCCAGGGATTGAATCCAGGTCACCTACATTGTAGGTAGATTCTTTACCAACTGAGCCACAGCTCTTGTTAATAGCTAAGATGGAAAATATACATTAAAAATCCTTGCCTTTGAGGAATGGGGCTTCTTAGAATGATTTTCTTTGTTTTTGTCTTCCCAGATAGCGCTACTGGTTAAAGAACCTATCTGCTAATGCAAGAGACCTAAAAGATGCAGGTTCGATCCCTGGGTCAGGAGGATCCCCTGGAGAAGGGCATGGCAACCGACTCCAGTATTCTTGCCTGGAGAATGCCATGGACAGAGGAGCCTGGTGGGCTATAGTCCAAAGTGCCACAAAGAGTCAGAAATGACTAAAGCAACTTAGCACACAGAATAAAATTTTAAAGTCAACAATCTGAGCAAGGTAAGCTAAAAAGTAGCAGATATTCAATAATTATCTGTTCAATTAACTCTCCAGTAACTGAGACTAACCCTGGTATAGCTGATAGAGGATGACATTGAACATTGTATTATTTATCTATTGCAGCATAAAAATTGCCCAAAACTAAACAGCTTAAGGAGAAGGAAATGGCAACCCACTCCAGTACTCTTGCCTGGAAAATCCCATGGACAGAGGAGTCTGGTAGGCTGCAGTCCATGGGGTTGTGAACAGTCGGACATGATTGAGTGACTTCACTTTCACTTTTCACTTTCCTGCATTGGAGAAGGAAATGGCAACCCACTCCAGTGTTCTTGCCTGTAGAATTCCAGGGACAGGGGAGCCTGGTGGGCTGCCGTCTATGGGGTCGCACGGAGTCGGACACGACTGACGCGACTTAGCAGCAGCAGCAAACAGCTTAAAGCAACAAACGTTTATTATCTCATATGACTTCTGGAAGAAGCACAAGCTGGAATCAAGATTGCCGGGAGAAATATCAATAACCTCAGATATGCAGATGACACTTATGACAAACAGTTATGACACTTATGACAGAAAGTGAAGAGGAACTAAAAAGCCTCTTGATGAAAGTGAAAGAGGAGAGTGAAAAAGTTGGCTTAAAGCTCAACATTCAGAAAACGAAGATCATGGCATCTGATCCCATCACTTCGTGGGAAATAGGTGGGGAAACAGTGGAAACAGTGTCAGACTTTATTTCTGGGGGCTCCAAAATCACTGCAGATGGTGATTGTAGCCATGAAATTAAAAGACGCTTACTCCTTGGAAGAAAAGTTATGACCAACCTAGATAGCATGTTGAAAAGCAGAAACATTACTTTGCCAACAAAAGTCTGCCTAGTCAGGGCTATGGTTTTTCCAGTAGTCATGTATGGATGTGAGAGTTGGACTGTGAAGAAAGCTGAGGGCTGAAGAATTGATGCATTTGAACTGTGGTGTTGGAGAAGACTCTTGAGAGTCCCTTGGACTGCAAGGAGATCCAACCAGTCCATTCTGAAGGAGATCAACCCTGGGATTTCTTTGGAAGGAATGATGCTGAGGCTGAAACTCCAGTACTTTGGCCACCTCATGCGAAGAGTTGACTCATTGGAAAAGACTTTGATGCTGAGAGGGATTGGGGGCAGGAGGAGAAGGGGACGACCGAGGATGAGATGGCTGGATGGCATTACTGACCCGATGGATGTGAGTCTGAGTGAACTTTGGGAGTTGGTGATGGACAGGGAAGCCTGGCATGCTGTGATTCATGGGGTTGCGAAGAGTCAGATACGACTGAGCAACTGAACTGAAGAACTGATGGCTTCTGAGCTTTACTGGTTGTTCTGACTCAGATGGCTCTTACGTGAGGTTATAGTCAAGAGACTGAGTGCCAGTCATCTCAATGTTAAACTGGAGCTGGAGGATTTGCTTTCAAGCTCTGTGGTGGCTGGCAGACCTTAGTTCCTCTTCACTGAAGCTTTACTTCTGTTTAGGGCTGCTCACGTGTCCTCATGATGCAGGCAGCTGTCTTCCCTCACATTAAGTACTGAGAGAAAGAAAGAGAGAGAATCGCAAGAGGGAAGACTTAGTCTTCCATAATCTAATCTCAGAAGTGATGTACTTCCCTTCTGCCATACTTGGTTGGCTGTATGGATCCAACCTAGCACAATGTGGGAGGGGAATACAGAAGAATAGGACAGGAGGCAGGGATCCATTAAAGTGACTCAGACAGTAAAGAACCTGCCTACATTGCAGGAAGCCTGGGTTTGATCCCTGGGTCAGGAAGCTCCCCTGAGGAAGGAAATGGCAAGCCACTCCAGAATTCTTGCCTAAAGAGTTCCACGGACAGAGGAGCCTGGCAGGTTACAGGCCCAGGCTCCAGTCCATGGGATCACAGAGTTGGACACGACTGAGCGACTACACTTTCTCTTTTTTCACTGACAAGGAGGCAGGGATCATTGCGGCTGCCTGGAAGGCTGCCAATAACGTACATATTATAACTTCTATGATCTTTATGGCTTTATCTTTGTGGACCGTACCCCACCAGGCTCCTCTGTCCATGGAAATCTCCAGGCAAGAACACTGGAGTGGACTGCCATTTCCTTCTCCAGGGGATCTTACAAATCCAGGCATCAAGCCTATGTCTCTGGTGTCTGCTGCCCTGGCAGGTGAATTCTTTACCACTGTGACACCTGAGACACTCTATGATGTTTATGAGTGTAGATTAATTATCATTAGTGTTAACCAATATTGAGGTGAAAACAAAGGTTTATTACTTTATTATAAAGAAACACATGCTCATTGTTAAGCCAAGTTTTTGACTAATGCAGATATGTAGCAACAGTGGAAGTCTCCTTATGATGCCTATCCTTTTTTCTACCTGCTCACATCTATTTTATTTTCTATCCAGAGATGTTCGATTTCCACCCCATCACTCCCTCCCCCTTCACCAAAATGCTCAACTGACAAAACAGCTCAGAGAAAAATTTTTTTGAGGATACTTCTAACTCAGCTCTAGGTTACTTAGCATTTTAGAAGTATGTTTTAGGCATCTTTGGTCTTCTAGCTCACTTAACACAGGGTTTACAAATGGTAAGAACTCAGTAGATATTTGTAGGTGTGAAATGAACTTAATTCAATGCAGTAGCATATATTTTCAGTATAAAAATAAAATCACTTGGGATTTTTTAAAATAAGATTTTAAAAATGGAACTGTTTTTCAATAAGTCCATTAAATAATTGGAAATAAAGAAATCCAGACCCTAAGATGTATAGCATGGCCCCATTTAAATGAGGCTAAATTAGCTGAAACTTAGGTACAGTAGCTCCCTAAGGACTTTCAAAGATTTTTGGCCTGAATACAAGTCTCACAAAATATGATCACCTGGAGACCTAGGGTATGTTTTCCAAAGGGCTGCCTGGTTCCCTATTCATATAAAACTTCATCCAAAATGCTTCATATGTACTTTGTCCTATTTCATCCACCTTTCCAGCATCTAACAACAAAATAATCCATCTAAATTTTAGTGTCGTTAACATAATTCAAGAACCCTTTAAATAGCCCCTTTCAATATAATAAACTATATTTTGTATTAATCAAACAATCCAGAACATCACATTTTACATATAGAAAATCTTTATGGTTAAAGCTTGAACCAAACTGAGCCATTAAGTCCAGTTTCTTGATATAACTAATAAAAGCACAGACTGCAGTCAAAATATTTTTTATCACAAGAAGCATTTGTAAGCTTTAATTTTATGATAGGAATGAGTATATTAATTTAACATTTACCCCAAAGAAACAAGTGTAGAGCAAAAGCATTATCAATGTACATTCTGATTTATCAGAGACGTTTTGACGGAGGAGTAATTTGTAATTCAGAAGTGAATCTCCTGCTTCCTAGAAAGCTTCCATCCTTTTCAGTTGAAGATGCCTATAGCATAGTCACACCAAGTAATGAACTTCAGTGTGGAATACTTTGGTAGAAACTTTGCTGCAGAAAAAATTCCTAGTAGCTTTAAAAATTTTATGTCACAGAGGTGCTTGTTATTTTATGTCACATAGTGACTGTGATCAGTATGTATTTTTTATTTGTTATCATTAATATTTTTCCATATATAGCATACAACTGTTAATTGCCATTTCCATCATCTTTCTTACCAACATAAACCTGGAGTTTTTGTTCTGTTTTTGGACTTTTCCCTGAAGACATATGACAATGCTCCACTCAGGGATGTTGATGGACTATTAGAACGGAATTAAAGAACTTTGATGAATTATTCTGTTGGCCTAAGTGAGTCTGGCCCCAACACCTTGATCTTGTTAAGCTGCTCATTTAACTAGCCATAAAACCATCTTCGTTTTGACTTCTTGTTATGTGAGATATGCAAAAATCTCTATTGGACCTCTATGTGAGTATTTCATTGTACCTGAAAACATCTTAACTGATGAACTATATTGCTAACATTTGATATGCATCATTTAAGGGACTAATATTTTTTGCAGCTAGTTTATTAATTTCTACCCCTGTTGGCTGCATTTTGATGTGTTTTCGTAATTGTTAATAATGACAAGAATGAATAATGTTTGATATTCCTTTAAGACTTTTCTGTGTTTATATTTTGTAAAGTAGGCAATATCTCCATTTTCCTGATGCCAAAGGTGAGGCTTTCAGAGCAACTAACTACAACCTGTTTACACAGCTGGTAAATAATAGAGCTGATATTGGATTCTTGAAGTAAATATTTAAGTTCGAAAGACTGTGCTGTTAGCTAGTGGACTACACTGCCTCTCTTGTGGGCCATGGTACTGCACAGCAGTGAGTCACCCTTCTAAGTCTTTGTGTTCTTAATTCATTTCTCGTAGTTATCACTTTGAATGTTCCTATATTTTCTTTTCCTATGCTATTAAGAAAATTTTCAAACATACAGCAAAGCTAACACAACTTTACAGTAAACACCTAGGTACCCACCACCTAGATTCTACCACTCACATTTGCCTATACTTGTTTGATCACATAATCATCATGTTTTACTATCGGCACTATTTATGCCTTTAATTTTTAGTCATTTTCTAACATATGCATAATTGTACATTTCATTAACAATGGGTTTGGTGATCCCTTGAACACTAATTTCATTTTCTAAGATCTGATGTTTCAAGTAGTTATTTGAGTAAGTGATAACGCTCAATACTATCATGTTATGAGTTAAAATAATAGAATTGTGCACTACTAGCATTGTAAATGGAGACGGCGATGGCACCCCACTCCAGTACTCTTGCCTGGAAAATCCCACGGACGGAGGAGCCTGGTGGGCCGCAGTCCATGAGGTCGCTAAGAGTCGGACACGACTGAGCAACTTCACTTTCACTTTTCACGTTCATGCATTGGAGAAGGAAATGGCAACCCACTCCAGTGTTCTTGCCTGGAGAATCCCAGGGACAGGGGAGCCTGGTGGGCTGCCGTCTATGGGGTCGCACAGAGTCGGACACGACTGAAGCAACTTAGCAGCAGCAGCAGCAGCAGCACTGTAATAGTAGATTAAAATAATCACTGTGATAACCAGTTCATGTCTGAACCTGCTTGATTCAGTCTAGAGAGGTGGCATGTAATGCTGCTATAACAGGCTATCAATGTCTTTCATTTCCAAATGTATTTATACAATGGTAAATGATGGCATCATTAAGTAATCATGGCATTAGACAAATGGCTTATTTATGCTTAGAATGTTCTTGATTTCTGATTCAGAGTGCCCATGCGTGTCTTTTCTTACTTGAAGAGTTTGAAGAATTTCTTGACCCACCAGTAAGAAAGCCTCCTCTGTGTGTGTGTGTGTGTGTGTGTGTGTGTGTGTGTGTGTCTGTGTGAGAGTATGTGGGTGCTTGTGAGTGAAGCCACAGCCCTCTGTCTGAGCTCCCCTGTGCCCTGTGCCATGTGTTTCTGTTTCTGAACCTCTGGCCAGACTCACTTAGGCCAAAAGAATAATTCAGCAAAGTTCTTTAATTCAGTTCTAATAGTCCATCTGGGAATTATAAAAGAAAACATGTTTGGGTCTCCAACCTCTCCTTTCTATTTCCACAGCTTCTAACTCTTCAGTTGCCCATAGCTAAAAGCCTTCAGTAGGCAAGTAGTGATCATTTAAATACTTGTTTTTTTATCCTTCTGTCTTCATATAGGCAAAAGTAATAGCATTCTTTCAGCAGAGGTTGCAGCTTACACATTTAAGATAATACAGAAACATGAATGTATATAACAATTATTTGACACACAAGATATATGATTATCTGGCTTTTTCACTTAGTATTTGCTATTTATTCTTCTAGAAAGAGCAATGCCACTGTTTAATTGTTCTTTGGTTCCTTTATTTTATCTTAAGGAATTTCTTTGTGTACTTTTGGTCCACATAGTAGGATAATTTATTATTCTCTTTCCTCAGAATTCATCTGCTGGTCAGTTGCTTAATTGTCACTTGTTTTTCATTCTTTTGAAACAAATGTTTGTTGAAGTCTTTGTGCTAGACAGTCCGGGAAACAGATAAAATGGCCACAGAGCCTGTCTTCAAGCAACTTAAGCTTAATAGTATACATAACTTCCATTTTATCTTCTCATTGTATCTAATTAGTAAAATCTATTTGCTAGCACCCTATTTTTCTAAAGTTGCAGTTTTCTATTCTTTTTCTCCTCCACAAGTGGATGCGTTTGTCTCAATTATTTGATGTGTGTGTGGGAATGGGATTTATATAGAACACGTTACTTTAAATACCAAACACTTGAATATTCCATTGAACAAGGCTTTGGCAATAAAGCCTGTAAACATAAAGTGGAAAAAACGATTGGGAAAGAATGCAGTATCACTATGGAGCTTCACAACCTTCCTGAGGAATGTGATCTGAGATGTTCACACATGTTCAAGGCCTAATAAAAATGCTAGCACACCTCAGAAGGGAAAGAAATGTATTATAAGTAGTGTATTATAAGTAGTGTATTATAAGTAATGTATTATCTGTAGTGTCGTCCAAATTGTCTTTACTCCAAAGAAGGTGTTCAACCTGGTGTCATGGAGAGAACATATTTGTAATTGGTCAGAAATACATAGATTTGACTACGACTGCCTTTGCTTTCTCATGTCCCCTGTCTGAGCACCTGCATTTTTCTTAGAGAAGTCCATCTTCTCCTGTTCTATCAGTCCTGGTTCCTTCTCCTCTTTTAGATGTCAAATTTTAGATGTCAAATTTCTCTTCAGCAGTCTCTGTCTTCCATCTATTCTAAAGTAGTCCGTGCTTTGCCCCACGTGTTCCCTACTCACCCCCATGATTCTCCACCTCACTGATAAATACTATGAGGGGAATGAGCAGAGGTGATGATGAGAGTAACAAGAAGCGGGGATCACTGAGCTTATTATTTCTCACCTGTCACTCCCACCAGAATGTGCCCTCCATGAAGAAGATGGCTTTATTTTCCCATCAGTGCAGTGTCCCTGGGATCCATCCACAATAGAGCTTGGTGCATAGAAACTGTGCTATTATTACTATCGTTATTTTTAACTGCCTGCTCAGAGAGACACTCTGCTCTCCTACTTTACAGAACAGTACAGTACACTGGCTTCTCATATTTATCACAGGGTGGACTCGGAGCCATGTTGGTAACACACAATGCCTTCGGGTTTAGACAATTGTTTTGTTAGGTTTAGTTGATTAACTAGTTCGCTGGGATGGAGCCAATGAGTATAATAGTTCTGGCAGGTGTTTATTAATATTGCAACCTGATTTCCTCTTGCTGTTCAGGACTGCCAGCTTCTAAACAGGGAGACACCTGAGCCTTTTGTGTGCCACATGACAGTCTTGTATTTTTTTTCACAGGTGTTAAAACAAAACAAGGATAAGCAGATTTTGTAATCTTGTGTAAACTTGTTTTCACGGTACAGCCTGTGGTAGCAGGCCAGGAGTTAGCTAGAACACCACTAGGGGCACAGCAGATTTCCATGTATCTAAATAGGCCTGTGGCCGGAGATCTTGTTTAAAGTGAGTGGCAGATAAGAGAATATTTTGAAATCTGCTAGGCCTTCAGTTTTGGCCAGTGGCAAAAGGGCAGGTTCAGGATATAGAATAATTATACTTTTCATGATATTCAACATAATTCAAAAATGGAACGTCTTCAGTCATAAAACCAACAAGCAAACAATAAAAAAAAAACCCTACTCTGCAATCAAACAGGGTTTCAGTGGTCCCATATTCAGTTTTCCTTAGGAAATGTATCTTTTAGACTATTTTTATACTACTTCTTTTAGGTAGTAATACTACAGTACTACTATTAATATTTCTTTTAGAACACTTCTTTTATATAATTTATACAGTGCTTTCAACAATTGGAATAAAATTCACATAGATCTGTTTGCTTTAGTTTTATTGCCTCATTTTTTTTTCAAAATAAGAGCTACAGTAATACATACAGCTAGCTTTTTAAATGTTAAAATAAAATTGTAAATAATTTTTATAGTTCTGTAGACACTTATAAAACTTGAATGCCTGATGCAGCATTGATGAGACAAAGGATTAGAAATATTGATTTATAGAAAATTCATTATTCTTTTGCATTATTCCAGATTCTATCCTATGGATATGTATGTCACATATATGAAATATATATATAGTTGACCCTTGAACAATGTAGGGGTTAGGGGTACTGACCCCCATGCAGTTGAAAATTCAAATGTTATTATCTCTGCCTCAAAAGCAAAGAAACTGATAAGTGACTCCTAAGGCAGAAGCTGAAACTGTTTGGATAGAATCAGGCTAAAACATTAGTTCTTTTTCTTTTGTTGTTTAACTGATGTATAATTAATTTACAGTGTTGTATTAATTCCAAGTAAAGAGCAAAGTAATTCAGTTCTATATATATCTGTATATGAAAAAAAATCTATTTTTATTTAAGATTTGGTTATCAACTGCTTTTTAAAAATTTTTTATTGAAGTGTAGCTAATTTACAATGTTGTGTTAGTTTCAAGGGTATGTCAAAGTGTTAGTCATTTAGTCTTGTCTGATTCTTTGCGTCTCCATGGACTGTAGCCCGCCAGGCTCCTCTGTCCATGGATTTCTCCAGGCAAGAATAATGGAGTCAGTTGCCATTTTCTTCTTCAAAGGATCTTCCTGAACCAGAGATTGAAGACAGGTCTCCCGTATTGCAGGCAGATTATTTACCATCTGAGCCATAGGAAGTCACATATTTTTTCAGATTCTTTTCCAGTATACGTTACTATAAGATACTGAGTATAGTTTCCTGTGCTATACAGTAGGTCTTGTTGTTTATCTATTTTATATACAGTAGTATGTTTATGTTAATCCCAAACTTCTAATTTATCTCTTCCCTACCCCTTCCCCTTTTCTCTCTATCCTCTTTGATCACCATAAGTTTGTTTCTATGTCTGTGAGTCTATTTCTCCAAACACTGGTTCTTTTGATTTCACATACTGTGACCTCTGCACTCAATCTGCCAGCAAATTTGAAAAACTCAGCAGTGGCCACAGGACTGGAAAAGGTCAGTTTTCATTCCAATCCCAAAGAAAGGCAATGTCAAAGAATGCTCAAACTACCGCACAATTGCACTCATCTCACACACTAGTAAAGTAATGCTCAAAATTCTCCAAGCCAGGCGTCAGCAATACGTGAACCGTGAACTTCCTGATGTTCAAGCTGGTTTTAAAAAAGGCAGAGGAACCAGAGATCAAATTGCCAACATCCGCTGGATCATGGAAAAAGCAGGAGAGTTCCAGGAAAACATCTATTTCTGCATTCTTGACTATGCCAAAGCCTTTGACTGTGTGGATCACAATAAACTGTGGAAAATTCTGAGAGAGATGGGAATACCAGACCACCTGACCTGCCTCTTGAGAAACCTGTATGCAGGTCAGGAATCCACAGTTAGAACTGGACATGGAACAACAGACTGGTTCCAAATAGGAAAAGGAGTACGTCAAGGCTGTATATTGTCACCCTGCTTATTTAACTTCTATACAGAGTACATCATGAGAAACACTGGACTGGAAGAAACACAAGCTGGAATCAAGATTGTCGGGAGAAATATCAATAACCTCAGATATGCAGATGACACCACCCTTTTGGCAGAAAGTGAAGAGGAACTAAAAAGCCTCTTGATGAAAGTGAAAGAGGAGAGTGAAAAAGTTGGCTGAAAGCTCAACATTCAGAAAACGAAGATCATGGCATCTGGTCCCATCACTTCATGGGAAATAGATGGGGAAACAGTGGAAACAGTGTCAGGCTTTATTTTTCTGGACTCCAGAATCACTGCAGATGGTGATTGCAGCCATGAAATTAAAAGACACTTACTCCTTGGAAGAAAAGTTATGACCAACCTAGATAGCATATTCAAAAGCAGAGACATTACTTTGCCAACTAAGGTCCGTCTAGTCAAGGCTATGGTTTTTCCAGTAGTCATGTATGGATGTGAGAGTTGGACTGTGAAGAAAGCTGAGCGCCAAAGAATTGATGCTTTTGAACTGTGGTATTGGAGAAGACTCTTGAGAGTCCCTTGGACTGCAAGGAGATCCAACCAATCCATTCTGAAGGAGATCAACCCTGGGATTTCTTTGGAAGGAATGATGCTAAAGCTGAAACTCCAATACTTTGGCCCACCTCATGTGAAGAGTTGACTCATTGGAAAAGACTCTGATGCTGGCAGGGATTGGGAGCAGGAGAAGGGGATGACAGAGGATGAGATGGCTGGATGGCATCACCAACTCGATGGACCTGAGTCTGAGTGAATTCCAGGAGTTGGTGATGGACAGGGAGCCCTGGTGTGCTGTGATTCATGGGGTCTCAAAGAGTCGGACACGACTGAGTGACTGAACTGAATTGAACTGTCCAACTCTTGTGTAACCCATGGACTGAAGCCTGCCAGGCTCCTCTGTCCATGGGATTTCTGAGGCAAGAATGCTGGAGTGTGCTGCCATTTACTTCTCCAGGGGGTCTTCCTGACGCAAGGATCAAACCTTTGTCTCCTGCATTGGCAGGCAGATTCTTTACCTCTGAGCCACCAGGGAAGCCCCCCGCCCCCCCCCCCCCCCCGCCCCAAATGGCATTATGTCATTCTTTTTAATGGCTGAGTAATATTCCTTTGTAGTACCTATGTTTTTATATTACAGATCTTTAAATTAACTAAATGTTGGGGAAAGTTTGTGTTCAATTAGAGATCAGTTCAGTTCAGTTCAGTCGCTCAGTTGTGTCCGACTCTTTGGGACCCCATGAATCGCAGCACACCAGGCCTCCCTGTCCATCACCAACTCACGGAATTCGCTCAGACTTGCAATCATCCAGTCAGTGATGCCATCCAGCCATCTCATCCTTGGTCGTCCCGTTCTTCTCCTGCCCCCAATCCCTCCCAGAATCAGAGTCTTTTCCAATGAGTCAACTCTTCGCATGAGGTGGGCCAAAGTACTGGAGTTTCAGCTTTAGCATCATTCCTTCCAAAGAAATCCCAGGGCTGATCTCCTTCAAAATGGACTGGTTGGATCTCCTTACAGTCCAAGGAACCCTCAAGAGTCTTCTCCAACACAACAGTTCAAAAGCATCAATTCTTCGGCGCTCAGCTTTTTTCACAGTCCAACTCTCACATCCATACATGACCACAGGAAAAACCATAGCCTTGACTAGACAGACCTTGGTCGGCAAAGTAATGTCTCTGCTTTTGAATATGCTATCTAGGTTGGTCATAAGAGTTGGACACTACTTAGCAACTAAACAGTAGCAATAATGCTATTTGCAGCAGCATGGATATACCTAGAAAGTGTCATACCAAGTGAAGTAAGACAGAGAAGGAGAAATATCTTACATCCCTTATATATGGAATCTAAAACCAAATGATACAAATGAACTTACCAAACAGAAACAGAATGACAGACTTAGAGAATGAATTGAAGATTGCCAGGGGAAGGGATATGTAGGCAGTTTGGGATGGACATGTACACACCGCAATATTTTAAATGGATAACTAGCAAGGACCTACTATATAGCACGTTGAACTCTACTCAATGTTATGTGGCAGCCTGGATGGGAGGGGTGTTTGGAAGAGAATGGATACATGTATATATATGGCTGAATCCCTTCCCTGCAAATATCACAGCTGAGTCCTTGTTCACCTGAAACTATCATTGCATTGTTAATTGGCTATGCCTCAATACAAAATAAAAAGTTGTTTTTATTTTTAAGAAAAATACAGGTACTATGTTTATCAGAAACAATCCATGTATAAGTAAACCTGCAGTTCAAACCCATGTTGTTCAAGGGTCAGCTGTATATTACTATATCTTTACCTTAAGCTAGTACAATACCTTGCAAAGGAGTAATTTGAATCTCAGAGAGCTGTAATAATTTGCTCAACCACACAGCTAGTAAATTGCAGCACCAAAACATATTTTGCCTGATTGCCAGATATCTGCCATTTACACCACACTGCGGTACTTCTCATAAGATTTTAAAACCTCAAAATTTCTTCAAAGGAAGCACTTGAATAGTTGCTAAAACAAATGACAGCAAGCAGAATTTATGTCATAATGTGAAGTTCAAAATGGAATCCTGAACAGTGTTTAAGGAAATAGTTTATGGAGACAAAATGAGAAGGTTTAGTGAGTACAGGCGAGGATGAGATAACTTGATGCCTTGTGATGATGGTTGTATTACTGCAGTTTTGTAATTTCTTTGGAGCTGCATCAAATTACAATTTGCAAATGAACTTCAAGCTTTGGTTCCTTTTCTTGAAACTAGAGAAATCTGGATGCAGTAAAGGAAGTCTAACTTGGAGGCTTCACAAAGAAGAGCCTATGAGGGGAAGAATACAGTGTCCCCTTTTCTCACTGTCCATTAATCTTCCAGGGTTCAGGGAGCACAGGACGTGGGACAGAGGAAATCAGCTGATGGTACCAGTAGCTGTATGGGGTGTGTTTACTTCCCAGCTGTCAGTCTCCTGGGCTACATTTGTTTTCATTTTTTAAATTTAATTATTTTTACCATTTTTAATTGAAGCATAGTTCATTTACAATGTGTTAATTTCAGGTTGAAAGGAAAGTGATTCAGAATGCATATATTCTTTTACAAATTATTTTCCATTACAAGTTATTACAAGATATTGACTATAGTTTCCCTACCATTTTTTTCTTTCCTTATTCTTACAAGTGAAAACAAACCCACTCTAGGTCCTTTGAATCTTTTCCTCTTAATCTCATTATTATTCTAACCATCCCCTACACCACCCCCAGAACACACACACACACTTGGAACAAAATTGAGCTCATTTCTATTCCTTATTATTGCTATTTATCATATTGAAATTCTGTATTTGATTTTTTAACAAAGTAGTTGGCTTCATTCTGCTAGGGGATGTGAAAGAATAGATTGTTTACTTGCAAGGAAAGAATTTTGAACATTAAGAACTGAAATTGACTGTTGGATTTCAGTGGAAGTGAATAATGTTCTCAGATGTTTCTTCTTGAAGTTATTCATTTATGCCTGGCCAAAGTCAGCTATGATAGCTTCATTTTTGAAATGATATATGTTCCTTATGTAAATAATTTTCAAATCAACAAAAAATATCTTTGGGAAATTATGACTTCCAGGACTAGAGCTGAAATAACGCCAACTATAAACTTTTATAAATTGGGTTCTAAGTGTGAAATCCTTCCAGCTGTTAAATGCATCCCATATCAAATTATATGCACAGTTTTTCAAAATATTTCCTTCTGCTTGAAGACTCCTGAAAAAATATGTATGCCCAGAAGCTAGGATGTAAACATTCTTTTAAATCTTTTAAAGATTATGAGAAAAGTAAATAGACAATTTAAGTGTGTATAGGTCATATTTTGGTTTCATAAGTGTTTTTTTTTTTCTGTGTGGCTTTGTTAGTTTTCAAAACCGTTCTTCAAAAAACAGAATGAACCATAACCTGTGAACTGCCTGCTTCATTATTTTAAAGGCGCCAAGCAATTGCACATAAGGAAATGTGGATTACATCCTTTTACTCTCAGAGTCTGACGCTTTTTCCTGTTGACACAATAGCTCTGTATTGTTGATGAATGTCTGGAAGGAGGTGACCCTCTCAAGCCTTCCCCTTCAACTCTAGCTAGTTTATTCTGCACAGAAACCAATTACAGACCCTACCTTATTGGATGTAAGTGCTTCACAGTCCAAATTCTCACACTCTGTTTACTCTTTAAGGATGCAAGCTTTGATTTGTACCAATGAGAAAAATTTTTAAACTTTAAAACCTTTGATTTTTCTGATAATCATTTCTATTTATCCTGACTTCCATAGTGGAATGCCCAAAAAGAAAAGCAAGGATTCCCCCAGAAGAATGTAAGGTAGTTTTTTCCACATTACCAGATGCGAGTGAGAAAAGCAGAATGAGTGGAAACTTGCCCAGTCGCCTGCCTTGTGGATGTTTTCCTGGCCAGTTTGTAGGAATCTGTCAAACTCATAGAACTTATGACATGCAGGTCCTTAAAATTATTAATTCCTTCTATCTTATAGTGATGTTCATTCAGTTTACAACTCTGTTAAATATATAAAGTATTAACTAAAAAATAATGTGAAAATACATGGAAGATATTCAAAATTTTATTAGCATATCAAATCTTGATTGATTTCTTTTTAGAGTTTGCATCTCAGTTCTGGGATGTCTGTGAAATTGTCCATTTGCCTCTTTTACCACCTTAATGACCGTTAGGGAGCAGTGCCAGTAGGGTCAGAAAAGGTGCCAGGTCTTTGCTATTTGGTGGAGGATATTGTGTTCTGGCTGTAAAAGTAAAATGTGCTCATATGCTCACAGTATTTATTTATAATTAGAAACAAAATAATTATCCATGGCCTTATACCATTAATACTTTAGTGTATTGCTCTCCATTTATCTTTTCCATGCATTTTTTAAAACAGAAATTTTGCTACACTTAACAAGAAGTATTTTTATAAACAAAGAGATTTGAAATAACACAGTGAAGTGCTGGCATAATGTTTAAGCATAGATTCATCCTATTAGCACATATAATTCAGAGTTTGCATATCATCAAACACTTTTTCATTCTTGTATTTAGCCAATTCAGTTTACAATATAGTCACAGAGGTTGCCATACTGTAATAACTTATCTATAGTAAGCTTTGATTAAGACAATTATACAAAGACTTCAATTAAAGATAGTTCTTTATATGCATTTTTTTGTATTTTATGATATATCCACTTTTATATATCTATTAAGCTTTTTATTTTATATTGAAGTATAGCTGATTAACAATGACATTATAGTTTCAGCTATACAGCAAAGTGATTCAGTTATACAAGCACATGTATCTATTCTTTCTCAAATTTTTTTTCCCATTTAGGTTGTTACATAACATTGAACAGAGTATTCTATGCTATACAGTGGGTCCTCATTGGTTATCCATTTTAAATATAGCAGTGTGTACATGTCAATCCCAAGCAGATGCCCTTTGGCCATCAGTATCCCTTCCCCCTACCCACCTCTCCCCTCTGGTAACCATAAATTCCTTCTCTAAGCCTCTAAGTCTGTTTCTGTTTTGTAAGTAAGTTCATTTGTATCATTTCCTTTTAGATTCCCTATATAAGTAATATCATAAATATTTCTCTGTCTGACTTCACTCAGTGTGACAATCACTAGGTCCATCCATGTTGTTGCATATGGCATTCTTTCATTCTTTTTATGGCTGAGTAGTATTCCATTGTGTACATATACCATGCCTTCTTTATCCATTCCTCTGCTGATGGACACGTAGGTAGCTTCCATGCTGCGGCTATTGTGGATAGCGCTGCAATGAAGATTGAAGTTCCTGTATCCTTTTGAATCATGATTTTCTCCAGATATAGGCCCAAGAGTGGGATCATAGGATCATATGGTAGCTCTATTTTTGTTTTTTTAAGGAACCTCCATACTGTTTTCCATACTGGCTATACCGATTTACCTTCCCACCAACAGTGTAGGAGGGTTCCCTTCTCTCTATACCCTCTCCAGCACTTATTGTTTGTGGATTTTTTTTGATCATAGTCATGTATACTGGTGTGAGATGATATCTCATAGTAGTTTTAATTTGTATTTCTCTAATAATTAGCAATGGTGAACATCTTTTCATGTGCCTCTTGGCCATCAGTATGTCTTCTTTGGAGAAATGTTTGTTTAGGTCTTCTGCCTAGACAGACTGATTGACTGGGTTATTTGTTTTCATGAAATTAATCTATATAAGCTGTTTGCAAATTTTGGCGACTAATCCCTGGTCTGTCACATCATTTGCACATTTTGATATCAGTTTATTTAAAAAAAAAACACACACAGAAAAGCAAAGTCATAGCAGATTGTCCAAATTAGTTTGACTTGTTTGTGATAGCAACACATTTTCTTCTTTGGTTCATTCTTCATTCATTCATTCAACAAATATTGCCTGAATGCTTATGCTGTACTAAGACCTTCTAATACATCAGTGAATAAAATCCTCCAGCTTTGTTCTTGGGGGACTTAACTTCTAGTAAATTCATTTCTATTTCTCAAGCTATTTTAGGTAATAGAAATTTTCATTGGCTTTTTGGTACCTCTGAGTTCAAGAGGCACCAAAGATCTAGTGTGAGAAGCACTGTTTAAACCAATGTCATGTGCTCGGTTGCTTCAGTCATGTCCAACTCTTTGCAGTCCTATGGACTATAGCCAGGCTCCTCTGTCCATGGGATTCTCCAGGCAAGAATACTGGAGTGGATTGCCATGCTCTCCTCCAGGGGATCTTCCTGACCCAAGGATCAAACCTGGATGATTTGCATTGCAGGCAGATCCTTTACCACTGAGCCACTGGGGAGGAAGCTAAAAGTTCTGTCTGGATCACTGCCACCTTTTATTTTACCCTACAAGTTATCAATTAAAAATCCATTTTATGATTTAATTTTATATTGGTATGGACACCAAAGACAGGTTTGAATACTAAATTTGAAATAATAACAATGAAATATTTCAGAGACTAAAAACTGTAATATCCACTGAATTGACACATGCTTTGTTTGGTCTTGTTCTTATTTGAATGACCTTGATCCCTCTTCCAACAACACAAGGGAAGACTCTACACATGGATATCACCAGATGGCCAACACCAAAATCAGATTGATTATATTCTTTGCAGCCAAAGATGGAGAAGCTCTATACAGTCAACAAAAACAAGACCAGGAGCTGACTGTGGCTCAGACCATGAACTCCTTATTGCCAAATTCAGACTTAAATTGAAGAAAGTAGGGAAAACCACGAGACCATTCAGGTATGACCTAAATCAAATCCCTTATGATTATACAGTGGAAGTGAGAAATAGATTTAAGGGACTATATCTGATAGATAGAGTACCTGATGAACTATGGATGGAGGATCGTGACATTGTACAGGAGACAGGGATCAAGATAATCCCCATGGAAAGGAAATGCAAAAAAGCAAAATGGCTGCCTGGGGAGGCCTTACAAATAGCTGTGAAAAGAAGAGAAGTGAAAAGCAAGGAGAAAAGCAAAGATATAAGCATCTGAATGCAGAGTTCCAAAGAATAGCAAGGAGAGATAAGAAAGCCTTCCTTAGCAATCAATGCAAAGAAATAGAGAAAAACAACAGAATGGGAAAGACTAGAGATCTCTTCAAGAAAATCAGAGATATCAAAGGAACATTTCACACAAAGGTGGGCTTGATAAAGGACAGAAATGGTATGGACCTAACAGAAGCAGACGATATTAAGAAGAGATGGCAAGAGTACACAGAAGAACAGTAAAAAAGAGATTTGCACGACCCAGACTATCACGATGGTGTGATCACTCACCTAGAGCCAGACATCCTGGAATGTGAACTCAAGTGGGCCTTAGAAAGCATCACTATGAACAAAGCTAGTGGAGGTGATGGAATTCCAGTTGAGCTCTTTCAAATCCTAAAAGATGATGTTGTGAAAGTGCTGCACTCAATATGCCAGCAAATTTGGAAAACTCAGCAGTGGCCACAGGACTGGAAAAGGTCAGTTTTCATTCCAATTCCAAAGAAAGGCAATGCCAAAGAAAGCTCCAACTACTGCACAACTGCACTCATCTCATACGCTAGTAAAGTAATGCTCAAAATTCTCCAAGCCAGGCTTCAGCAATACATGAACCATGAACTTCCAGATGTTCAAGCTGGTTTTAAAAAAGGCAGAGGAACCAGAGATCAAATTGCCAACATCCGCTGGATCATGGAAAAAGCAAGAGAGTTCCAGAAAAACATCTATTTCTGCTTTATTGACTATGCCAAAGCCTTTGACTGTGTGGACCACAATAAACTGTGGAAAATTCTGAAAGAGATGGGAATACCAGACCACCTGACCTGCCTCTTGAGAAACCTATATGCAGGTCAGGAAGCAACAGTTAGAATTGGACATGGAACAACAGACTGGTTCCAAATAGGAAAAGGAGTATGCCAAGGCTGTATATTGTCACTCTGCTTATTTAACATATATGCAGAGTACATCATGAGAAACGCTGGACTGGAAGAAGCACAAGCTGGAATCAAGATTGTCGGGAGAAATATCAATAACCTCAGAAATGCAGATGACACCACCCTTATGACAGAAAGCAAAGAGGACTGAAAAAGCCTCTTGATGAAAGTGAAAGAGGAGAGTGAAAAAGTTGGGTTAAAGCTCAACATTCAGAAAACAAAGATCATGGCATCCAGTCCCATCACTTCATGGGAAATAGATGGGGAAACAGTGGAAACAATGTCAGACTTTATTTTGGGGGGCTCCAAAATCACTGCAGATGGTGACTGCAGTCATGAAATTAAAAGATGCTTACTCCTTGGAATGAAAGTTATGATCAACCTAGATAGCATATTTAAAAGCAGAGACATCACTTTGCCAACAAAGGTCTGTCTAGTCAAGGCTATGGTTTTTCAAGTGGTCATGTGTGGATGTGAGAGCTGGACTGTGAAGATGGCTCAGTTCCAAAGAATTGATGCTTTTGAAGTGTGGTGTTGGAGAAGACTCTTGAGAGTCCCTTGGACTGCAAGGAGATCCAACAAGTACATTCTGAAGGAGATCAATCCTTGATGTTCTTTGGAAGGACTGATGCTAAAGCTGAAACTCCAATACTTTGGCCACCTCGTGCAAAGAGTTGACTCATTGGAAAAGACTCTGATTCTGGGAGGGATTGGGGGCAGGAGCAGAAGGGGACGACCGAGGATGAGATGGCTGGATGGCACCACCGACTCAATGGATGTGAGTTTTAGTGAACTCCAGGAGTTGGTGATGGACAGGGAGGCCTGGCGTGCTGCGGTTCATGGCATCACAAACAGTCAGACATGACTGAGTAACTGAACTGAACTGAACTGATCCTTGACAGATCCACTAGCAGTAAACAGACTCCTAGCTTACTGAGAGTATAAAGTCTGCTGAAGTCTGTTTTCAGCTGGAAGATGGCTCATAGATGAGGGGTCCATTGAAAGCATTATACAGTAAATTTCCTTCCCACGCATGTTACCTCTTCCTAGTCATGCTAAAAGGGCCATGCACACAAACCAGATTCCAGAGAATGACTTAGCCATTATTATTTACCTTCTATGACCTGACTAGGAGCCTTCAAAATGCCCACTACCTAATGTCTGGAGCCTGTGACCATAAAAATGGACTTTTGGGTATAATTAAAGGAAAGTATTCTGGATTTTTCCAGGTGGGCCTATATAATCAAGAGTCCTTAAAAGTAAAGAGATTAGCAGGTGAGCAGATGCAGAGGTCAAAGAGATATGAAGATTGAGAAGACCAATCACTGTTGCTGACTTTGAAAGCAAAGGAGGCCATGAACCAAGGGATGTGGGCAGCCTCTAGAAACTTAGAACGACCCCCAACAGCCAGCAAGGAAATGGAGATTCCAATTCCACAACTGCTTGAACTGAATTCTGCCTACAACTTTAGTGAGTCTTGAGAAGTCTTCTCTAGAGCCTCTCCATAACAACCCCTCTGGCAGAAATTTGATTTTGACCTTGTGAGAGCCAGAGCAGGAAAACCAGTCAACCCACTTAGGTGTTTGATCTAAGAACTGTGAAACAATAAATATGTGTTGTTTTAAAGCCAGTAAATTTGTGATAATTCATTATGGGAGCAATAGAAATGAATACACCTTCCAATATCATTTAATCAGTCAACAGCAGAGCTTCTGTTACATTTTTATTGGCAACAAATACAAATAAATAAACTGTCATATCCTGACACTTTGTGTACTGACACTTAGGTTTTGTCAATAAGTAAATAATACTGATAATTTGGCACATACATATTTCCCAAGTGCCTTCCTTATTTAACATTCATGATTCATTAAGTCTTTACACCAGTGAGAAAGATGTGGCTGCTTAGTGTTCCATACTCTTACAATCTATAGCACAAAAGTTTATTTACAATGGTGAGAGTTACTCTGGGGCCTTCCATGGTGTCACAGATTCCTGGTTGTTAAGGACACAAATGCATTTGTCTGAAGGGTCTGCAATCTGTAGAGCTGGGGTGGGAATTATGTAGTTACTGAGTTAGTGAACCAGGTTAGGTTTCCTCTTCCTCAGCTAGAGCTTTCCTGAGTGGATAACAAGCACAATGTAAACTAAAAAACCTAAAAACTTAGCTATAAAGAAGTTTGACTTGACCAACAGCTCAGAGCAAGTCAAGCAAACCAGAGGAGAGCTGTATACCACTGTCTTCCGCCCAGTGGTAAACCTGGTGACACAATGTGCGTCATTTCATCTATATGACTTCACAATGGAATCTAAGCCACCTTCTTGAAAGACTGCCATATGCCATGTCAAAGACGTAGGTTGTGCTTAACTCTCTCAGCTTCATATTCATTCAATAGCCATCTGATTCTAGAAACTGATTTTAAAACAATTACCTTGGTTTCCAGGGAATAATTACTTTAATGATCTTTTAAATATTTTCCCCATAAGATTTACCCTTGCTGTAAATTCTTTATTGCCTATTTATGTAGTGATAGGGGATTAGGCAGATACTGTTCCTGAGTCTTTATTGAGCTGAAGGGAAGTGGCCAAGAGATGGCCTAAAACTCATGAGGAAATATTTTGGGTGGGTGGGTGGGGAAATTGAATATTTCCAGAAACTTAGAAAAGCAAACAAATTCAATGATAAAAACAGATATACGTATTTTACAAAATTAACAGTAGAGTGAACCAGAAAACGTCAGTTTTTGCATTAGGACTTAGAGTGTTGTTGTTTAGTGATTATACATATTTCAAAGCAGTTTTACTGGGTGCATAAATTAAGTTGGAAACCACATTAATAATTAATAAAAATAAAAGAAATGGTGAAATCTATGAATTTTAAGCAAGCACTTAGATGGAATTTTTTTAGCATCTCAAAGTCATGATTCGCATTGATCAGAGACCTACCTGGTATCCTTGTTCACTTTAGCTTTACTATCACTAAGCCTACAACAGGAAGGTGATGGTGCACTTTATTAGATTTGGAGTTATATTTGAAGACAGTAAGGGGATATTTATTTGAGCCTACCCAAAAAAGGTTATTTTCACCCTTCGTTTGTAAAACTGAGATATATCCTAGGAGGTAGCTATCATTCATGTATGTAGAAGCTCCTATTAAATGTAAAATACTGTGGCAAAGAAGTTTAAATAGGGCCCCACACACTTACAAGAATATGGTGATGGATATTGAGTCTGGGGACTTCAAATAGATACGTCCAGTGTGTAGTTGAACAAGCACTAGAAAGTTTGGATGACAGAAAATGCAAATATATTATAATAATATGCAATATTCACTTCCACCTATAATCCACAAGTATTTCTTGAGCACTCACTTTCTTCCTGACACCATGAAAACTCTAGTCTATTTAGTACATTGCTATTCACAAAATGTTTCAGCTCATTTCACACATTCATAAACACTTAAGGTAGGTAGAGAAAGTTTGTTATTATATTATTAACAAGATTTTTTTTTTAAAGATGCTTGCCCACTTAAAGTGGAGATGAAAATCATAAAGACAGAGTTTGAACCAAAAAAAAGTAGATTGTTTATGTGTAATACGCAAAAAAGTAACAGTTATGTGTCAAGTAATAAGCCAGATAAATAAATGATGAATAGTCTTGGCAACAGATTACCATGATGAAAATAATAATGAAAACAATAATTATTATTGTTATAGTAGTTATTAAAATTTGTCAAACCAAGAACAATTTCCAAAAATATGACTTCATTTAATTCTTAAAGCAGTTGGTAAATGACTTTCATTATAAGCCCTCTCAAATCCTTTTTAGGGGAAACAAGTGAATAAAAATCTTATCAGTTTAATAAATATTTTATTTTTGTTTTACATGTTTTTCAGTATTTTTTAAAGGCTCTCTAGTGCCACACTATATACATTTAGCTAAATTGTGTAAAAAAAAAATTGCTAGACAAAATTGAAAACAATGCCAAGGAATATATTCATTGGTCACTCTTCAATATTTTATAATTAGAAACTACTATGTACCAGGATATAAAATGAATAAGATAAGTTTATAGCTTCTCCAGACAAGGAAAAATTCCAAGTATCTCCTACAATGGGGCATCTGTTGCGGTAATAACGACAAGATTCTAGAGAGATCGCTGGCTGCTTTGAACAGCAGGACAGCTTGTGAATGGTTAGCTCTCCTCACCTGTGCCTGTCATGGCCTGCACTGAAATGAAAAGTTATTACTTGGTATTTACTGGGATTAGTTTGAGCATCTGTTTATCCTGAACAGTAGATAGAAAAGAATTACTACAAGATACTGAGGTTTGATCAGCTTAATAAAATCAGCAGTGCAATTCAATTCCACCCACCAGGCAAACTTTCAAACTCACATCCAAATTAATAATAGAAATGCACAGTTAAAAGATGCTTTGATCCAAAGGATTCCAAAGGCTTTGCAAATTTAGGGGGTTGGTGTTCAAGAATGGAGTTTACACACAGCTGTTTGTTTGAAGGGGCAGACGAGTGTGGTGGTGCCTTCCATTAAAAGCACAGTTAGGCTCCTAAAAATCCCATTGCATCATGGGCAAAATAGTATTTTGGGAAAATGAAATCACGACTTTCTGAGCAATTTTATATTCTTGAACTAAAATATTGGTGACAGCAAAATAAAGATGATCAATGAAATCCAAGTAATTTTAAATTTTATAAACAATTGGTTTGTTATGCTAGTTTCTGTTTATCATATTTTACTTACCATATACTTTCACCTTGAATGAAATACATATAGAGTCATATGTATATGAGTGTACTTTTTTCTTTATGTGATAATTCACTCAAATATCTAGTCAAGATAATGGTGTTATTTATCACAAAGACTGAAACACTTTTGAGAATGAAATGGGATTTTACCAATTACACTAAGATAACAGGTGTCAACTAGGAATGTGGTAGGCAAACCTCGACAGATGGCCACCCTCTAATTAGTGGTTTTTGTGGGGGTTTTTTTTTTTTTTGAGTTTTGACAGTTGTTGACTCCTGCATTCTGAGCTCCACTTGCCACCTCTCCTCATCTCACCTCTCCTCACCTCAGACTTTCTCTTTCAGAACTTTTCATATGGATCTTTGTCCTCCTTCATTTAGCCAATGACTATTTAATAAGCTTGCTTCGTGTATCAGATACAGATTCAGTCCTTGACTTCTGGATACCCATATTCCATCCTGGGAAGGGGGCAGACTTTGATGAATGAATTACATAATTATATTTTATTCCAATTTTGAGGAATGCTATAATGGGGAATCATTCAGGACCTGAGAGTATGTAATTCATCTTAGCTGGGAAGTCAGAGAAAGCTCTTTCTTTACACTACCATCTTGAAAAAAACTCTAGGGAATATGTTTAGTATCCCTCATCTCAACCAACTTAAGACTATACTTTTTTCTTGCCATTATCTCCTTCTTCATCCTTCTTACTACATTTTAAATTTTCAGTCTTTAGTTTCTTCTTTTTGTACTTCAACTGTGTAGTATAGTTATACTAAATTCAGTTTCTGCCTGTTTTAGATGAGATTTGCAAAATTAATCTTTACATTCATGATGATTTCACAGATAAGCAATAAAATGCAAGAAAAGATGCCTCTGCTACCCACAGGGAAGATTGTCAAAGAGAATTCCACGAAGTTTGTCTTAGTTAGTACATCAGTGTTTTGTCCATTAGTCACTACTTGGTTCTCTTCAGTACTTTGCTCTTGATCTCATGTCTCTTCCTGATCCTTTCCTTCGAATTTAGCATTACTTTTGGTTCTGTACTTAGCTCTCTTCTTTTTTTTTTCTTGGAAAACCCTTCCACTTCCACAACTTCAATCACTACTTTTATGCAGATGACTCTGAATATTTCCACTTTCCAGAGAGTTACCACAAAGAACAATTCTGTGTGTTCCACTGTGGGTTGGACACCTGACTCAAGCCACCATAATATTTCACCTAGATTATTGCAATAAACTTCTAACTGTCTTTCTTCCTTGTCTCTAGTTTGTCTCCTTCAATCCGTTATGCCCCCAGAAAAATGATCTTTTTAAGCTGCATATTTTCCTAAAATACTTCCTTGTTCTTAAATTAAAGTCCAAGATCTCACCATGGACTGACACACCATAAATAATCTGTACTTGACAGGTGGGCACAAAGGTTATAGGATATAATCACAAAACACAATCAAATAAGTGAAGGCAACTTTTCTCAAAAGAGTTGCAATTATTACACACCTGCAAGAGTGGAGGAATAAAAAATATCATCGTTATGTGGTGATTTAATATAGTTGGGGCTTCCCCAGTTGCTCAGATGATAAAGAATCTGCCTGCAATGCAGGAGACATGGGTTCAGTCCTTGGGTTGTGAAGATACACTGGAGAAGGGAATGGCTACCCACTCCAGTATTCTTGCCTGGAGAATTTCATGGACAGAGGATCCATGGACAGTGGATCCTTGCAGGCTACAGTTGTAAAGAGTCAGACACGACTGAGCTACTGAGCACACACACAATCCCACTTGAGAAAGAATTTTGCTTTCCTGAAAAATTCCAGTATTTGTGCTCCTGTGAAAGTGTTAGTTGCTCAGTCATGTCCAACTCTTTGCAATCCCATTGACTGTAGCCCCCTAGGCTCCTCTGTCCATGGAATTCTTCAAGCAAGAATCCTGGAGTGGGTTGTCATTCCCTTCTCCAGGGGATCTTTCCAATCCAGGGATTGAACCTGGGTCTCTCCCATTGCAGGAGGATTCTTTACCATTTGAACCACCAGTATCCTAATGTCTTAATGTTGACTCTTTTGTTAGGGACTAGGAAGCACCCCACCCCAGTACTCTTGCCTGGAAAATCCCATGGACGGAGGAGCCTGGTGGGCTGCCATTAATGGGGTCGCTGAGCAACTTCACTTTCACTTTTCACTTTCATGCATTGGAGAAGGAAATGACAATCCACTCCAGTGTTCTCGCCTGGAGAATCCCAGGGATGGGGGAGCCTGGTGAGCTGCTGTCCATACACAGAGTCAGACACGACTGAAGTGACTTAGCAGCAGCAGCAGGAAGCAATTTTGCCCAAATGAAAAGGAAATTAATTATAGGTAAATTCATGTTTGGGAAATAGTAAGATTTAAACTACCATATTTCCATCAGATGCCACATTTTTCATTATTTCTATGCTCTGTTTTTCTTATAATACTTCCAAACATCCAATTAAAAAGAAAAAAATGCAGTGGCAAATTCACAGACTGCAATCCAGCCTTTATAAATAATCAAACGAACAGCCAAATATTTGTGCTAACATGGTGACAGAATGGCCAAAGCTGAAGTTCATTGAAAATTATCTTAAGAATCGCAGTTGTTTCATACAGCCATGAATAAAGCCTGTAACTACAAAGTTTAGTGGGAAGAATCTCTAAAAATACTTTTAAAAATACTGTTTCATAATCTAATTGAAAATTTTTTAAAGTTTCACTTTGTAATATATGATATACATAGTTGTGTGTGACTGGTGAATGAAGTCTAGAGGGAGGGCTCAAGGTTACAGGAAAAACTCTGAGGGATTCTAGCAACATCCTGAAATAAGAGCTCTCGCACAATAGATTCACTGTGGTTTCCTTCATGAAGCCAACATTATATGAGGAGCTCATGACTTTTAACTGTCTAGGATCAAGAAGAAAATTGACACATGAATCTGAATGCCTTTAGGTCTAGTTTACCCCTGTTTAAAGAAGAGAGTTATGAGATTAGCTTAATCTGATCATTTTCCTTTTCCCTCTGGTAATATCCCTCCTGTATTATAAGATACATAATGTTTTCTTCACCTTTTAAATGAAAGCTAAACTGAATTTTCCAGGCACAGTATATTACATATGCAAATCAAAGAAATATGCAAGTCATCTGAATCTACGGCATACACAATTAAGAGTTGAAAGCAGACAAAATCATTTTTATCATGAAGAATATATCTGTAGTAAGAAAATGTTCAATTGTATAGGAATGGACAATGGAGAGATTGACATTTTGGCCTTGGATCCAGAAATCAGGCATTTATCTAAAACCTCCTCTGAAATCTTGGCTTAACTGAACTTGTCTTTAACCTCTTTACCATATTTTTAATCTTAAAAAGGAAATCTTTCTACAATGATAGATAAGATCCTTAATGTGAAAATGGCAACTTTCCTCGAATTGGGTTCTAGATATAGTATCAATATAGTGGAAATCTCAGTGAGAATTTCTCAAATTCATAAGTGTCCAGAAAAATAAGAAGACAAGAAATTCTGGTTATTAAAAACATTATATGCTAAGTTGCTTCAGTCGTGTGCGACTCTGTGTGACCCCATAGATGGCAGCCCATCAGGCTCCCCCGTCCCTGGGATTCTCCAGGCAAGAACACTGGAGTGGGTTGCCATTTCTTTCTCCAATGCATGAAAGTGAAAAGTGAAAGTGAAGTCGCTCAGTCGTGTCCGACTCCTAGCAACCCCATGCACTGCAGCCCACCAGGCTCCTCCATCCATGGGATTTTCCAGGCAAGAGTACTGGAGTGGACAGAGGAGCTGTAGCAGTGAAATTCACTCAGTCATGTCTAACTCTTTGCAATCTCATGGACTATATAGCCTGCCAGGCTTCTCTGTCCGTGGAATTCTTCAGGCCAGAATACTGGAGTGGAGAGCCAGTCCCTTCTCCATGGGATCTTCCCAAACTGGGGATTGAACCCAGGTGTCCTACATTGCAAGCAGTTTCTTTACCATCTGAGCCACTAGGGAAGCCCAGCATGGCCTAGGTTAAAGGTCAAAAGCAGATCAAAGAAATCTAGAAAAAGAATCTGGAAACAAGTCTTAATAATTGTGTTTTCTACATGGCAAAGTTACCATCACAAATAAAAATAATTTAAAAATAAACAAAATTACAACAAACCAAACTGTCTAATAAAAATGAAAACTTTAAGTCTACTAAATCCAAAGAAATCTCTAATATAAACAGCTAAAAACTACATCTAATCATTTCTTAATTTAACTTTTCTTTGGTCTACAGTTATGTAATTACGCTAGGTTTTATTTTGTTGTCCCATTATTAAAATAATATATGCCCATGACAGACAAATTAGAAAATACAAGAAAATAGGGTGAAATAACAGTTCAAATATTACTGGATATTTCATTTTATTGCCCTTATTTTAATAGAGAATTAGCTAGAAATTCACAGTTGGTGATATATTTCTATCTTTTAATTATAAAAACTATGAGTTATTAGTCCCTTAATGGTGCATTTTTGTCAGAGGTCAAAAAAGGTTCACTACTTTATATGGTTTTACGTCTTGTGATACGATCTGTAATGTTTAGCCTCTGATACTGCTGCAGTCTAGTGTTTCACTGGAATTTTTCATTTTCACTTTCATGCCATAAAACTGCAAGCTTAAATTTATTGCAATATTTACATGTATGACAGCTGTTGAAGCTACAGTAGTTGAAATACACCTAGGGAATAGTTCCTAGGGCAGATGCATATACACACAGAGCACACACTTTTGTGTAAGTTATTGATTGTACAGTTGAACCTTTTCTTCCCTTGTGGTGAAAAAAGGATGTATACGTTGATATTTATGCAATAAAGTTTCCTAATTCCCTGACTCCATTCAAGCATTTCTATAGTCCTATCAGTATTGACTGAAAAATTTATAGCGAACCTAAATTTTTGGTGTGCTAGGCAGTGAACTCACCACAGCATAGTCAAGGAGAAGGATACATAAAGGGGAAACTGGTCATGCCATATGGCAAGAACTGCTGAAAGAGGGTATAATCAAAATACTTTGAAATCCCACAGGGGGATGAGAGATGGTGACCCTTGAGCTGGGTGTTAGAGGATGAATGAGTATTTACCAGGCAGAGGGAAGAGCATTTGCACCTGCGTGGAGCTATGAAAGGAGGGAGAATGATTGAGGCAGGAAATAAAGTTTGAAAAGGAGGTCTGGATCGGCTTGTGAAGAGTCTTGTGTGCCAAGCTGAGGAATTCGGATTACATATTGCAGGTTACAAAGAGTCAACAAAAAATTCTTGGCAATGGAGACTGTCATGATCCGTTTGGATTGGGAAGATCATTCTATGGCAAAGTGAGGACAGATGCAATGAGGAAGAAGCTGGTGACAGGAGGACCAGTGAGAGGCTGAGTTCAGTGAAAGAGATAAAAGAGCTGAAGCTAGGATAGTCCCAGCAGATGGAGAGGAGTAAGGCAATCTGAACAGCAAAACTTATAATATTCAATGATAGATTAAAGGGAGAATAGAGTGAGGAAAAATAAGAGAGACAGAGAATAAAACATTTTGAAAGAAATTTAGCTGTGAGAATCAGAGAGACTGGAAAGTAATTTGAAAAAGGGTGAAAAATCAAGTAGATTTTTTTTCTGAGGATCTGTGAGATTTGAGTATGTAGATAAAGGGGAAGATCTTGGGGGGAAACAGACAGTGATATACTTTTCTCCATTGAGACCATTGTTAAATTTAATGTTTTCCTTTTTCCTGTGTGGGAGTGAGAGAGAAAAGGCTGGTAGTTCTACTTTCATAGAGATGAAATAGTTATTCTGGAAGAAAAAGTAATGGGAATCTGAAGATGATCAGAAGAAAGGTGAGTGACACAATGAGATTATGAACTCTGACTTACCCTCTCACCTTTCAGGCCATGAAGAGAATTTCACAGATAAGTATGGAACTCAACCTTATGCAGGAGAGTTGAGGTACTTGACTTTGAAATGGTGCTTGGTATCACCAGAGGAGAAAGCTACTTATTGACTTGACATTTTCCCCTGAGTGTACACTTTCCAGTAGTATCATCTCTTCAAAATGACATGCGCACCATACATGGAACCATTGAACTAAGAATAAGGTCTGTGTTTTAATTCTGGCTCCACCACTTTCTACAAATATGACTTTGACTAGTCATCGAACAATGTTTACTTTTAGGGACTTCAATTTTATCATGTATAAAATGGTTTTGTTAGTATGCTCCCTGCCTGCCTCACTGGGTTTTGTAAGAAATAAATAATAATGCTAAGAAAGGGTCATTGAGAACTGTAAATCACTAACCAAATGCAAGGCATTCATGTGGTTATCATCATTATTATTGCTTTGTTCATATAGCTAAGACTATGGGACCCCCAAAAATGGAGAAAACTTCCTTACTAACAATAGATGTCTAATTTGATTTGGGGCCCAAGAAATCTTCAAATTGCATAATTGAGTTTCTCAAGCCATACATTATGAATTATGATAAAATTCAGAACATGAGACTTTAGTAGCTGTAATTTTTCTTCCTCACTTTGTTATTCTTTGTATACCCCCAGTACTAACATCTAACTTGATCCTGGCCACCAGGGCCAAATTGCAAAACTTTCAAGGAAGCATTATCTAGATTGTGCCATCAGCATTTATGCTTTCTAGATGGAGAAAGGAAAGAAGAATAAAAAGAGGGACCTCACATTCCCACACAAGGGATTTCCCATAATTTTCTTAGCATAGCATGAAGAAGTTCTTATCTGATGTAAACTTCCATTACTTTCTCAGCTCCAGCCCAGGGCCTTCATATCAAGCTCCTTGCTGTCTCATCAATACTCACACCTTCCCTGGTGACAACATATAAAATAACAAATCATGACCGACCTCTATTTTCCTTACCTCACTTCACACATTCAATCACCAGCAAATGTAAAGTAGACTTATTTGTTTCTTATCTTTCCCCTTTCATGTCAGTGTAAGCTCCACAACAAGACTTTGTCTTATTTGCCGTTGTAACCACAGTGTCTGCAACATAGAGGGCACACAATAAATAGTTGTTGAAAAAATGAATGAATGCATGTGTAGAATGGTACAGCAATTTCAAGAGTCCTATGTTCTTCAGTTCAATTCAGTCGCTCAGTCATATCTGACTCTGCAACCCCATGGACCGCAGCACACCAGGCCTCCCTGTCCATCACCAACTCTCGGAGTTTACCCAAACTCGTGTCCATTGAGTCGGTGATGCCATCCAACCATTTCATCCTCTGTTGTCTCCTTCTTCTCCTGCCTTCAGTCTTTCCCAGCATCAGGGTCTTTTCAAATGAGTCAGCTCTTTACATCAGATGGCCAAAGTACTGAGGTTTCAGCTTCAACATCAGTCCTTCCAATGCATAGTCAGGACTGATTTCCTTTAAGATTGACTGGTTGGATCTCCTTGCAGTCTGAGGGACTCTCTAGAGTCTTCTCTAACACCACAGTTCAAACGCATCAATTCTTCGGCACTCAGCTTTCTTTATAATCCAACTCTGACATCCATACATGACTACCAGAAAAACCATAGCCTTGACTATACAGACCTTTGTTTGCAAAGTAATGTCTCTGCTTTTTAATGTGCTGTCTATGTTGGTCATAACTTTCCTTCCAAGGAGTAAGCGTCTTTTAATTTCATGGCTGCAGTCACCATCTGCAGTGATTTTGGAGCCCCAAAAAAGAAAGTCAGCCACTGTTTCCACTGTTTCCCCATCTACTTGCCATGAAATGATGGGACTGGATGCCATGATCTTAGTTTTCTGAGTATTGAGTTTTAAGCCAACTGTGTTCTTAGGAAGATTAAAAAAATTTAAAGCTATATAGTATGAGGACTACTATTCAGGATTAAAAGACAGAAATAAAGAATGCAAAATTTAGGCAATGGATGGGCTTTGAAATAAGAGAGCATGAGGGGCTGGGCAGACCAAGATACAGGCTACCGTGGCAGGTAAAATGACAGGTTCTAACTGGGTAATCACCCCATATCAGGTCACTAGGAGTTTTCCAGTTTTAGGATCAAAATTTCTCATCCTATGCAACTCCTCATTCTCAGGAAAACTTGAAACAGTTGGCCACCCTGGTTTCTAGAGTCAGATGCCACTTGGATTTGAATTCCCCATTTATATTTATTAGCAATATGACCTTGGGCAAGACATGTTTACTGCCTCTGATTTTTAGCTCCTTATTGTTGTTGGGGATGGAAACATCTGGATCAAAGATATGTAACAATTTCTTTAAAAGAACTATATATAAGACACTTGCCATGTTGTTTGGTATACAATGAGTTCCGGATAAACAGTAAATGGTATTATAAAAATGCTTGACTTATAATTGCCTTTCAATAAATATCAGCTTAAAAATGAGGAAAGATGCTAATTCCCATGCATTTTTGTGACTTGAATGATGATTTTTCACAATAAAATTATAATATACATATACACTATATACTCAAAGGGTGTAATAAATAACCCGTCAAGTTAAAATTTCGACACTAAATTTATCATTCTATTTGTAAAGGTTTATCAAATTTCATCTAGAATAAAAGCATTTTTGTTTTCATAGTCTTCATTATTTTCAAAAATCTATGTAATACAGTAAGAAAAGAAAAACTACCAGCATTTATCAAATGAGATACATTTTAAAACATTTTAAGTTTTTTATCTGTTTGTATAAATAATTCATCCAAGTTTCTTCAAATAAAGTTGGTATAAGCTAGGAATACAATATTTTAGGAAAGCATGATTTTCTCATCAACAAAAACAAATGTTCCAACTAGTTTCATAAAATAAAAGCCTTTAAAATAGTCACTTGGAGTTGATTTGGGAAAAAAAATCCCTTGTCTGTTTCTGTTAATGCCCACATGAGTTTTACTAGTTGCAACTGAAATCACAAAAACCAGGGCTTGATGCTTAGTTGGAAAGAAGCCAGGATAATGAAATTAATAACATATGCTGAAGAACCCATTTGTAACAATTTTTCCATGAAAAAAAATGAGGCAGCTCAAAGCTACTGACAGAGTTTTCCCTCCCCACCCCCACCCCAGTATTTTCTTTTGCCTTTAATATGTCCAAATGTTGAAGTCAATGATGATTTTTACTTTCACAATTCATATGACTTCAAATTTAAGCAGCCCCGGAGCTATTAGGCAAAAAGTTTATTATTGTTGCTATACATTTTCTTTTAGGTCGGAGGTGAATTCTTTGCGTCTCTAACAACTGAAGACATTTCCCAATTCTAAATCAAACCCCATGCTAGGGATACCTATTAAGACGATCTTGGTTGTGTTGGATGGTCTCAGAATCTGTCAGCAGCTTGTCATGGGACTCTTCAGGTAACTCTCAAATAACAGAGTCCATGGCCAAAGATACACACATCTCAAGAAGACCCTCTGAAGTCCTCTCTCAGAATTTCTCTGCCCTCATTTGTGCACATTGCTAGCAGGGCTAGTGGGGCTTCCCTGGTAGCTCTGCTGGTAAAGAATCCGGCTACAGTTCAGGATAACCTGGTTTGATGTCTGGGTTGGGAAGATCCCCTAGAGAAGGGCTAGGCTACCCACTTCAGTATTCCTGGGCTTCCCTGGTGGCTCAGACAATAAAGAATCCTCCTTCAATGTGGGAGACCTGGGTTCAGTCCCTCAGTTGTGAAGATCTCCTGGAGGAGGGCCTGGAAATCCAGTCAAGTATTCTTGCCTGGAGAATCCCCATGAAGAGGAGCCTGGCGGGCTCCAGTCCATAGGGTTGCAAAGAGTTGGACATGAGAGAGCGATTAAGCACAGCACAGCAAGGCTAGTAATCTAGTTTGCAAATATACAGTAAATCAGAGGTGGCAAATTAGGGGGAAAGAAATAAACAGGCTGATAGCAGCAAAAAGCAATAACTGACAGCTAAGCAGCAGTCAAAGACATGCTAAAACCAGGCACAGGAAAAATACAATGTTCTCTGTCACTACTGGAAGAAGAAATATTTACCAACTCGGCAGTTTGGGAGGGCATCACAGGATTTCAGGAAGCAGTAGGCTCTAAAGTACTGGTGTAGGGTGATAGGTGTTCATGTAGATAAACCTGAGCCATAAGGTTCAAGTCAAGTCCATTATTCACTGTTGAAGAATGTAGGCAAGCCTATCAGGAATTTTTTCAAGATTGTTAAAATAAAGATATCTATTTCTATTCATAGATACACACATCTTTGTGTGTGTGCTCAGTCACTCAGTCATGTCCGACTTTGTGATGTCATGGACTATATAGCCCACCAGGCTCCTCTATCCATGGAATTCTCCAGCAGGCATACTGGAATGGACTGCCATTTCCTACTCCAGGAGATATATATATATATATATATATATACACATATCAATATTCAATTATATATCTATGAACATAGATATATGTATTAGAAAACATTTCATATCTATAAATGTACTTGTGTGAGTATATATGCATAGAATATATTTAGAAGAATACACACCAATAAAGCATTTCTCTGGGCAGTACACTGGAGAGTGAGAAGAAAAGAGGGTCTTGACTTCATATAATTTTTTGCTAAAGTTTTCAAAATGAGCATGTTTATTTTCATAATAAAAATACTTAAATATTTAGTAAGAAAGTTAAAGCATTAATGCATGTTTACCCATGAACATTTTATCAGTCAGCCTGTAAACCAGCACAGTTTTGGGGATAGAGTCAATATCCTTCTCCCTACATACATTATGTTGTATTATACTACATACATTATACTCCCTATATGCATATGTTATATTATACTGCATATGTTATATTATACTATGCTATATCCCTGTATGAGATCTCTGTTCTGCATGCCAACAAGAAAATACAGAATAGGTCTAGTTCAGTCTTTTAAAGAACTATAATCAAGTAAGAAGCTGGGAGGATAAGAAAAACTTAATGTTTGGAATGAGGGGAAGGGAAGGGAGAGAAATTTAGAGCATGTGGCCTTGCAGACCATCAAGGACAGGTGCAGTCAAGAGGGATGCTGGGAGGCCAGTGGAAGTAGGGGAGCATCAGGGAAAGATGAGAGAGGGCAAAAGGGTGTTGCTAAAGGGATGACAGGGAGAGATTTGAAAACAAACTGTAATGATGTCAAATGCAACAGAGGTCAGAGGTCAAAGTAATCCACACAGTGACTGCTTGTTTGGAATCTAGTTTGTTCCATTTAAGACAGACTTTATGAACACAGATGCCACAAGAAGTATACTGCTTATATATGGACTTATCTCTGCCGCACCCCCTACCCTTCTGTGTGACTCAACTCCCCCAGCTACTACCAGACACTAGGGCCCTAGAAGGTAGCACCAAGCCATTAGAAAAGGCTCAGAGACATTTAACAAATGTTCATTTAAGATATAATTTTTAAGCCTTTCTTTTTATTTTAATTTATTTATTTTGACTTATCTGAGTCTTCATTGCTGCAACTTTCTCTAGTTGCAGCAAATGGGCTCTAGAGCTCTCGTGCTTCGGTAGTTGTGGTTCATGGGGTTAGATGTCCCACAGCATGTGGAATCTTCCCAGACCAGGGATTGGACCAATGTCCCCTGCATTGGCAGGTAAATCCTTAGCCACTGGACCACCAAGTAAGTACTAAGATAGAATATTTAAGAAAACACTGATAACCCGTAAAGGGTCTAATCTGTAGCTCTGCCAAGTAGTTTGCATACAGGATACTGAATATCAGTTTCTTCATAAGCTATTCTTTCTTCCTCTTTTGAATTCAGGAATAAACAATGACAAAATTCAACCAAAGATCCTTCCTAATCGAAAAGGAGGGCCATAACATTTAGTTTAAGGGTCTTATTTATATGTCTGTCACTTTATTTGAAAAAATAAAGATGGAGAGGCATGCCATCTTCTTGTGGGGTTTCCCTCCACTCATCTGACATGAGGGACTTTATATGACAGTATCGGGTGGATGGAATGGAGGGAGAAGTGGTATTTAGTTGAAGATTGTCATGATATTGAGTAGTAGACCTGTTTGTTATCTCTAATTCAGAGAGCAACATAGGCATTTGAGCTCTGCAGCACAAATCAAAACTAGCATTCGTGAGTGCTGTCTGTTCTTTCGGTGGAAATAGGAAAGCTTTCCTGAGGACTCATGGCTACTTCAGTGGGAAGGAAAGTGTGGTAGGAGAAACAGAATCACAGCTGTGTGTGTGTGGCAACTGGAGGGATGGCAGGAGGAGGACAGGGAAACTGAATGACATTGAAAGTCAGTGAACTAAGGAGTTTCAGAGAGAATGGGTGCATGTATATGTATGGCTGAGTCACTTTGCTGTGCACCTGAAATTATCACAATATTGTTAATCTGTTATATTCCAATACAAAATGAAAAATCCTTTTAAAAGGTAAAAAAAAGTTAGTGAATTAGGCATGCAGAATGACATAAATGGGGCAAAAACTGGGGAGTGATTACTGATGTGATGGTGGGCAAACAGGCCATAGACATTGAATGCCACAACATTAAAAGGAAGAATAATAAGCAAGAAGATAAACAGGGCATCATGTAATGAAATACAAATGGAAAGAAGGATTTGTGGCACAAGACTCAGTTTATTGAGGCTAAAAAGCTCAAAATTTCTTCAATGATTTCATAAAGTTCTTAAAATCATACTAGAAAAGTAAAACCTAGTTTTAAAGCAGTTGAGAAAGAAAAGGGCCAATTAACTGTTAATAACAACTGGGATATTAATATAATTGGAATGCAAGAATGATAAGCACGAGATGATAACCCAACTTGGGAGCAAATTAGGAATTCTCACAAACCAGGAGAAATCTGGAAACTGTAAACAAGAGGAATTTTTCTGTGAGTTCTAATTAAAGGAGTTGGTAGTCAAAGACAATCAATATAGGAGGAAGGAGCATTGAAGAAAAGAAGCAGAATCAAAGGTGACTTCATTTGCAAAGGCAATATAAGCTAGAGTACCTCTCCAAATTTCTATATTTGATCCTGACAAATTCAGCATGATGTACCAGGCACCCTTCACAGCCCCCTACCAGTGTGAAATCATGGAATCCACATAACAACCCTATAAAAGAGTCACACCATGATTATCACCCCCAGATGAAATGGGTGGATGAAGAAACTGAAATCCCAAATTGGTGATAGACAGGGAAGCCTGGCATGCTGCAGTTCATGGGGTTGCAAAGAGTTGGACATACTTGAAAGACTAAACTGAACTGAGCTGAAGATAATCAGCTAGTAAATGAGAGAGCAAATTTAAACTCAGTATTCATGCTTTTAACCTCTATGCTATGTTTACCAACTTTTGTCCTCAGCATGATCTGGAAGGCTAGCACATTTTTCTCATCCAAACACATGGACATAATGATCACTGCTATATTTTAGAGCTAACCTTCTCCCCCCCAATTATTAAATTACCTTTGTTTAAATATATTTATTCTCCTCTCTTTTTCTGTTCACTCAAAAGCAAGCATTTATTGATTATTTTCTCCACAGATGTATGTTTGGCTCCTTGGGAAACACAGACATTGTAGAATATAGTTTCTTCTTTCAAAGTCAAAGGTCAAAGTGTTAGTTACTCTGACTTGTCCCTCTCTTTGCGATCCCATGGTTTGTAGCCCTCCAGGCTCCTCTGTCCATAGCATTTCCCAGGAAAAAATACTGGAGTGGGTGGCCATTCCCTTCAGTTTCTTCTTTCAATGACTGTGCACTAACTGAGGAGAAGGCGATGGCACCCCACTCCAGTGCTCTTGCCTGGAAAATCCCATGGACAGAGGAGCCTGGTGGGCTGTAGTCCATGGGGTTGCTAAGAGTTGGACACGACTGAGTGACTTCACTTTCACTTTTCACTTTCATGTATTGCAGAAGGAAATGGTAACCCACTCCAGTGTTCTTGCCTGGAGAATCCCAGGGACGGGGGAGCCTGGTAGGCTGCCGTCTATGGGGTCACATAGAGTCGAATACGACTGAAGCAACTTAGCAGCAGCAGCAGCAGAAGCAGCACTAACTGAAGAAGGTGAATTGCTGGAACAATCTCTACATTTCAGTGGCTTCTCACAAGAAAATATTCCTTTCCCCATTCTGTTGAGGCTTGTGTGATGTGGGGGGGGGAGGTGCAGAATTCAGGACTTGGCTCCACAGCTGACTAGACCAGCGTGTTCTTCCTCCTGGGCTTTGCCATTCTTCAGGAACTGGCTTCAGCTTCTTGATGGGAAAAGAAACTCCTTTGGGAGTTTGGTAATGGTCAGGCAAGAGGCACTTGGGGTTCCCTGTGGCTCAGATGGTAAAGAGTCTGCCCACAGTGTGGAAGACCTGGGTTTGATTGCTGGGTCGGGAGAGCCCCTGGAGAAGGAAATAGCAATCCACTCCAGTATTCTTGCCTGGAAAATACCATGGGCAGAGGAACCTGGTTGGCTACAGTCCATGGGATCACAAAGAGCCAGACATGATTGGGAGGCTAGCACTTTCATTTTTTTCAGGGAAGAAGGGTGCACCTGGGCAGAACTCCCATTCCATCAGGCATCTTTCAGGAGTAAAACCATGCAGGACAGGAGGGCAAGCTTAAGGAGAGCCAAGCAATATCACTGCAGTCGAAGTCAGGAAGACTCTGCTGGATTTTACTTCTGGTACCAACCATGCTGCATCAGTGAGAATTTAGAAAGGAAAGTAGAAACTGCTCTAGGGTGTTCAGCTGGAAGGGATTTAATATAAGGGATAAGAGATTTACAAACAGTGGAAGAGTGGATTGCACAAAGGCCAAAGAAACTGCTGTTAACATTCAGGAAATCAGGAAGGGTGGGTATCTCAGGGAGATGACCTGTTGATGATCTCACTGCCTGCAGCCCTCAAGTAGGTGGTTTCCAGGAAATGCTGGCAAAATCCTCACATCTGTCTTCTGGCCCTCTGCTGAAGTCTACGTGCCTTCTGGCCATGACCAAGCAGGGGTTGTTCTTGCGTTCTTTCCCAGGCAAATCTCACACAAGGACCTCAATTCCCAGAACCCTAACCAGAAACCTGGTGCCAAGGACACCCAGAAATGTGACTTTCAGGCCTTCAGCTCTTGCACCATAGGAAAGAATAAAGCAGGGTATGGAAATTGTTCCAAGATACCAATAGACAATCCACACGAGGAAGCATTTTTGTTTTCTTTTCTTTTTTTTTTTTAAATTTATTTATTTATTTATTTATTTTTTTAATTTTAAAATCTTTAATTCTAACATGTGTTCCCAAACATGAACCCCCCTCCCACCTCCCTCCCCATAACATCTCTGTGGGTCATCCCCATGCACCAGCCCCAAGCATGCTGTATCCTGCGTCAGACATAGACTAGCGATTCAATTCTTACATGATAGTATACATGATAGAATGCCATTCTCCCATATCATCCCACCCTCTCCCTCTCCCTCTGAGTCCAAAAGTCCGTTATAGACAGCTGCGTCTTTTTTCCTGTCTTGCATACAGGGTCGTCATTGCCATCTTTCTAAATTCCATATATATGTGTTAGTATACTGTATTGGTGTTTTTCTTTCTGGCTTACTTCACTCTGTATAATCGGCTCCAGTTTCGTCCATCTCATCAGAACTGATTCAAATGAATTCTTTTTAACGGCTGAGTAATACTCCATTGTGTATATGTACCACTGCTTTCTTATCCATTCATCTGCTGATGGACATCTAGGTTGTTTCCATGTCCTGGCTATTATAATCAGTGCTGCGATGAACATTGGGGTACATGTGTCTCTTTCAATTCTGGTTTCCTCGGTGTGTATGCCCAGCAGTGGGATTGCTGGGTCATAAGGGAGTTCTATTTGCAATTTTTTAAGGAATCTCCACACTGTTCTCCATAGTGGCTGTACTAGTTTGCATTCCCACCAACAGTGTAGGAGGGTTCCCTTTTCTCCACACCCTCTCCAGCATTTATTGCTTGCAGATTTTTGGATCGCAGCCATTCTGACTGGTGTGAAGTGGTACCTCATTGTGGTTTTGATTTGCATTTCTCTGATAATGAGTGATGTTGAGCATCTTTTCATGTGTTTGTTAGCCATCCGTATGTCTTCTTTGGAGAAATGTCTATTTAGTTCTTTGGCCCATTTTTTGATTGGGTCGTTTATTTTTCTGGAATTGAGCTGCATAAGTTGCTTGTATATTTTTGAGATTAGTTGTTTGTCAGTTGCTTCATTTGCTATTATTTTCTCCCATTCCGAAGGCTGTCTTTTCACCTTGCTGATATTTTCCTTTGTTGTGCAGAAGCTTTTAATTTTAATTAGATCCCATTTGTTTATTTTTGCTTTTATTTCCAGAATTCTGGGAGGTGGATCATAGAGGATTCTGCTGTGATTTATGTCTGAGAGTGTTTTGCCTATGTTCTCCTCTAGGAGTTTTATAGTTTCTGGTCTTACATTTAGATCTTTAATCCATTTTGAATTTATTTTTGTGTGTGGTGTTAGAAAGTGATCTAGTTTCATTCTTTTACAAGTGGTTGGCCAGTTTTCCCAGCACCACTTGTTAAAGAGATTGTCTTTACTCCATTGTATATTCTTGCCTCCTTTGTCAAAGATAAGGTGTCCATATGTGTGTGGATTTATCTCTGGGCTTTCTATTTTGTTCCATTGATCTATATGTCTGTCTTTGTGCCAGTACCATACTGTTTTGATGACTGTGGCTTTGTAGTAGAGCCTGAAGTCAGGCAAGTTGATTCCTCCAGTTCCATTCTTCTTTCTCAAGATTGCTTTGGCAATTCGAGGTTTTTTGTATTTCCATACGAATCTTGAAATTATTTGTTCTAGTTCTGTGAAAAATATGGCTGGTAGCTTGATAGGGATTGCATTGAATTTGTAAATTGCTTTGGGTAGTATACTCATTTTCACTATATTGATTCTTCCGATCCATGAGCATGGTATATTTCTCCATCTATTAGTGTCCTCTTTGATTTCTTTCATCAGTGTTTTATAGTTTTCTATATATAGGTCTTTAGTTTCTTTGGGTAGATATATTCCTAAGTATTTTATTCTTTTCGTTCCAATGGTGAATGGAATTGTTTCCTTAATTGCTTTTTCTACTTTCTCATTATTGGTGTATAGGAATGCAAGGGATTTCTGTGTGTTGATTTTATATCCTGCAACTTTACTATATTCATTGATGAGCTCTAGTAATTTTCTGGTGGAGTCTTTCGGGTTTTCCATGTAGAGGATCATGTCATCTGCAAACAGTGAGAGTTTTACTTCTTCTTTTCCAATTTGGATTCCTTTTATTTCTTTTTCTGCTCTGATTGCTGTGGCCAAAACTTCCAGAACTATGTTGAATAGTAGCGGTGAAAGTGGACACCCTTGTCTTGTTCCTGACTTTAGGGGAAATGCTTTCAATTTTTCACCATTGAGGATAATGTTTGCTGTGGGTTTGTCATATATAGCTTTTATTATGTTGAGGTATGTTCCTTCTATTCCTGCTTTCTGGAGAGTTTTTATCATAAATGGATGTTGAATTTTGTCAAAGGCCTTCTCTGCATCTATTGAGATAATCATATGGTTTTTATTTTTCAATTTGTTAATGTGGTGAATTACATTGATTGATTTACGGATATTGAAGAATCCTTGCATCCCTGGGATAAAGCCCACTTGGTCATGGTGTATGATCTTTTTAATGTGTTGTTGGATTCTGATTGCTAGAATTTTGTTGAGGATTTTTGCATCTATGTTCATCAGTGATATTGGCCTGTAGTTTTCTTTTTTTGTGACATCTTTGTCAGGTTTTGGTATTAGAGTGATGGTGGCCTCATAGAATGAGTTTGGAAGTTTACCTTCCTCTGCAATTTTCTGGAAGAGTTTGAGTAGGATAGGTGTTAGCTCTTCTCGAAATTTTTGGTAGAATTCAGCTGTGAAGCCGTCTGGACCTGGGCTTTTGTTTGCTGGAAGATTTCTGATTACAGTTTCAATTTCCGTGCTTGTGATGGGTCTGTTAAGATTTTCTATTTCTTCCTGGTTCAGTTTTGGAAAATTGTACTTTTCTAAGAATTTGTCCATTTCTTCCACGTTGTCCATTTTATTGGCATACAACTGCTGATAGTAGTCTCTTATGATCCTTTGTATTTCTGTGTTGTCTGTTGTGATCTCTCCATTTTCATTTCTAATTTTATTGATTTGATTTTTCTCTCTTTGCTTCTTGATGAGTCTGGCTAATGGTTTGTCAATTTTATTTATCCTTTCAAAGAACCAGCTTTTGGCTTTGTTGATTTTTGCTATGGTCTCTTTTGTTTCTTTTGCATTTATTTCTGCCCTAATTTTTAAGATTTCTTTCCTTCTACTAACTCTGGGGTTCTCCAATTCTTCCTTTTCTAGTTGCTTTAGTTGTAGAGTTAGGTTATTTATTTGACTTTTTTCTTGTTTCTTGAGGTATGCCTGTATTGCTATGAACTTTCCTCTTAGCACTGCTTTTATAGTGTCCCACAGGTTTTGGGTTGTTGTGTTTTCATTTTCATTAGTTTCTATGCATATTTTGATTTCTTTTTTGATTTCTTCTGTGATTTGTTGGTTATTCAGAAGTGTGTTGTTCAACCTCCATATGTTGGAATTTTTAGTAGTTTTTCTCCTGTAATTGAGATCTAATCTTAATGCATTATGGTCAGAAAAGATGCTTGGAATGATTTCGATTTTTTTGAATTTATCAAGTTTAGATTTATGGCCCAGGATGTGATCTATCCTGGAGAAGGTTCCATGAGCACTTGAGAAAAAGGTGAAATTCATTGTTTTGGGGTGAAATGTCCTATAGATATCAATTAGGTCTAATTGATCTAATGTATCATTTAAAGTTTGCGTTTCTTTGTTAATTTTCTGTTTAGTTGATCTGTCCATAGGTGTGAGTGGGGTATTAAAGTCTCCCACTATTATTGTGTTATTGCATTTTTGTTTTCTTTATAGAAGTTTTATTTTGGAAATGAAAAATGGAAAACTCTGTGTGTTCAAATCCTACATATTAGAACTACATTTATTCAGTCTTTCATTCAGAGCTGTTAAACTCCCTTTTATGTTTCAAAGTCAGTTTTACAAGTATATTAGAGAGCGTCCCTGGTAGCTCAGTGGTAAAGAATCTGCTTGCCAACGTGGGAAACAGGTTTGACCCCTGATCTGAGAAGATTCCACAGAGAGATTAAACATTTGCCTCAATGTGAGCAAATTCTGAGCATGCGTGCCTCAATTATGTCTTCTATGGGGCTGAAGGCAGGATGCAAGCATTTTATTTGTATTATGAATGATGAGCCCATATTTGTTAATGTATACTAAAAAATATAATAGCTATAACTAACACATATAATGGGATCTCAAACACTGAATAGGAATAAATATTATCCACCTTTTCAGATGCACTCATTTGCAATGCAAGTAAATTTAAAAATTGCCCAAAGTCACAGGTGGAATTAGTCTGGTTTCAAAGTCCAAGCTATTAACCACATGTGATGATATATGGCCCACAACTGTAGTTATTTTGATTACCTCAGTGCACATGAATCATCTGCCTAAGTGTCCAGAAATAATCATCCTTACTGAAGAAGTTTTTATAGGAAGAGATGAAATCAGCTACCTTATCTTCACAATCTGAGTTAAGGGAGTAAAACTAGCTCTTTCCTTGAGTGATTCCCCTCCTTGTTGAAAATCGTTGGTTTCCTATTACAATTGCAGTTCAAGCAAGGATGGTGGATATGGGAGAGGGTCTTTAGTGAGATTTCCTCCAAGAATACATTGTGAATTAGAACATTCCTGTGAAAAGTTACCTTAGAGAGTCATGGTAATTTTAGGCCATCAATTTACAATTTCACCACGAATCTATCTATCTAATTTTAACACGAATCTATGTGTATCTAATATGCCAATTCATAATAGAAAAAGATTGAAATCAACATGAATGTCTACTAATAGTGTGCTAGGAAAGTAAATGATAGTATACACTAATAGCATGCATAATTTAAAAATTAAAGAATTCCTCTGTATATTAAGGGAAAGTTGTTTGGAATATACCATTTAAGTATAAAACAAAGTTGAAAGAAATGAATATAGTATGTTACCATTTATATAAAAAGGATAGGAACTGAGAGGAGTTATGACTATTTGCTTACACAGGAATATAATTTTTCTGGAAAAATAAAAAAGAAAATAGCAATAAAGGTTGTTTGTGAGGTTATAGGAACTGAAGATAAAGGGTAGGATGGAAGAAAGACTCTTCCCTCTGTGCCTTTGTATCCTTTAAAATGTCTGAACCATGGAAATATGTACCTTATACTTTAAATTGATTAAAAACTTAAAAGAATTATTTGTTTAATACTTGGGTATAGACTACTACAGCTAGGTGCTATGGATGGTGGATGATAGAAGAGACAAGATTCTCAAAATCTTGATTTGGGCTAAAAAAACATGTACCACTTAACACTTAACAAGCAACATATGAGGAAACACAAATTAGGACACAAAAAACTGCTGCTATAAGTGCTATAGGCATGCAGAATAGTGGCATGCTGAGAATGTGCTGAGCATAATCAGAGATGTCTTCCTGAGGGAATTGAATTGCAGGCCTTGGTTTGAGAGGACAGAGATATGGTGTCATAAACCGTGTGGCTTTGAACACGCAGCATTACGGCAACTAACATAAAGTGTGGGGAATCAAATGGAAGAACTTAAAGTCATTGAGTGAGACTGAGAGGCTGATACTTGAAGAGGGTGGAACACTGGTAGCTTGAGTCTCACATCACAAGAACAAGAGAAAGGGGCCATATTTATCTTATTTATGTAAGAGTTGACCTTGGTCTTGATTTATATTTATTTTCTACCCTACTATCTAACTGGATTATGTTATTATTGGTAATAACTTTCAATCAAGTCTCTTAAGTGTTTCAGGTACATATTTATATTATTTATAAAAGGTTATAATTTTACTCCTTCCTTTCCAATTTTTTTTGTCTCTAGTTTCTTTCTCTATTTTAATTGCATTGACTGGCACCTCCAGCACAGTTTTGAATAATCATAGTAGTACTTTCTTCTTCTGAATTTAGAGGAAATCATCTAGCTGGCTATTGAGATATTTTCTCATGTTAAGGAGCAATTTAGTTGTGTTGACTAGTACTTAAGTAGTTCTTTTTTTCAGATAAGAATAAATATTGTATTACGGTAAATATCTTTTCAGTATCTATGGAAATAATAAATTTTTTTCTTTAGACCTATATACAATGAATTATAATAATAGATTTACATCATTGAACCATCCTTGCATTTCTGGAGTTATAGTCACTAGGTTATATTAATAGTGCTCTTTTAGGCTGTTGCTATATTCTTTTTGTCAATATTTTATTTAAAAGTTTTATAATGCAATTTATAAATGAGAGACCCATATAGTTTTATGTCAGGGATATAACAGACAGACTTTAAGTGAATTCATAGTGTTGGTGCCCTTTTATAATCAACTTCCCTTGATTATGTGTTGGATATATGACTTGCTGCTATCCAAGAGAATATGGCAAAGGTGACAGGTTATAACTTTCGTTACTTTAAATGAATCCCCATTTTGCTAGCAAACTTTCTTTGGAGACTTTTTTTCCATTGGTGGCTTTGTAAAAGCAAAGTGCCATGAATTCTATAGCCATAACGAAGTGAATTCTGCCAAAAACCTAAGTGAGCTTGGAAATAGAATTTTCCCTAATTAGGCATCCAGATGAGAATGCAGTGTAGATGATATGTTTATGGCAGAGAACCCATTAAGCCATGTTTGGGCTCCTGACCCATGGTAAATATGAGACCATAAATGTATGTGGTTTCAGGCTGCTAGATTTGTGACAATTTATTATGCTACACAAAAACTAATACAGGATAGTCCTTATTAGATTTTTGCATAAAGGTATGTTTATCTCTAAATTTTGGCTTTGAGTAACTTGTTGCAAAGAACTTTGTAATTTCCAGGGGGCAGGGGGTAGTGAATTTTTTGTTTTTGTTTTTGTCAATTTCAAGTTTAACTGTATTGAACAGAGGATGTTTCCTGCATTAATTTTACTTTTTGGAGTATACTGAGATTTTCTTTCTTGCCTGGTATGACTGATGTCTGTGAAACATTTATGGACACTAGAAAATAAGATGGATTCTCTATTTTCATGGTATATCACTTGACTCCTGTCATTAATTATTGCTGTTAAGATCTATAAGAGGGAAATAATTTGGTTTTCTCCCATATGAGTGATATATTTTCACAACTGCACAAAAGATTTTTTAAGTCTAGAAACTTTACTAAACATGCTCAGTTATTTAAGTTCTATAACATATGACCTGTGCTTTGTATTTATATTCAAGTGCTTTTTATTTTTGGAGAAGGCAATGGCACTCCACTCCAGTACTCTTGCCTGGAAAATTCCATGGGCGTCGGAGCCTGGTAGGCTGCTGTCCATGAGGTCGCTAAGAGTCGGACACCGCTGAGTGACTTCCCTTTCACTTTTCACTTTCATGCATTGGAGAAGGAAATGGCAACCCACTCCAGTGTTCTTGCCTGGAGAATCCCAGGGACGGAGGAGCCTTGTTGGCTTCCATCTATGGGATCGCATAGAGTCGGACACGACTGAAGCAACTTAGCAGCAGCAGCAGCAGCTTTTTATTTTAGAAATGTTTTCTTGAATTGTATCTTTAAATATTGATCTATTCCATTTTACCTCTTTTGCAGACTCCAATTATGCATATGGTATATTTCCTTTTCCTATTTTCTATTACTTACATTTTAAAATTCTTTTTAACTATTTCAATTGCGTTTTGCTTATTTTTGTCATTTCTCTCATCAATGTCCATTACCTTTTTTCTCCAGTATTTACTCACTCCTTCTAACTCCTTCTCCATTTATTGATGCTTTTATTTTTCCTATTTTCATAATGAATTATGCTGGCTTAACCACCACTGTTGTCATGCCATCTATTTCCTAAAATCTTACTCTTCTGTTTTGTGGTCTTCATTCACTTAAAAAATGTGTATAGAAAAATATTTGTTTAAAATTTAGTCTGTTCTATGGAAACTTTTTTCTTAACCTGGTAACTGGTTTGTTAATAAATTTTGCTGCTTTTTTCCTCCTTTATTTTTAAACCCTCTTTTCATAGATATGTGTTAATTACTTTTATGAATTTTTAATTATCATATAAATTCACTGTTTGTGGACCTCTTATGATAAGAGATTTGCGACGTAGAGTGGGACAAGGTAGCACTCTAATGTAACTGTTTTTTTGTTTTCGTTTTTAATTTTCTTTTTCTTTGTGAAACAGATCTTGGCTTATCACCAGTTCTACAGACCTAGGCTGCTTCATACAAATATGACTTTCCATATAATTCTCTCTCTTTTTTTTTTTTTGGTAAATCTTTCTCTTTTATGATTTAATCATTTTATTTGGTGAAGCATGGAAAAATGATGGTTTCTACTTTTACCTAGTTCATTCCTGCTTCTGCACCCCCTTTTGAAGATAAAGACAAACAACTTAACCCACTGTCCTCTTCATGAAGTTATTTGTCGAAGACTATTTTGGATATGCTTTCAGAAATCTGCCCATCATGTTCTGCACTGTTCTCCACTCCTTTCTGCATAGCTTTTGTATGAACACTATCACTTTCGGCGAACTTGAGAAATTTTGTGATTCCAAGTGTTGTCAAAAATGAAATTTATGCTTTTATTTTTAATTTTGCTTGTTTTCTTTTTGGTAGTAGCAAGGAAAAAAAACAGAATCCTGACCTTAAATTGCCACATTCATATCAAAAGTCATTAAGTACTCCTTGAGTGACATCTGATAAGCCACCTCCAGGAAAGTTACATTGCCTCTACAGAGTAACTGTATATTTACTGTATCATGGCAAACATCTGGTTTTATTTTTTTTTTATTTTTTCTGTCCTGCTTCCTCTCCCTCATGCTGTGATTATGATGGAGGCATCAATTTCATTACCATACTTCCTGAATATAAGGGTAGGCACATGATTTTATCCCTTTAGGTAAAGTACTTAGCCCAACATAGGCTCATGCCCCAAGCAGCATCAATCAGAGCTCTTTAGGGAGATTATTATAGAGAGTAAGGGGAAATGATATTTTTTCTTTCCAGATTTCAAGCTATACAAATCCTTTAAGCCTGGTGCTGCTTGTGGGGTTATCTTTTCCTGCACATGAAAAGTTTTGCCTGAGAATGAAGAAATGGAGGGAGAAAGGTGAATTCCTGTTGACATCATATGAATGCCTGGATCCAACCATGCCTGAAATCAATTTCCAGTATTGTTATGTCACCCAATAAATTATCTCTTTTGTTTGAGCTAATTTGAATTGAATTAATAATTGAATAATTAAATTGGGATTTTGTATCTCACAATTAGTCATGACTGATTTTAGGATCTTTGTTTTCCAGACTTACCACAGACTTAGAGTTTTTTCTAAAATTCAAAATCTTTTCCTGTTATTTTGTGACCCATGCACATTATAGCTAAGATATTTTAATATGTTTAATTACATTATACTTTCATATGTGCACTACTTTATTTTATAATTTTTTCCTCTTACTACATAATTAAGAATCATTCTTAAATTCTTATGTATTAAAAGTCATAGTTTATTTAGAGGAAATTTACTATATTAAGACTGCAAACATTTATGAGATTTTTAAGAATGTCAGATAATCTGCTCACTGTTTTGAATTCCTTTAATGTGCTCCTTCAGGTGAAGCTCTGATTTTCAGATGTGCATCCAATAGTCTGCTACTAATTAAAATACAGGTAGGTGACATCATTACTTTTAGAGAGAAGAACATTGTACCGTCTTGAATTTCTAGGAGGTAAACATGCCTTTGGTAGACATGTAATGCCAGACCAGTGGTTATTTTTCTGTGATGCCAGAGCCAGATGGAAATATTTGCAATTCTCTGTGCCACAAAAGGTTTGAGCAGTTATGGATGTTGGAGGTCATTCCACCTCCAATGACTACTTGATGAGAAATGTGGGTTTTCAGAGTCTGAGAATGAAAGGAGATTTTTGTAGAAGCAGTGTTCCTTATTGAAAAGCAAGATTTACAGCGTTTATACATCTGGCTTTTGGTCATTAAGCAAAGACTTTCCTATGACCAATGCAAGCATACTTGTAACTCAAAATAATATAAGTCTTAGAGTCACCTTACTTTTATTATCATTATAAGGTACTCTTTTCACTGAAAAGTGACTCCTGATAAGCACACTGGTTTTTGCATGATGTCTACATACTTTAATTTTATAAAAAATTATATTTCAAATATAATAGAATTTAGTCAATAACATACAAAAATTATTTGGTACTAAATATATGCCAAAGTCTCCTGCTTCATTAAACAATAATTTTTACATTAAAATCATTTAATAATATAGTACAGATATGTAATACAAGGAACTTTCTTATCCTGTAGGAATTTATGTGCTGACATAAATGATTATACAAAAAGATAAAAAATCTGCTATTAATAAAGAAATCCTATTTTTCACATATATAAGTAAAAGCTAATAGTTACAAATTTACAACTTTATCTAAAGCAAAATATTGAGACCCAATGTGATGCTGAATCCTGGAAAGTTAAATTCTCCCAACGGTTCATCATATTAGAATGATTGTCCTGAGCCCTACAGCCTAATGGATCTGGGCTGCTGGGCCTGAGCTATGTCTCAAGAGAAATTCACAGGGGGAGAAGAGTGGCCCCATAAAGATAGCACAAGGGAGTCCAAGGCTCCCAGCCACCAGTTGGTTCTGAATCCTCTCTTCCTTTCCCATCCTCAAGAAAAGTGGTTGTCCATGCCCTTCCCCTTCCTCCAGACACACTGTAGAGATTCCTGCTGTGATTAGTTTTCTCCTTATAAGCTATTTACAGTGTTGAAATTAACGTGATTTAAACTGATAAACACATTGGAGCAGGGGAGATAGGCTCTAGGGTGGCCCAGGGTTTGTATTGTATAACATTTTTTGGAGAGTGATATACATGATTCAGAATTTGAAAACTGAATTATAATAAGAGCAAATGTTCCCTGAGTACTTACTAACTGCCAGGCACTGTTATTAGCATTTACAGATGCATTAAAGTGCTATTACTAAGCAACAGTGCTTATAAGATGCGCACTGATACTCTTCCCATTTTCCAGAAGGAAAAACTGAAAGTAAAACAAATTCCTCAACTAAACACAGCTAGTAAGTAGTTGACTGGGAAGTCAAACATGGGTAGTTTGACGTCCAGAGTGCAGGTTTTTAACTATTATGTTCTACTTTCTCCAAAGTGGTATTTGATGCTCTTACACGCTAAAGGACTTTGAGCAGAAAACTAAATGCAATATATAAGGGAGGAAAAGGAAAGTTAACTCCTAAAAGTAAAGCCAAGCTATCAGGGGAAGGAATTATTAAGAAGCAGCTGAAAGGAGAACAATTGAAAAAAAAATGCTTCTCTCAATTTCTCTCCTTTGAATGATCCTGAAGACATTAATATAGAGGCAAATTCAGAGGGAGCAGAAGTAAACACCATGCGTGCTTAGTCACTTCAGTCACGTCCAACTCTTTGCGACCCCATGGACTGTAGCCCTCTCCAGGCTCCACTGTCCATGGGATTTTCCAGGCAATACTGGAGTGGGCTGTCATTTCCTCCTCCAGGGGATCTTCCCAATCCTGGGACCAAACCCGTGTCCCCTGAGTCTCCTACACTGCCAGGCAGATTCTTTACCACTAGCACCACCTGGGAAACCTGAAGTAAAACAGAGATGGTGCAAAGATTAAAATGTCATCTTTTATACCCTTGAGGATGAATTTCAAATATAAATGATTAGAAATCCATTAAATCAAACTGAGAAATAAATTTTCAGGAACCAAGCCCTGCAATAACTTCCAGATAGGTCAAATTTATATCCATTCAATACTTTGGCTTGAAATCAGCACAGAAGCAGCTTCCATGGTAAATAAACACAAAAACTGAAAAACATGTTAAACCAATATGTAAAGTGTTTCTTATTAAACTTAGCTACCATGTATCTGACCACACTAATATAATTTGAACTTCCCTGGTGGCTCAGATGATAAAGAATCTGCCTGCAATACAGGATACCTGGGTTCCATCCCTGGGTCAGGAAGATCCTGTGGAGAAAAATGGCTACCCACTCCAGTATTCTTGCCTGGAGAATTCCATGGACAGAGGAGCCGGGTGGACTATAGTCCATGGGATCAAAAAGAGTCAGACACAACTGAGCAACTAAAATTTTCATTTTTCAATATAATTTAGGGAAAAAGTTTTAACATAGAAAGTACACATGTGCTTAACTTATCCTAGTTTACTTAACATAAGCTTACACAATAAAAAAAAATTTTTTTTTAACTTTTTCCTCTGTTCTGTGGTGGAGATATTTGGGTTTTAATCATCAAGTCATTGGTCATTTCAACACTTTTTATGTAAAACAATAGCTTCTTATTTGGCATTTCCAGGAACACAGAGAGTAGCTTACTCTTCCTAGCTTATCTAGAACTTTCCTTATTTAGCACTGAAAATCCTGAGTCCTGAGAACACCCTCAGTGATGGGCAAACCAGGATGGATAGTCACCCTCCATGGACTTGCTTGCTTTTCCTCACACACATAGACTGATTTCTCAGCGTGAAACATTCCTCTCTCAGATTGTTTCTCTAGCTCCTTCCTTCTTATCATATAAACAATTATATCCTCCTCTAGCATATAATAAGGTCACACAGAGTTGGACATGACTGAAGCAACTTAGCAGCAGCAGCAGCTAAGCATATAAACTCCATAAAATATTTTATCTTCTTTACTGTATCCCAACTCAGAGAACAGAGATTAACACACAGCAGGCTCCTCCCAAATATTTGCTGAGTGAATAAATAGGTTTTTATTCTGTTCTAGACTTTATGTCCTAATCCATAGACACCCTAGTCATCATTACTAACACAAAGAGCAATTTGATTCATTTATTCAGCAATTAAAAATTTCAGAACTAGTAAAATTTTTATGGTCTATGGTGAGCCAGCAAGTGGGGGAAGTCAGGTGCCTTCAGTTAGTCTCTGACAAAAGACTTACCCAGGTGGACAAACCATTTAACTGGTACTTCATGAAGGGACTGCTTCCTTTATGTCCTTTTGGAGCTGTTGGGATGCTTCTTCCCTTCTCTTAACATGAATTAACTCTTTGAAATGGGGATACCTTCCATAAATACTCTCTGTAGTCCTGCAGAGGGCAGACGGCTCACTCTAGCCTTGAACCCTTATTTGGAGCATACCCAGTCCTAGATGCCTAGAAAAAGTATCTAACATCTCCTCTTGTCCTGGATGTTTTATTGCTATTTCTAAGATTTTCTGAAATAGAATTGCTCTCTGACATACAGATTTATTTAGCGCAAATTACCGCACCATTTAGAAACCCTCCCCTCCTTCTCCCTAATGTTCCTCCAATGTTCTTAGGCTCCTGAGTCACTACGGGAAGCCCTGGACACTATAAGGATGGCAGATGATTTTATAGTCAGCCTTCCCCGCCAAAGAATATTAGGCATGAGAGGCTGGATGCCAAGAGGTCGTCTTTGGCTCTAAATTCCTTTCTTACATTGCCAGATGCAAGGCTTTGTATCTTTTTTATTTTTAATATTTTTATTTACTTGGCTGTGTTTGTGTGTTACTCATTCAGTTCTGTCCAACTCTTTGCAACCTGTGGACAGCAGCTCCTCTGTCCATGGAATTCTCGAGGCAAGAATACTGGAATGGGCTGCCATTCCCTTCTCCAGGGGATCTTCCCAACCCAGGGATTGAACCTGGGTCTTCTGCATAGCTGGCAGATTCTTTACCATATGAGCCCCGAGGGAGGCCCATTTATTTGGCTAGTTGCTGCCATGTGGGATTTAGTTCTCCTGACCAGGGATGGAACCTGGGTCCCCTGCATTGGAAGAGTAGAATCCCAACAACTGGCCCACCGGAGAAGTCCAAGGCTTGGTGTCTTGAAGGTCCCTCCTAGCAATGGACTGACCTCAGTTCAAAACCGAATTGAAAGAAACCTCACCTCTCTTGAGTCTTGCAGATAATAGAAAGCAGGAGGGGCGAAGATGCAGGGAGCAGGTGGCGAGGGCACCATACCTGCAGAAGGTTCTCTAATGACTCTACCAGGAAGGTAGATGGCCCCTTGACCAGAAGAAGATTGAAACAACCTATTTAAAAATAGGCACTGGAAACCCGGCTACCGAATGTTTACTGTGTCGTCTCCTGGAGGTGACTAAGTGGGCAGGCATCTCCCAGAGGCGCGCCAGCAGTGCCTGCCTGGGAGTGACACTCACCGCCTCCCACGCCCTGCCTGCCTTCCTGCCACCGCAGAGCCTGCAGTGAAGGAGGAGATTCAGCTGGTCTACCAGAGGTGCCATCACAGCCTTCAGGGGGCGTGACAAAAAGGTCAAGGGCGAGATCACAGTTTATTTTCAAATTCTGTCTCTCAAAGCCAGGTTTCTTCCTTGCGTGGAGAAAGACTGTGTTGTTGGTTTGTTACCTGTGAAAAATATGCCCGCAGGACATCACTGTGATGGGTGTGCCCTCACAGAGCCTAGGGATCCTGTGGTTGAGGAGGGAGCCTTTCCCTTCCCACCTGGCACAACGCTGGGATTTCAAAAGTAGACCTCAGCCCCCGTTCCCTGTGATCCCCCTCAACAGGCCTCAATCCACCTCCACCTCGGGGGCTCTGGTCCAGGCTATAAGAAATGAAACATATTTCCCAATGTGTTTTCTTTCTTTTTTAATAAAAATATCAAAGGCAGACTTATCAGTGGCTGAAGAAGGAAGGCTGCGGCAAAGGCTATTTTTTAACTGGAACATGCCCCGTGCTGTGCCACACTCATCCAGGGGCGGCGGAAGATTGATGGCTGGACATGTGGAGGGAACTGCCACTGATTGAAATCAGACAACTGCAAGCTGTGAGGGGGAGTCAGGGGAAACCATGCTAACCACAGCCATCCAGTCTTAGCACATTGGAACAGGGTTTTTCCTCAGCCTGCCGTCTGCACCCCAGAGCTCAGAGGAGCCCTGCAGCACGAGGCCAAGGGCAGAATGAGGGACTGGGACTGCCTCCAGGCTCCACAAACCTCTGTGTCTCTACCCCACCTGTACCTTCTTAAAAAGCCCACAGCCCATCAGAACCCTGCCCGCAATCACCCTTTCCAGGCCTCAGGAGTTCACAGGAAAAGCAAGGGTCCACTGTCAGGAGCAGAGAGAAGAGATAAAAATGATACACCTCACTGTTTTCCTGGCCCCCATCTCTGATACTACCGGCCTTTAATTTGGTGCAGGATTCTTTTATTTGCCTGTCAGTGGACAGGGGCTGGAGGAAGGAAGAGTCATGGGAAATTGTCAGGGCATTACTTAGTGCCCATCACCAGGATCACAGCCAGAGCTCAGGGTTGTTAACAATTGTGCAGCTATGCACTTGAACTGAGACATTTTTATTTCATTAGGGGTGTCAGTTTACAGCCATTAGCTAAGCAGATTGGCCAGGACCAAAAGGCCTTTTTTGTGCCTTATCACCAGATCTCTCTTCCATTATTCAGCTCTTTAAAAAAGAGAGAAAAGAGAGGGAGAGGGGCTTTAAACACATTATGTTTTGTGACTTGTCTCTATTCTCTGGCTTCCACAGTCTAAAATAGGTTTTATTAGAAATCATTATTTAAATTCCTGCCCGGGACCCTATCGATCTCCGTGTATAATGGTTCCCAGATCACGGAAAGTAGCAGAGAGGGTCTCCAATGGGCCGACATAATGTCAGTGACAATTCATTTTTTTGCCAGTTAGGATGCTGGTTTAATATCCTGAAAAAGGCACTTAACACCACCCTTTCATAACATCTGTCAGGGCCCGTCCAGTGGCTTGTTTCTCACACTGTGGGTCCCCGGGCAGTTTGGGGCCTTTCTCTGAAACAGACTTCTCTCAGAGGCCTTGGAATTCCTCAGACATACACCCACCCCCAGCCCCGGGGCCCAACACTCGCAGACCAGCTGTTACAACTTTCCAGGACACTCCTAAATTTTCTAAATGTGTGCCATATAAAAATAAAATTTAGGATGGTGAGTGTTCAGGAGCTCCGTGTGTAGGAATATAACTCATCTAGCGTCTCAGCCCATTATTTCCACATTCTTCTGCCATACTTGCAGCTTCATCTGGTCCTTGGAACAGCTCAGTGGGAATCTTGAGACTGAAGATTTGGGTCAGCTGATCATTTTTTTCCTTTTCTTCCTTACCATTTTTTAAATAAAAAAGTCCCACTTTTTTATTTGGAAAATTTTCAATGCAATACAGAAACATTGAAAGAAAATTATACTCAACACTGAGATTCAGCAGTTGTTAAAATTTTATCTCATTTGCTCTCTCTCATACTGTTATTCTCACACATACATTCACATGCTATCACACATACCTTCGTGCACAAACACACGCACATGCAAAATCACACTCACACACATACATACAATATACAAAGTCATGCATCTTTTTCTGAACCATCTGAATGTGAGCTGCAGACACTCGACACCAGTTACATCTTTGAGCATTTCCTAAGAACAATGTAGCAACAATACCTTATCACACTTCAGAAAATTAACAATAATTTCATGATAGAATCTACTATTCATTCCGTATTCATATACCCCCAATTATCCCCAGAAGACTTTTACAGATATTTTTTTAATCCAAGAGCCAGTCAATATTCATACATACATTGCATCTGATTGTTTTTCTTTTTTTTTTTTTTACGATGTCTTTTAAAGAATTCAGGTCAGTTTTCTTATAGAATGTACCTTCCTATTTCTGGTAAATTCGGTTACTGAAATAAAACATACAGTGAAGGACACAAGTTTTAAGTGAATCATTCCATTAATTTTTACAAAATAAACACACATTTTGTACCCAGATCAAGTTACTCAACATTGTTTGAAACTATAAACCTCATTCAAGCTTCATTCCAGGCACGGTCCTCTGTAAAAAGTAACTACTCTTCTAACTTCTATCACCATAGATTGATTCCTACCCTTCATTCTTCAACACTTGTTCAGTTACTTTCGCACAGGGCACAGGGAATCTGCCTTGGCTAGAGTCTTGATGAGAAGTCTTTTAAGCACATACTGCATCAAAACTGATCTCTCATCTATTTCAGAGCCCTGGTATAAATCTGTCTTTAAACAAGATTATGCAAATGCCTCTGTATTTGCATTTTTCAGTAAAATTTTAAAAATATTTAGTTTTTCCCTCCTATAAGCTGTAATTCTGTCATAGGGCTCTTTATAAATGTTTTAAGAACTTGTAATATTGTTAAAGTTTTAATATTGTTTCTCAATTGAATAATACCATAGGAAGATATTGTTAGTTGCATTGGAATCCTTAGCCAGTATAGCAGTATTTTTTTTTTTAATAAGAATGTAATTCTAAGTAGCGTTACCTTAAGATGCCTTCTAAATGCTCTCTACTTACCTTTAGGGAATTAAACCATAAAGCAAAAAGAAGATCACTGAGTGGAATACATCATTGTGTTATAACCAAGAAATTGTTACTTGGACACAGCAACTGAAAACAGGTTCTCTGCGAATAAGCAGTGAAAAGAACGCTTCATATGGCCATGGACTTCATTTGTTTAAAGCCATGGCTTCTCTGATGATTATTTTTGCTGAGAAGTAAATAACTGTCTGTGCCTTAAAAGCTATATCTTATATTTATTATAGTTGTTGAGCCTCTCTGCTTGTAATATTTGGGGAAGGACGTTTCACACTGAAATTTTAAGTATTAGAAGATAACTGATAATTTTTAAGACATCCACCTCATATATGTATACTGGACTTCCCTGGTGGCTCAGATGATAAAGAATCTGCCTGCCAATGCAGGAGAGATAAGAGGCATGGATTCGATCCCTGGGTTTGGAACATCCCCTGGGGAAGGGAATGGCTACCCACTCCAGTATTCTTGCCTGTAGATCCCCCATGGACTGAGGAGTCTGGTGGGCTGCAAGCCATGGGGTCACAAAGAACTGGACATGGCTGAGTGACTAATGCACTTTTCATGTATACTACATGTGTAATCACCTTCCATTTGGCTCAATTTGGCCAGAGAGGGATGATAGTTACCTCTTTATTATGATTCTTTAGTTCCTTGATAAATATCAGTGTTTTGACTCTGAATATAACTTTTATAAAAGATTGATTTATTTGTTTATTTTTGGCTGTGCTGGGTCTTCATTGCTGTCTGCAGGCTTTCTCTAGTTGCAGCAAGTGGGGACTACTCTTCACAGGGATGCACAGGGCTTCTCATTATGGTGGCTTCTCTTGTTGTGCAGCATAGGCTCTAAGGCATGCCAGCTTCAGTTGTGGTGCGCCTGCTCAGTAGTTGCAGCCTGAGGACTCTAGAGCACAGGCTCTAGAGCACGGGCTCAGGAGTGGTGGAGCGTGGGCTTAGTTGCTCCGTGGCATGTGGGATCTTCTTGGATCGAACCTGCATCCCCTGAACTGGCAGGCAGATTCTTAACCACTAGACCACTAGGGAAGCCCAGAGTATAATCTTATGGTAGAAGCCTGCTTTTAAACCAAAGGGAACAAAGCTCAGAGCTGTCTCAAGTTGATTTATAGTCTTTGAATGCCACAAATTACAATATTTAAGAACTGGACCAGGGTCATCATTTTGAAGGAAAAAAACAAGAAATCAAATAAAATTGGAGTAGGTATTAGGGTTTGATGTCACACATTTTATAGAGAAGATCCTGAAATCATTTTTTTAACTTAATTGAAAAATTTAGCTGTCATACAGTATTATATTAGTTTCAGGTGTAAACATAGTGGTTCAACATTTATATACATTATGAAATGATCACCATGTTAAGTCGAGTAGCCACTTGTCACCATACAAAGCTACCAGAACATCATTGACCATATTCCCTATGCTGTAAATTATAGCTTCATGACTCATTTGTACCTCTTAGTCCTCTTCGCCTATATCACCCTTCTCCCCTGGCTTCTAACAAACACTGGTTTATTATCTGTATCTGTGAGTCTGGTTTTGTTTTGTTTTGCTTGTTCATTTGTTTTGTTTTCTTAGATTTCACATGTAAGTGAAATCATATGGTATCTATCTTTGTCTGACTTTTTGTACTTAGCATAATACCTTCCAAGTCCATCCATGTTATTGCAAATAAAATAAGGGTGCATTTATCTTTTCAAATTAGTGTTTTCACTGTTTTTCTTAGAGATTAGGGAGGATCCTGAAATCTCTAAATTAATATGAGTTTAGGAAGCAATTTATAACCTCATTTTAAGTAATGGCCTTATCCACCACATTAAGAAGTTTGACCAATTTCCAAATTGAACATGATAGCAACTACTACAAACTGTCAAACCATCACACATTCTCAACATTATCCAACACAAATTTGTTTCTGCCATTTGTAGACATCTGAGTAGGTTGCAGTTTTAATGAACTGTTCCTCAGCTCTTCTCATTCAAGTTATCATTTTCTTTTCTCTACATGTCCTATTAACTGGTTTCCCTAAGTCAGGGAATAAAATGTAATTATTAACCTTTTAAAAAGTTTTGAAGTAGAATTTTCAGCTTTAACTTTTGTTAGGTAATAGCACAACAATTATATTTTATTTTATTATTTTAGTGTCATCAATTTTCTGTCATATAAGCAAATGGAAAGAAATAAAATATAAAATAATAAAAAAATAGTTTAACTGTTGTAATAAGTGTAGAATTCAATTGCTACTGGTAAGCAGGAGAAGTCACTACAACCCACGCAATAGTCACATGCTGTAGTATATTTCATACACTTGCAGAAAACAATGATCTGGAGTTTTCAGCACACATTGACTAGTAACATATCTCTATTGTGATTTAATATCACATGTCTTCTAATTTAGCCATTTCATAATAAAATCTTGTATTTTTAAAGATACAAAATTGATGTGTTAAAATATTTTATAGGGAATATGTTTCCTGACAAATATAATGATTATTACTTTTATCATAGTTAATTTGCTATAAAATGCTGATGCTTGATGAAACAAGGAGAAAAAGAGAACTGAAAAACAGAATATGCAAAGACATATATTTTTAAATATGAAAGTGATGTTGATAATAGGAGCTAATGCTTACAGTTACTTTTGTAGAAAATATATAATTGGTTTTAGTGGGCATTGATCTTAGAAAAATGTACATTGACTTTTTTTTTTGGTACATTAACTTTTAATTTTATAATCAAAGACAGTAAAATGATATAATTTGCCCAGGTTTACACAGAGAGACAATGAAAGTTTTGAAAGTCGATTCATTCAACTAATATTTTCTGAGTCTTCACTGGGTGATATACACTCTGGACCCCTAACCCATTGATTTCTCTTCTGTTTTGGCTGCAAATAATATAAATTTCAACTCCAATGGACCTAAAAGAAAAAAGTATGATTGTTTGCTTATGTGACTGAAGCAATTCTGGAGGAAGTGTGGGTATCTTATCTATATGCTTTCTCTCTCATATTCCCACTTCATACTTTGACTTGCTCACCATAATCCTAAGGATCGGTGCTTTCTTGCTTACAACAGAGAGAGGAGAGTGAATGAGAAAGAGAATATCAAACTGGATTATATGCTCATCCCTGGCTCACCTAGGTAGCCATTAGGCTAAAAAGATTGTTCTGGAAAGAGATGCTACTTCTATAACAAATTTTTAACGAGTTTTGAATAAAACTATAGATTAAAAATAAAGTTTTAAATAAGATTATGTTGGTGTTTCCTCTCTACTTTCTGTTGATGTTATTTTCATGGGTGTGATGGTAAGAACACTTACCATGAATTCTACCCTCCTAGCATAGTCTTACATGCACAATACAGTATGGTTCTTAAATATAGACACAATATTTTCTGGCACATCTCTAGAATTTTTTCATCTTGTATAACTGAAACTTTATGCCTGTCGAATGGGTCCCGATTTCTCCATTCCCTCAGCCCCTGACAATCACTTTACTCTCTTTTTCTATGAGTTTGACTACTTTAGCTACCTAATTCAATGGAATAGCACAGTGTTTGTCCTGTCATTGGCTTGCTTGACTTAGCATAATGTCTTCCAGGTTCATCCATGTTGTCACACAGGACAGAATTTGCTTCTTCTGTAAGGCTGAATAATATCCCACTGTAGGTATGTATTACATTTTCTTTGTTCATTCGTTTGTTGATGGACATTCAGGCTATTTCTGTATCTTGGCTATTGTGAATAACCCTTTGCTGAACATGGGAATGCAGATATCTCTTCCTGATTCTGATTTCAATTCTTGTTGATACATACTCAGAAATACAATTGCTGGATCATATGATAGTTCTCTTTTCAATTTTTTGATAAATAACCTGATTTTTTTAATGGAAAAAGTATTGAATAGACATATCTCCAAAGAAGACACACAAATGGTCAACAAGTATATGAAGAGATGCTCAACATCACTAATTATCCACAAAATATAAATCAAACCACAATGAGATATGACATCACATCTATTATAATGACTATGATTTTTAAAAGTAATATTTGTAATAAGTGTTAGGGAGCACGTGGAGAAATTGGAACTCTTGTACACTGTTGGTTGAAAGGTAACATGGACCAGCCACTCTGAAAAGTGGTACTGAGGTTCCTCAAAAAATAGGAGACTGTTGCATTGTATTTTTTGTCACCTTAATCCCTCTACCTCAAATACTCATCATTGAATGCCAAAACAGAAGAAAAATTGAGATTGAGAGAAATATATGTGGTATTTGGGTGGGATAAGGCAGAAAATTTTTTTTACAAAAGGAAAAAGATGAAGGAGGAGGAGAAAAGATATAAAAAGCTTTCTAGGTAAACCAGGAGAGAGGAAGTAGTTTGAAGTAAATTCAGAATTGAAGGTCATTAAATACTAGTAGCATCAACAGTTATGAGAACTTCCATCAATAACCTCTGTGATTCTTCCACTTATTCGGATTCTAAAGATAAGCACAAAAGGACAAAACAAAAGAAGGAAAAATGTAGATATGACCTTATCCACCAAAATATGCAAGGGCGCCGAACCTAAGATTTAAATTTTATGCAGCTCTTTGCCAGGAAGTAAAGATAAATTTTAATGTTTCTCTCTTTTTTGGCATCAAATGAAAATTTCTTTGAAATAAGAAAGATACGTTTAAGTCAAGGACAAAATTAGTGGTAGAAGCTATTTCAAGTGAAATTACTTCTCAGTCTTGGATTCTCCAGCTTACTTGACTACTTTGTTTTATAACTTGAGCAGCAAGGCAATGAGAAAAGAAGATGGAAAGGAGAAAAGATTTTACACAGAAGGGAAAAAGTAGGGGATCACTATGCAAGACACTGTGGAACCATTTCTGTCTACCATTTTCATCCAAAGGAGAGTCAGTTCAGTTCAGTCACTCAGTTGTGTCCGACTCTTTGTGACCCCATGAACTGCAGCACACCAGGCCTCCCTGTCCATCACCAACTCCCACAGTTCACTCAAACTCACATCCATCGAGTCACTGATGCTATCCAGCCATCTCGTCGTCTGTTGTCCCCTTCTCCTCCTGCCCCCAATCCATCCCAAAATCAGAGTCTTTTCCAATGAGTCAACTCTTCGCATGAGGTGGCCAAAGTACTGGACTTTCAGCTTTAGCATCATTCCTGCCAAAGAAATCCCAGGCTGATCTCCTTCAGAATGGACTGGTTGGATCTCCTTGCAGTCCAAGAGACTCTCAAGAGTCTTCTCCAACACCACAGTTCAAAAGCATCCATTCTTCAGCACTCAGCTTTCTTCACAGTTCAACTCTCACATCCATATATGACCACAGGAAAAACCATAGCCTTGACTAGATGGAACTTTGTTGGCAAAGTAATGTCTCTGCTTTTGAATATGCTATTAGGTTTGTCATAACTTTCCTTCCAAGGGGTAAGCATCTTTTAATTTCATGGCTGCAATCACCATCTGCAGAGAGTGGATCACAACAAACTCTGGAAAATTCATAAAGAGATGGAAATCCCAGAACACCTCACCTGCCTCCTGAGAAATCTGTGTGCAGGTCAAGAAGCAACAGTTAGAACTGGACATGGAACAACAGACTGGTTCCAAATAGGAAAAGGAGTACGTCAAGGCTGTATATTGTCACCCTGCTTATTTAACTTCTATGTAGAGTATATCATGCGAAATGCTGGGCTGGATGAAGCACAAGCTAGAATCAAGATTGCTGGGAGAAATATCAATAACCTTAGATATGCAGATGACATGGCCCTTATGGCAGAAAGTGAAGTGGAACTGAGGAGCCTCTTGATGAAAGTGGAAGAGGAGAGTGAAAATGCTGGCTTAAAACTCAACATTCAGAAATTTAAGATCATGGCATCCTGGTCCCATCATTTCATGGCAAATAGATGAGGAAATAATGCAAACAGTGGCAAACTTTATTATCATAGGCTCCAAAATCACTGCAGATGGTGACTGCAGCCATGAAATTAAAAGACGCTTGCTCCTTGGAAGAAAAGCTATGACCAACCTAGACAGCTTATTAAAAAGCAGAAATGTTACTTTGCTGACAAAGGTTTGTCTAGTAAAAGTGATGGTTTTTCCAATAGTCATGTGTGTATATGAGAGTTGGACCATAAAGAAATCTGAGCATCAAAGAATTGATGCTTTTGAACTGTGGCATTGGAGAAGACTCTTGAGAGTCCCTTGGACTGCAAGGAGATCCAACCAGTCAATCTGAAATGAAGTCAGTCCTGAATATTCATTGGAAGGATTGATGCTGAAGCTGAAGCTCCAATATCTTGGCCACCTGAAGTGAAGAACGGACTCTTTGAAAAGACCCTGATGCTGGGAAAGATTGAAGGCAGGAGAAAAAGTGGACGACAGAGGATGAGATGGTTGGATGGCATCACTGACTCAATGGACATGAGCTTGAGCAAGCTTCAGGTGTTGGTGATGGACAGGGAGGCCTGGCGTGCTACAATCCATGGGGTCACAAAGAGTTGGACACAACTGAGCAACTGAACTGAACTGAGCATATATACAATATTATATATATACAGATAATCTACAAAGACCAACTCTATAGCACAGGCAATTCTACTCAATATTCTGTAATAAGCTTTATGGGAAAAGAATCTGAAAAAGAATAGGTATATTTATACATATAACTGAGTCACTTTGCAGTACACCTAAAACTAAGCAACATTGTAAATCAACTATACTCCATTATAAAAGTAATAATAAAAACAAAGGCGTTCCATAAATTTGACATATTATCCCAAGTGTCTTGCTTTATCTATGACCTGGCTCCTCTGATAATTAGTCACAGAAACCTAGTGGATCCTGAACTGGTTTGATATTTTTCAGTGATAACTTCTGAATACAGCTATTTAAGTTAGTTTTGAGGAAGTATAAAAAGTTGGTTTAGTTTTGTCTCGAAATACTCTTCTAAAACAGTGTGATCTAAAAAGGGTTTCTTTTTCACTGCCTCTCGTTCTTTAACTCTTTTTACTGTTTGGGTTTCAACTTCAAATATTAAATCGAAGCTGTTTCTTCAAAAATCAGTCTTCAAAATTTAGTGATCTCCTTATCACTAAACTTCAAAGTTTTCCTTTGTCTCCATCTTTTTCAGCTTCTTTAAAGTCAGCATTTCTCAAACAGCCACATACCAGAAGATTCTAATGTGAAGCTAAGATTGAAAACTGCTATTGTAACTGGTCATAATAATCCCCTAAATTCTCCCAAAACTCTTTCCTCCCTTTTCTTTGGTGATTATGCCTAGATTGTTCTGCTATACTTCTAAACCCTTCCATGACTCTTGCTTTTCCTGCCCCTCTAAATCCTAATTGCATCTCTCTGCTCATCCATCAAGTGATCATCACCTACTCTAGATTCTTTCCAGAATAACAACTTGCATTTCCTATAAACAACTAGAACTAACCACCTGAATAATCTAATAATCTCTCAAATTAAAACCTCATATTTTTTCCTCACCAGACCCATTTTCCCCCCTTGTCAAAGCCTCATCTTGATTTTAGCTTTTTTAAAAATACTTTAAATAATCATAATAAAATTTAATAGTTTAGACAAACTGATGTCAAATCCTTGCAAGAGACAAAATAAGAATTTTAAAGACTGAGCTTGAGCATCAGCATCTTTAAAAGCTCTCCAGGTATTATAATTGTGAAGTTTGAGAAACATTGCTAATTAAAATTCAGTATTATATGAAGACATTCTTTTACATAAGTATCCCCTTCCTGTTGCCTGATTCCTCCAAAAGTCAACTATAGAAATGCCACATAGTCTCTTAGGTAGTCTATCAAGAATTCCTTATTTCTTAGATATTTTCAGATTCTTATTGCCAGGCATACTCCCCCACTTAGTAAAATAGTAGCTTGTTAGTTTATTGTTTCATTGAATGGAAGCTCAAGAGCAATGGTCGTTACACTTTTGGAATATATAAACATTCCTGGGAAGATGATTGAACTCCATACTTCCAGGCCAAACCATTCAAAATTCTAGTCAATAGCTTGGATGGTGCCCAGGTTATTGATGTATATATAACACAGCTATGCCATATACCATTCTAGAATCACACCTTAAGAAGCATTCTCTCAGACCAGGAATATGTGTCTTTCTCACTCTACTCTGAATGCCTAGCAACACCCTGTATGTAGCGAATGCTTGCTGCTGCTACTGCTGCTAAGTCGCTTCAGTCGTGTCCAACTCTGTGCAACCCCATAGACAGCAGCCCACCAGGCTCCCCCGTCCCTGGGATTCTCCAGGCAAGAACACTGGAGTGGGTTGCCATTTCCTTCTCCAATGCATGAAAGTGAAAAGTCAAAGTGAAGTTGCTCGGTCGTGTCTGACTCTTAGTGACCCCATGGACTGCAGCCTACCAGGCTCCTCCGTCCATGGGATTTTCCAGGCAAGAGTACTGGAGTGGGGTGCCATTGCCTTCTCCAAGCAAATGCTTACTATATAGCAAATAAATGGGTCAACATTGGTGCTTGATTAATGAGTCATCTTTTCCTGGTATAATGAACTTCAAGGCTTTATCCACCACCACTACCACTCTGCACCATGGCTACAGTTTCTCAAGGTCTCAAAGCTTTTTGTGAAACTCTATGACAAACCACCAGCAATGATAGTGCTTTTCCAGATTCTCCCTTACCATGTGTCACTAATGCTATTCCCATAGAAGCAGTATACTTCCAAATCTGTTCTATCTTATCCATGAAATAAGTTGAGAATTTCTCACAGTGAGAAACACTTGACTTTGTTACCATGCCAAAGTTCTCTGAATTAATCACACTGTCCACAGATTGGAATAGTTCCACCAGTCTGGATTTCATAGTTATTTAAAGCTGAGCAGACAAGAATTGCTCAGCTATGGAAAAGAAGCTCACAGACTCTCTGAGGCATAATCAATTGGATTAGGAGTCTCTCTTCTGAAGCTGGTTTTGTAACTTTGGCCCTTCTGACTTTTCCCAGTCACCAATCATTTGGCCTTTTAATTGAAGCAAAGGTGATTTGCTCACATGATTCAGTAGGTGAAAATAATTATACTGTAATTAACAGCAAATGTAGTTGTAAGAATGATATTTCTGTGCCAGATGCAAAAGTTAGAAATTATAGACTTGCCTTCAGATTCCTTAGAGAGCAACAAAATTGTTTTCTTTGCTTTAGACTATAATGCTAAATGCAGTGCTATGTTGTTCTTTATATCACCAAGGCTTAGTGCGAGAATGTTTTCATTAAGGTAGAAAGCAATAAAGGAGGAAATCTGAAAAAGTTTTGCCTGATTGTATTACCACCCCTTTATCCTCCAGCAGCCTTTTCAATTAAGGAAGAGCAACCATTATATGAAATCAAAGTGGAAAAACCAGGAAGCAGGACATTTTTTTAAAGCATTATGTTTTAAGATCACCTAAAGAAAATATGACAAAATGAGTTAAAATTTAATTATACTATTACTGCTAGAGTAAAAAGTTTTTAAAGTCAATTTTATTCCCTTATTAACAGTTTTATAGATTTACGTCCCATTTTAAAACACTGGTGATACTACAATCAAATAACTTTGTTTTAACTTCAGTAATGTGAAAACAAGGATGCTTGAGATGTATGAAACATCAAGATCTCACTGGGCTCAGAGAGAGATACAAATCTAGATGACAGAGATTATGGAATAATTTATTGATGGAAAGTATGATGTAAGCCTGCTTCTCCTTTCCATGAGAGATGTTTTGATGGTTCCTGGGATGATTTTTATCCTCAGGACATAGGCAGAACAGTAACAATAGTTGACTTCTGTGTATCATTGTTTTAAATAACTTATGTTTTTACCTTACTGGTCTTGAGATCATACATTTATTCAACAAAAAAGACTTTGAACTCTGCTACCTTTTGAGGAGAAAGTCAAATAAAACAGAGTTCCACAAGAATTCATGATCTAATGGAAAAGAGACTAAAAAATAAACAAATAATTTCAACCCATTAAGACTGTAATCATTGTGGCTTCAACAGGGTGCAGTGGGATTGCAGGAGAGGTAGACCCTAACTCCTTGGTGAGTTGGAAAGAAGGCGCAACATAAGTGATTGAACTGAATCTTAATGGGATAAGCAGGTGTCTGATTGACATGCGAAAGAAGTAGAAGCTTTAAACCAAGGAAACAGCAGAGTTTTCCCAATGAGAAGGTTCAAACAAATTAGTTTCTTGGGGGAACTCCAAGTTGTTCTATGTTAGGAACACAAGATTTATGTGAAGGAATTATAGGAAACCATATCATAACAAAGATTATATGTCAGGTCAGGGGCTGGCTTCTATCTTAGTCTATGGAGGGGGCTGGCTTCTATCTTATGCTATGGAGGCTCTGAGGAATTATAACCAGAAAAAGTGACATCATGATGTTTGTTTCATTACTTTTTAAACATCCTTGTTGAGGCTTTATTGACACACAATAAACAAGTTTTTGCACAGAATTACATACGTGTATGTGTGTGTGTTTCCATAACCAAAGTTCTTGTGACCTTTTTGTCAGCCCTCTCTCCTCTCTCCCACAATAAAACCAAATCCAGGAGATCAATAAACAACTGATCTTCTTAGTTGGTAAAGATTAACATTTACTAGAATTTTACATGAATGGAATCAAGTAACATGTACTCATTTTGTCTGGCTTCTTTCATTCAGCATAATTATCTTGAGATTTGTCAATATTATATATATCAGTAGTTTGTTCTTCTTTTTTTTTTTTTTGCTGTGCGGTATCTCAGTATTTGGATGTACTACAATTTGTTTATCCACTTGACTATCAATTAACAATACTTGTTTCCTATTTTGGCTATTACAAATTCAGTTCAGTTCAGTTCAGTCGCTCAATCATGTCTGACTCTTTGTGACCCCATGAATCGCAGCACGCCAGGCCTCCATGTCCATCACCAACTCCCGGAGTTCACTCAGACTCACGTCCATTGAGTCAGTGATGCCATCCAGCCATCTCATCTTCTGTCGTCCCCTTCTTCTTCTGCCCCCAATCCCACCCAGCATCAAAGTCTTTTCCAATGAGTCAACTCTTCACATGAGGTGGCCAAAGTACTGGACTTTCAGCTTTAGCATCATTCCTTCCAAAGAAATCCCAGGGTTGATCTTTAGAATGGACTGGTTGGATCTCCTTGCAGTCCAAGGGACTCTCAAGAGTCTTCTCCAACACCACAGTTCAAAAGCATCAATTCTTCGGTGCTCTGCCTTCTTCACAGTCCAACTCTCATTAGGCTACTACAAATAAAAGTGTTACAAATATACATGCATAGGTCTTTTATTGCCTTGTGTAAGTAACTAAAAGTGAAATGACTAGATCATATGATAGTCATGTTTAAGTCTTTAAAAGATTGTCAACTAGTTTTCCAACATAATTGTTCCATTTTTTGTTTTCATCAACAGTGTATGAGAATTCCAATTTCTTCATATTCTCACCAGTACTTGGTGTGGTCAGACATCTAAATTTTAGCAATTTCAATGTGCATAGTGTTAATCATTGTGGTTTAATTATGCATTTCCCTAATGACTACTGATATTAAGCATCTTTTTGTGTGTTTATTTGCTACTTATATGATTTCTTTGATGAAGTATCCAAATTTTTTTGCCTATTTTTGATTGGTATTTTTGCTTCCTTATTACACTTTTAGAGTTTCTTAAATATTCTGGATATAAGTTCTATATCATATGTATAATTTTCAAATATTACTTATTTTATAAAGAGTAGATATTTTTAAGTTTTATGAAGTCCAGTTGATTAATGTGTTCTTTTATGAACTGTGCTTTTGATGTCAGTTCTAAGAAATGTTTGCCTAACCCAAGGTCACAAAGATTTTCTCACACTTTTTTTCATAGTTTTAGGTTTTATATTTTTGAGTGTGATTCATTTTTGAGTTAATATTTGTATACCATGCCAGATATGGATAGAAGTGCTTTGTGTGTGTTTTTTAAGTACAGATATCTAATTGCCTGCATTATTTGTTGAAATTGTTTTCCACTGAATTGCTTTTTTACCTTTGTCAAAATTCATATCCAACCTAATAAACATCAGTAGAACATTCCCAATGACAGTATAATATACATTCTTCTCAAGTGCACATGATGCACTCTTCATGATAGAGCAAATGTTAGGCCACAAAATAAGTCACAATAAATTAATTAAGATCTCTAGTGGTTCAAATGATAAAGAATCTGCCTGTATTACAAGAGACCTGGGTTTGATCTTTGGGTCAGGAAGATCTTCTGGAGAAGGGATTGGCTATCCACTCCAGCTTTCCTGCCTGGAGAATTCCACGGACAAAGGAGCCTGACAGGCTGCAATAGATGGGTCGCAAACAGTCAAACACAACCGAGTGACTAAAACCATGCAAAATATCTTCTTCAACCACAGTGGAATGAAACTTGGAAACAATAATGGAAGGAAGTCTGGAAAATTCACAAATATATGGAAACTGAATAGCATGCTCAAACAACCAGTGGGTCAAAGATAAAAATCACAAGGAAACTTAGAAAATGCTTTGAGATGAATGAAGACATAACATACCAAAACTTGTATGATGCAGCAAAAGCAATGATCAGAGGGAAATTGATAGCTATAAATGCCTATATAAAAAATAGAAACGATCTCAAATCAATAATCTAATTTTACATCTTAAAAACCTGGAAAAACAAAAGTAAATCAAACCTAAAACTAGCAGAAGGAAGGAAATAATTCTTCACAAAATGCTGAGAAACAGAGTACAAAAGAGGCAGTCTGCTCTTTGACCCTAAGCATACTGGTTATATTATACACTTAAACTAATGGCATTGTCATAAGGAAATTTTATTGTAGGGTCAAAATAATAATATGTGTGTAACTGTTAGGTACAAAATAAAGTTAACATTTGTACATAATTTATTATGAAAGAGACTATGTCTTTGGAGAACATAGATTTAACATTACCTGACCTCAAAATTTTATACATGGTGTTTCCATAGTACAATTGTTCACTCAGGTTGTAGCTTATTACATAATGTACCAATGGGGAAAATAATCATTTCAACAGTATGTGGCCAATGTTATTCACCATGAAATTCTATCAGAGCAACAAGTCCCTGAAATATACCTTATTAGATAGACTGGAAGTTTGCAGGGGGAGGGAATTATAAAGGTAGATTCAAGTAAATTTTTTAAAAGCTAAGTATAGATATTGATTGAATTTCAGCCTCATGAATTTCACAGCGTGTGACCTTACCCAAAGTACTTTGACTTAACATGAAAATGAAAAGTCCTCCACATCTGTGGAGTAATGGGGAAAGTGAGTAAAATTCAGTGTTTTATGTATAGGGAATAATTTGTTACTGTTGAGTTTCTGCAAAGAAAGAGGCAATATTCTGATCTGAATGATATACTGAAGAGTTTAAATGATTATCCTAAGTGAGACTGCCAGGAAAACCACTGTGAGCTATTGTCATGTACTATAAGCTTTAGATAAATTTAAAACATACAAGACATGAAAAAGGGGATGCAGTTACATAACAAGTAAACAAAAATCAGTTCTTTTAAGTTTTCTCTGTACAGTTTCATTCATACAGCAGACAGTGCCTAGTTATAAGCATAACAAACTACCATTTCTGCCCTCCACACCACATTCAAAATACAAACCAAGCTGAGATTCAATGTGGTAAATCACATAATAGTGCTAGCTTGAGATTAGACGCCCACAGAACATCAACTTGCACAGCACTAGGAATCACCAGCTAGGATATAGCCAGAGGGTCAAGAGAACAGTATTTCAATTCAGAGGCTGAAGGAAACGGTCTCATTAGCAAACAACAGAACTTCAGGGCCATCAGGTGCTCTAGACTTAAATACAGGTTCCATAGTTTAAAAACTTCTTAGCATCCATCCTTGTGTGATTAATCCTCTTTTATGATAAGATAAGAAGTCAAGACAAGGGTTCCCTTATATCTGGGTGGAGAAGGTCATAGAAGAGGGCATGGCAACCGCTCCTGTATTCTTGCCTGGAAAATCCCATATAGAGGAGCCTGGTGAGCCTGCGTCCAGGGGGTCGCAGAGAGTCAGACACGACAGAAGTTTTTAAAAAACAAAAAGCCAAATGAAAAATAACTCTGTGTAAAAATTCAGGAAATTCAGAAAGATGCACAGTCAATTAAATCTGGAGAGAAATACCATAAAATTTAGATATTATCACAGTCATAGCTTTATTCAATAACCAATTATTGAACATCATTTGTGTGTAAGATGAAACCAGTTTTCCAAATGAACCTCCCAAGTGAGCGGAGAAACTGAGAATTCTGATCTTGTCTACATTAGGAATTAGATACTGTCATATAGAAGTGAAGTAATTCAGAAAGAGGAATACAAATATTGTATCTTAATATAAATATGTGGAATAAGAAAAAATTGGTATAGATTATCTTATTTACAAAGCAGAAATAGAGACACAGACATAGAGAATAAACATGTGATTACCAAGGGAGAAAGAGGGCTGGTGGTGTTATGCCCAAGGTCCAAATCCCTAGAACTGAGAGAACAAGACATCCACGGCAATGCAAATGCAAAAAGGGAATTTATTGCTAGCTTGAGCCAGGGCCCCGGCCACATCCAACACAGTGGAATAGAGCCAGAGCCCCGAGCCCTGGGTTACACTAGTATCTATAGGTTTAGGACAAAGACAGGGAATTGGCAAGGTTGGATTGGTTACAAGGGTTTCTTTGCATCTACTAATTGGCTAGATTTTCGCACGTGTGGGCTTTCTTAGGAGATTTCTATCCTCGTTCCGATTGGCACAGACCAGGCTACGGGGAGCAGGCTGACAGGCTGAGTCCTCCCGTCACCGGCGGGGGTAATTTTGATCCCACCTGGGCAGTGTCTCAGCTGTTTCTGGGATGCTTGCTCCGGCCTATTTTAGTCATGGCCTCTATCAGGCCTCAACAGTGGGATGAACTGGGAGGTTGGGATTGACACATATAGGTGTGTGCATGCTAAGCTCCTCAGTAGTGTCTGACTCTGTGACCCTATGGACTTAGCCCACCAGGCTCCTCTATCCATGGGATTCTCCAGGCAAGAATTCTGGAGTGGGTTGCCATGCCCTCTTCCAGGAGATCTTCCTGACCCAGGGATCAAACCCATGTCTTTTTAATTGGCAAGTAGGTTCTTTACCACTAGCACCACTTGGGAAGCCCAACACATATACACTACTATGTATAAAATTGATAACTAATGAGAACCTTCTGTATAGCACAGGGAACTTTACTCAGTGCTCTGTGGTGACCTAAGTGGAAAATAAGTCTGAAAAAGAGGGAATATATGTATACATATAGCTGATTCACTTTGCTGTACAGTAGAAATTAATACAACATTGTAAAGCAATGATACACTAATAAAAATTTCTTAAATATATAAAAGTAAAATAAAACAAAAAAGATGATAAAATAAAAGTAAATAAAATGAAATGTAAAAAAACAAGAGAGAAAATCTAGTGCTAGCTGTAGATTCCCCATGCCACACCATTGGGTTGGAATGGTGACTGGCTATAGAGCATCCAAAACCACAGGGATGTCCAAAGCACCACTTTATAAAGTGAGATGGGCATAATAGGCAAAGAATCAAAACTTTATCAAGATTGGGTTAAAGCAAGATTTGAGGATGGGGCCACAAACAAGACAGACCCAAGAGAGAAGACTTCTAAATTTGGCTTGGGTAAGGGAGAGTGAAAAAGTTGGCTTAAAGCTCAACATTCAGAAAACGAAAATCATGGCATCTGGTCCCATCACTTCATGGGAAATAGATGGGGAAACAGTGTCAGACTTTTTTGGGGGGCTCCAAAATCACTGCAGATGGTGACTGCAGCCATGAAATTAAAAGATGATTACTCCTTGGAAGAAAAGTTATGACCAACCTAGATAGCATATTCAAAAGCAGAGACATTACTTTGCCAACAAAGGTCCGTCTAGTCAGGGCTATGGTTTTTCCTGTGGTCATGTATGGATGTGAGAGTTGGACTGTGAAGAAGGCTGAGCACCGAAGAATTGATGCTTTTGAACTGTGGTGTTGGAGAAGACTCCTGAGAGTCCCTTGGACTGCAAGGAGATACAACCAGTCCATTCTGAGGGAGATCAGCCCTGGGATTTCTTTGGAGGGAATGATGCTGAAGCTGAAACTCCAGTACTTTGGCCACCTCATGTGAAGAGTTGACTCATTGGAAAAGACTCTGGTGCTGGGAGGGATTGGGGGCAGGAGAAGAAGGGGACGACCGAGGATGAGATGGCTGGATGGCATCACGGACTCGATGGACGTGAATCTGAGTGAACTCTGGGAGTTGGTGATGGACAGGGAGGCCTGGCGTGCTGCGATTCATGGGGTCGCAAAGAGTCGGACACGACTGAGCTACTGAACTGAACTGAACTGAAATGAAGGGAGGTTTCCTTTAAAGAGAAATGTCCCAAGCACTAATACAAAGAAGACACTGGAAGTCCCCATTTTCTCAGTATTTTAATTCTAATTTTTGTTTTATGGAAGCAATAAGAGACTTTAAAATTTTGCATTGATTCCTAGTCAAAACGTAGTATCTTTTGGAAATAGACTTCTATATGTAATTTTGCATTCTGAACTACACACCCAGTGTTTTTTTATAAACAGTAAGGGCCTGATAATTATTTGGCAACTTCTGATTTAAATTTGTTATATAAATATTGTGCAATCCAATGAATCCTCAAATCATCATATAATTCCTGAACATTGTGGTCAGGTGAATAATCATAACTACCTGTTGCCAGGTATTAGGAGTTGCTGAAGAGCACTTGGGTTTCAGCCTGGGAAATTGCAAACACTATTCTGCATAGCTAGTTCTTCCTCCTCTAAAATCTATGCTGTTGAAACTTGACTCAACCATCAGTGCACTGGTTAGGTTTTCTACCACCAGAACCAAAGGTTAGTGATGTTTAAATACTTTCTGGAGCATGTATTTCAATGCTCTGCTGTACCCATCGAACATGCATTTGGCATGACATGAGCAATATGCATTTGAAAAGCTGCCTCTTTAATATTTTAAGATATGAAAAGTATGATTTAAGTAATCCTACAACAATCACCAAAACCTTTCCTGTTAGGAAAGACAGAGCTGCTATTAAATCATCTTACTGCATATCATTGACCACAGAGATTTTCCTAAGCACACCATACTTTTCTTCAGGACCCAACTTTTATTTTTCTTTGATATTTGTGGAATCAGATAAAAAGCTGGAACTTTCAGATATCCTAGGGGGGAAAACCAAATAATTCTAATATATTTTTATTATATTAATATACTTTAGACCACATATTTACATTCAACATATAATTTTTCCTTTTCAGAAGCACACACCTTTAAGTGTCTATAGTCAGTGCTATGAGGAGGAAAGGCATAGTCTCACATAGAGGAAATATTTTCAAAAGATGAATAATAACCTGAAAATAGGAGTGTGCCCTAACTCGTAATAGTGCACATAAGATTCAAGTTAGAATGTCTGATGATAGACACGTATTATAGAGGAGTTCAAAAGTGTGACAAGTAACTAAGCAATCAACTTGTCTCACTGTGTTTGAATTTAATTCTCCCTTGAGGAAACTAATTCTGCTTTTTCTCTTCCATCTTTTATTTCTCACCTCTCCCTCCCCCAAGCATGAAAGACTCAGCCTAGCAGAATGGACAAGTTGGTTTAATTATTCCTTTGGTTTGTTTTTCTTGCCAGTCACCACAGCTGATAACAGATATGAAAATGCAAATGCAAAATCCACTCAAGAAAATTCTTTGTGATTAGAGTTTATCTCTGAATAAGTCTAATACTAAGCCTATGTACCTCTGTATTCTCCAAGTCACTCAAGCTTGGAGGTGTAAAATCACTAAATAAATATAAATCTAATACTTAAGCCTATGTATTCCTCAAGTTAATCAGGCTCAGAGATATAACATCACTAATTAACCTAGATAATTCTACTAGTGACAAGCTGTATGTGACTTTAGCAATTTTTTCTTTTGCTGCTATGTTCCATGAAAGAAGTGTCTGATCATATTTGTTTTAGTAATAACAATATTTGATGCCTGCATAGTGTTTTACACATTTTGGTAGCTTATATAAAAACAAACTGTGGATCTATAAGCAGCTTTTTAATATTGTAATATATATCACAGGCAAAACTCATGAAGGTGTGGCATGCATGTCCAAGGCTACCAAACTAAACAGAAAATATAATAAATCTTGTCGTGATTTTACTGCGTTCCATAAAATTGACACAAAAATTTTTATTCAAAATTGAACATTTCAGAAATGATAGCCTATGATAAGGATTTAATGGAAAAACTCTCCTTTCCCCTTGTAGGAAATTGTAGTGATTTTTCTTCATTGTCTGCTAGTGACATCTTGATGCATTAAAACAATTATTACAGTTTTTAGGAGACCACCTTTCTGAATGGTACTTGCATTGATTACCAGGAAGAATCAGCAGAATGTGATGAAGCTGAGAACTTGAACGGTGAATATTTATTGAATTTTGGATGTGTCCTGTGTGTGATATAGATGTGTGATTGGAACGTCCAGCAAGAGTAGAAAAAATAGGTAGCAGTGAGATGTGGTCAGAGAGAGAAGCAGAGTGACAAAGGGCTACAAGCTTTGGGAAGACCATGCCCAGGCTGGATCCAGACTTAGAATAACAACTGAGCTGCACCACCTAAAATCAGAAGTACAACTTCAGGAAAAGAAAACTGAATCAGAGAAAATGGATGGAAGAAGCTGGAACATTGTAGTCATCCAAAAAAAAAAAAAAATCTTGAAAAAGATTATCTAGATGAATCAGAGTCTGGTGAGGAATCTCTGAGGGTCTCAGAAGAAAGTTCTCACCTCATCTAAGAAAACAAGGACTAGCCAGAAAAACAAAAACAATATAACTGAACAAGCTCAGCTGAGTGGCCAAGGCAAGAACCTGAAGAAAATTTTAGAAATACCTTTCTAAAAACCCCCTGAATTTGACAGTCAAGTTTTTCCTTAATTACTTATTGCTAAAGACTGTAGTTTTGTCCAGCATTCAACTAAGATAAGGCTAAATAATATCTTACTCTCATTTTAAAACCAAATCAGACATCCTTGCATGTTAATAAGCTTAAATAAATATTACTAATATTTCTAAAAAAATCAGGCTGACAAAGTAGGTTAAGAACCAATAGTCAACACTGAGTATGTCTTAACACCGAGTATGTGTCAGGTGTGATAATAAAACCAGATGGACACTGGTTTTTATTTTTTTTATTTTACTTTACAATACTGCATTGGTTTTGCCATATATCAACATGAATCCACCGTGGGTGTACATGAGTTCCCAATCCTGAACCCCCCTCCCACCTCCGTCCCCATACCATCTCTCTGGGTCATCCCAGTGCACCAGCCCCAAGCATCCTGTATTCTGCATCGAACCTACAGTGGTGATTCATTTCTTACATGATATTATACATGTTTCAATGCCATTCTCCCAAATCATCCCACCCTCTCCCTCTCCCACAGAGTCCAAAAGTCTGTTCTGTACATTAGTGTCTCTTTTGCTGTCTCGCATACAAGGTTATCGTTACCATCTTTCTAAATTCCATATATATGTGTTAGTATGCTGTATTGGTGTTTTTCTTTCTGGCTTACTTCATTCTGTATAATCAGCTCCAGTTTCATCCACCTCATTAGAACTGATTCAAATGTATTCTTTTTAATGGCTGCATAATACTCCATTGTGTATATGTACCACAGCTTTCTTATCCATTCATCTGCTGATAGACAACTAGGTTGCTTCCACGTCCTGGCTATTGTAAACAGTGCTGCGATGAACATTGGGGTACATGTGTCTCTTTCAATTCTGGTTTCCTCGGTGTGTATGCCCAGAAGTGGGATTGCTGGGTCATAAGGCAGTCTATTTCCAGTTTTTTAAGGAATCTCCACACTGTTCTCCATAAAGATCTAAATGTAAGACCAGAAACTATAAAACTCCTAGAGGAGAACATAGGCAAAACACTCTCCAACATAAATCACAGCAGGATTCTCTATGATCCACCTCCCAGAATACTGGAAACAAAAGCAAAAATAAACAAATGGGATCTAACTAAAATTAAAAGCTTCTGCACAACAAAGGAAACTATAAGCAAGCCTTTGGAATGGGAGAAAATAATAGCAAATGAAGCAATTGACAAACCACTAATCTCAAAAATATACAAGCAACTCATGCAGCTCAATTCCAGAAAAATAAACAACCCAATCAAAAAATGGGCCAAAGAACTAAATAGACATTTCTCCAAAGAAGACATATAGATGGCTAACAAACACGTGAAAAGATGCTCAACATCACTCATTATCACAGAAATGCAAATCAAGACCACAATGAGGTACCATTTCACGCCAGTCAGAATGACTGTGATCCAAAAGTCTACAAGCAATAAATGCTGGAGAGGGTGTGGAGAAAAGGGAACCTTCTTACACTGTTGGTGGGAATGGTTTTATAAGCACTAAATAGAAACTTAATCACTTTAAATCATACCACAAGTTGCTTAAGGGAAGTGTCTTGAGTGATTTTGTGAACTGGAGTTTAAGACTTTGTATCAGGGTACTTCTAATGCTAATTCAGCTAGAATGGCATTGTTACTGCTTTCTCAGCACCTTGGAGATAACCTTTTGATGACTCTCTAGCTGCATAGCTGAGATTCCTCTAAGGTGAAAAACAATTTACAAAATGTTGTGGAGACTGCAAGAGCAGTGATAAGCAATTTCACTGTCCTTGCAAGATGAACCCAATGTGCATGCTCAGTCACTCAGTCATATCTGATTCTTTGTTATCCTATGCATTGTAGCCCTCCATGCTCCTCTGGTCATGAGATTTCCCAGACAAGATTACTGGATTGGGTTACCATTTTCTCCTCCAGGGGATCTTCCCAACTCAGGGATTGAACCCTCGTTTCCTGAATCTCCTGTATTGACAGGCAGATTATTCTGGGCCACGTGGAAAGCCCACGAAATCACAGCACTGGCTGTAAAAATGGTCCAGCGGCGCAACATCACTGGCAATGATACAGGACCAGGATACCTATGCAAATGATGTGTATGGCAATACTGCTCAAATAGCACATCTTAACTACAGTAACATTCTCTCCATGAGAAGATGAGTCAGATAGGGTGGAAAGGCTAAGCGCCATTCTGCTACATGATCCAGCAAGTTCTTCTTAACTAGGATTTCAAAAACATCTTGCTGCTGCTGCTGCTAAGTCGCTTAAGTCGTGTCCGACTCTGTGCAACCTCAGAGACGGCAGCCCACCAGGCTCCCCCATCCCTGGGATTCTCCAGGCAAGAATACTGGAGTGGGTTGCCATTTCCTTCTCCAATGCATGAAAGTGAAAAGTCAAAGTGAAGTCGCTCAGTCGTGTCCGACTCCTAGTGACCCCATGGACTGCAGCCCACCAGGCTCCTCCGTCCATGGGATTTTCCAGGCAAGAGTACTAGAGTGGGTTGCCATTGCCTTCTCTGAAAAAAACATCTTAGAAGGACACTTCTAACGCTTTCATCGATTCAATTTAAAATATATTAGTTCTAAAGGGTATTTTCTGGAAAAACAACCTCTAGGAAAAAGCCATTCCAGGGTTTCAGTCAGTTTATCCAGTTTTTCTTGAGGTTTGTTGACCCATCTTTAATATGCTAAATAGGAAAAATGGTTAATATATTTGAAGGCTGACTTTTGCATAACCAAAGCTAAAATTATTAACTTTTGAACAAAGACCAAGTTAGACAAGAGCCTTTTTAATTTGAAAATTTTTGTGGGAAGGTCTGAAAATAAAAAATGACAAGTGAATGAGTTGGAAATTACTACAATAATTATAAAACTTTGAACTTATCATCATAAATTGTAGATACTTGGTAGAATGCATACTACAGTTTCAACAAAGCAATACTAATGGGCATAATAAATCTTAAGCTGGGGCACTCGTGTATTCAAAAACAGCACTAGACAAACCAAAGAAAATATTTTAAATGAGCGATGCTAAATGAATCAAGTCCTTTTCAGGTAGCACAGGTTTCCTGGACCTCACGGTCGAGAGCATACCAGATGGTTTTTGCACGTGTTAAAATCCTATTTGTGAGTACTAGTAATGGAGCAAAAAGTAATAATGAGATAGAACATTAAGGATGTAATAGAAGTTCTAACACTGTTCCAGTCAATGATAGAAGGTAGAAAATTAGCAGGTTGTTTTTAAATGAAATTGTAGAGGAAAAAATGAGTTATAGGACAATGGGAACTTTATTAGAAAGTCATCCAGAAAATGTCTAAAACCTCTTACAGAAATAAATCTAAAAGTTTTAAACTATATGATGGCATGGTCACTAAGTATTAAAAAGTAATAAAATAAACCTAGAGTGTCTATATTATATAAAAATTCTTGGGCCATTAAACAAGAGTCAAATATTTGACATATATAATAATGCGATCATTCCTTCCTTCAGAAGAATACCTTCTGCTGTCGTCCCCTTGTAGTGATCACCAATTATAAGAGATACAGAGCAATTGTTTCAAAAATATTAAAGTGGAACATTAAAACCTAAAGTCTGCAGAAGCTGTCAGCACCCTATTTTTATAGATGCAAGCAGAGCATGATTACTGCTCTGTTTGCATTTTCAATTTTCTTTCCTCACCAGTACAATTTTAAACCATTTACACCAATTTCAACAATTTCCTCTATCATGCTGTGTGTTTGTGATGAGAAATCCGTCATAGTTCACTGGGGAGGTTTACATAGTTGGCAGACTTAGATGCTCTCTTTAAAGGGTGTCAGGGATGAAGGTGAGTAAGGAGAGGGGGTAGTATGCTGGGGTGGAATTCTGGATGCTGAAATTTTTAGAAGAAAAGGGGAAATGCCTTTGCTAACTCAATCATCTTCTGCTGACAGTAGCCCAGCCTTGGGGAAAAGGAATGCATTTATGTAATTCTTTTCTCTATTAACCTTGAGGCTGACTCAAACTTGGATTTTTCTTTTTTACTGAACTGGATTCAATAAGTCTGATTTCCCCTTTCTCTCTGGAGAACCCTGGCTGTTCCTAAAGCTGATGAATCTATGCAAAACAGCCCTTCAGAATAGAAAGAGGCTATCCCAGAGCTTTCCAACTCAGTTCTTATTTTCAAATGTAGAAAAGGAGAACAAATAGCCTGTTTGTACTTGCAATTTTCCCTCAATTATGGGGGAAGTGCTTGGGATCCAGCTCTGCAATACTGATTTTCTATATTTCTATGAACACATAAATAGTGAAGTATACTTTAATGCCATGAAAATGATCAGAGTTCATCCGTGTCCTTCCTCTGCTTCTGGAGTCTTTTAGTTTTAAAATATTTTATTTTTTAGGATAGTTTTATGTTCATAGCAAAGTTGAGAGAAAGGTACAGAGACCTGGACTAATCCTCCTACACCCACACATGAATAACTTTTCCCATTGTCAACATCTTGCCCGTTACCAACATTTGTTAGAGTCAATGAGCCTACATTGCCACCTAATTATTATCCAAAGTCCATAGTTTACAGAAGGGTTCACTCTTGGTGCTGTACAATCTATGGATTTGGACAATGTATAATGATATATATCTATTACTCTAGTACCCTATGGAGTATTTTTTCTATCCTAAAATTTCTCTATACTCCAACTATTTGTCTACCTTCTTGGGTCCTTGGGTAAAGAATCTGCCTCCAATGCAGGAGACCTGGTTCAGTCCCTGGGTCAGGAAGATCCCCTGGAGAAAGAAATGGCAACCCACTCTAGTATTCTTGCCTGGAGAAACTCCTGGACAGAGAAACCTAGTGGGCTACAGTCCATGGGATCACAAAGAGCAGACACAACTGAGCAGCTAACACTTTCACCTTCACTTTGGTCCTTATACATGAAACTGACATTGCAGGAATGTGCAAAATATATTGTTCATTCATTCAATCACCAGAGCTTGACTTTATCGGAAAATACACTTATAGATTCTCCATGCAATAGCTTTCTCACCTACTGGATACTGTGGCCACAGCCAGAGACTCACTAATCTGAAGAATAAAGCAGCTTGTATAAGAAAGAGCTCACCAGTGTTTCAGGAGACCATCAATCAGCCTCCTAAAGGAGAAACATAAGAAGTACTCTATCTTGATAAATCTCTGTGCAGAACGTTCTATGTCTACACAATGGAGCAGTGAACAGACCACACACTCTGTGTAAGCATCTGAAGCTATCAGTCATGGACTTTTCACCTCATCGATCACTGACAGTTTGCTGCCATGACCAAAAAAAAGCCACATATTCCTCTGTCTATATACATCAATCCAAATGATTTTTAAATTCAATTCGTATTTTGGATAGGTTGATTGGAAACCTTCTTCACAAGAATAATTTGAAGAACACACACACACACAAGGATTTGGGGGTGGTTCTGGAATGTTCTGAAAGAGATGGGAATACCAGACCATCTGACCTGCCTTTTGAGAAACCTATATGTGTGTTAGGAAGTAACAGAACTGGACATGGAACAACAGACTGGTTCCAAATAGGAAAAGGAGTACATCAAGGCTGTATATTGTCACCCTGCTTACTTAACTTCTATGCAGAGTACATCATGAGAAACACTGGCTGGAAGAAGCACAAGCTGGAATCAAGATTGCCGGGAGAAATATCAATAACCTCATATATGCAGATGACGGGCTCTTGATGAAAGTGAAAGAGGAGAGTGAAAGAGTTGGCTTAAACTAAACATTCAGAAAATGAAGATGATGATATCTGGTCCCATCATTTCATGGAAAATAGATGGGGAAACAGTGGAAACAGTGTCAGACTTTATTTCTTTGGGCTCCAAAATCACTGCAGATAGTGACTGCAGCCATGAAATTAAAAGACCCTTACTCCTTGGAAGAAAAGTTATGACCAACCTAGATAGCATATTGAAAAGCAGAGACATTACTTTGCCACCAAAGTTCCATCTAGTCAAGGCTATGGTTTTTCCAGTGGTCTTGTATAGATGTGAGAGTTGGTCTGTGAAGAAAGCTGAGCACCGAAGAATTGATGCTTTTGAACTGTGGTGTTGGAGAAGACTCGAGAGTCCCTTGGACTGCAAGGAGATCCAACCAGTCCATTCTAAAGGAGATCAGTCCTAGGTGTTCTTTGGAAGGACTGATGCTAAAGGTGAAACTCCAGTACTTTGGCCACCTCATGTGAAGAGTTGACTCATTGGAAAAGACTCTGATGCTGGGAGAGATTGGGGGCAGGAGGAGAAGGGGACAACAGAGGATGAGATGGCTGGATGGCATCACTGACTGGATGGACGTGAGTTTGAGTGAACTCTGGAAGACAGTGATGGACAGGGAGGCCTGGCGTGCTGCGATTCATGGGGTCACAAAGAGTCAGACATGACTGAGTGACTGAACTGAACAGTTCAGTTCAACTCTTTGGACTGCAGCACACCAGGCCTCCCTGTCCATCACCAACTCCCTTAGTTTACTCAGACTCATGTCCATTGAGTCAGTGATGCCATCCAACCATCCCATCCTTGAATGTTAGTGGGGGTAATTAGATTTTACCTCATAAGTTATGTGTGTTATAAGAATAAAATCTAAAAGGACAAATTTATAATCCATGCCAACTTTTTCCTTAGATTTAGAACAGATGTTATACTAAAATTATGAAACACAAAGGTAAGATTTTTCTTTGATATTGATCAAAAAATCCATTAAAGAAAAATTATTAAAATATAGAAACTCACTGAGTCATTTTGGAAATATCTGTTATCCAGTAGCTGGAAATATGCTTTTAGTACATTAGTGACCCAAAGTCTTCAGTTTGCAAGAATATAACAAATAAGAAACTTTGATATTGCAGATTCCATGCTTTAGAAAAAAATTATATATTTATATAAGTTTCTATGAAAAGGAAAGGATATAATATTGACTTTAAGAAATTAAGCATGTGATTTATGAGAATAAGTAAAATGTAGATTTGCCAAAAGTTCCAGCAAATCTAAGAAATATAGAGTCAAATACAGTTTCATTGGCTCAATTATCATTAAGGTAGAAGCTTTTTTTAAACTATTAGGCTGAGCAATTGAAGACGAACTAGAATTACTGGAATGGGTTGCCATTCCCTTCTCCAGGAGATTTTCCCAACCCAGAGACAGAACCCAAGTCTCCTGCATTGCAGGAAGATTCTTTATTGTCTGAGCCACCAGAGAAGCCTTAGAACTATAATATATAATCTGCCAATATATGTTTCTTTGCAATGGCCATTGTCTTCAATTGTAGCAAACTGCCTCACTTGAAAAATTGTTCTGGTAAATATATTTAGCATCCATATAAAGTCCTTTAAAATTTTAGTGATTATCCCAAACACAATTTAGCATTCATCTATATTTTAAAAACAGGTTAATATAATATTTAATAGATTTATAATATATATTATATACTGTATGTTATATAATAGTTTCATATGACACTTTACATTTTATATAAAATAAACCTCTAAGTGCATATTATATCTGCATTTACTTAGTTTTAGCTTGAGTTATAAGGAATTTAGATCATGAATACAACTAAGAATTATTCTACAAAACTAGTTTCTAATCTCTATGTTTTTTTTAAGTATCTTATATTACTTTTATATACATTTTAATGCTACATTATGCTTAACAATGGTGGAGAGATTCTTGATTTTTCAGGTATGATTTTAAAACCCAAGCAAGCTATAAACCAGACTACAGGGGATTTTATACCTGGCCAATATGCATTTATCCTAAATTTCTATATTTCTCCCATCTTTTTTTATAGTCATAGCAAAACAATTATATGCTATCCAGAACACTGAGTTATTATAAATATGTATTCATCAAAGAAAAATCATTAATATTCAGAATTGTAGTATTTAATAAATATATGGTATCACATCTTATGTATATTTCAAAAGCAAACATTGAAATCTGTAACTATGATGCTTTCTTTCCCAATGACCCACAGAGTTTCTGTTTCAGTTTCAAAGAGTTTCAGTTTCAGTGGATCTTGTCAGGGACACATTCTAAAAAATCTATTCCCTATTTTAAAGAAATACTTATAGTGTGATATGTATTATTATTAGAATTTTACCCCTGTTCCTGCCTTAGAGCTTTTATTTTAAGTCAATTTTAATAGACAAAGTCAAAATTATGATGTTTATGGTTTCAGGTTACGGGGAATTTTAATTCCAAAATTCTAATTTAGAAAACACTGTTCACATTATAAATGGATTTATTCATTCAGCAAATATTTCTTGGGCAGCAACTGCCAGGTACTCTTCTACGTGCTCATAATACATCAGTGAACACAGCACATGAAGCCCTTGGCCTCTGAGGTTTACACTGGGGAGTGAAAGACACAGAACAGAATAAATTTTAAATTACATGTATTTTAGAATGTGATAAGGGCTATAAAAAATTGAAATGTTCAACAACATAAAGGGTATGCTTTGGTAGGAGAGAAAGCAAAGAAGGATGGATTGGAGTCTTCTGTAGGGTGAAAGAAAGCCTCGTTGAGAAGGTGAGAAGTGGACAGAGACTTGGAGGAAGTAAGTGGACAAAAAAGACATCTGCAAGAGTAATGGTCCAGGCAGAGAAAACAGGTGAACTAAATATTTTACTTCAGCAGTTTCCTAGGGCAGTTGGAATGTCCACAGAGGGTAGTCTTTAGGGTTGATACTGCCATTAGGAATCTTTTTTTTTTTTTTTAATCTCTTTTTCACAGATAAAGAAACCAACTGCAATAAGGTCAGTGATTCCTTCAGGATTCCATATCTAGTTTACAATAGAGAGAGGACTAGAACTTGGGTTTCACTGCCTGAGCCTAGTTCTCCTAAAATTCCACCATGCAGACTTTCTTTTCATTATCTCCAATAATTAATTTCAAAATAGTATTCAGCTCTTCATTTGTGATGCCATTCCACAAAATATTAAATGCACTTATTCCCATAAATGACTTAAAATCTAGATGTAGAAATAAAACATAAAAATAAGAGGTAAGCTGCTGCTGCTGCTAAGACGCTTCAGTCGTGTCCGACTCCATGCAACCCCATAGATGGCCGCCCACCAGGCTCCTCAGTCCCTGTGATTCTCCAGGCAAGAACAGTGGAGTGGGTTGCCATTTCCTTCTCCAATGCATGAAAGTGAAAAGTGAAAGTGAAGTCGCTCAGTCATGTCTGACTCTTAGCAACCTCATGGACTGCAGCCTACCCGGCTCCTCCATCCATGGGATTTTCCAGGCAAGAGTACTGGAGTGGGTTGCCTAAGACCTAAAAATAAGAGGTAAGACTTGATAGTAAAAGATTCAACATTAAGCTGTTTAACATAGTTTAGACTTGAAAGAATTTAAAGATGATAACAATCAGCCACTATAGGAGAGATCAAGAATGAGGCATTTGCTGTGCCTTAAAAGATGAATTCAGTATACCAGCAAACATGGGAGGAAGGGGAATCCAAACAAGGAAAACAAGGTGAATTCATTCATTCAATTAGCCCTTGAACGCATGTACTAGGGACGAGGTATTGGATTCAAAAGTGCATGAAACCCTGTCCCTGCCCTCAGGAAGACAGTAAGCTCTTAGGATGCACCATGGCAAGTAGAGGGGAAAGACTTCTCTGTAAATAGCAGGAGACTTGCCTTGATAAGACCTTGACCCCTGTAGCTGGAGTGCTGAGTTTCAACAGAAAGTGAGTCATAGATAATGGAGACATAGACAATTTTAGAAGGAAAGGTCCATTAGAGAAGCTTGGGAGTCAGAAAGGAAGAGTTTTCAGAGCATAGGTGTCCCTACAAAGTAGGAGCAATGGCTTAAAGCATTAGGTAACAGCCCACCTGAGATGCTAAAATTTTCCATGTCTAAACTTCCCATTGAAAAATGCCCAAGAGCCTCTGCTGAGCACAGTAATAAAGGTGAGAGATTACTGAGATGTGGGAAGAGAGAAGGTCTAGATGGGCTACCATTAGTTCAACAGGAAAATCAAACAGTAGTGAATAAAATAAATGTTTAGCAAATCCCAGTTTGAAGCTGGACATTAAACATCAGTAGAAGACCATATCTTTTCTTTGTTCATATTTCTTCAATATCCTGAGGCCTGGAACTGGATTTGCAAAAGCAGAAAGTTAACAGTTTAGGTATTTTGAATGAAAAGTCAAGATGGGCATTTTGGTAGTGTTAGGATATTTGACAATTAAGTTGAGGGATTTTAATAGGGGGCTAGCCCAGGCTAATCTTCTAAAGTCCACAAATATGGGTCAATGAACTAGCTGCATCAGAATCCCCTGGGGTGGGTGTTTTTCAATAATATAGATCCCTAGAAGCTAACATCAGCTATTTTGATTACACAGCCAAACTACTGTAGGACCACTGCAGTAGCACTGTTCACCACAGTGGGCATAATGGAGTGAAGGCATCAGTCAGACTTAAAAGAGTGGCATAGATCAATGGCAAGCCCATGATGAGATGTAAGGAAATGGCAGTGCCCATGCCTAGAGTATTCCTCAACTGACTTGAGTGGAACGTGGAGCTTCTCTGGAGGATGGCAAGTACTACAAGAGAGTGATCTTTCAATTAGGTCTAAGACTTTATAAAGAAGATTTGGGCTTAAGTAAATTTTATAACGGTATTACACAAGGTGACATTCAATGAATCAACAGCATTGGTATTCCTGTTCATATCATTGCTCATGCTTTATAGTGTCTTTATAGTCCCTAAAAACAATCTGGCTTGTACATGTCCATCCCAAACTCTCCAACTATCCCTTCTTCCCATTCTTCCCCTCTGGTAACCATAAGTTTGTTCTCTAAGTCTGTGTGTGGGTCTGTTTCTGTTTTGTAAATGACAGGTACACGCTGCTATATTTAAAATGGATAACCATCAAGGACCTACTACACAGCACAGGCAACTCTGCTCAATGCTCTGTGGCAGCCTAGATGGGAAGGGAGTTTGGGGGAGAATGGATACATGTATATGTATCCCTGAGTCACTTTGCTGTGCACCTGAAACTACCACAACATTGTTAACTGACTATGCTCTGATACAGACTAAAGAGTTAAAAAATACATTAATTTTAAAAAGAATCTGGCTTTTACTTCTTTGTAAATCAGTCTCCATGGTAGAACTACCACAGTGACAATCAAATGCATAAAGATGTATGACATTGCTTGTTTTTTTACTAAGTAAAAAGCTAAGGAACAATGATTGGGTTGAGTTTCTTTAGGAAAATTCAGCAGCTATCTCCTTTTTGTGGGGAAGGAGTCTGTTTAACATTGCCAGTCAAAGAAGAATTAAAAAGAGAAAGGAGGATTTGTCAGGCTAAGATATTGTTAATTGGACATGGAATGTTTGCTTTGAACCCTGAAAACTGCCTGAAAGAGATAATGTGTTTTTCTTCGCTCATCAAATTGAATTATATTATGAGGAGAAGGCAATGGCACCCCACTCCAGCACTCTTGCCTGGAAAATCCCATGGACAGAGGAGCCTGGTAGGCTGTAGTCCATGGGGTCGCTAGGAGTCGGACAGGACTGAGCGACTTCACTTTCACTTTTTACTTTCATACATTGGAGAATGAAATGGCAACCCACTCCAGTGTTCTTGCCTGGAGAATCCCAGGGATGGGGGCGCCTGGGGGGCTGCCGTCTATGGGGTCGCACAGAGTCGGACACGACTGAAGCGACTTAGCAGCAGCAGCAGTATGAGGATCCTAATCCTAATCTTCGTTGTAAATATCATCAGACTTCAGAGAGTACCATTTTGAGAAGTCAAAATTAGGTAAAATTGTTAAGTCAATGAAAAATGGCTACTAGCTAGAATTAAACATAGAAAATTATTTTCTTACGGTTGAAGCACTCATAGGTGAACAGATCCCATCTTTTCGCCCTGGTTCTGGTATGACTCCTTATTCTATAGCTGTAATCTCCAAATGGTTCTTAATTTTATGTATTGGTCTAGATAGGAGATAAAATAAAATGTATGTGCTCACTGGGTTTCCTTGTTCCCAGTTTGCTTATTCTTTTCTGTAGCAGAGATGCTTGCAAAACTCACCTTAATGCCTGCCTATAAACCTCTCCTTACCTAGGGTGGCTTCTATGAGTTCTGTGGGCCAAAGGGCCTGATGGGAGGACATGTGACCGAAGAAGACTTTTGTAGAGTTGATGTGATCTGGAGTAAAGTCTCAGAAACTTTCTGGGAGTACTCAAAGTGGGCAGAGAGCTTATACCACAGAAGAAGCACCACGGGTGTTTGGATCCTATCCCACACATGGGGTGATATAAGTAGAGAGAAATATTCCAAGGCTTCTTGTTGCATACTTAAAAGATTAGGAGGAACATACATCTGTATGAAAGAGCAAGACCGCCTCCTGAGGGAATTCAAAGTCAGTGTGGTGCACAGGTCTAATTATGAAGTTTACAATCTTACTGACTATCCCCAGCACGCTTCTTCCATCAAATTATTACAAACGTTTTATAACCCTAATAGAGTGGACATGGAAGGGGCCAGCACAATGTGTTATACATTTGCTTCCTTTCCTTTAAGATTTTTAACACGTGTCAATACTCATAGGTAGAATGATTGTGGCAAGTATTATTTCTTGCCTTTTTGAAATATAAGGACAATTTAAATAACATTTATTTACATTATACTATGTGTTGAGGGTGATTTGAAATGGCACAAAAATTCTCAAGGGACATAGTTTTTCAATCTATAGCTTAAACACTTGGCATTTACCTCTTGATGTTAGCTTTTTCTGAAAAAAGTGTCTTTTTCAGGCAGACCAGCTGCTTTTAGTCATACTATGTAAAAGAGAATCTAAGGCTATTGCCTTTCACTATTCGTACTTAATCCTTTATTCTCCTACAAATCAAGCCAAGAAGAATCAATGAAGCACCACCAGGCAAAGAGCCAAATATTTTTCCATGTTGGCTTAGAGACTTCATTTACTCTTGGTATGAATAGGCCAGACCTGTAACAAATAAACCTACATGATCTAACTCTTCTGGATGTTTCAAATTTCTCTCTCAGGTTCAAAACAAATAAAGATTCATCATTTCATATTGCTTTTAAAAATTCGTCATTAGACAAACTATCACAAAAAACTCAGAACTTTGGAAAGAATATGGAATGAGCCTTGCCAGTTAAAATCTAGGATGCTAGAATAAAAATAAATAATTTTTTAGCCTGAGTATGTCACTAATATTTCAGGGAAATACACTAAAAATATATTTATTGTTCATCCAAAATACAAATTTAACTGTACTTTCTGTATTTTCATTTGGTAGGTAAAATCCATCATGTGTTTTTCTTTCAACTGGAACAGAATTAAGATCTGGCTTACTTAGTGGTTTTGGAGATGAATTAAAAAATCTGAGTGGAGGCGGCTCACAATGTATCATGATACTTCAAACCAACCTGGACCGTGTGGAAAGCTTTCCATCAGATTCTAAACTGATACCGATACCATCTGATGTTCTGTATAAGGCCCTTGTTAGTCATCAGGTTTGAATGCGTCCCAGTTCCAACATCTCCCAGTACTGTTTGGAATAAAATCAGCTACTGTCCTCTGAGTTGAAAGGACGCCTTTTTCTTTATTATTCCTCAATCTCTTGAAGCATCCAGCCCCTACTTCCTATTCTTTATGACAGTCAGCCTACAGTACTTTTTGTTCCAACAGGTGTATAATGATGTATCTGATTACTTATCACAAGGCATTTTGTGTTCCAAGACACAAACAGAATGCCAGTGTAAGGGGTCCAGTCCTACTTCAACATGGACTGTTTTTAATTCCTAAACTGAGAAATTTTTTTGGTAGATGTGTTTTAGTTCATTGGTGATCTTGTGCACCAGGCATATTCTCTCTGTCTATGGTAACAGCAAAATCAGCTTAGAGTATTGACTGACACTCCTTGTTTAACCTTGAATAAGAACTATCAGTTTTCCACCTACTTGACTAAGCAATAAAGTTATACTTACATTTCATTGTGTGTAAGTGAAAACCAATTACTTCATGACATTATTCTTATAATTCAGAAAAAGAAGCCTTCTCCATCAGAATTTCAGTGTAATAGCAGTAGAAACATTTTCTTAGGACAATGCAGTTTCTGTATCTTATGTACAAAATTTCAGTAAAAGAAATATCTATGGAAATATGAAATCAAAACTTAGAATAGCACATGAATGGGATGATCCAAACATCTGTCTTCAGAGATGAGATACAATGTCTGACTAGAGACTTTATGTTAATGATCTGACAATATCCACTTTGTGTTTCATCATCGTTAAAATGCTGCACTGATCTCTTCCAATTTTCCATCATGTATACAGAATGACATTTGTGGTTTTGTTTTTTTTTAAGCAGTAGAGCAATATATTCTATTCACTAATATGTTAACAAAAATGAAGAATATATTACTTTTAAAATTATAAACATTCATAAGTAGCATTGACTCAATTTTACAGTGCCAAATAGGCTACTTTTGAGAGCATTCACTTAGCCATCTACATTAACACTAAAATCACCATTACTTTTGGAAAGAATGTGTTTCTTTGTGAAACCCAACAAATGCTCAGAAACTTTTTCAAAAATATGTTACAAAATTTTTACACAGGAAAATTATATATGAAGCATATGTATATGTTAAAGTCTGCCACCCTTCTTATGAAGTGAAATATTGCCAACACTTTGAAGTCCCATGCACACCCCTAAAAGATTTCATTGTTATTCTCTTAAATTTTAAAATGATCATTCTTGTGTTACTCTTTTCCACATATGTATGCATCCTCTCCCCAAAATGTCAGTGATGTTTTATATATTTATCTCATCTTCCTTTAAATAAACCTGGGTTGGTTTTCAGGCTTTTTTGTTTGTTTGTTTCAGTTTTCTACCACTGATAAACAATGTTGATAAGAATTTTATGTATGTGATTTCTGTGTATAAGTGAGAGTATTTATCTGGGAGTGGAAATGCTCCCAGAGAATGTACCTTTTAAATTCTGTTAGAAAATACCAGACTGTTTTCAAAGCTGTTTCATTTGTTTTCCACTAGCAGCTTATAAGAGTTGTCATTGCTCCACCAACTCTTGATATTGTCAGACCTTTTAATACTTTGCCATTCTAGTGGTATAAAATGATATCTCAACCTGATTTCCAGAGTGCTAATGAAATGAGTGTTGATTGCTGAAGAAGGCTTTCTTATCTCTTCTTGCAATTCTTTGGAATTCTGCATTCAGATGTTTATATCTTTCCTTTTCTCCTGTGCTTTTCACTTCTCTTCTTTTCACAGCTATTTGTAAAGCCTCCCCAGACAGCCATTTCACTTTTTTGCATTTCTTTTCCATGGGGATGGTCTTGATCCCTGTCTCCTGTACAATGTCACGAACCTCTATCCACAGTTCATCAGGCACTCTGTCTATCAGATCTAGGCCCTTAAATCTATTTCTTACTTCCACTGCATAATCATAAGGGATTTGATTTAGATCATACCTGAATGGTCTAGTGGTTTTCCCTACTTTCTTCAATTTAAGTCTGAATTTGGCAATAAGGAGTTCATGATCTGAGCCACAGTCAGCTCCCACTCTTGTTTTTGCTGACTGTATAGAGCTTCTCCATTTTTGGCTGCAACAAATATAATCAATCTAATTTCGGTGTTGACCATCTGGTTATGTCCATGTGTAGAGTCTTCTCTTGTGTTGTTGGAAGAGGGTGTTTGCTATGACCAGTACATTCTCTTGGCAAAATTCTATAGCCTTTGCCCTGCTTCATTCCGTATTCCAAGGCCAAATCTGCCTGTTACTCCAGGTGTTTCTTGACTTCCTACTTTTGCATTCCAGTCCCCTATAATGAAAAGGACATCTTTTTTGGGTGTTAGTTGTAAAAGGTCTTGTAGGTCTTCATAGAACTATTCAGCTTCTTCAGCGTTACTGGTTGGGGCATAGACTTGGATTACTGTGATATTGAATGGTTTGCCTTGGAAACGAACAGAGATCATTCTGTCATTTTTTAGATTGCATCCAAGTACTATATTTCCAACTCCTTTGTTGACCATGATGGCTACTTCATTTCTTCTAAGGGATTCCTGCCCACAGTAGTAGATATAATGGTCATCTGAGTTAAATTCACACATTCTAGTCCATTTTAGTTCGCTGATTCCTAGAATGTCGACAGTCACTCTTGCCATCTCCTGTTTGACCACTTCCAATTTGCCTTGATTCATGGACCTAACATTCTAGGTTCCTATGCAATATTGCTCTTTACAGCATCAGACCTTGCTGCTATCACCAGTCACATCCACAGCTGGGTATTGTTTTTGCTTTGGCTCCATCTCTTCATCCATTCCAGACTTATTTCTCCACTGATATCCAGTAGCATATTGGGCACCTACTGACCTGGGGAGTTCCTCTTTCAGTATCCTATCATTTTGTCTTTTCATACTGTTCATGGGGTTCTCAAGGCAAGAATACTGAAGTGGTTTGCCATTCCCTTCTCTTTCTCTTGCCATTCCTTTTCTCCAGCAAAGGAGAAAAGGAAAGATATAAGCATCTGAATGCAGAGTTCCAAAGAATAGCAAGGAGAGATAAGAAATCCTTCTTCAGCGATCAATGCAAAGAAATAGAGGAAAACAACAGAATGGGAAAGACTAGAGATCTCTTCAATAAATTTAGAGATACTAAGGGAACATTTCATGCAAAGATGGGCTCGATAAAGGACAGAAATGGTCTGGACCTAACAGAAGCAGAAGATATTAAGAAGAGGTGGCAAGAATACACAAAAGAACTATACAAAAAAGATCTTCATGACCAAGATAATCAGGAAGATGTGATCACTCACCTAGGGCCAGACATCCTGGAATGTGAAGTCAAGTGGGCCTTAGAAAGTATCACTATGAACAAATCTAGTGGAGGTGATGGAATTCCAGTTGAGCTATTTCAAATCCTGGAAGATGATGCTGCGAAAGTGTCAGCAAATTTGGAAGATGCAGCAGTGGCCACAGGACTGGAAAAGGTCAGTTTTCATTCCAATCCCAAAGAAAGGCAATGCCAAAGAATGCTCAAACTACCTCACAATTGCATTCATCTCACACACTAGTAAAGTAATGCTCAAAATTGTCCACCAGGCTTCAGCAATACATGAACTGTGAACTTCCAGATGGTCAGGCTGGTTTTAGAAAAGGCAGAGGAACCAGAATATCAAATTGCCAACATCTGCTGTATCATAGAAAAAGCAAGAGAGTTCCAGAAAAACATCTATTTCTGCTTTATTGACTATGCCAAAGCCTTTGACTGTGTGGATCACAACAAACTGTGGAAAATTCTGAAAGAGATGGGAATACCAGACCACCTGACCTACCTCTTGAGAAACCTATATGCAGGTCAGGAAGCAACAGTTAGACTGGACATGGAACAACAGACTGGTTCCAAATAGGAAAAGGAGTATGTCACGGCTGTATATTGTCACCCTGCTTATTTAACATATATGCAGAGTACATCCCGAGAAACGCTGGGCTGGAAGAAGCACAAGCTGGAATCAAGATTGCTGGGAGAAATATCAATAACCTCAGATATGCAGATGACACCACCCTTATGGTAGAAAGTGAAGAGGAACTAAAAAGCATCTTGATGAAAGTGAAAGTGGAGAGTGAAAAAGTTGGCTTAAAACTCAACATTCAGAAAACTAAGATTATGGCTTCTGGTCCCATCACTTCATGGGAAATAGATGGGCAAACACTGGAAACAGTGTCAGACGTTATTTTGGGGGGCTCCAAAATCAGTGCAGATGGTGATTGCAGCCATGAAATTAAAAGACACTTACTCCTTGGAAGGAAAGTTATGACCAACCTAGATAGCATATTGAAAAGCAGAGACATTACTTTGCTGACTAGGGTCTGTCTAGTCAAGGCTATGGTTTTCCAGTGGTCATGTATGGATGTGAGAGTTAGACTGTGAAGAAAGCTGAGTGACATAGAATTGATGCTTTTGAACTGTGGTGTTGGAGAAGACTCTTGAAAGTCTCTTGGACTGCAAGGAGATCCAACAAGTCCATTCTAAAGGAGATCAGCCCTGGGATTTCTTCGGAAGGAATGATGCTAAAGGTGAAACTCCAGTACTTTGGCCACCTCATGTGAAGAGTTGACTCATTGGAAAAGACTCTGATGCTGGGAGGGATTGGGGGCAGGAGGAGAAGGGGACAACAGAGGATGAGATGGCTGGATGGCATCACTGACTTGATGGACATGGGCTGGGTGAACTCTGGTAGTTGGTGATGGACAAGGAGGCCTGGTGTGCTGTGACTCATGGGGTTGCAAAGAGTCAGACATGACTGAGCAACTGAAATGAACTGAATGAAATGCACATATTTAACTAGGTTTATCCTCTGAGTTTCATTTCCTGTAAAATATCTATTCAAGTCTTTCCCCTTTACTTGGTTATTTACTTAAGTATCAAGTTGTAGGAATTCTTTATATTTACATACTAATTTTTGGCAAAAGAAGACACTGTCTACCAATTTACCCAATTATTGCCTACCAATTTGTAGTTTATCTTTCTTCTTTATGTATGATGTCTTTTGATAATAGAATTTCAGTTTTAATATTGCTGAATTTATGTCTTTTCTTTTTTAGTTTGTGCCTTACATAAACTAATATCTTATTTAAAGAATTCTTTCATGTGTCAAAGTTGCAAAGATATTCACTCATGTCTTCTAAAAGTCTGAAAAACTTTGTCTTTCACATATGTTCACTGATCATTTGAAAATTGGATTTATTTATGAAGTAAATTAGGAATTTTATTTTTTGTTATAGAAAGCCTACTGGATTTTTTCCATTAGATGAATCTTTCCCCCTGTGATTTTTTTATCCATCTAAGTCCTGTATGAAGTTCTGATGTATTCACAAGCCCACTGAGATCTCTGTTCAGTGCCATTTGGTAGTTTGTTTATTCTCGCACCTTATCACACTTACTAAATTGTAGTTGCTTTATTATAAGTCATGATATCTGTGCACCCCTATGTTCAGCACTATTCACAATAGCCAAAACATGGAAACAACCTAAATGTCCACTGACAGATGAATGGATAAAGAAAACATGGTACAGTGGAATATTACTCAGCCATAAAAATGAAATAATTCCATTTTTAACAACACAGATAGACCTAAAAATTATCTTACTAAGTGAAGTCAGAAAGACAAATACTGTACAATATCACTTTTATGTGGAATCTAAAATATAAGACAGTTAAAGAAAGAAAGAAAGTGAAGTTGCTCAGTCGTGTCTGACTCTTTGTGACCCCGTGGACTGTAGCCTACCAGGCTTCTCCATCCATGGGATTCTCTAGGCAAGAATGCTGGAGTGGGTTACCATTTCCTTCTCCAGGGGATCTTCCCGACCCAGGGATCGAAACCAGGTCTCCCGCATTGGACAAAAACGCTTTAACCTCTGAGCCACCAGGGAAGCCCTGACACAGAGAACTTATCTACAAAGCAGAAATAGATTCACAGACACAGGCAACAGATTTGTGGTTGTCAAGGGCAGGAGAGATAGGGGAGGAATGGATTTTGAGCTTGGGCTTGCTGCTGCTGCTGCTAAGTCGCTTCAGTCGTGTCCGACTCTGTGCAACCCCAGAGATGGCAGCCCACCAGGCTCCCCCGACCCTGGAATTCTCCAGCCAAGAACACTAGAGTGGGTTGCCATTTCCTTCTCCAATGCATGAAAGTGAAAAGTGAAAGTGAAGTCACTCAGTTGGGTCTGACTCTTAGCAACCTCATGGACTACAGCCTACTAGGCTCCTCCATCCATGGGATTTTCCAGGCAAGAGTACTGGAGTGGGGTGCCATAGCGGTTGCAAACTATTATATACAAAACGGATAAACAATAAGGTCTTACTGTATAATACAGGGGACTATATCAATATTCTATGATAAACCATAATATAAATATATATATATAAACTGAATTAATTTGTTATACAGCAGAAATTAGCACAGCGTTGCAAATCAACTATAATAAAGTAAATTTTTTTAAAGTCATAATAACTGTTTCTAATTTCAATAATTTTTATCTTTTCCAATTTATTGATATATTTATGCATCCTTGCATGTATGCATCTGTTATCTAGTAGTTTAGAAGTTTTACATTCTGTTTCTATTCTTAGTCCAGAAATTTTAAAATCAATAGTTACGTTAATAAAGTCTAGATTGAATCAATTTATTTACTTCTCTCAAGCAAGTCTGGATGCTATGAATGAGCTCTAAACACTGTTTCCCCTTTATATGTTATTCTTATTCATTGTTTTGGTTCTGCTTACTTCTAACCTCAAAAACTGGCCAATTATCATTTTATATAATCAGATTCTGTATAGACCATTCTCACACTTATTATTTTCTTTGCTCATCATTCCTATTTAACCTCTGACTTTTCTTTTGGGAGCATATTCGTTCTTGAAGTTTGTTCTTCAGGTATTCCTCCAGAGAATGTCCTTGGTTTGGGTGTAAAATATCTTAATAGATGCTTTCATAAAATTCTAGGTTTGCAGGTAATTCTCTCAGGACTTTAAAGCTCTATCATGTTGTCTTATAAATCCTTTTTTTTTTCTATTGAGATATCAGTCTAGTTTTCATTTCTTTATAAGTAATTTTTCTCCTCAGTTCTTTTTGTCTTGAAGTTCTATTTGTACAATTTGTCCAAATGTGGATTCCCTTTTTATAGATGTTGCTTGGGATGCACTGAATTGTCTCAGTCTTAATTATTTTCATCAATTATGGAAAGTTCTTAGACATTACTTCTTCACATATTGCCATTTCCATACTTTCTCTACTGTCTCATTCTAGAATTCAAAACAGTTTTCATTTTCTTACTCTAGATTACATACTTTTTAACCTATTTTTACTATTTCTCATCTCTTATCTTTCTGTCCTAAAAACTGCATAATTTCATGTACATCTTTCAGTCTACCACATCACTCTTCAGCTGTGTCAAATCTCTTCTTTATTCTACTCACTGACTTCTCGTAATAGTTATTTCATTTATAGAGATGCTACTGGTTGAGTTCCCTCCCCCACAAAAAAGAAATCCCTTCATACCTGGGATAATCTGCTATTCCTTTGTCTTACTCTTCCTACTTTTTCCCCCCCCCAAAAGAATTAAGCATTCATATTTTATTACAAGTGAATCTGTGGTCTTTGTGTATTTTATAATTTTTGAACTGAGATCTTATATTTGTAACATTTATAAGGGTATTTTTTGTGGCCCTGATTTAGTATGTATTTCCCTACAGAAGATAAATGTTTGCTTCTGCCAGGTGGCTAGAGGCACTAGCAACCCAACATCAATTTAAATTTTCATCTTGGGGTTTTTAGACCACACAAATAGAATGAATTCTGGCCCAGGACCTGAGTAATGCCTTGCTTGTGGTTACAAATTCTCAGGAAAGGGTTTTTTCTTCTTCTATCGGCAGCCAATTTTTTTAGTTTTTCCTTTTGGTGTGGTACTTTTTCTAGTTCATTCTTTACTAAAGATGTTGTGTTCTGAAGGTTTTGGCATGACAAGGGTTCTACAATTAAACTTCCCAACTTGACTAGTCCATAGGCCTGATCACCTATAGTCCACTTAGTCCACTGAAAGAAAGCTTTGGGCCACCAAGATCTGGCAGATGTCCTGGGCAGCTCTCCAATTTAGTGCTGTAATAGATCTCCAGATTTATGCTTGCTTGTTCTTTTTGGCTTCTGTGAATCTGCCTTCTTCATTTCTTTCCAGAATAGTTAAGCATTTTAAAAGATGGATTTTTTAAAATTTTTATCCAACATTTTTAGCATTTTTAACAAGGATTTTTTTTTCAAAAAGAATATCTAATGTACATATTGTCAGAAACTATCCATGCAAATAATTTAATAAGGCTCTATTTATTCTTAAAAACATCTGAAGTCACTTCTATATTATAATTTCAAGAGACTAAAACATTGCTAAACCAGGTTTTCACTTGTGCTATGTTGCTTAAATAATAAATTTGAAGTTTCAGTCTTTTCATGTCTAAAGTTTACTGTAAATATTTTTGCCATGTTTCACCATGAATTTGCTTTTTCAGAAGTGTCTCCAGAACGCAGAATGAACTTATTACGTGTTCTGATTCCCACAAACTTTGATTATGATATCAGACCATATCATCTTATAATGAAAACCAACTCAGTTTTCCATCCAAAATGAGAATTTTCACCTTTCAGCCTACACTTAGGCATGCAGGTAGCGCACAGTTCGGTGGAGGCATGGTGGTGCTGTGACAGATCTCAGCAGTTAATAACTTCACAGTCACTCAAAGCTAGAGGCATCAAATTACTCTAAGGATGTTATTCTCAATCTTTTGAGTAGGAAGAAAACATTTCCCATTTTTTGGTTTAAGTTATAGTTTCCACTGCAACTCTATCAGATAGTTCTCATTTAAAAGAATTTCCAACATCATGTATTAGAATTTCCAGCTACATGTGCATTACAACTGTATACCCCAACTCTTTCTTACGAAATAAAAAAAAAGTCAGCCAAAAGTATTGAAGATTACTGAACTGAAAATCAAAGACTTCCCAAAGACCAAGAACAGAGCAACAACTGAATAGGTAGGATGGTACAGAAAACTTTTTTATCTGAGTTTTGGGTTTCCATTTACAAAAAGAAAACTACTTGCCAGTTAATTTGATCTAATATAATCAAATACCCTTTGCAGTTACTCTTACCTGCTAACTCAGGGTTATTTTAACTAAATCTTTTATCACATCAAAATGTTACTTACAGGCTAATTATAAATACTCCCCAACTTTCCAAAGATGGAAATAAATATATTGTGACACTGGTTTTTATGAATTTGGTTCAATGGTCTAGGTAAATATTTTTCACAATCTGGATCATTCCATAATGAATTAAGTTTTTAAGTGCATAGTTAATAATATACTATCTTTGTACGTTTATAATGACCTGTGAAAACACAAATAAAATATGGTTTATTGAAATTTGTTTTTTTTAAGGGCTACATAGGATAATGTAAATAATATCAGAAAAGGGGAAGCTTTATTTAGTGTTTCTTATCTTTTTTGCCTTATTCCTGGATTAATGGTAACATTTTGTTTCCTCAATAAGTATATACTTTTTATTTCATTAAATTATCTTTTTAATCCAAAATAAATGTAAAATATATCAAATGATTTTGTCCGAGTTTATCAAAACAGTCATGTAGCTTTACCTTTTTGACTCTTAGTGTTCTGAAGTATTTTAGAAAAAGATACCTCAATGTAAACCATCAGTGTGCTCTTGGCATAAACATCTTTTGGAACCCAGCCTTAGTCACTCTCTTCAGTTTCTCTTGTTTGATTTTATCTAAAAAGGACCAGAATAATTACTGCCTCCATGGCATTTCACATCCTTTATCTCATTTAATTCTTACAACCACCCTGCAAGTTAAACACAATTATCCTGAAGTTTAGGAAATGAGGTTCAGTGAAAGTAAAGAAGTGGCTTCATCTGTAACAGCTGATAACCCGGAATGTTTGTTGCCAGAACATGGGCTCACCCCATGACTCTGATGGCCCTGCCTGGGATGACACCGGTGGATGTTAATATTTAAAAACTTTTTGGCAAATAATGTGAAGGTGGGGTTGGGTGTGCTTAGTCCCTTAGTCGTGTCCGACTCTCTGTGACCTTTTGGACTGTAGCACACCAGAATCCTGTGTCAATGGGGTTTTCCAGGCAAGAATACTGGGGTGGGTTGCTATTTCCTCCTCCAGGAGATCTTCCCTACCCAGGGATGGAATATGCGTCTTCTGTGTCTCCTCCATCGCAGGCGGATTCTTTACACGCTGAGCCATCGGAGACGCCCCCATGAGCGCCACTAATTTACTTGTCAGTGGCCAAACTTAGCATTCTGGCTGCACCGAGTGTCCCTCACCAAAGCCTTCACACCCTCACAGGAGAATATCCACAGCGATGGGGAGGAAATAAAGACGAAGCAGACTGATCTTCCCTACGGAGGCTAGATAACTTGCTGTTGAGACTAGGTAACTATTAGAGTACCTGACTGAAGTCCGCTTTCACTGCTCCTTTTTTTTTAAGTTCCTTTACTCATGTCACTTGCCTTCTTTTTCTTGCTTCTGCTTCATCTCAGTCATCTGATTCAGGTCTCCAGATCACATAATAGATTGTTCATTCTTATATTGTTGGAAGTACCATTGCTGGAAAATACTGACATCCATTAGTTCTCTCCTTTCCCCCCCAATTCTTAAAGTTCTATCATCAAAGTTACCTTAATATGACATACTAAGTCATATCTGACTCTTGTGACTCCATAGACTGTAGCCAGCCAGGCTCCTCTGTCCATGGGACTTCCCAAGCAAGAATGTCGATTGGAGTGGTTGCCATTTCCTACTCCAGGGGATCTTCCAGACCCAGGAATCAAACCTGGGTCTCCTACTTTGCAAGCAGATTCTTTACCAACTGAACTATAAGGGAAGACAATATGACATACTATCAAATTCCAATTCTGAATTCTAAGATGAATTCTGTAAAACCAGATGGTGAAGCCAGTGACTAATTTACCACTAAATTTTGTAATTCACTAATACTTTTTAAAGTAAATAAAATATAGAGCATAGATAGTTAACTACATAACAAAGGGTTTTTTTTTTTAATTTTAAAGGAGAGGTTATATCTGTAAAAGTCAAAGGTATGCATTATTACATCCATTATGCTCATCAAGTTTGAAAGCCATTCCATGTACCTTTAAAAAAAATATTTGTGTGTCTACAGAAAAGTGAATAAAAACACTTTTTAACCATTATTATTTAACTCTCTTTGAAAGGCAAAATCAAACATAGAAAATGATACTTCATTACCTGATTTGTACTTTGCCTGTATCATCTTGGAATACAATAATCTGATTCCCAAACTTGATAAAATACACTGTATAAGTATTCTTTTGTGCAATGAGCTTTTAAGAGATTTTTTTTCCCTCTTGCAGGGGATGGGGAAGGACCGTGAGGGGTGTGGCCAATGTTGGGATGAAGTGGTGGAGGAAAGATCCAGAAAGGAACAGATCACCGAACAATTAAATACATGAACAATTTCAGGGAAAAAAGCCAAGTACGTACTTCACTTTAGTAACATATAGCCACATTTTCTGTTGCCTTTACATTTTTAGTCATACATGTATAAAGAATATATGGACTAGGTTCAACTTTTCAAGGAGACGGGTATTCTAGTCCCAAATTATTTGAAAACATGCATCTTATTCTTCTTATCACAGAGCATAAGCTGTTATTCAACAGATGCTTGATTTCTCTTCATCTGTACTTCTACAATTAGCTACAGCAGAGGCTAAGTGCATAGGACAAAGGAAGATAATTTAGTAACATGCCCAGGACCATGGCAATTTGAAAGAGTATCATGTCTGGAACAAGGCTTGAGGGTTGTGGGATTCCACCCACTTTGAGTGAAGATATCAGTAGTGGCACCTTTGAGCAGACATCAATCAAAGCTGAATAGCAAACAAGGACAAATCAAGAGCTTTCATTCAAAAATTTGTGTTCTAGCAATTATGTCAGAAAAGCAATAAATGTATGAAAATAGATGTATAAAGTCACCCTTGTCCTCTAGGAGTGAACAGACTAGTTTAGTTTATAAATCTGTCTCTGTATCTTCAGGTATGGGTGGAAGGGGAAACAACTCATTTCATAAATGGACTTAACAACATTTCATGATGAATTACAGAAATGATAGCAGTTGTATCAATGCTGGCCAATTAATTACCAGTATTTTCATCAGAACTCAAATTAAATACATTTTATGCTTTTGTGATTTAAGAGCAGTTTATCATTTTGCACAATTGCATTTGTAGCTCTATAAGTATTCAAAGAGTGGAAGGCCTGTCAGAAAATAAGAAATTCTTATGAATATACTTAATTTAGAGAATATATAAATCATCAAACAGTGAGGAATACTTAATCTAGTGACTACAAATGTCTTCACATCTTCCAGAATTTAAAATTCATATATTCTCGAAAAAACATATTTTTAAAGGGCAAAATAATGTTAAGATCTGAGGCCCTAAACAAGACAGAACACAGAGTCTAAATAGAGACAGTAGTGAGATAGCACTATTAGTAAGAAGCTATGTGATCTGTGCAAGTCCCTTAGCCTCTCTGGGTCTCCTTGGCCAGAAGAGGTTGGAGTTAGAATCAGTAGGCTCTCACTAGCTCTTTCTCACTTCTGAACTATATGACCTGCCAAACATCATGCTACATTATAGAGAAAGCAGGACTCAGAGACAAAGGTCCAGGATTCCAATCCTAACGCTACCACTAAATTTGTTCTATGACAGTGAATGTCATTAGGCTTCAGTTTCTACAAATATACAATTATAAATTGAAATTAGATTATTTTTAATAATCCTTAACCTTCTGAAATGGTCTATTGACGATGGATATTTAGAAGTGTATTTCAGGGGACATCGTGCATTCTTGTGAGCCAATAGGGGGAGCTCTCACATAGCTTTTTTTTTTTTTTTTTTAAACATATCCCACAAATAACAGAAATTACTGGATCTTAACTGCAAAATTGGGATGGATTATTCAATTACAATCAGGTATTTATAAACCAGAGGACTCACATTACCCATTACAGCAACATTAAGGTGGGCCATCTACTCAGCGGTGCCTTTTTCATTTTGAGAGGTTTTTAATCATCCATCAAAGCACACATTTGTTAGTCTGTTTAAACCATTTCAGAAGTTGTTTTGTTTTCTGTTTGTCTTCTAGACTCCAGTGCCAGATGAAGTTAAGGTCTCCATTTGATTTGTATTCAAACTTATAAGAGTTAAAAGCAGCAGGAAAGGCTTACGGAGATTAAAAAGCAAGAAACCATTTCGTTAGGTCTGTGCTTCTGTGGGTTGAACTTGCTACACACACAAACTGACATGTGCACTTAAATTATTATCGTTCAGTTATGTATTTCAGGGGTTGGCATCTTTGTTCTTTTTTTCCTCCAGTGTGTTACATGTTATTTACTACCCTAATCATGGAATATAAAATCTGTTCATCTCTGAATCTTTAGGAAATGTCCTTTCTTTAATTGAAACAGATCTCTTTTATGTTAATTAGAATATGAAACATGGGTTGTGAACAGTTAGCTTTCAAATGAAACTCAAACATTAATGTTCAGGTAAAATGAAAACGAGACAACACACTTTTAATAGATATTTCTTCAATAAAGTTGTGGTTTATTTTTAGGATGGAATTTTATTGCTTACTGTGATTTATACCTACTTTATCTAAAGGTTCATGGTGGCCAGCAAATAACGGCTCATATTTTTTGGCCATTTTTCCCTGAAAACATAACTACATTTTAAAATATGGAAAAGTAATTTATAAGGGAAATGAAAAAAGCTTACATGGAAGATTACATAAAATACATCTGTCTTTTCAAGCCATTGAGATATATAAACAACTCGTTAAAACCTTAAAATGCCAAGAGGAAGGACAAAAGATTCTTTTATTGCAATGAACTTTTGAAAATATGTTCTTTTTTTTTTTTACTTTAAAGAAGTAAGATTTAACTTCACATCTAAAAAAGATCATGATTAAACGTGTGTGTATAATTTTTTAAAACCATATCACTTGAAGATTTGTCTTCAAAGGAATCAGTAATAGAGCAAATATATAGGAAAAATAAATATGTTTGGCAGCCAAAAGCTTTTTTTCAACAAAAGTACAGCCTTTTGTTTTTGACTGCAAAGGTTTTTTCTTTTTATGTCAAATGAAATTTTAAGATCACCTATGAGTTTGGAACTAAATCCTTTACTGCCAAATCTGATTCCAATCCTTAAAATCTGTTTTTGTAATACTGCCAGCAATGCACTAACTTTAAATAGGTAGCCAGACATATTGGCAAAAATATACGTAGTTAATCAAATAAAACTATGTAGCAGTTTGGGAACAATCAATCAACTTTCACAATCTTTTAAGTATGAAGCTGCTGTGAAGACATCATGACTTGCAGTGAAATACTACAATCAAACTGCATAAGCAGCTGCTTTTGAATTCATCTTCTCCTTTGTTTTTAAGTTTTCATGGACCTACCTCTTAACTATGAATTTTATAAGCTTTTGAAAGAAAAAACCTGGCAGGCTTACTACTTCAACTAACAAAGAAACTAGAACTGGTAATACAGTTGGAAGCCTAACACTCTGCAAGAACTGCCAACTTGAACTTATCTGGTTAACTATTGTGGTACGGATTGCACTTGAAATGGCTTCTGATGACTGACATTATTTCACTGAAAAAGAACATTTGTAGGAAGAGACTTAAATACTTCATTTTGCTTCATAACTGGATGTTGAAACTTTTCAAATAAAAGATAGCGTTACCTAAAAAGAAATCCTGATACTCCAATATTAGCATGTTTCATTCTTTGCAAACTACATTTCCGTTATGCGAGAAAAGTAGAGCTATCCTTTTAAACATGTCAATGCCAACCCCACAAGGACTTCACTTAGTTTATTCTATTTTTTTGTTTTAAATCAGAAACCAAAATTGCACTTTACAAATGGATTATTTGTGGAAAAAACCCTGAGACCTATAGTTAAATTAGACTGATTTATGACTTGTTTTTATACACATACTTCTTTTTTTTGTAATCATAAATGTAATTAATTGGAATTTTAAGATTTGAAATGCAGTGAGCAATTTGGCTCTTCAAACCCAAATGATGGACAATGCTAAAACAATTTCTAAACACTTGAAAAAATGTCACCTTCTTTTTAGTGTCTAAGGTCCATTTTGCTGAATCTCAGTAGTGGCTAATAGCATTAGCTCCTAACACATAAGGTTTCTTTGTGTGTGTGTGTGTGTGGGTGTGTGTGTGGGTGTGTGTGTATGTGTGAGAGAGAGAGAGAGAGAGAGAGAGAGACAGAGAGAGATGAGTTCCCATTTTACTAAATAGCCTTAGAGTATTTTTATTCTCTTACATGTTATCAGATATCCACAGATTTGTTCATAGAGGCAAATTTGAGAATTATTCTGAAGTAAAGATGAATATGGGTCGGGAAGATCCTCTGGAGGAGGGCATGGTAACCCACTTCAGTATTCTTACCTGGAGAATCCCCATGAACAGAGGAGCCTGGACCGGCTACAGTCCATGGGGTCACAAAGAGTCAGACACGACTGAAGTGACTTAGCATGCACAGAGATGACTATATGTTTGGAAAATGCATAGTTAGCAGTGGTCAAATTTGTTGTTAGCCACATTTGTAAAAGGATTTCAATGTTAGATATACATAACACTGAATTCAAAGCTAGAGAAAGAACTTACAGTGAAATAGCTGATATATAATTTATATATAAACATACCTATATATTGAGTTATCTTTTGCTTAATAAGCTCATCACCCATATGGAAGTCAAAAAGTAGGTTATCATAAATAAAGCCCAAACAAAACAAGAATAAGATTCAATCCCTGGCTCATCCCTCCCTGTCACCCACCCACCCTTGGCTGCTCCTAAATCCTTTGTAATCCTGAAGGCCCAGGAAAGATGTCTCTGCCCATATTTGAACATATTCCTCTCTCCTCTCAATCCTGCCACATGATCCACATCCTGCCTGTGTCAGGTAACCCTCTTCTGCAAACTCTATTTTCCCTATCTGTATCATTGCACCTGTGCGTTTTATTTCCATGTTTAATGTGTATCTCTATGTTTTCAACTAAATTGTAATCTTGAAGGTAGAATTGCTTTATTATCTTTCCACCTCCAGTATTTCATAAAATGCGTGTCTTAAAGTCAAGCACAGAGAATACACAACTAAATTTCACTTTCCATCTGAAGGTCTAAGCCCCTACAGGGACAGACTGAGAAGTAACTATGGTTTGTTTGACTACTAAGCAGGTAACCAACCATTTGAAGAGATATGAGGGCTATGAAGGAATGACAGTGTGGTTATTCTAGGATTGCACACTGGAGGTTCAGGCAAGAAATAGTAATTGAGTCACATAGAAGGCTATACACAGCCATTCTGCAAGTGATCCCAAGCTCAGGCCCTGGTAGTTCTTACTGAGGGTATGTAGGTACAGTGTTGTCAGAGCTGAAGAGCTCAAGTAATTGAGAAATTCCGAATTTTTTTAACACAAAACATCTTAGTTACAAAATTATGGCTTGATATTTTTTAAAGCCCCTGTGAGCAAAGAAAATATATGAACAAGCCGTGGATGACATAAGGGCCATTGATGTAGAATGTGAGCAGAAAAAAGAGATCATAAACATCTTCCTTGAATTAAAACAGCAATTAAAATAATCAAAAAATTTTCTCCCAAATTGGGAAAACATATTTATATATATATTTTACATTCATTTATATTTATGTGTGAATTTCTGCTCAAGCTTATATATACATTTATACTCATTTATACTTTATATTTATCAGTTCAGTTCAGTTTAGTCACTCAGTCGTGTCCGACTCTTTATATTTATACTTTTAGTTAAATGGTATGTATGTTTACATTTGTATTTATATAGTCAAGTTTGACAAGTTGGGGCTCAGAATGAGGAAACTTAAGGTCAGTGTAGACCTGGATGGCAATAGGAAGAGAACAATTGTAAAAATGCCGACCTTATTACTTGGGTTTGAATCCAAGTGTTCAGGCAGTTTGTTTTTCTGACCTTTAAAACCACCTCTGAATCACTGATAAACACAGAACTAAGCTGAGAAGAAAAGGTATTTACAACACCACCTTTGGATAACTCTAAAGCTGCTCAAGTATTTTTGCAGTGACTGAAGGGGATGGAATGCTGGGAAAATCACAGCACTGGAAACAAAGCTGACTGGTTTTATCTCAACTTTTTATATCCAACTGAAGCACACTTCACCTGTGAATAGTGATTATTAAGTTTCTTTCAAGGGAATGGGGCCTGTAATTCATGAATGCTGCAGGTGTGAACCCCTACAAGTCTTTTTTCTGAGTGAAAGGACGTTAATCATTATTCATGGGTGAGATAGTCCATTTATTCCACAGCAGAGAAAGAATTCCTTTTTTTCTCTTAAAACATGAGACCTTCAATTTTAATAAGCCTCACAACAATAAAAGATTCCCTCTTAGAATTATGTTTATTAGAGTTGTTTTTTTTCTTATACTAGCTTTTTAAATACCTGTTTATGCAGTTAATAAAATGTTGGTTAAAATCTGTGGTTAAACATAGCAATTAGTTATTCAATAAAATTTCCAATGACATCAGTTATGCTAGGCCAGTATTTATACCTATGAGTGCAGAATAAATCCCATCAAACTGAAATCCAAAGGGGGTGGTTGCAATGGATTTTGTTTGTATCATGTTGCTTGAAATAAGCAACTCAATGGGTGGAGCTTAAAGGTCTCTAAACTGTGTGGAGATTTTAATTTGTAGTGAAAATCAATTGACAGTGTACATTCACAAATACTATATTAGTGAACAAAAATTTATCTACTATTCATCATACATTTCACCCTTTTCTAGGCATTTTTTCAAATACTGCAAATTTGTATATGCTTTTTTACATAGGTATGGCTAATCTTGTTTTGTTTGCAAGCAACAGAGTGTACATATTATGCATTCTTGTAGTTCTTGTGGGTACCAGATTGATGCTGAAGGCAATTCAGACCAGCTCAATGGTTTAAAATCATTTTTCATTTGCTTTTAGCACCTTTTTTAAAATCATGCAGGTTAAAAAAAAAAAAAAACTTTACTATTTAACCAGATTATGTTCAGAATATGTGCTGAATAACCAAAATAAAGATTAATTCTTTCTTGCTGAGGTACAGGTTATATATATGAAATAATAGAAAATTTTTCATGCCAAATAGCTAATAATTACATAAAATGATGAAAGATGTCGGAAGAGAAACTATAAAAATCAAATTAACAAAGGTAACAAGTAAATGGCTGTTTTATTCAATTTAATCAGCTTATCTATTTATATAGCAAAACCAAAACCTAAAGGGGGGACTAACACCCCTTCTTACTAATGTTCTCACTAATATTCCCTTCTCACTAATGTTTTAAACAAATAAACAAAAAATGCTACAATCCTAAATTTGGCCAGAGGGAAGATACTGAGTTTACAGTTTATGTTCCTCTTTAAAGAGTTAAATAAAAGTTTGTTCTGTAGTTTAAATCTGCAGAGATTTTATCTTGAAACTAGTCTCAATAAGTGGGAAACTCATCTAGATTATTTTCTTATTTTTACTTTATTTGGGAATTTTCCCCAAGATTAGTCAGTGTGCAATTGAAATTTGGGCAAGTTAGTAAGATTACCAGTTCTTTTGCAGGGAAAATGGGAAATGTAGCTATCACCAACTGAAAAAAGCGCTCATTTTTCAATCACTGGAAAGACCTGAAGTTCAGTCTAATCTGCCATGTAGTGGGGTAGACTTTCATTTATTTTCACAGGGGAAAATAGCCTTCTATATTTTATCAATCATCTGGGTGAAGAATAACAAGGCAGACCTCATGGCTACACTGGCTACAAGGACCTAAAGCAAGAGGCAACTCATAATAAACCATCAGCCAGCCATTCCCGAATATACTGTATTTGCTCAGAACATGTACCCATTAAAATTTATAGAGAACTGAACCATCCTCTTCAATGGCAAAAACTCTTCAGACCTACACTTTCATCTGTTGTACCATGAGTACAATAGCTTTGAGAGCCATCTTAGCTGACCTCTGGCTGTTCATACCCCAGTGGTTTTTTTGTTGTTCTTACTGGACTATTGGTTTCTTACCGGGTGGTTTCTTTCTTAGCTGTGAAGTGCAGCTTCTTCAATCCATTTTTGGTGACATGAAACATGTTTACTGCCTTTCTCTTGCTTACTCTCCGTGGCTGTGTGAATTGAATCTATTTTTAGGTCTAGTCTATTCTTCACTGTCTCAGCCTGGCCCATGTGAAAATCACTGTCCAGTGTACAGAGCTGTCAGAGTACCCCACCCCCCGAGCTAAGTGTATCTGAGGTATACTTTTCCACCCACTGAGTAATCTTCTTCCCATTAAAAAGCAAATTTTAAAGGGAAAGAGTTTTCCATTGTTACGTCTTTCCACGCTTCATTGGATGAACTGGATTCTTGAATTTAAACACTTGGTCTGTCCTTCTCAAGAAGGCACAATGCTGAACAACTTCCCTCCAAAACTTTCCCAAAGTGAAGTAGAAATTGCTCTCAAATGCTAGTTATAAAGGTGTAATCTGAACTCCAGCCACTCCACAGGGCTGCAGAAGAATTTACGATGTGCTAAATATTTCCTTTGTTCTTCCCAGTGGTAGCCTGCTGTAGCAATTAGAAAGCAACTGGCTCCACATGTAAACTGCTGGAGTCTTCTAAAGAATTGTTGATAACTGTTCAACAGGCTCAATGAACAGGATTTTGTTATTGTGCAGAATTCTGACTTTTTAATTTCCTTTCAAGATTGTGTTTTCTGAAAGATTTTCTAAAATGTTCTTCCTTCTTACCTGGTGCCTTTCCATTGCCCTTTACAAGGAGGGAGAAGAGGTCAGGATGAGTGTGGTAAGCCAATGGAAGCCCAAGTTCACAGACTCCTAACACTGCAATCCTTTTTAAAGCCATATAAAGGTCCTTTGTGTTGCTATCACAAACACCTCTGACCTCCTCTTTCTCATTTTCAGAGAAAGTGACAGCTCAGTCCCATCCTTCATAAAAAGGCAAAAAAAAAAAAAAAAAAAAAAATCTGCCAATACCATCCTTCTTCAGAAGCCAGACACCATTAACCATCAGCAGGAGTCAGTATGGCTTCAATTAACTACATAGTACACAATAAATTCTCAGTTATTCAACGTGTGTGTGTGCGTGCGTGCATATGTATGTGTGTGCGTGTGTGTGTGTGTGTGTGTGGTGTTCTTACTCACTGTTGGAAACCATTTTAAATGCTTTACATGTATTGATTCTATGAGGCTGGTACTATAATTATTCCCTCTTCAGAACCGAAAAAATTAAAGCACAGAGAAATCGAATAACTTTGTTCCAAAGCATGTAGCTGGTTAATGGCAGGGCTGGAAATGATTCTGAAATACAGGACTCTGGTTGAGAGAGCAAATGTTTTTGAGAAACAGTTTGGCAAAGTAGGTCAGAGTTGGATTGTAGCATCTGACACTGTTACTGTGTAATCTCAGGCAAGTTACTGAGCCTCTCTGTGCTTGATAAACCATCTATAAAGTGAGATAATAGTCATATCCAACTCACTGAGTTTTTGTGAAGATTAAATGAGTTAATATATATTAAGCACTTAGAACAGTGCCAGGCATATAACAAGCACAATGTAGCTATTACTTTCTGTAATCCACACTAATTTAAGAATGAACTTTAATAGGGGGAAATTACCTATATACTTATCTTTAGCCTTTATTTTATAGCATACACAGGGCTAGTTGCAAAAGAGAGGGGGATAAATGAGATACTGGATCCAACCTGAAGTGTATCACGATTTCATGGAGAAAAAACTGTGTACACAAATTAGAAGAACGCATAATACATGTGATAACACACAAATGTTAACTTTTTTAAAAAAGATGGGGTCATGATAGCAGGATTGTGAGCTCCACCATTTAGAAGGAGTGTAGCATATTTAGGAAAGACTTCCTGAAATGCATTGGATATTATTGTGATAATATGATCCTATGTATCATCAACATGATTAAAACATTTGAGGAGAAGAGAATTGAAGGAAGAGTAGGAATGAGTCATAAGTAGGGTAGAGAAACCCTGGGAGTGGAAAGAGCATAAGCAATGGCAGGGAAACTGGGGGGAAGGTATGGTGGATCTAGGGAACATCTTCGTTACTCTGTGTGTGTGTGTGTGTGTGTTTGGATACAAGGGAAAGGGGAAAGGAGAAAGGATGTGTCCAGAGCTTTTCCAAGATTGAGTCACACACTGCTGCCAGGCAACTCTTGCTAAAGGACAATTCCGATCAAGACCTTCTCTTGTTACACAGCTGCCAACATTGCCCTACTGTTGAAGAAGGGTTGAATTGTATTCCTCCAGACCTCACATTTTGGACACGTAACCCCTAGCACTTTAGAATGTGGTACTTAACTCTTTATTTGGAAACAGGGTGATTTTAAATATAATTCGCAAAGTTAGGATGATGTCATAATGGAGTAGGTTGGAATCTTAATCCAACATGACTGTGTCCTTTTAAAAAAGGGAAAATTTGGACACCTAGACAGTCAGGGAGTATGCCATGTGAAGGTGAAGGCAGAAGTTGGGATGCTGTATCTACAAGGGAAGGAAAGCCAAAGATTGCCAGTAAACCATCAGAAGCTAGGGAGAGAGGTGTAGAAAAAGTTCTGCCTTACGACCTTTGGAAGAAACCAACCCTGTAAACTTCTAGATCTTGGACTTCTAGCCTCCAGAACTGTGAGGCAATATGTGTGTGTTACTTACGCCACCCGGTGTGTGGTACTCTGTAAAGATAGCCCTACCAAATTAATACGTCGACTAGTATAACATAAAGAGTGCATTTATAATTTATTCCCTGAATTTCTTAAAATAATTGGTAAAGGTAGTAGAAATTAATAGGGAAATAACAGGAAGCCTGGCATACTGCAGTTCATGGGGTCACAAAGAGTTGGACAAAACTTAGCAACTGAACAATAGGATTTCACCTACACTAGCTCCATTTCTGAAATTTTCACTTCGTTCTTAATTGATGTGAAGCACCACAGCACTTTTTACTGTTAAAACATACTCCTTATTCTCTGGACCCTAATATTTTTCTTAATCCTTTCCTACAATTTGGCTGAAGAGGTAAAGAATTCCCCTGCAATGCTGGAGATGCAAGAGACGCAGGTTCAATCCCTGGGTTGGGAAGATCCCCTGGAGGAGAAAATGGCAGTCCACTCCAGTATTCTTGCCTGGAAAACTCCGTGGACAGAGGAGCCTGGTGGGCTACAATCTACAGGATCTCAAAGAGTCAGAGATGACGGAGTGACAAAGCAGGCAGGCGCATCTACAGTTTTCTGTGCCTCGTAACTTTGCCTCAGATTTCTACTTACTCTCAAACACCCAGCAGGTGTTTCTTCCACCAGGAAACTTTTCTTGGTGCCTAGCTCTAAATTTCATTTTTCTTCACGGTACCTCATATATTCTGCCTTGTACCAGACAAATAGCAGAGCTTCTACTTGCCTTCTGTGCTTAAAGTGTTAGTTACTCAGTTGTGTCTGACTCTTTGCAACCCCATGGACTGGGGCTTGCCAGGCTCTTCTGTCCATGAGATTCTCCAGGCAAGAATACTGGAGCAGGTTGCCATTTCCTTCTCCAGGAGATCGTCCTGACCCAGGGATCAAACCTGCATCTCCTGTATTGCAGGCAGACTCTTCACCATCTGAGTCACCAGGGAAACTCTCTGTACCTGAAAAAAATGTGAAGTCCTTGAAAGTAGGGACGGTAGGAAATTTATTCTTCATTTATTACATAAACTGTTATGATATTTGAAACATGGTTAGTGACCAGTATTTGTATATTCACTGCACTTTAAATCGAGACTATTCTGAACATAATTAGTAATTTATAAAATGGATTTAGTCCTGCATTATAGTAGTCAGATTCCAATTTACATGTATGTTATTCCACTTGACATTGTCCCTCCTTCACTGATACTCTGTTCCTCTAATTTTACAGCTGTTTTAATGTTCTTATGCAATAATCATATCATTTTTGTCATTGCAGGCTCTGCTTCTATTGGATAATTTTTCTCCTCATTAAGGGTTGTATTATCTTGCTTCTTTGCCTGCCTGTTACATTTTGATTGGATATTAGACATTGTTCATTTTATATTTTGGGGGGTACTTTTTTTTTAGGAATTCTTTAAAAAATTTTAGTTGCTCTAGAATACAGATACTATTTTTTAATAGATCAGTTTTAAGATCTGCTTTTATGCTCTTTTAGGGTAGATCCAGTTCAGCCTTTAGTCTAGGGCTAATTTATCTTCACTACTGATGCAATATCTTCTAAGGATTCAATACACCATGGTACTAGGCATTTAAATTTTTGTTGAGAACGTGACCTGTTTCTAGTCCCATATGAGCCTTGGGGAAATTTCCCAATGTACTTCTTTCCAGTGGTTCTTTTTATGGATTCAGATATTTTCTTCTCAGGAGATGTAAGCGATGTGGGTTCGATCTCTGTGTTGGGAAGATCCGCTGGAGGAGGGCATGGCAACCCACTCCAGTATTCTTGCCTGGAGAATCCCATGGACAGAGGAGCCTGGTGGGCTACAGTCCAATGGGTCACAAAGAAGCTTCAGACACAACTGAAGCTACTTAGCATACATGCACGCATCCATGTTGTTCAGCCAAATGTTTAAGGGAGCTGCTCTGTAGGTCTCTAGAGTTCTCTTTCTTTCCAGATCTTTGCTCTTTTGGTGCCACTGAAATTCTAGCCACTGTAGCTTCCCAAAGCTCCTACCTCTGTGTCCTCAATTCAGCAAGCCCACTGAGCTCTGTTCGGGTTCACCCTTCCTACAGTGTGGCCTTGCACTACACCCCTAGCCGATCACTGGAGCTCATGACATTTGTCTTCCTTCTCTCGAGAATCTCTGACTTGTGCTGCTGATGTTAGGTGCCTGGAAACCATCGTTTCAGAGATTCTGTTGAGTTGTTAGTTGTTTAAAGTAGAAGAGTAAATTCAAACTGGGCTACTCTACAAAAGTCGGCAGAGTATCTGCGTGTTGTATATGTGAACATTGACTAGAAAGTACTGTAAAGAGTATAGTGACTGAGCTAAGCAAAGTTTCTTCTTTGAATAAGTAGATCGTATTATGTATTGCCTTCAAATCTTTTATTTTTCTCATGAAAGGACTATTGAAATAATGTTGGGTTAAAGATCTACATGAAGTGGATAAATGTGGAGCTTCATATTCACACAAACTTATTTTCTGACCATGATTATACTCCTGTAAGTGGCATAACATAGGGCCACTGACTTAATCCTTCTGCAAATGTAAAACAGAAGCTAATACATTAATCCCACATGGTTATTATGAGGATTAAATATCCATCACTTCTTTGCAGCTTTTATGATGAAACTTTATTCTAGATCCATGCAACATGGTGGATCAAGGATTACATATAAAGTTCTTAGTGGAATCATGCACAAAACAGGGAGGACTTCCCTGGTGGCTCAGATGGTAAGGAATCTGCCTGCAAGGCAGGAGACCCAGGTTCGAGCCTTGAGTTGGGAAGATCCCCTGGAGAAGAAAATGGCAACCCACTCCAGTATTCTTGCTTGGGAAATCCCTTGGACAGAGGAACCTGGCAGGCTACAGTCCATGGGGTTGCAAAGAGTTGAACACGACTGAGTGACTAACACATAAATAAATTCCTTTCTACTTTCCCTTCCCCCCAAGCAACAGGAAATTTATTGCATTTGGGAATGCAAGAGAACTGAAGGTCTAATTTCTGAAAACTTCTCAAATTTGGGAATTCCCAAGTATTTTTTTGCTCCAGTGAACAGGCAGATAAACTTTGTTCAATTACTTTATAACTCTGACCTTGGATATGAGACTCCAAAAGCATAACGATGAATTAGCCCATTTTTCATTTTGACAGGCTTTCTTCATAAGATTTCCAAACTCTGCTTCCTAAACTCTTCTTCCAGGTATCTAGCATATAGTTTTGCTTATAGTTGAGCCACTATTTCACTGACTTTTTATTCCCTATTTTGCTCTTTCCTCTTCTTCTCACATCCTTCACTGAGCTTCTCCGATTATTTATTTGTGATCCCTGTCCCATATGCTGCGCCATGCTGGGCTTATTTGCTCAGTCGTGTCCGACTCTTTGTGACTCCATGGACTGTAGTCCACCAGGCTCCTCTGTCCATGGAATTTTCCAGGCAAGAACACTGGGGCGGGTAGCCACTCCCTTCTCCAGGGGATCTTCCCGTCCCAAGGATTGAACCTGGGTCTCTTGCATTGCAGGCAGATTCTTTATCAGCTAAGCTGCCAGGGAAGCCCATGCCATATGCTAATAACTATCAAATATTTGCTTTAACTCTTCCTTTGAAAGTCTCCCTAACACTAGTTACCCCTTCTCAGAGCTTATTCTTCAGTGTTTTACAGCTTTCACCATTATAACACTCACTGCAGTTACAAAGACTCAGCATCTTCTGATGTTCTGTTACTTAGGTTTTCACATTTGCAAGCCCTGATGGTGCTTTCCTTGTAAGATCTCACTCACAGGGAAAGCTCTCACACAGTTAGTGATGAAGTGGAAAGAGCACGGAGTGTAATGACCAAAAATCCAAGTGTGAATCCATGTTTGCGGCACAGCGTGACTTCTGCTGAATTTGTTAAACTCTCTGAGCTTCAGCTTCAATATCTTTTCTAATAATATGGAACTGAAAGAATTATAGAAGTTAAAATTGAATAACCTGTGAAGTACTGTGAAGTACTCAATGATTGTTCGCTTGCTTCCAAACTGTATACTCCTAAATCTCATTCTTGATGCCTAGATTCTGACAAAAATTTCTGGTATTTTCTTCACTTTTAATTTTATTTTTCATTTTTATTAGCAGGGAATAGTCATCCTGAATAAGGTTGTGGAGTATCAAATGAGAGATATAATAATTGCTATGCATGTATATTGCTGTATTTGTGTGTGTAAGTGTGTGTGCGCACGTGTGCTCAGTTGTGTCCGACTCTTTGGACCCCATAGACTATAGCCTGCCAAGCTCTTCTGTCCATAGAATTTTTCAGGCAAGAATGCCACTGGAGTGGGATGCCATTCCCTACTCCAGGGGATCTTTCTAACCCAGGGATTGAACCTGCATCTCTTGTGTCTCCTGCATTGACAGGCAGATTCTTTACCACCACACCATCTGGGAAGCCCTCTAAGACGTATTTGGTTGTCAGTAAAACTATTCAACACAACATATGTAAATTAAACCATCATGCTGTATGTCTTAAACTTATATAATGATGTATAACAATCATTTCTCAATAAAACTGTGGAAAAAATATTGAAACTTACACAGTAAATAAATGAATTCATTCATCTATGAAAAATACCAAAGATAGTGCAGGCTTTGGGGGTGGTTAATTCAGCAGGGTTCTTTATGTATCTCTTTACCTCAAAAACAGTGTTGGTTTCATCCAAAGATAACTCCCATTATTTCAGAAATTGAGGTTATATGTGTTGTCTTTCTTCAGCAAACATTTCCTTGATTCTCATTGTCCACAACTGGATCATAAACAGCCATTGACAAGAGAGAACAGATTACCTTTGGACAGACTGGCCTATCCCTTGAATGAGGAAAATTCCTCATGCTGTGTTGCTGCTACTCAGAGGAAGAAGAGTTGGAGGAATATTGAGAGTCAGTTGAGTGAATATAAACGTTTGTTGAGTGAATATCAGTTATTGTCAATGAACAATTTCATATTTCTTGGAATTATATTGCTGCTCATATCAGATCTAATAAATGTTGATTAAATTCCCTACCAAAATCCTCTAATTATGTGCTTCTGATCTTTCTATCTACTAAAGCTCACTTTCTTCTCCATATCTAGCATATCTTCTCTCTTTTCCTATCACATACTAAGATGGACTCTTAATTTGATTGTGAATCTTTCACATTTTGTTTTCTTTCATTTTTCAAAGTTGGAATGATTTTCTTCTCCTCAAAACAGTCTTTCTCCCTGAAGACTTCCAAGATCAAACATTGCCAGTTCTAGTCACAGAATCCAGGCAATCTCAGCATTCTGACATATTTTCTTTAATTTTTGGAATAGTTATAGATGTATTTCAGTCTTTCTTTCCTGTTCAATCAGTAATAAGCCCTGAAAAGCGAAAAGTGAAAGTGAAAGTCACTCAGTCGTGTCTGACTCTCTGTGATCCAGTCCACGGAATTCTCCAGGCCAGAATGGGTAGCTTTCCCCTTCCCCAGGAGATCTTCCCAACCCAGGGATAACCCAGGTCTCCTGCATTGCGGGCAGATTCTTTACCAGCTGAGCCACAGGGGAAGCCCAAGTATATTAGAGTGGGCATCCTATCCCTTCTCCAGGGGATCTTTCCCAGGAATAGAACCAGGGCCTCCTGCATTGCAGGCGGATTCTTTACCAACTGAGCTATCAGGGAAACCCTGGAGAATTCTGTTTGTTCTAGGTAATGTATGTCCAGTGAAGATGCTGTGTATGGTAGGCATTGGCAAGATAGTAATGTCTGAGCAGCATAGAAATCACTGAGATTAAACAGATTGCATAATTAATAAAGCAAACACTATTGCTTTTAATGTAAAATACATGGAGTACTCAAACTGTATATGTCTGTGCATTCTCAGTCATATCCAACTCTTTTGCAACCCCATGGACTTATGGCCCACTTGGCTCCATTATCCATGGGATTTTTTAGGCAAGAATACTGGATTGGGTTGCCATGCCCTCTTCCAGGGGATCTTCCTGACCCAGGAAGTGAACCCATCTGTCTCCTGTGTCTCCTGCGTTGAAGGCAGACTCTTTACCCACTGAGCCACCAAATAGATATGAGTAACTTACTTAAGCATCAGATTCTTTTATTCCATTTCCAAAGATTCTGATTCAGGTCCGGGGTGGTGTAAAAAAATCAGCATTTTAAAGAAATGTTCCAAAAAACTCCTGTTAAGAACTGGATAAACATTTGGCTGAATGGGTAGCATTCAACCAATTTCTTCTCTTTATATCAATATAAGAATACAGAAGTAAGGCTTCATAGCCAATGCTAAAATGCTCCTGAGTGAATGAATACCCCTGGTCCCATGAGTAACTGGTAAAGAGAATTATTGGATATTTTAAAATATATTTAAAGGAGGAGCAGGGATGGACATGGGAGGGCAGGGGCAGGGCTAGAAAGTACCAGATACAAAGATTGAATTCTGACTGTGAAGGGCCTTGAATGCCATGTTAATTTTGTACTCTCCTGAAATCAGTAGGAAGTCTTGGAAGGTTTCTGAGCAGGGAATAACACTATATAATTTGTGTGGTAGAAAGCCAACTTTATCAAAACGTGATGGATTGACCAGAAAGGGGAAACTGGATGCAGAGGAGAACCACACGTGATCAAAACCACAAATGGTTTCTCCAGGCCACAGGGACAGGTGAGGCCTCTGTGGTGCGAAGGCCACTGTACCATGAATCAACATAAGACAAGGTTGTGAGTGGTTAGCTATGATTTCCATTTGGAGCCAAAAGTGATTCATCTCCATGAGGCCAGTGACCACTAGTGGCTACTCAGTCCAGAAAAATGTTTCTCAAAGCTGAGACACTCTGTGCCAAAATCCAAAACACAAGAGTCAGCCCAAGAAAATCTTTTTTTTTTTTTTCCTACTTATGAATAATAATGGAAATTGAAGTTTAAACCTAGCAACTTATAGGGAGCAACAAATATTTTACATTAACAATGTATCATTAACCTCATGTTTTAAGGGGGAAAAAAAGCTAATATGTTGAAAGAATGGCTGAGGCATATTGTTTACAGGTAGTTTAAATTAGAGTGGAGATTCGGTCACCCAGAGCTGGCAATGTCAGTGTCAGGTGTGAGGAAAGCCCTGGTGTTCTATAATTAGAGCAGAGGAAATAGGTCATTGCGGGTGGCCAGGGAAACAGGCTTTCCCCCTATAACAAAAATATTCTCTGCCTTTGCCACGTATCTCCACTGACATTTCTGTTTTAACATCTTTCCAAGGAGTCCACTTACTGGACAAAATGCTAGATGGTAAAACTGGAGACACTGGAGTTAGTTCTTTCCTTTGGAGAGGGACCAAGGATTGAGGGAAACTGATTCTGTGCCCAGAAAGAAGTCAAGTTGAAGAGCCAAAAGTTATCAGGAAGACAGAGAATATTAAAAGGATAATTAGCTAATTTTCCTAGTCTCTTAAATGCTAAAGACAATCTTTTAAAATCTGTATAACTCAAACTGATATCTGTTGTTCCCTAATCTTCTTGGAGCTTCCATCCAATGCCCCCCAGCCTCCACCCCATTTTAATCATATCCTAGCCCCAGGTTTCCTCACATATGCAAATCCACTTCCATGGATTAGCAAGAAACTAGATTTCATGTTAAGATGAAGGTAAGAGAGAATTTCATCATAAAACCAACAAGCACCATTTGAAGCATCTCCTTTAGACATTCCTGCAATGTCTCTATTTATTGAATTGCCTGGGAAGACTTCTCCCCTTCTGTAGAGCTGCAAGTTCCTCCTGTCCCCTGCTTTCCACTCCCCTCCCTTCCCCTCCCCTTTCCCCCTTCTCCTCTCCTTCCTGCAAGCAAGCAGAGCAATTCTGTTCAAGCCCTCAACCTACCAATCACTCCTGGTTCTTAGTAAGGCAACAGGCCTCAAATTTAAAAGAAGAGAATAGTTCTCCCCCTCTTATTATCATTTCTGATTAATTCTGTTGTTTTACCTACTTTTCCTTTATTTTTGCTGTAAGGGGGAAAAAAAAGTAGAAGACAGCTAAATGAGGAGGACAGGATTTTCATAGCTATCTCTGCTACATGCTGTGGGACTAAGGGAAGCCCAGCATTTATTTCTCAGGTGGTCCTCAATGAATTTACTCTGTGCTGGCCACTGAGTTGAGTACTGGCACCTCTGAACTCAAGAAATGAAGCCCAGCCTGGTGTCTATCTATCTCATATTCTGAACTTTGATATTTCAATTCAGTGTCTCATAGGTAGTCCTCAGGCAAATTTCACCATAGTCCAAACAGCTGTTACATGAATCTATTACCTTTAAAAATTGTTGAAAAGATGATAAATTAGGAGAGTTTTTCTCAGGGGCTGAACCACTCTTTTGGCTTCCCACCAGCCATGATTATGACTATATCCCAATTGTGGGAGAAAGGGAGTAAGCAGTTCATACCTCAGGTGGTCCTAGAACTGATTCTTTAATTCACAAGGTAGAGAAGAATCTATCAAGTGGTTTTTTACTTGAAGTTTGAGTAATAAACTCATCTCAATTATGGTATCCAACATAGGAATTGGAAGTAATGAAGTGGAAGGGCCAGATACAGAATTTGTGGGGCCTGGAACAAAGTGAAAATGAGGTGAGGGCTTGTTCAAAAAGCAAGAAAATGTGCTAAATGTGTGTGCATTAACAGTTAAATTTTTTTTGTTTCTTCTCTCTTCTCTCAATTTTCCATGTTTTTAAAAAATGGATTTTAATTATATAAGTAAAAATATAAAAATTTAATTATTAATATGATGTTTGTTATTCATTTATACAGTACAGTGCTATTTTTAGATGCAAACACAGAAGCATTTGGCTGATGTGGAACCACCAAAATTGCACAACTCATATTTCATAGCTCACGTATGCATTCTTGGTAGAATGTATGAGAAAACACTACACAAAACACAACTTTTATTTTTTATTGGAGTAGAGTTGATTTATAATGTTTGAGGTGTACAGCAAAGTGACTCAGTTATACATATATATATATATCCTTTTCTACTATATGTCATTATAATATATTAATATGGTTGGTTCCCTGTGCTATACAGTAGTTATTATTTATTTATTTTATATATACTAGTCTGCATTGGTTAATTTGAAATTCTAAGTTTATCCTTCCTTCTGTTTTCCCCTTTGGTAACCATAAATTTGTTTTCTACGTCTGTGAGTTTATTTCTATTTTTATATAAGTTCATTTGTATCAATTTTTTTTGATTCCATATGTAAGTTATATCATATTATATATGTTTCTCTCTGTCTTACTTCACTTTTGATAATTTCTACATTCACCCATGTTGCAACAAATGGGATTATTTCATTCATTTTTATGGCTGAGTAAATATATATTTATAGTATAGATGTGGTATCTTCTTTATCCAGTTGTCCATTGATGGACATTCAGGCTTATCAATAGTCTTGACTTTGGCTTAAGGAAAAACTGAAAGGAAAACGACCTGTGAATTGCCCCACATTTTCCTTTGCTTCTATGTCATTATTTCTAGCAAAAGTCATTGATTAATTCAGGAAAGTAATCAGTAAGAAAAGATACAAAGAGTTCTCTGGTTATTGTGTTTCTTAGAATATCATTTCTTTCTGAATTTGAAGCATGCTCTTGTTCTAAAGGAAAGCATGGCCTCTTTGCAGCTGTCAGCACTCCTGCCCACTCAGATCTAGACATAACACGTTTAGCTTGTACTCACTTAGAGTCTCAGTGAACTCTTGCACATTGTAAGTCCACCTGAATTCTGTGCTTACAAGGTGGAAAGGAACAGTGGACCCACATACTGAGCATCCCTCTGCTCTCAAGTTGCTCAAATGTCTCATTAGATTTAACTTGTAAAACACAAGTTCGAAAATAAAATTGTCAAGAATTTTAGATGGGATAGCAAAACATTAAATCTAGAATGAGGCTCTTCTGAGTGTGGAACCCAGTGCAAATGCACAGATTACAAGCCCAAAAGGAAAGTTCAGTAAATGACCATTCTGTCTTATCCCTCTCACTCCTGCCCCCAGTTATTCTTGGGCACCTGCAAGGCCATCTTCTTGGAATTAGATGAGGAATCTTGTTTTCTCTCTTCTTGCCCATTTTCATAGCTTTTCCATTCTTCTATCTTTTTTGTCCTTCTCTCCCAAATCAGGCTCTTCTCATACTCGTTGGCAATATTTAGCTCCATTTTTCCCTGCAAAAATGGGTTGAAGTGGTTTAAGAAAAAGCTCTCCACTCTGGTTGACCTTCTTCAGGAGGTATTTTAGAAAAAGCAAGTCTAATATGTTGAAGGGAAAGCATATTTTATAAGTTTTTTTGGAGTTTATGCTGTCTTTGGAATCACTCATTAATGTAGGTAATGAAGAGCTATGAAGATTTAAAATAGAAAAGGAAATTGAAAAAATAGGAAATATTTCAATTTAAGAAAGTCTTTCTGATATATAGCATGGGCTTAAATTGGAGGAATACAAAATAAATCATGGAGGCTAATTAAAAGGAAGCCATTCTACAGTTTTAGTAAAATGACAGTTGTCCAAGATTCTAGAATTGAATGATACTGTGCTTCCTTGATTTCGCTTATGTTATAGGAATAGAAGAGTCAAGAATTATTTAGTTGACAGCTTCAGGACTAGAGAAATATCTCTCCCAACCAGAAGTAGCCGATGGCAAAAAGGAGATAGAGGCTTGTGAAAGAAGGCAGGTAGCTCTCCCTGAAGCATGAGAGAAGAGGCTATCTGAACCAGTAGAATAACTCTTCACAATTTCTGTTGGAAGCTGCAGCCCCTTGTGAGGTTATACAAGCTTGAGGTTGCCTTGGAGTTTATTGTATTGAAAAGCACTGAAAATCCCCTGGGATACAAGTTTTTCAAGTTAAAGCCCCTCTCTGCCCACTTTCAGACTGAGTTCTTTCTTCTACAGTGTTTTCACACTTCTTCTTAATGGCTCAATCTAAGGATACGAGAAAGTAGGAAGAGAAAGTCATTACCATTCCCTATGCTGTGTTCTTGAAAGCCCGCCTTCCTGCCCAGGCAACCAAATTAAAGGAATTCTTTGTTCTATCCGATGAAAACAGAATTTTAACAGAAACTGTCCCATGTGAGTCCTGACTTTACCTGGGTATTTTGGTTTGGGGTTTTCCGATTTGGTCTGGGTCTAAGTTCATATCATGATACAGGAAATTCAGGGGGATTTTTTGAGATAGTTACCTGTATTTGGCTTATAAAATTGCTTCTTACTTCAATAAGAGTCACATGAGGAAGACTAAAAGCACTGTCAGGCTCTTTTATCACACATTTGGGTTTTAAGAAAGTTTAGATTGTTTTCTATAACAATGTCAGGACAAATGGAAACAAAATTGTGAATACTTAATGTTTTCTTTTAGAATAACAACTCTTTTTTTTCTTTTTGCTTATTGTTAGCATGGTATAAAAACTGCTGTAGAATAATCATATGCCTGCTACTCATTTGGAAATCCCCAGGCACAAATTCCAAGTTAACATTTTTAACTAATAAATACAAATAAATCAAGTTCTAAAAGTTAGTATGTTTTCTAATTCGACTCTTAAATGTAGAAATGAATCCAAGCCTCTTCTGACACTTTGATGACCTGAGACACTTTTAAAAGTTATATTAGGGAGTTAAAGCAGTTTGAAAGGCTATGGGCTTTCCTCCAGAGGTTTGATATTCTCAAATCTAAAAGTAAGCCAGAATTTCAGCAAAATAAAATTTTATTATTATTGCCAATTTTACAGGGATAAAAAATGAAATGCATCCATTCTCATGAAAATTTTCCCAAACCATGTCCCAAAGATGCAGATGCTCCAACTGCAGATTGATAAGAGAGATTAGACAGTATGTGTTACAGTGTCCATTGGTCTGTCATGTCTGACTCTTTGCGACCCCATGGACTTGACCCTTGCCGCTCCCCGCCCTCCCGTCCTCCCTACCCGCCACTCCTCCATCCATGGAATTCTCCAGCCAAGAATACTGCACTGGAGTGGGTAGCCGTTTTCTTCTCCAAGGGAATCTTCCTGACCAAGGGATCAAACCCCAGTCTCCCGCATTGCAGGTAGATTCTTTATCATCTGAACCAACAGGGAAGCCCAGAGATTAGATAGTACTTATCTTTTTCCAGAGTCAGTTATATTCAAATATTTCAAAATTCTTGCAAAACTGCTTTACAAACTAAGATGTTCTTTTGACCATAGTATGCTTAAACCAACATATTTCTAAAGTCCTATTATAGTTGGAAAGCAACACAACAATCAGAGGTAGAGCAGAGGACCTCACTTGTGCCACCCAGGCATCCGTAGCTGGCAACGCCAGACTCTGATTATATTTATTGTTTGTTTGCCAGACCCTTCTGAAAGTGTCTCATTGTTTTACATCATCAGCACAACCACCAGCACAGTTCTTCTTTAAAGACTGCTGAACTGATAGGCACTTACTCGCCCCATCTATAAAAATTCTAGAGGATAATTGACAAGAGAAACTACCTCTGAATTTCTCTTTCGCACTCACTCTGACTCTTACTTTTTCTTTTTCTGTAACAAAGTAACTGCCCTGTAAACTTAATCCCATCTGTTCTTATTCAAGAAAAGAAAGGGAAAATAATTAAAATCAGGTCCCACTAATTAGAGGAAAATTGTATGTAAATAACTAAAAAGTCTTTTCATTTTTATGGTTAACATTGCTACCAAGGCATTAACTGACTGTTGGGTCTAAAGGGTTATGTGCTTTTTTTAAGTGACATGTGCTCCTGGCCAAGTACTGGCTGGGACATGCTGTGAGTAGTTTTAGATCATCACAACTCTGGCTATTTTAGTCTGTGTCACTGCTTGGAGTTGTAATTAAGTTGCATGATCTGAAAAATCATAATTATGAAAATTTTGGTATTTGATAAGAATAACTTATATTCAGTCTTACCAAGAAAGTCATGGAACATTTAGCAGAAGGGCAAAAAAATCTATACAGTGCCAGCAAATATCTCACATAGAAGCAGACAGCTGAAGCCTCCACAGAGCTTAACTTGTCCTTGTAAGTAATTTGTGGAATATTATGTGCTTGCTAATTAACTGTGTTCTGTACTTTAATTATATCTCTATCAGTAATAATATGTGTTGCATTTGTTTTTGGTTTTAATCTAAAAGTTCTTTCATGGACAACATTTTTAGCCAATGGTAATTTTAGCTCATTTTTGTATAAATAATATTTATAGAAGACATATACAAATGATATTTTCACCCATATAGTACAGTATTTCATTATTTCTCTCTAGTAAATCAACATGATTTTTTTTTTAAAGCCTAATACCATTGTTAGATTTCTTTCTCTCTTTGGGGCCTGATTTCTTTTCTTCTTTTAATTCAGTTTGTCTTGTAACAGCTAAATTTCTTAACAGGTCTTCTCATTCTTCAAATCATAAAAAGAAAAAAAAACGTATAAAGAAAAGGATTAAGAAATTTATAATTAATGTCTAAGATGTTGAAGTATGATCCTTTTTTATTTTGGGGATCATTCAAATTATGAATATTGAAAAATAGTACGTTGCATATGTAAACAGTGATCTTCAGTGCATTGATATATTTTTGTAAGATCTCTGAAAACTACTCAAGAACTGTATTTTTAGTCTGTGTCCCTGTTGAGTTGATAACAGATTTAACAATAATGCATTATGTTTTAGAAAAATACTTACATTGATTAGAGTTATAGGTGCATGATTAAAGGAAATTAAATGTAATTTAGAGTCAGAAATTCTGTATTTAAATATTAATTATAGTCTGTTCAGCAGCTTGAATTTTTTTGTTTTTTATTTTATATAGGAGTATAGCCGATTAACAATATGATAGTTTCAGGTGGACAGCAAAGAGACTCAGTCATACGTATGCATGTATTCCTTCTCCTCTAAACTCTCCTCCCATCCAGGCTGTGACATAACACTGGGGAGAAATATTATATGACATCTCTTGTATGGGGACTGTAAAAAGAAATGATACAAATGAACTTATCTACAAAACAGAAACATACCCACAGGCTTACAGAGTGAACTTTTATGGTTGCTAGGGGGAGAAATGGGGAGAAAGAACAGTTAGGGAGTTTAGGATCAACATGTACACACTGCTATATACTTAAAGTGGATAACCAACAAGAGTCTACTCTATAACATAGGGAACTCAGAAGTTTGAATTTCGATCAGTTATTTTCTTTGAACTGCATGCTATCTCTAAAATGAGGATAATTAATAATAATTTGATTTTGCAGAGTTTTAATGAGGACCAATATTAAAGTTTATATTTACAGTTTATATAAGCAATTTGTCAAGAATTAGTATGCTAGTCCAAAAAAATTCTTTCTTGTTTAATAGTGTTCAGGAGGAAATGACAGAGGGAGAAAAGTAAAAACTAATTCCTTTTTGCTTTTTTCCTGGTTTTTCATTACTTTCTCATTTTTATTTTAGAAAAGTTGATAAGCAGTGATGCTACTTTATTATACTTTTAACAAGTAAGCAGCAGTTGTGAGGAAGTCATGCGTTCTGAATTTAGAGGTCTCTGTTCTATTTTCACCTATTGCTAACTCAGTGGAGTCAGAGGTCCTTGTGTTCTTCATAACTCTGGTTGTCCCTCTAGAAAATGGGAGCAGTAAGTGTGGAAAATCTAACCACCCACCTTTACTGCTCCTAGCGCTCCTCAACCACAGATGGGCAGCTTGTCTAAGTGACTGGAAGGATTCAGGTCTGTGGGGAGTGCCCCTCCGTCCCTTCTTATACTGGTGCTGGACACCCTAAGAGCTGATCCTGGGAGCCTGGTGGCCCTGGTTCACCTTCTCAGAGCTGCGGGATTGGGAGAAGAAGAAAATTACTGGTAGCCCTCCCCTCTGGCCTGGAATAGCAACTCTCCTAGAGGCATTTTAAGGTGTAAAGATACCAGAATCTATTTTTCATACTGAGACTACAGGACATGATCCATGGGGTCTTGTGTTTGCTGCTCCTCCTTGGAGAGAAGTAGCTATAATATGATATAGGGGTTTTGTTTTATTTGAAATTGCGTGTTTGTTTTTTTTTTTTTTTCCTTTTTCCTCTGGGAGAAATTGTTTACTTGCTTCTTGTTCCATGAATTTTTTTTCTCGGTAATGTGAGTAGATTTGTGCTCCTAGGAAGAGAGAGAGAGAGAGAGAAAGGGATGGAGAGAAAGAAGTAGGGAAGGGAAGGAGAGAGAGAGGGAGAGAAAGAAAGAAAAGGGAAAAAAAATAAGAGTTGGACCAATATAATATGTACATAATAGGCTCAAAATAAGAACATTTTGCATTTGTTCTATGGCCTTTAACAAGCATACTTTAGAATGTGATGTTTCTTTCCCTGAAATGAATTTCTATGTAATATTAACTTGAATTTGTTAAAAAAAAACTACAGATACCTGAAAGTAGTATTTTTATTTAGATGAGTGTGTCATCTTTTGTTTCTCCTTTAGAAAACTAATAAAACCCTCTTAGCTAAAATTTGATATATTTTAGTGGTAAAATGTTATTCTAAAATGTACTTTGAAGTAATACTTCTTCAAAATACTCTTCAGAATATAAGCAGCCCATAGTTGTAGGAAAAAAAGAGAAGCTAAAATGCTGTGGATTTAGGATTTTAGTTGACATTTTAGTTCTTACTCCCCAAGCCCTGTTACATTGTTTTATAAACATCTAATTTAGAAATGTTATATGAGTTAGTATGAGTTAGTATGAGTTGCCTAGATATTAGTTATGTTGTATTTTTCATATGTTCCATAATGAATGTCTTGAATATTCTTAAGTAAACATTAACATTTAAACATTTAAAAAACACTCTATCATTAAAAATATACCAGGTAAATATTTCAATAAATTCCTTTCTTAAGAGTATAGTCCATGCTTCTAAATTCAGTTTGCTTTCTCTCTGTGTTCCATTTGTATTTCCTTCAAATCACATTGCCTTGTATGCTTTCTCTCAAGCATACCTACAATAAAGCCATCTGTTGTCTAACGGTCATTCCTACATGAATCATGCTCTGTCAAAATTTTGAGGTTTATAAATGTTCAGTTAATTGAGCAGCCTGACCAGCTGAATACTTGTAAGTGCTTTATAATATCTTTCAACACTTCAAAACTTTGGCCCACTTAAAACTCCAGAATCCCAAAGCAAATGGGAGAAGTCATTCATATGGATTCTTGCTGATAAAACTAAAACCATGCATTTGCATTTCTCAGAATTTGGAATAAAGTAAATGTAGTTCTGCTCTTAAATGTTTATTTTTGAACTGTGTCTCTGTTTTACCATAGCTAGTGATTGGAAGTGAAAAACTTATCCAATCAGCCAATTATTTTGACAGCCTTATATGAAACACTAGCTTGACCTTTTTTTGTCATTAATTGGGTGTTTTGGCATCATGAATGCTTATAGTTTCTAAGAATGTAGTCAATCTCTCTCTCTCTTTTTCTCCCTCTTTCAGTTTTTCTCACAGTGATGAGATAGTGAACGTCAATGCACAAGTAAATAATTATAACTTATATGGCAGCCACCCTCCCCAATTGTCTTCTGAGGATTTCTGTGCATTTCTGGCGGACATATATTTTGATGGTCTTTCCTGGCCTCAAGTTCCAGAATTGACAGATTTTGAGCCTCTCATATTATTAGTTCCACCCTTTCTGCTCTGCATTAAACATGGAACTGAGCCTTTTTCCTTCATTCCTTCAAAAACACACACACACAAATATGCTCATAAAATGTTATCTTTCAGTGTAGCTGATTTACTGAGAGCTTGTCGAGACTAAGACAGTTTACATAACAATCATACAGTTCTGCATATTGGTGATTTCTCTACTTAAATGTATGTTGACCCCAAGTCATACATCACATGGACTAAAAACCCTCTTCTCCTTTACAGGATAATACCTCTTTTCTCTAACCAACCGCCAACTCAGCTCTGAGTTTCCAGGGCATATGTAAAGATTCACTAAGTCTTCTGAACATCTACTTCAGTTATTACCCTTTTTCTGTCCTTTACCAATACACACAAGGGGAAGTAAGGAGTATAGAAAAGTTTTATCTCACCCTTAAGGAATATTCATGGCCAAACACACACACACACTCAAAACACAAATGCATGCCTCTCACCCTACACTCACACCCCACAGAAAGCACATGTATCTAGTCAGTTTCATTACTTCTGTATGACTTTTGTACCTTCTTATCTCTGTGCTTCTTATCATAACTGATTTATTCTCATGATGTGTGCTTTAGAAAATATTTCTTCTTTTATAAATGACCTTTCAATATACAGCGACATCGTCTCACCCCACAGTAACATCACCCAAATTCTTTGTAAAAATTACTTTTATTTCTTTGCAAGAAATTATCCCCCTCTGAGATTATCTTTTTTTATTTAAATATTCTCAGTTGTCTATCCTTGAGGAGAGGGTCCACTTTTATACTGCTTGCTGCTGTACCACTAGGACCAAGAAATGTGAGTGGTACTCAGTAAGTGTTCAATATATTTTAAAAAATACATAGTTGTGTCTATTGTTAAAAACGAAAAAAAAATGAATTTGCTTAATAATTTTAAAAAGTATGACTTATCTAAAACATTTTAAAGGGCACATCATATTATCTGTCCCATAATAGTTAGCATGAATTGAGTAATAATTATAATTGTAACCAGGACTTCCTGAGATTTACTTGTTGGTAAAGACCACCATTTACTATGCTGATATTTAGAATTCAATGTTCAGAAGAAATAGTATTAGTTTGGGAATTAAAACAACCTCAATAAAGATCAGCATCATGGAAATCTAACCCAACCCCCACATTTAACATTTGTGGCAACTGAGACACAGAAAAACTATCTTGCCTAATATTAATGGTAAATTTAAGTCTGGAATTCAGGTTTCTTGAGTCTCAAAGGACTAATTTTCCCTGTAAACCATGTCCCAAGTCCTAATCTAAGAGTAATCAGTTACTTCATGTATTCATTTGTAGAATAAGCAGGTGAAATTAGATGATCTCTCAGCATTTGCAGTTCAATTACTCTTTTTTCCTTCCCCTATGTTCATCAATTATTCCACAACTTGACTGCAATCAGTCTCTTTACATTCTCATTCATATTTTCAAAATCCTACCCAGTGATACCTTGAGTCCCTTAACAGCTCTTAATGTCTATTCCTTATAATGAGGGAGACCTGGGTTCGATGCCTGGGTCGGGAAGATACCCTGGAGAAGGAAATAGCAACCCACTCCAGTATTCATGCCTGGAAAATCCCATTGACCAAGGAGTCTGTGGGGCTACTGTCTATGGGGTCGCAAAGAGTCAGACATGATTGAGTGACTTCACTTTCACTTTCACTTAGGGGTATTGGTGCATTTGACTGGCTGCTGCTGATACACAGCACAGCAGAATTTACAACTACTGAATCTACACAAGTAGAACAGTAATGCTTTGACCATTTAACAAGCACTTCTTTGAAGGACTTCCTGAGCATCTAAGAATAAGGCATAGCCAATCAAATATAACGTAACACAGTCAGTTCAGTTCAGTTCAGTCATTCAGATGTGTCCAACTATTTGTGACCCCATGAACCGCCACATAGCAGGCCTCCCTGTCCATCACCAACTCCTGGAGTCCACCCAAACCCATGTCCATCGAGTCAGTGATGCCATCCAACCATCTCACCCTCTGTCGTCCCCTTCTCCTCCTGTCCTCAATCTTTCCCAGCATCAGGGTCTTTTCAAGTGAGTCAGCTCTTTGCATCAGGTGGCCAAAGTGTTGGAGTTTCAGCTTCAACATCAGTCCTTCCAGTGAACATCCAGGACTGATTTCCTTTAGGATGGACTGTTTGGATCTCCTTATATTCCAAGGGACTCTCAAGAGTCTTCTCCAACACCACAGTTCAAAAGCATCAATACTTCATTGCTCAGCTCTCTTTATAGTCCAACTCTCACATCCATACATGACCACTGGAAAAACCATAGCCTTGACTAGACAGACCTTTGTTGGCAAAGTAATGTCTCTGCTTTTCAATATGCTATCTAGGTTGGTCATCACTTTTCTTCCAAGGAGTAAGCGTCTTTGAATTTCATGGCTGCAATCACCATCTGCACTGATTTTGGAGTCCAGAAAAATAAAGTCAGCCACTGTTTCCCCATCTATTTGCCATGAAGTCATGGGACTGGATGCCATGATCTTTGTTTTCTGAATGTTGAGCTTTAAGCCAACTTTTTCACTCTCCTCTTTCACTTTCATCAAGAGACTCTTTAGTTCTTCGCTTTCTGCCATAAGGGTGGTGTCATCTGCATATCTGAGGTGATTGATATTTCTCCCAGCAATCCTGATTCCAGCTTGTGCTTCCTCCAGCCCAGCATTTCTCATGATGTACTCTGCATAGAAGTTAAATAAGCAATGTGACAATATACAGCCTTGATGTACTCCTTTTCCTATTTGGAACCAGCCTGTTGTTCCATGTCCAGTTCTAACTGTTGCTTCCTCACCTGCATATAAGTTTCTCAAGAGGCAGGTCGGGTGGTCTGGTATTCCCATCTCTTTCAGAATTTTCCACAGCTTGTAGTGATCCACACAGTCAAAGGCTTTGGCATAGTCAAGAAAGCAGAAATAGATGTTTTTCGGGAACTCTCCTGATTTTTCCATGATCCAGCAGATGTTGGCAATTTGATCTCTGGTTCCTCTGCCTTTTCTAAAACCAGCTTGAACATCTGGAAGTCCATGGTTCACGTATTGCTGAAGCCTGGCTTGGAGAATTTTAAACATTACTTTACTAGCATGTGAGATGAGTGCAATTGCGCCGTAGTTTGAGCATTCTTTGGCATTGCCTTTCTTTGGGATTGGAATGAAAACTGACCTTTTCCAGTCCTGTGGCCACTGCTGAGTTCTCCAATTTGCTGGCATATTGAGTGCAGCACTTTCACAGCATCATCTTTCAGGATTTGAAATAGCTCAACCGGAATTCCATCACCTCCACTAGCTTTGTTCATAGTGATGCTTCCTAAGGCCCACTTGACTTCACATTCCCAGATGTCTGGCTCTAGGTGAGTGATCACAGCATCATGATTATATGAGTCATGAAGATCTTTTTTGTACAGTTCTTCTGTACAAAATTCTTGCCACCTCTTCTTAATATCTTCTGCTTCTGTTAGGTTCCTCCCATTTCTGTCCTTTATCGAGCCCATCTTTGCATGAAATTTTCTCTTGGTATCTCTGATTTTCTTGAAGAGATCTCTAGTTTTTCTCATTCTATTGTTTTCCTCTATTTCTTTGCACTGATCACTGAGAAAGGCTTTCTTATCTCTGCTGGCTATTCTTTGGAACTCTGCATTCAAATGGGTGTATCTTTCCTTTTCTCCTTTGCTTTTCACTTCCCTTCTTTTCACAGCTATTTGTAAGGTGTCCTTGCATTTCTTTTTCTTGGGGATGGTTCCTGTCTCCTGTACAATGTCATGAACTTCCATCCATAGTTCATCAGGCACTCTGTCTATCAGATCTAGTCCCTTAAATCTATTTCTCACTTCCACTGTATAGTCATAAGGGACTTGATTTATGTCATACTTGAATGATCTAGTATCAAATCAAAGTTAAAGTCACTCTTAATACAGACCAAGGTTAAAATTAAAGCACCTTAGGATAAAATTGTTAGGACTGCTTGGTAGCCAATGTGTTTGTTTTCAAATTAAATTGCCTTGTTCATCATGGGGGAAAGTATGTTTTCTCTCTTCTCGATGCTATTAGTTTTTGCTTTCAAATGAAACAGATTATCTGTAAACATATGTATATGAATATTACAGTCTAGAAAGGAATCTCATTCACTGGTGTAAAGTCCTTGGATAAACCAAATTTAGTCTATTTTAATTAGTTTATTACCCAATCTTTTTTAATATGTCATAAAATTTTTTAAATCTACCAGTTTAGTTCAAAGTTTTCTGCAGTTTAAACTTTTTCTTTTACGAAAGAAACCTGATTGAAGTTAATTTTCTAAGATATTACATAAATTCAGAAACTGTGTTTTTCCTCTGTTTTAGGAATTTTCAGATATATTGGGCAAGTTAGCATTTTCTTAATGCTATCATTGAGCCTAAAGAGGAGTTTCCTAATACTGCTTGTACAAGTGTGAAGAAAGGTAATGCCTTGTCCTGTGCACTGCCACAATTCCCTGCCTATTCTCTCTGTTGCCTTACAGTGTCTAGAGCATCTAGTTAAATCAGCCTTGGTCTAACCATTGGAAAACAGTTAAGAAGTGACTACAAGAAACAGGAGAACAGAATAAAATATAGGGGGCAAAAACTTGAAGTGTGTTTAGGTGAGAATATCAACAACTAGAGATTTTCTATGTTTACATTATATTGATACATAACTTAGTGTTAATCTTGGATCTCTGGACTCTTCTGGAGCATTCAAGGGAGTCCATACATTTCCCAAACTTTAATATAAAATTGTGAATGCACGTTCTTTGGGAGATGAGAAACAGCCCATAATTTTCATCGTATTTTCAAAGGGGGTCTATAAACCCTCAAAAAAAGCTAAGAAGGATAATATTAACAGATTCCTAGAGAATAAGCATCATAAAGATGGAAAAGAGTTAATTAATATAAATTAGCATCTCTTCTCTTCCCATCTCCAATTAATTATATTTGCCATTTTTCATTTTCAAACCTGGAAATCATATCCAACCTTAGGGCTGTACAGCTGAAGTAGGTGATAATTCTATGAAGATTTAGAGAAGCAAGCTTAGGGTGAGTTAAAAAGTAGGAAAGTAAACTTTATTAGAAAGCAAAAATAAGGTCTGGCTAAATGGTAAAATAATAATTTTTATGTGCAGAAAACTTTAACATAAAGATATAAAGCAACTGTTTTTCATCTCCTATTAATTGGTTTTCATTGGTAATAGCAACCAATGTTTATTAAGAACTCACCATGTGTCTTCAATTGTGTGTAACCATATATTTTTAGATTGAGTTGTCATAATGAACCAATGCAAGAAGGAAATATTTCCTTTAATGTTTCCGATAAGGAAACTGGAATCATCCTGGCACATCAGGAAGGATTTCCAAGAAGAGATGACATGATGTTCAATTTCCAAAGATCAATGTGTACATTTTGGAAGGGATGTGAATTTCAAGATGGAATGGAGGGAATAGAGGGACGGGGGAAGGAGCAGAATAGGAAGAGTAACAAAGTTAGATGTCATTTAGGAAGAGACTGATGAGGAAGACTGAAATTTTGTCTTCTGAGATCTGCAGTAGAAGGGACTTACGCTGAATCAGGATGAAGCTCTACACCAAAGGTGGGGAGTGAGCAATGTATTTTAGAATTTTTTCCAATTTCTCCCAGCTTTGACTCCAAAACCTGAGATTTAAGTCTCCTTAAGCCACATGCATATTCAGAATGTATAAATAGGTCAAGAATAGTTGAATATCTTAAGAAATTTCTCAACTCCGCCAGGGCAAGGAGACGTAGAAAGGAAATGTGTTGACCCTGAAGACACTAAGGGGAGGATGTGGAGCCACTGCATCCCTCAAAATGGCAACAACCACCTTTAAAACATAAGCCCATGGGTAGATTTAAGAATGTATTAAAAATACATTGTGGGGACTTTCCTGGAGGTCCAGTGGTTGAGACTTCATCTTCCAAAGCAGTGGATGTGGGTTTGATCCTTGGTCAGGGAGCTAATATCCCACATGCCTCGGGGCCAAAAAACCAAAACATAAAACAGAAGCAATATTGTAACAAATTCAATAAAGACTTTAAAAATGGTCCACATCAAAAAACTTTAAATATATGTATATTTATAGAGCTGGACATGATAGAGCAACTAAAATATAAATATATATATTGCAAAGAACCCAGAAATCTCATTTCCAAGTATATACCCAAAAGAATTGAAAGCAGAAGCTCAAATGGATCGTTTTAAACCCATATTCATAGCAACATTTTTATAATAGTCAAAAGGTAAAGGCAACCCAAGTGTCCATTGATGGATGAATGAATATACAAATATGCTGTTAATACATGCATACAGTGGGAAATCATTCCACCTTAAAAAGGAAGAAATTTTTAACACATGCTATAGTAGTGATGAACCATGAAGATAGCATGATCAGTGAAATAAACCAGCCACAAACTGACAAATTTTGTATGAATGAATTTATACAAGGTGTCAGGGCTAGTCAAATTCATTGAGACAGAAAGTAGAATGTACTTTCTGGTACAGGCAGGAGTGAATAGTGAGAAGCCCTTGTTTAATAGGTACATAATTTTGGTTTAGGAAGATAAAAATGTTTTTGAAGATAGATAGTGGTGATGGTTATACAACAGTGTGAATGTACTTAATGTCACTGAACTGTGCTTAAAATTATCAAATGGATAAATTTATATTATGTATATTATGTATATGTATCTATCAAAGAGAATAAATAAAGCACAAGTTAATTTATTTGATAAATTTAAGGTTGATTTCTAGTCCTAGCCTTTAAATACATAAATGCAATTAAAATCCATTCTGAATAAGGCTGGGTTAAAAATTATACATTTGTAAAACATAGTAGGTAATAGATTTACATATATGAGATCAATATAAATGCTTTGTCTTAAATTCTTATCTATTATATAGCTTGATTTAAATATGCGTAAATAGTATATGGTTAACATTATATATCTTTGGGTTATTTATTGAATATAGTCAACTTAGAATTTCAATATCCATACTGAATATGTTGTTTGACATGGTTGATGACTAGTGGCTTATGTGGTAGGAAAATATTTTACCAGGAACTCTTAGCTAATGGGAAGGCCAATAAGATATATTATCAACACTTTAAAATGGTGGTATATTCAGAGTGCATAGTCTAATAGATGGCTAACAATTTGAGAAATATAATTTTTTTAAATTAAATACACTGGAATGTCTCTATATAATGTTTTCCAGGGGTCTGGAGTTTTTTCAGTGTTACATGATCCTCTTTGGGCCCTAAGCCAGTTCTTTAAAAAATGAACATTGGCGAAAAGAAAATGTTAAATGGAGGCATATTGTGATGAATTTTACTGTCTAGTATTTATTTTAAAGGGTTTAACCTAATATACAACACAGTGAAACTTTGGTTTCTCATACATAATGTATTAAAAGTTTTAGTCCCTTAGAAAACATTGCCAGTGAATTACAGTGAATAACAAATCCATATATACTTAGAGCTAGGATTTTTTTTACTAGAGTTTATTTTTTCATAGCTGTCTTGAATGGATATTTTAAACTTAAATGGGTTCTATTTCTCCTAAAATAAAGCATCTTTTAGGAGAAATTTTAAGGGAACAGATGAAATTTCATTACCACGCATGTGGTCACACCTTGTCAGAATTTAGGTCCTAAATTTCACTGTGATATTGATATTTGCACACATTTAAAGTGACATTATTTGGCAAAAGAACAAGTATCTAGTTTGAGTTAATGGTGTGCATAGTGATGACTAACCACGTACTACAAGGTTAAAACAATTTTAAAAATCACTTGTTAATGTGATAAGACCAGGCTTGTGTTTTTCCTAAGCTCATTTTCAATTGACTTTTTTGTTCATCCAATAGGTGAATAAATGTTTGCAATTGACAGATGTATTCTTGACTCAAATAGAAAGGACAGGAGGGTGAGATATTAACTGGTAAAGAGTGATTCACACCTTCATGCACATAAATCCCTTATTTTAAAATTGAGCAGTATTTTGAGTATAACTTACCCTAGCCTGACTCTAAACCAAGGATTCCATCTACATGAATGGAGTAATGAAATTAATCTTGTTGAAAAACACATTTCTGGAAGAAATCTGTTCTAAAGAATAATTTATTGGATATAAGTTATCTTAGAATTTCTCTTCCTTCTCCCTATAACTCTTCCTCACTCAACCTATTATCCCACAAAAAATCGGTGAAACTAAATAAATTCCATTAAATGCTTAGATTTTACCTTCCTTGTTAGTCTCATTCTACAGTGGTGCTCTTCCCAGGTAATGAGTCTTTTGATAAGGAACTTAATAGGTATTTAACAGCCACCATTTTCATCTTAATTTTCTATGGATTGATTCTGTCAATAAGTTATTTTTAAAATGGAGCACAATTGCTTGTAATTGTGTTAGTTTCTGCTGTACAACAATGTGGTCAGTAACTCTTAATGATTATTTAATACATTTTTGGTTTTGTTTGATCACTTGAAAAATCAAAGCTTGCCGTGGTTATGGTCATTGCTGCTTTGCAATATATTCAATTGTATCTTCTGTTCTTTATCTCATTTTTCCTCCTCATCTTCCCTCCTTTCCACCCTCCTAGCACAGAGCAAACCCTGAAACTGTCTTCACTGCTCTGCCTCACAGAAGCTATTCTCTGTTGGCCCTCATAAAGTCTTACCCTCTGCGTACGAAGTTGAGACCATGGCCAAGGAAGACATAGAAGACCCATGTAGTTATGCCCACCCATCTGAATAGCTCCCTCAATATTAAGATCTCTCAAATTTCACCACCTCTTACATGTCTGGAATCAGTTAACTGCCTCCGCAGGTACACAAAGTTACTATGGTCCATTAGGGTTCCATCTTCTTATCCCTGAGAGATGAGTCTTCCCATTCTCTCAAAAATGACAGTTCTTCACCACATGTAGACAAATGCTTCAAAAGTCTTTGTCACAAATTTTAACCTATGTTTGTAGTGATTAGCAGTTTGAAAATAATTCTCTTAGCAATTACTGCATTTTGAACAAAATGGGGAAACTTACAGAATTCTTTAAAAAAGTTTTTTAGATATGTAACACATCATAAAATCCATCCTTTTAATATGTAAAATTCAGTGGTTTTTAGTTATGTATTCATGAAGTTATGCAGCCATTACTACTATTCCAAACCATCCAGCTTTTGGTTCAGCACCAAACAAGAAACCTTATACACATTAGCAGTCACTGCCCCTGGAAATCAATAATATATTTTTGTCTCCACAAATTTACCTGTTCAAGACATTTTATGTAAAAGGAACCATACAATATGCAGTTCTTGTGACTGGCTGCTTCTATTTAGCATAATGTTGTCAAGGCTCATCTGTGTCACAGCATCTATGGGTACTTCATTACTTTCTATTGCTAATATCCCATTGTGTGGATAGATCACATTATTTATCTATTCATCAGCTGATGGTCATTTGGGATGTTTCTACTTTTTTACTATTGTGAATAATGCTGCTATCAACATTCATGTAAAAGTTTTGTGTAGACATATGTTTTCATTTCTCTTGCATATCAATCCAGGAGTCTCATTGCTTGGTCAAATAGTAATGCTATGTTTAACTTTTAAAGAAACTATCAGGCTGCTTTCCAAAGAAGCTAAACCATTTCACATGCCCAGCACAGTATGAGGGTTACAGTTTCTCCACCTCCTGGCCAATGCTTGTTATTTTCTGCCGTTTTGATCACAGCCATTTTAGTAGGTATGAAGTGGTATCTCACTGTTGCTTTTATTGCATTTTTCAGATAGCTAATAATGTTGAGCACATCTTTTCCTGTGCTTATTGGCTGTTTATGGATCTACTCTGGGTAACGGTCTATTCATATTTTTATTTTTAATCGGCTTTTTAAAAAATGACTGAGTTGTAATAGTTATTTACATATTCTCAATATCAGTTCCTTATTAGATATATGATTTACAATCTTCCATTCTGTGTGTAGCTTTTTCACTTTTTTGATGGTGTCTTTGAAGCTCCAAAGTTTTTAATTTTAATGATATCCAATTTATCTTTTGTTGTCCTACTGCTGTTGCTCAGGGTTTTGGTATCATATGTAAGAAACAGTTGACAAATTTGCCATCATGAAGATCTGCATCTTTGTTTTCTTCTAAGTGTTTTATAGTTTTAGCTCTTCTGTTTGGATCTTTCATCAATTTTGAGCTAATTTTTGTATATGTTGTGAGTTAGAGATACAACTTCATTTTTTTGTATGATGTTTCTAGTTATCCCAGTACCACTTGTTGAAGACTATGCTTTTTTTTTTTTTTTGGTCAAACCATGTTTATTTATTTATTTTAATTGGAGGCTAATTACTTTACAATATTGTATTGGTTTTGCCATACATCAACATGAATCTGCCATGGGTATACATGTGTTCCCCATCCTGAACGCCCCTCCCCCCCCCCCCCCGCCACCTCCCTCCCTGTACCATCCCTCTGGGTCATCCCAGTGCACCAGCCTCAAGCATCCTGTATCATACATCGAACCTGGACTGGCAATTTGTTCATATTTGGTATTATACATGTTTCAATGCCATTCTCCCAAATCATCCCACCCTCTCCCTCTCCCACAAAGTCCAAAAGACTGTTCTATACATCCGTGTCTCTTTTGCTGTTTTGCATACAGGGTTATCGTTACCATCTTTCTAAATTCCATATGTATGCATTAGTATACTGTATTGGTGTTTTTCTTTCTGGCTTACTTCAGTCTGTATAATTGGCTCCAGTTTTATCCACCTCATTAGAACTGATTCAAATGTATTCTTTTTAATGGCTGAGTAACACTCCATTGGGTGTATGTACCACAGCTTTCTTATCAATTTATCTGCTGATGGACATCTAGGTTGCTTCCATGTTCTGGCTATTATAAACAGTGCTGTGATGAACATTGGGGTACACATGTCTCTTTCAATTCTGGTTTCGTTGGTGTGTATGCCCAGCAGTGGGATTTCTGGGTCATAAGGCAGTTCTATTTGCAATTTTTAAAGGAATCTCCACACTGTTCTCCACAGTGGCTGGACTAGATTGCATTCCCATCAACAGTGTAAGAGGGTTCTCTTTTCTCCACACCCTCTCCAGCATTTATTGCTTGTAGACTTTTGGATCGGAGCCATTCTGACTGGCATGAAATGGTACCTCACTGTGGTTTTGATTTGCATTTCTCTGATAATGAGTGATGTTGAGCTTCTTTTCATGTGTTTGTTAGCCATCTGTATGTCTTCTTTGGAGAAATGTCTGTTTAGTTCTTTGGCCCATTTTTTGATTGGGTCATTTATTTTTCTGGAATTGAGTTGCAGGAGTTGCTTGTATATTTTTGAGATTAGTTTTTTGTCAGTTGCTTCATTTGCTATTATTTTCTCCCATTCTGAAGGCTGTCTTTTCACCTTGCTTATATAGTTTCCTTTGTTGTGCAGAAGCTTTTAAGTTTAACTAGGTCCCATTTGTTTATTTTTGCTTTTATTTCCAATATTCTGGGAGGTGGGTCATAGAGGATCCTTCTGTGGTTTATGTCAGCGAGTGTTTTGCCTATGTTCTCCTCTAGGAGTTTTATAGTTTCTGGTCTTACGTTTAGATCTTTACTCCATTTTGAGTTTATTTTTGTGTATGGTGTTAGAAAGTGTTCTAGTTTCATTATTTTACAAGTGGTTGACCAGTTTTCCCAGCACCACTTGTTAAAGAGATTGTCTTTTCTCCATTGTATATTCTTGCCTCCTTTGTCGAAGATAAGGTGTCCATAGGTGCGTGGATTTATCTCTGGGCTTTCTATTCTGTTCCATTGATCTATATTTCTGTCTTTGTGCCAATAACCTTACTGTCTTGATGACTGTGGCTTTGTAGTAGAGCCTGAAGTCAGGCAGGTTGATTCCTCCAGTTCAATTCTTCTTTCTCAAGATTGCTTTCGCTATTTGAGATTTTTTGTATTTCCATACAAATTGTGAAATTATTTGTTGTAGCTCTGTGAAAAATACCGTTGATAGCTTGATAGGGATTGCATTGAATCTTTAGATTGCTTTGGGTAGTATCCTCATTTTCACTATATTGATTCTTCCAATCCATGAACATGGTATATTTCTCCATCTATTAGTGTCCTCTTTGATTTCTTTCACCAGTATTTTATAGTTTTCTATAAATAGATCTTTTGTTTCTTTAGGTAGATATATTCCTAAGTATTTTATTCTTTTCGTTGCAATGGTAAATGGAATTGTTTCCTTAATCTCTCTCTATTTTCTTATTATTGGTACATAGGAATGCAAGGGATTTCTGTGTGTTGATTTCATATCCTGAAACTTTACTATATTCATTGATTAGTTCTGATAATTTTCTGATAGAGTCTTTAGGGTTTTCTATATAGAGGATCATGTCATCTGCAAACAGTGAGAGTTTTACTTCTTCTTTTCCAATTTGGATTCCTTTTATTTCTTTTTCTGCTCTGATTGCTGTGGCCGAAACTTCCAAAACTATGTTGAATAGTAGTGGTGAAAGTGGGCACCCTTGTCTTGTTCCTGACTTTAGGGGAAATGCTTCCAATTTTTCACCATTGAAGATAATGTTTGCTGTGGGTTTGTCATATATAGCTTTTATTATGTTGAGGTATGTTCCTTCTATTCCTGCTTTCTGGAGGGTTTTTATCATAAATGGATGTTGAATTTTGTCAAAGGCCTTCTCTACATCTATTGAGATAATCATATGGCTTTTATTTTTCAATTTGTTAATGTGGTGTATTACATTGATTGATTTGTGGATATTGAAGAATCCTTGCATCCCTGGGATAAAGCCCACTTGGTCATGGTGTATGATCTTTTTAATGTGTTGTTGGATTCTGATTGCTAGAATTTTGTTAAGGATTTTTGCATCTATGTTCATCAGTGATATTGGCCTGTAGTTTTCTTTTTTTGTGGCATCTTTGTCAGGTTTTGGCATTAGGGTGATGGTGGCCTCATAGAATGAGTTTGGAAGTTTACCTTCCTCTGCAATTTTCTGGAAGAGTTTGAGTAGGATAGGTGTTAGCTCTTCTCTAAATTTTTGGTAGAATTCAGGGCTTTTGTTTGCTGGAAGATTTCTGATTACAGTTTCAATTTCTGTGCTTGTGCTGGGTCTGTTAAGATTTTCTATTTCTTCCTGGTTCAGTTTTGGAAAGTTGTACTTTTCTAAGAATTTGTCCATTTCTTCCAAGTTGTCCATTTTATTGGCATATAATTGCTGATAGTAGTCTCTTATGATCCTTTGTATTTCTCTGTTGTCTGTTGCAATCTCTCCATTTTTGTTTCTAATTTTATTGATTTGATTTTTCTCCCTTTGTTTCTTGATGAGTCTGGCTAATGGTTTGGTAATTTGATTTATCCTTTCAAAGAACCAGCTTTTGGCTTTGTTGATTTTTGCTATGGTCTCTTTTGTTTCTTTTGCATTTATTTCTGCCCTAATTTTTAACATTTCTTTCCTTCTACTAACCCTGAGGTTCTTCATTTCTTCCTTTTCTAGTTGCTTTAGGTATAGAGTTAGGTTATTTATTTGACTTTTTTCTTGTTTCTTGAGGTGTGCCTGTATTGCTATGAACCTTCCCCTTAGCACTGCTTTTACAGTGTTTCACAGGTTTTGGGTTGTTGTGTTTTCATTTTCATTCGTTTCTATGCATATTTTGATTTCTTTTTTGATTTCTTCTGTGATTTGTTGGTTATTCAGCAGCGTGTTATTCAGCCTCCATATGTTAGAATTTTTAATAGTTTTTCTCCTGTAACTGAGATCTAATCTTACTGCATTGTGGTCAGAAAAGATGCTTGGAATGATTTCAATTTTTTTGAATTTACCAAGGCTAGATTTATGGCCCAGGTTGTGATCTATCCTGGAGAAGGTTCCGTGTGTGCTTGAGAAAAAGGTTAAATTCATTTTTGGGGGTGAAATGTCCTGTAGATATCAATTAGGTCTAACTGGTCTATTGCATCATTTAAAGTTTGTGTTTCCTTATTAATTTTCTGTTTAGTTGATCTATCCATAAGTGTGAGTGGGGTATTAAAGTCTCCCACTATTATTGTGTTATTGTTAATTTCCCCTTTCATACTTGTTAGTATTTGTCTTACATATTGCAGTGCTCCTATGTTGGGTGCATATATATTTATAATTGTTATATCTTCTTCTTGGGTTGATCCTTTGATCATTATGTAGTGTCCTTCTTTGTCTCTTTCACAGCCTTTGTTTTAAGGTATATTTTATCAGATATGAGTATTGTTACTCCTGCTTTCTTTTGGTCTCTATTTGCATGGAATATCTTTTTCCAGCCCTTCATTTTCAGTCTGTATGTGTTCCCTGTTTTGAGGTGGGTCTCTTGTAGACAACATATATAGAGGTCTTTTTGGTTGGGACATTCAACCCATTTATGTTTAAGGTAATTTTTGATGAGTATGATCCTGTTGCCATTTACTTTATTGTTTTGGGTTCAAGTTTCTACACTCTTTTTGTGTTTCTTGTCTAGAGGAGATCCTTTAGCATTTGTTGGAAAGCTATTTTGGTGGTGCTAAATTCTGTCAGCTTTTGCTTGTCTGTAAAGCTTTTGATTTCTCCTTCATATTTGACTGAGATCCTTGCTGGGTACAGTAATCTGGGCTGTACGTTGTTTTCTTTCATCACTTTCAGTATGTCTTGCCATTCCCTCCTGGCCTGAAGAGTTTCTATTGAAAGATCAGCTGTTATCATTATGGGAATCCCCTTGGGTGTTATTTGCTTTTTTCCCCTTGCTGCTTTTAATATTTGTTCTTTGTGTTTGTCTTGGGGTGTTTCGCCTTGGGTTTATCCTGTTTGGGACTCTCTGGGTTTCTTGGACTTCAGTGATTATTTCCTTCCCATTTTAGGGAAGTTTTCAACTATTATCTCCTCAAGTATTTTCTCATGGTCTTTCTTTTCATCTTCTTCTTCTGGAACTACTATGATTTGAATGTTGGGGCATTTAACAGTGTCCTGGAGGTCTGTGAGATTGTCCTCATTTCTTTTAATTCAGGTTTTTTTTTTTCCTTTCTGATTCATTTATTTCTACTATTCCATCGTCTACTTCACTAATCCTATATTCTGCCTCCATTATTCTACTATTTGTTCCCTCCAGAGTGTTTTTGATATAATTTATTGCATTTGTATACTGACTCTTTTTTATTTCTTCTAGGTCCTTGTTAAACCTTTCTTGCATCTTCTCAATCCTTGTGTCCAGGCTATTTATCTGTGATTCCATTTTGATTTCAAGATTTTGGATCATTTTCACTACCATTATTTGGAATTCTTTATCAGATAGATTCCCTATCTCTTCCTCCTTTTTTTTTTGGTTTGGTGGGCATTTATTCTGTTCCTTTACCTGCTGGGTATTCCTCTGTCTCTTCATCCTGTTTATATTGCTGTGTTTGGAGTGGCCTTTCTGTATTCTGGCAGTTTGTGGAGTTCTCTTTATTGCGGAGTCTCCTCACTATGGGTGGGGTTGGACAGGTGGCTTGTCAAGGTTTCCTGGTTAGGAAAGCTTGTGTTGGTGTTCTGGTGGGTGAAGCTGGATTTCTTCTCTCTGGAGTGCAATGAAGGGTCCAGTAATGAGTTATGATATGCCGATGGGTTTGCAGTGACTTTGGGCAGCCTGTATATTGGAACTCAGGGCTGTGTTCCTGTGCTGCTGGAGAATTTGCGTGCTATGTCTTGCTCCGGAACTTGTTGGCCCTGGAGTGGTGCTTGGTTTCAGTGTAGGTTTGGAGGCATTTGATGAGCTCCTGTCGATTAATGTTCCCTAGAGTCAGGAATTTTCTGGTGTTCTCAGAATTTGGACTTAAGCCTTCTGCTTCTGGTTTTCAGTCTCATTTTTACAGTAGCCTCAAGACTTCTCCATCTGTACAGCCCCGTTGATAAAACATCTCCTTTCAAAGACAATGGGCTGCTTTTCTGGGTGCCTGATATCCTCTGCCGGCATTCAGAAGTTGTTTTGTGGCATTTACTTGGTGTTTTAAATGTTCTTTTGATGAATTTGTTGGGGAAAAAGTGATCTTCCCGTCCTATTCCTCCACCATCTTAGGACCGCCTGAAGACTATTCTTCCTCTATTGAAATGTCTTGGTATCTAAGTTGAAAATCAACTTATCATAAAGAGGATCATTTCTGGATTCTCAGTTCTATTTTGTTAGTCTTAATATCTATAATTATGGTAATGCCACCCTGTCATAATTACTGTAGTGTCACAGTAAGTTTTCAGATGAGGAATTGTGAGTCCTGCAACTTTGTTCTGTTTTAAGATTTTTTTTAGGTCAGTTGCTTTCCATATAAAATTTAATATTAGCTTGTCAATGTCTGTAACAAAAACAGCTATAATATTTATGGAGATTATACTGAATCTGTAGATCAATTTGAGGATTATTGTAATCTTAACACCTAAAACCTTTCAATTTATGAATATGAATGTCTATTTATTTAAGTTAATTTCTTTCAACAACATTTTCTAGTTTTCAGAGTTAGAAGTTTGTTTTTTGCTAAATTTATACTTACATGTTTTATCTATTGTTAATAGAATTATTTTTTTAATTTCATTTTTGGTTTGCTCATTCCTACTGTATAGAAATGTAATTGAATTTTTTGTGTATTGATCTTGTATCCTGAAACCTTGGTGAAATTAATTATTGGTTATAATCATTTTTAGTATAATCTTTAGGAATTTCATGTCATCTTCAAGGAGAGATGGTTTTACTTCTTTTTTTTTTTTCCAATCTGAATGCTTTTTGTTTCAGTTCTTGCTTAATTACTCTGGCTAGAACCTCCAGGGCAACACTGAATAGCAGTAGCATATTAAAATCTCCCTACCTCCAGCCCTGTCTCTGGCCCCAACAAAACTAATCTCTACACTGCAGTCAATCATTCATTGAATACGGAATTTATTCAGTAAACATTGAAGATACACAATGTATAAGGCATTGTTTTAGGGATCACTTCTATTCAAGGTGAACAGTGGTCTTTATAAAAGACAAATCTAACTATGACAGTCTTCCATTTAAAACTGTAGCAATGGTGCCTCATTATTATTGGAAAAGGACTAACTTCTTAACAGGGCTTACCAGACCCTACCTTTCCTAGAATGAGTGTAAACCTCCAGCTTCTTCTCTCTGCTGCTTCTCTCTTGAATATGCTTATCTAGGCAAACTCAATTGATTTTAGTTTTTCAAAGTCTCTATACACTTGAGCCTCCTGATTTGCAGATTCTATATTTGCGAATCCACTGACTGGCTACCATTCATTTGTAACCCTAAAGCCAATACCCACAGTGCTTGCCCTTTTTATGTGACATTTTTCACATTTTTGTGCTTTTTCTTGGTGACTGCTTTTTAGAATGACTTTCAAGTATTGCCTAGTGTTCCTATGTTCAAGAAGGCTGTGATGTGCTCTGTGGAGAAGATATGTATGTTAGATAAACTTTAGGCATGAATTATAGTGCCGTTGGCCAAGTTCAATGTTAATGAATCAACAATGTTTGTTACATAAAGTATCTTTAAACAGAAACACATATAAAACAAGATTCTGTATTGTTCACTAGATGAAAGTTATTGTGACTAAGACTTTCAAGAGCCAACACTCAATTTCTCCTGGGAGCAATGATTCAGTATTTGATGATCTAGTTTTTGAAGGCAGTTTGGGAACATTACTGCTGTGAAAAGTAAGAATCCTCTGTATGTAAAATGGTAATAATGAAAATATAGAAATAGCTAAAATGTACTGAGTGCCAACTATGTTCTAATCCCTGTGTTAAATAATTTACAGACTTTAACTTGTTAATTCCTATTATTTGGGAATTCCCTGGTGGTCCAGTGGTTAGGACTTGGAGTTGTCACTGCTGCTGTGGGACTGCATTCCATCTCTGGGCAGGCAACCAAGATCTCACCAGCCATGCAGTGCAGCCAAAAAGAGAGGAAAAACCCATTATTTTCTTTAATTCATGAGATAGGTACTGTCCTGACCCCACTTTTCAGATGAGTTAACTGAGGCTTTAAGGATATTAACAATTTTCCCCATGAGGCTTGGATTTTTTTCCCTGGTAGACTGAATTCTAGGCTGGGTTATTAAAAATATTCTTGAATGGTAAATTACTTTGTTGTATTCTATTCTATTTGAATTTGTAAGTGCAGATTTAATATATTGCTTGGTTTTTATTTTGTGCTTTTATAAGAAGTTATAATTAACTATCTTTGACCCAGTGTATTCTTGTGTTCTATCTGTGACATTTTAGAAGTCTTGAATTGTTCCTCATTTTAGAAGGTATGAAAAAAAATTCCTTTAGGAGAACAAAGATTATTATCTATCTGAGTTCCTGGAGACATTGAAAGTGGCAAAGTTCCTTAAAATATGTCTGCTCTATCTGTAAATTAGGAGAATGGTAAGGTCCTTAACAATATTCTAAAAATTTTTTAAGAAAACACAAGTTTATCACTACTAAATTTAAGGAAAACTGAAAATTCATTTAAAATGCTAATTTTCAATATTTTTATGATTTACTCTAAAAATTTGAAACACAGCCCAAATGACATAATGAAGAATTATTTTTATTTTATTGATAGAGAAAACATGAAGGTTAAGTGCTTCTCAAACCACTGGCTATAGACATGAATGAAATTAAGTATTTTTTATGAGTCTAGATTTAAACAGCATTATTCTCCAATATTATCTATTTGACATCAAACAAGGTGTCACTAGAGAGAATTATAGTATTCAATTAACACTGAAGTTACTCATTATCAGCAAGCTTTCTGTGATTTGTGATGGAGAAAATGAGGTTTACCTAAGGAGGAAGATAATGACAAGCTCAAAAGGAAAATGCCTATTGATGGCCAATGAAAAACAGAACCAAAAAAAAAAGCACACAACTTTCAAAACATAATTTTATATCTCATTTAGAATTCTGTCACAGGGCTCTGTTAATTGTAGCTGCAGATATTTATAAAGTTTTTTATGGTGCTTTGAGAACTCAGGGCCTAGGAAAGGTGGGCCAGTCCTTTTCCAAGAAATATGATATTCTCAAACAAATTTCAACTGATCACTCCCCAAGTTCAGAACAGCCTATTGATTTAAGAATATATGTTTCTATTTCAAATATAAGGAGCCAGGTATCTTCTTTTTAAAAACAGTTGGCTGTAGTAAGGAGATTTAACTTGACTCTGTAGATCTTGGTTTGAGGTGATCTTTGCTCTTCTTGATTGAAAGAAAGAAAGAATTCCCCTGGATTGAAAGCTGAGTGAAAACAAGTGACTACTCTACTTCAGGTTCTCTCCATAGAAAGAGAGCTGCTTCAACACATACACAAAAATAAACACAGTAAGAGTTCCCTTTCAAGAGCTCAGGGTGCTTGCTTGGTAACACTGTTAAACATACAAGGAAAAGTAAACATTATTAACTGGTATTAGAGAGATATTCAATAGAATTTAAAGTGCAGGACATTTTATATTACTTTGTTTCTCAAATCTCTGCCATATTTTTTAACCTCATCAGAAAGATTTCTGAAGAACATATTCTATTTTGGGTGCCTGCCATCTCTTTTTTTCAAAATGTATAATTTATATTTTAGTCATAATTTTAAATTCTTTGAGGCATTCGTTCTTCAGTTTGTTTCTATAATTCATATTATTATAAGTTTAAAAAGAAGTACTGAATAGGGGCAGATAACAGGAATTCATCAAATATTTGTAAAATAAGTGAATGAATGCATGTAAAATATTCTTGTCCTTAAATAAAACTATCTTCTGAATAGTGCTATTAACTGATGCCCTTGCATTTAATATTAGGATTACTTTGAGTTGCAAAATCATATATAAAATCACAAGGTCTTGTTGGTAAATCTTCACTATCAGGAATCTCTGCAGAATGACTATCCTGTGTGGACTTAATCCCACTTCTTTCTCCCCACTCTTAGTACTTCTGCTGCTGCTGCTAACTTGCTTCAGTCGTGTCTGACTCTGTGCGACCCTGTAGATGGCAGCCCACCAGGCTCTGTCCCTGGGATTCTCCAGGCAAGAACACTGGAGTGGGTTGCCATTTCTTTCTCCAATGCATGAAAGTGAAAAGTGAAAGTGATGTCTCTCAGTAAGTGTCCAACTCTTTGTGACCCCATGGACTGAAGCCTACCATGCTCCTCCATCCATGGGATTTTCCAGGCAAGAGTACTGGAGTGGGGTGCCATTGCCTTCTCAGTACCTCTCCTAGTGAATTGCTAATAAAGAACTAAGGAGGAAATACTGTATAAGGCCACCAAGATTTACAAGGAGAAAGACATACTGTTCTGAATTATTAGAGAAAGTTTAATTAAACTCTATCTCACTTGGAATAATATCAATATTATTTTCAAGTAGATTTGGTCCTGGGAAAATTGTGAGGTAAGTAAGAAAAGTTTGTTTTTAGATTCTACTCGTCAGTTTTCTATTTTCTACCCCAGTGTCTTTTTCTCTCTTCCATTGCCCACTTGCACCTGTCCTGATCCAGACACTTTAAGGTATCCACAAGCAGCCTCCTAGATCCAACAGCACCCGCCCAAACTCCATTTGGGCCTAATGCGAGTTTCCCTGTGCTCAGAACTCTTTCAGATGTTCTTCTTCTAATCCAGATCAAAACTCCCTTGACCTGACTTCCATCATCGATGCTCTACTGCCATCTTTTTGAAACGACTGCTAACTGATTTAATAAATGCAACCACATGGTTGTGATACTCAGATTAATGTATTATGAAAAAAGCCTTCCCTCACACCTTTTAAAAATGATTTTATGGGAAGAAGGACATAAATTCAGAAAAATGCATTAGTCATAAATGCATAACTCAGTGAAAGTGATCAAATGTGTACCTAGAGCCCAGTCAAGAGATAGAACACCATTGCCAACAGCCTAGAAGTCCTTTATGAAGTGCTACATCCCCAGGAGTATGCTACATTATAACTTCCAAAGGCATATGCTTTGTCCATTTTGTACTTTACTTGATTTATGCTACCTGTACTCTGATCATAGGATCATGGAGGTAAGCAAGGTCTAGAAGGCCTGGGAAAGATGTCTGGACAGAGCCTCATTTCCATTTGTCTTGGCCCCTGAGTGCTCTTCTAGGTAACGTGGGAACACAACTCCTATCTTTAGTCATATAGACTATTTGAACCAATACTCTATCTTGGAAAATGGATGACATTTACCATCCAAGTTACATATTCATTTTTTCATCTTAAGATTTGGGGCTTAGAAAAATACAGTTCAAGGTCAAGATTCTGCTGAATTGATAACAAATATCAAAACCCCAATGGGTAAAACACAGAACTAGAACAAGTGAGGTAGGATGGAATGAACACTCTAGCCTTAGCTGTTGTGTCTCTCAGCCACAATGCCATGGTGGTAATATGATCCTACATGTGTGGCCACCATAACCAAAAAGCAAAAGCAAAGTTTCACTGAAAGACACCCGGAATTAATTAGTCCACAGCATTTGAACCAGCCTGAAGAATATTCCCATCAGTGCTCCTTGTAAAAGAATTCAAGCAGCAACTCAGAAAATAACAGTAATGCCAAGTTACTAATTCTGTCGGTTGTGTTTTTTCATTTTTTTTCTGAAACATCTTACTTAGTCACAACTCTATAAGTTCCTAGATTTGGCAATGACTTCTTAATTCAACTTATATAAGAGACAACCCATCAGGCTGCTTGGAAGGGTGCTGCAGGAATGCTGGTTAGTTACAATTTCAGCTCAGCTTGCCTTAATTTAACCTCAGACTCTAAGTCGATAAATCTATATATTCCTATATCACTCCATAAGTGCCACAGCAAAATAATTACCTTTTATTTTGGTTTGTGTCTGTTTTCTTTTCCTTAATGGTTCCCTATGAGCCAATCAATACCCGATGACCCTAGAGAACTAGCTTCCAGAATTGTTGGACAATTTCATTTCCAGAATCTTGTTAACCTGAATTTGAATCTCTGCTGTGCTTCTGGCTTAGTAAAGTGAGCTTGACTAAGTGACTTGACCTCTAAGTCTTTATTTTCTTATCTGTAAAGTGAGCTAAAAATGGTATCTACCTTTTAGAGTTGTCAGAATTAAAGGAGATAATCTGTGTAATACATTAAGTAAGTACACAATAAAGTTGGCTGATATTACCATATACCTTACTACATAAAGAATATGAAATACATCTTTCAGTTCAGTTCAGTTCAGTCGCTCAGTCATGTCCAACTCTTTGAGACCCTATAACAAATTATTTTGGAGAAGAAAATGGCTATGTGCAGTATTTTCAACTTTGCTACTATTTTGGTAATGATTCTTCTTTTCCTACCTGCCCTTTACCCAGTGAGCTTTCTAAAATCTGAGATTATGAAAAGTGACTTTTTATCTCTGTGTTATATCTAGAGAAATCAGTCCATTTAGCCATGGTTATCCTAATATTTAAGTGAACAGAATTAATAGGAAAACTTTGCCTTACATAAGTTCTCAAGTGGTATAAAAGTAAATAAAATTCTTTAAGTACTCAGACAAAAAAATAAGAATCAACATTTTATGAAAAACACCCAAACTACCAGAACTACCAGTTATAAAATAAGCAAGGCACAGGTATATAATGTACAACTCAAGGATTATAGTAAATATTCTATAATCATTTTGTATGGTGTGTAATCTATAAAATATCAAAACACTCTGGTGTACACCTGAAACTGATATAATATTGTAAGTTAACTATACTTCAATACAAAAAATACTCAAGATGTAAACATAATCCGCAGCAGGCTCTCAATAGGGCAGGAAGTTAACTAAGCTTTTATTTTGTTATTCTCCTATCTTCCCTTTTTGTTCACTTTCTTTTCCTAGAGTCAGAGATTCCCCTCCTAAAACCTTTCTGGTTCCCTTTTAGCTCCATTGTAATACTTCTCCCAGACCTATGTTTCCCACGCTACTCAAACACTGTGTCTCCCTAGCCCATGTCAAAACATCTTCATTACATGATACATTCTTGAAGTGTGGTTCAGTTTGCCATTACATTGGAAAAAGGAAAGTCCCACTAAGATAGCTTAAAAACATTATGGTACCACCAAGCCAAAGAAAGGGACTTCCCAGTTGGCACTAGTGGTAAAGAACCCACCTCCCAATGCAGGAGACTTAAGATCACGGGTTCAACCCTTGGGTCGGGAAGATCCCCAGGAGGAGGGCACGGCAACCCACTCCAGTATTCTTGCTGGGAGAATCCCATGGACAGAAGAGCCTGGTAGGCCACAGTCCACTGGGTTGCATAGAGTCAGACGTGACTGAAGCGACTTAGCATACATGCAAAACGAAAGAAATGTACATGAGAACAGGAAAATTTTGGTTTAACTCAAAATAATTAATTCTTATTGGTGGAACGTAGAAAATCTTTTACAGAGCTGTGGATGAGACTTTTGGCAGAAAACAGATTTTCTTAACAGATAAATCAGTCAAAGTTTCAGTGACTATACAGCCTTATGGGCAATCCTAGCCTTGATTAAACAGTCTACTTGTGTATTTATATTTGTATGGGTTTGATTGAACTTTTATAATACTTTTTTTCCACTACATGTAAAAAGAAAGTGTGTTAGTTGCTCAGTTGTGTCCAGCACTTTGCAAACCCCTGAACTATAGCCCACCAGGCTCCTCTGTCCATGGAATTATCCAGGTAAGAGTACTGGAGTGGGTAGCCATTCCCTTCTCCAGGAGATCTTCCTGACCCAGGGATCAATCTCAAGCCTCCTGAATTGCAGGCAATTCTTTTCCATCTGAGCCATTAGAGAAGCATGTCTCCTCATATGTTTCACATCTTCCCCTGCTCCCATCACTTGAAAGTTGTTATGGGACACCATCTGAATAACAGCCATATTCACACACCCATGATAAACTGGACCTGAAAAGTAATTATCCCGGATTAGCACAAGTCCTCTCATGCTAAAGTAGCAGCCAGATCCATGCATGCAGTTGCTTCCTGACCCTCAGTTACTCTTCACAGAAAACTTGCAGATATCTGAGTAGAGCAGTCTGTATGCTATTGGTTTCATTTACTTACCATTTATAGACTTGCCCTCAGTTGGAAAACAGATTTATTTAGTCGCTAAGAGATTCAGCAAACCTAGGTACATATTAGGCAACAATTAAATGCTTATTCATTGACTGGCAAACAACCAACTATAAGAAAAGGGGGGTGATAGTCAAGTAAAAATAAATCACTGAGTTCTGGATCTGTTTTTGCTGCCAGTTAGAAAACTGAGCATAGAGGTTAAATGACAACAAACGTTGGCACAAATTTCACATGGTACCCAGGCTCTGGGTTCCTAGTATAGTGCTTCCCGCTCTATGGTCTCTGATCTGCATGTCAAAGGAGAGAACGTAGGACCATAAAACAGTGTAAAGCTGACCCTGTACGGTGTTATCACCAACTGTTAGAAAGACCTACCTGTCTCACTGATACTTATATTCCTTAAAATACATTTTACTCCTCCGACTCCATGACTATATAATGTTTATGATAGCTTCTACTCTTACAGAATTTTCATTTATGTACTTAATCATTGGGTCTTTAATTCTAAAAAACAAAAAAAGTTCAAATGCATTTGTTTGCGGCTGTTCAACAAATGGACGATGAGAAAAATGCAAATGTTCTTTGGTGGCAGATATTCTTATAACAGAGTCATCACCCCCAGAGTCACCCTGTTCTTTATGTAAACCAATAAATACAGTACATAAAGTGTCTAGAACAAAAGTTTCTCCGGTGATTCAAGCAAAGAATAGAAGTAGCTATCTAATGGTATGACAGGGAATGTCAAGAGTGAGAAAACTGAGGGGATAAAGCATGAATGAAGTTTGGTATCAATACTCAGACATTGAGTGATGCTAAAGTAGGGGTCAAACAAGAGCTGGAAAACTTGAGAATGTGTTAGAAATAACTTTCGATAAAATACTAAAGTCAACCAATTTATATATTACATATTATTTATTCTTTTGCTTTCTTTTCTCTACTTTTTTTTTTTTAATTGTAAAGTAACAATTGATTGCCTCATGTCAGAACAACACCTGGTTTAGTACTTGTCTACTCCCACCTGCTAATTTGTAATCCATGAACTTTAATATCAGGTTACTTTCATTTTAATTCATGAAAAGTATATAAATGGATCAATTAAAAACTGATGTATGTACAATTCTTACAGTAGGAAACAAAATGGAAGCATTTGAATAATTGAGAAAATATACCCATGTTATCCTCTTGTACCCGTCAGAGAGGAAATGAGTCAGTTCGAAGCCCCTGTCTGCATGAAGGACACAATTCCCAGGACAGGGAAGCCCATGTTTTCCAAAGAAAACAAGGATCAGTCCCAGGTGTGCTCTCTGCCATACCTGACCATCACATCATTTGCCCTTGTCAACTGCATGCTGTCTTTTCTGAACATTTAAAAAAATAACTACTTAATACAAAAGATACTTAAAAATGAAATGGAAAGAGTTAAAAGGGGCTGCAACCAAATGAGAACACCCCCAAGCTTGGAAATTATGGTTTGGGGAAAACTGTTTTTTGGTTTATTTGATTAACACTTTGCCACTGAGGAGAATTTCCCTTTGAGGTTTCTTATTCTGGATAGTTTTTAATGTAATTGGTTTAAGGGATACTTTACTTAAATATCTTAAAAAGAAATCTCCCACTAACTATAAAATTTTCATGTTCAGTCCAATTGACTTCAAAGTAACACAAAATGCTTATTCCCAAGCGACACCTATCAGTCTCCAGCTGTGTTCCTGATGGAGACTGACATCTGAAACCAACAATTAAAGTTACCTAATGCCAGGGCTCTTTAAAGACTAAAGGGCTTTACAGTACCCTATCAAAGCAGCTCTTAACCAACTCATACTATTATTGCTTCTATAAGTGTGCTGGGAGGATTAATTTCTTGACACTCATTTAACATTACAGGAAAAATGATTTTCAGAGCCAAAAGGTCATTCTTTGCCAAATCAGCACATTCAAAATAGGATGTTTTAATGAAAAACTGAAAGTAACCTTAAAGCTTTGACTAGTTTGTATGGATTCTGTAATTCAAAATGAGGTAAATCAACCATTTTCTTGTTTTTTGTGATATAGAAGTCTCAAAATTCTTGCTGCTCTGACAGCTTCCAAACTCAGGAAAGGTGGTCTTAGGGAAATATAAGGAAATGTCTTAAGGATCAAGCTATATATTTTAAATTGAATCAGCTTATTTATGTAACAAATATTTGTTGGATATCTACTATGTGCCAGGTCATGAGATAGTGCTTAAGATTATGGATTGTGGATGACTCAAAGGATTCTTGCTGAGTGTGGGAAGTGACATCTTTATGACTGCAGCTAGAATCAACATGTAACTCCTTTCTCTAACCCTATATCCTTCCCTTTATATTTCCTAGTACTTAGGCAGCCTTTTCTTCAACTTCTTTTCCCCTCTTTCCCTTGATGTTAACCCATAAGATTGAATTACCAGGGCTTCTCTGGCAGTGCAATGGTTAAGACTCAGAGCTTCCACTGAAGCGGGCTCTCGTTCTATCTGTGATCAGGGAACTGTGATTTGCAAATATCTTCTCCCATTCAGTAAGTTGCCTTTCGTTTTGAAAGGCAAAGTTTAAATGATGATGGTTTCCTTCACTGTACAGAAGCTTTTCAGTTTGAGGTAGTCATATTTGCTTATTTTTGCTTTTATTTTCCTTGCCTTTGGCATCACAGCCACAAAAACACTGTTAAGATCAATGTCAGTGAAGCTAAGATCTATGTTTTCTTCTAGGAATTTTATGGTTTCAGATCTTACGTTCAAGTTTTATACCATTTTGAGTTAATTTGTGTGTATGGTGTAAGACGGTGGAAAAAATATATTTTAAATGATAGGTATTGTTTTGGTATAGTAATAGCTGACTTTCAGCTTTAAAACAAAATACAAGACAGAAAGGCACTTATGAGACATAGTATCAACCAAACACTAAATGCTTCACTGGTGGCTCAGACAGTGAAGAATCCACCTGCAATGCGGGGGACCTGGGTTCAATCCCTGGGTTGGGAAGATCCCCTGGCAGGGGGGCATGGCAACCCACTCCAGTATTCTCGCCTGGAGAATCCTCATTGACAGAGGAGCCTGGCAGGCTACATACAGTCCATGGGGTTTCAAAAAGAGTTGGCCACAACTGAGTGATGAAGCACAGCACAAGACATTAAATAGAGAATACACAGTGTTTTTGAAGATGATTTAGAAGGAGAAGTGTTCAGTTAACTAGCTAATCTTTTAGATGATACTAAGCCATTCCAGTTTGTAAAATGTCAAGTAAACATTTTTGTTTTAAAGATGGTTGCCTGACGAACTTTGAAAGGCAGATTTCAGGATGTGGATTGCAATGCAATTGACTTTAGCAAAAAGTACCACAAACAATACCTTGAGATGATGACTGCTAAATTATAGGTTGCAGTGCCTGAGGGAAAGCTATTATAATTAGGTTTTTTTCTGAAGAAACTGTTCCAAGTTCTGGTGAGACTATCACAAAGTACTTTGTTACATTTTTTACATTCTTTAGAAATTAACTCAAAATATAAGATAAATGGTGATTCTACCTTTGCTTAGAATTATAATTCATCTGCACATGGAATGAGATTATGGTTTTGGTCATTTCTTCCGTAAAAAAGGTGCTACCATTGGATTTGGCAAAGTCCAAACAAAAGGCAAAATGCAGTTGAGTTTTGTATGTATTCATTTCTTCATTTTATAAGAAAATTGGAATGCTTCAGTTTCCTCACAAGAAAATTCTAGAAGTCTTTTAGTAGAGGTCCATCAAGTAATGAAGTTATGAAGAATCATTTAGAAATTTTAAAATAAGGAAAGAGTCTTGTAAGAAAAGTTTTTTTTAAGTATAGATTAACTCATATGTAATACTGGGTTATTAATAAAAGTTGGAATGTTGGGATGAATTTTTGTTTGCTAGACAATCTCAAGTATCAGGTTACATATAAATTTTTAAAGCAAGAAGAAAACTATAGACATTCATTTTCTAACTGGTATACAGTGTTTGAAACTATAAAATTTCATAAGTACTGAGATGAATAACCCTTTATTAGTTTTAATGTGAAAAACTAGTCACCACTACTTTAGCAGAAATGCTAATGGCATTAAAATAACAAAGTTGTTGTTTGATGATTTGAGGGATCTAAAGGAAGTACATATTAAAAATGAAGAGACAAAACATTGTAATTTATGTATGATCAAGACTGGCACCAAAGACACAATTTGTAGACTCTATAACAAGCAGTAACATGAAGCTAGGAGTTAATCTAGCTAGTTACTCATGGTATACAGACCACTGATGGCCATGAGAAGCTGTTTCATATAAGCACACACTTCAAAGTTACAAAGAAATGAAAAGGGAACTAAAGCAAGTTGTTGTTTGTTTTGAAATACAACCCTCAATGAGGCATTGTTTGCACATTGAACTAAATGCATAAACAATGCTGTTGTGGGTTTAATTTGTGAAATAAGTGTGAGCCTTGATGATCTGTGATGTTTGCTATTTAGAAATAGAAAAGTTTTAATTTTCCATATTTATCTGAGGATTGACACAAAATATGTAGACTCCCCAAATTAACTTAAAGTTTGAGGTTTTTCTCAACAAGAATTTAAATGATAGCATAAGAGTAATTGTTTTATGAAGTTTTATGACAAAATATCCAATAAACATATTTTTAAATGCTCTGATTTTAAAAATACGAATGAAATACTTTCAGTTGACAATCAATGGATACCTAAATCCATGCTTGGTTGTGTCCTCAGCCTACATGGCAGTCCTGGTGTACTGTACCTGCATTATTGTTCATTTTTATTTTTTTTAACTTTTAATTTTATATTGGGGTTAGTCAATTAACAATGTAATAGTTTCAGGTAACAGTGAAAGGACTCAGCCATACATATACATATACATATACATATACATATACATATATATATACATATACATTCTCCCCCAAACTCCCCTCCCGTCAAGGCTGCCACATAACATTGAGCAGCATTCCATGTTCTATACAGTAAGTCCTTGTTGGTTATCCATTTTAAATATTATACTTCATTTTTACTTTGACAGTCTTTTTAAGTTAAACATCACAGTGTTGTGTTCAAACTGCATTAGCATTGTTTTGAGGAAAGTAACATAATATTAGTATTGATAGAATATCCACCTTATCAAACATAAACACCTTTGAATTTTGATACTAAGAATAAAGCTGTAAATGCAAGACTCGCTTTCTTTAAAAGTAATTAATATAAAACTTAAAAAGCAACAGAGATCAAATTGCCAGCATCCGCTGGATCATGGAAAAAGCAAGAAAGTTCCAGAAAAACATCTATTTCTGCTTTATTGATTATGCCAAAGCCTTTGACTGTGTGGATCACAATAAACTGTGGAAAATTCTGAGACAGATGGAAATACCGGACCACCTGACCTGCCTCTTGAGAAATCTGTATGCAGGTCAGGAAGCAACAGTTAGAACTGGATATGGAACAACAGACTGGTTCCAAATAGGAAAAGGGGTGCATCAAGGCTGTATATTGTCACCCTGCTTATTTAACTTCTATGCAGAGTACATCATGAGAAATGCTGGACTGGAAGAAACACAAGCTGGAATCAAGATTGCCGGGAGAAATATCAATCACCTCAGATATGCAGATGACACCACACTTATGGCAGAAAGTGAAGAGGAACTAAAAAGCCTCTTGATGAAAGTGAAAGAGGAGAGTGAAAAAGTTGGCTTAAAGCTCAACATTCAAAAAATGAAGATCATGGCATCCGGTCCCATCACTTCATGGCAAATAGATGGGGAACAGTAAAAACAGTGTCAGACTTTATTTTGGGGGGTTCCAAAATCACTGCAGACGGTGACTGCAGTCATGAAATTAAAAGACGCTTACTCTTTTGAAGAAAAGTTATGACCAACCTAGACAGTATATTCAAAAGCAGAGACATTACTTTGCTGACTAAAGTCCGTCTAGTCAAGGCTATGGTTTTTCCCGTGGTCATGTATGGATATGAGAGTTGGACTGTGAACAAGGCTGAGCGCCGAAGAATTGATGCTTTTGAACTGTGGTGTTGGAGAAGACTCTTGAGAGTCCCTTGAACTGCAAGGAGATCCAACCAGTCCATTCTGAAGGAGATCAACCCTGGAATTTCTTTGGAAGGAATGATGCTAAAGCTGAAACTCCAGTACTTTGGCCACCTCATGTGAAGAGTTGACTCATTGGAAAAGACTCTGATGCTGGGAGGGATTGGTGGCAGGAGGAGAAGGGGACGATAGAAAATGAGATGGCTGGATGGCATCACTGACTCGATGGACGTGAGTCTGAGTGAACTCCGGGAGTTGGTGATGGACAGGGAGGCCTGGCGTGCTGCGATTCATGGGGTCTCAAAGAGTCGGACATGACTGAACGACTGAACTGATACATACATATGACATTCATGGTTTATTCTTATTGCCATTTATAACTTGCCTTTGAATTGACAACCAGTTTCTACAAGGAGTGTTAGTAAAATTAGTAAATTCATGTGTTTTTGATTCCTGAAATCTGATAACCATGGTAAATGGATCTCATTCATTCTCTGTAATAATATTCTGAATTCTATACAACAGGAAACCTATGCTAAAGAATTGTGTTATCGGTTTTCAATTTTAGCCAGCAAATATAAAGTGCTATGGGCTTCTCTGGTGGCTCAATGGTTAAGAATCTACCTGCAATGTAAGAGGCACAGATTCCATCTCTGGGTCAGGAAGCACCCCTGGAGAAGAAAATGGCAAGCCACTCCAATATTCTTGCCTGAGAAGTTTCATGGACAGAGGAACTTGGTTGTCTACTGTCATGGGGTTGCAAAAATGTTGGACTTGACTTAGCAATTAAACAGCATCAGCAACAATAAAGTGCTGCAAAGAATAAATTAAAAAAAAAACAGTAAGAAAAAAAGGAGGGCATAATAAGGATGAGTCTTGACATTTGTTACTTCTTAATTAGTTACATAACTTTATAGAAAATTATAGTTAGAGTTCCTATTAAAATTTGTCATCCTCAGTTATAATATGCACAATGTGATGTGCTCAGCAACTTCAACCAGCATGAGAAGAGTTGAGAAATTTGTATTCTACTTCCTTTTCCCCAACAATTAATGAGCAAATCACTGAAATTCTCTGCAATTAGTGTTCTGCAGCTATCAATGAGAAGTTTGAGGCAGATTACAATCAAACCTATTTACACCTTATAAAATCAATTATTCTTTGACAATGATTATCTTGATTATCTTACTGTTATTGAAAAAAGAAAATAAATTTTTATCTGAAGTTCTTTGGTGGGTTGCTGACAATGGTTGAGTAAGCAAGTTAGAGAAACAGTGGAAGGAATTACTCAGGAATGGATGATATATTTTAAAAATGCAAGATTCCTAAAACTCTAACCCTGGATACACTTTGATGTTGTCATTCAGTCACTCAGTTATGTTCAACTCTTTGCAGCCCCATGGACTGCAGCACGCCAGGCTTCCCTGTCCTTCACTCTCTCAACACAGTCGTGTCCAACTCTTAGCAACCCCATGGACTGCAGTCTACCAGGCTCCTCCATCCATAGGATTCTCCAGGCAAGAGTACTGGAGTGGGGTGCCATCGCCTTCTCCGTTTACTCTATGCAGACTATTTATATCACCATATAATTGATTTTCCCAATTGCTTTTAATTTTAATCATCAAAGTGACTTTGGCCCTATTTTTTGTTATGTAGTCATTCAAAATAGTAAGAGCATTTATAAAAGCTCCTTATTTATAGGCAGTTTATGTGGCTAAAATACAATTAGAAAAAAATTAAAAGCATATGAGATAGAAGAAAAATAGGATAGGGCTTAAACGGTATAGGTCTAAGACTAGTACAAAAAGGCAAACTACAGTAGCTGATACCATTAAAAGAGAAATGGGTTAGTTGCTTAGTCTTCTAGGGCTCTTTTGGAGCACCTGCACTGTCTTTCCCAGCTACAATATATATATTTTTAAGACACAAGTAAGGTCCATCTAGTCAAGGCTATGGTTTTTCCTGTGGTCATGTATGGATATGAGAGTTGGACTGTGAAGAAAGCTGAGCGCCGAAGAATTGATGCTTTTGAACTGTGGTGTTGGAGAAGACTCTTGAGAGTCCCTTGAACTGCAAGGAGATCCAACCAGTCCATTCTGAAGGAGATCAACCCTGGAATTTCTTTGGAAGGAATGATGCTAAAGCTGAAACTCCAGTACTTTGGCCACCTCATGTGAAGAGTTGACTCATTAGAAAAGACTCTGATGCTGGGAGGGATTGGGGGCAGGAAGAGAAGGGGACGACAGAGGATGAGATGGCTGGATGGCATCACCGACTCGATGGACATGAGTCTGAGTGAACTCCGGGAGTTGGTGATGGACAGGGAGGCCTGGCCTTCTTCGATTCATGGGGTTGCAAAGAGTCGGACATGACTGAGCGACTGAGCTGAACTGAACTGAACTGAACTGAACCTTAACACTGAGAATAGGCCAGTGGAAGGAGTCATTACATCTACTTTAGCAGGCTGTTGTAGAGAATTAGTATGTGACATAACACACTGTCTTTACTGTGAAGACAAGCCTTAGTATCATCAGAATTATAGGCTATCTATATTTTCATGGCACTGAGAATTGTATAACTAATCAAGTTTCTATTTTTGACTCCCTGCTAAAAAGTTTAGAACCACATTTGGGATTTACCTGTTGCAAGGGTGTAAGCTGGGGGCTCTCCCAGTGACTCAGATGATAAAGAGTCTGCCTGCAATATGGAGAGACCCAGGTTTAATCCCTGGATCGGGAAGATCCCCTGCAGAAGGAAATGGCAACAGCCCACTCCAGTATTCTTTCCTGGAGAATCCCATGGACAGAGGAGCCTGGCGGGTGGCGGTTATTGTTCAGTCACTAAGTCATGTCTGACTCTTTGTGACCCCATGGACTATAGCACACCAGGCTTTCCTGTCCTTCATGGTCTCCCAGAGTTTGCTCAAACTCATGTCTGTTGAGTCAGGGATGCCATCCAACCATCTATCCTCTGTTGCCCTCTTCTCCTCTTGCCGTCAATCTTTCCTAGCATGCCCTATTTTCTCCTCTAGACTGAAACTTCCTGGAGGACAGGGACTCTGCCTGGTTCATCTCTGTCTCTCCTTAGATTGACTGAGTGTTTGTGAAGGCTAAGAACAGATGCTGAGAACATCCACATTTAAGTGGCCAGAGGGGATTCAAAGAAAGGATAAACAAAGAGTGATCAGAGAGGTGGAGGTGACTGAATCCAGAGCACCCAACAAAAGCCAAGGGAGAAGAAAGTTCCTTTGAAAAGCTTGTCAGTGGGACCAATTACCAAACAACAGGTTCTCAAATAGGAAAACTGAGGAAAGGATTTGACAGTGAAAGAAGAGCATTTTAGAATTTGATATCCTGAAACCCAAGATGAATGCTAAGCAATGCCACCGGTCCCTTGAATTTCCTGAGTGGCCTTAGTTCTGGCAGTTATGAACATTTCTTTTAACAATAAGGCCAATTTGGGAAAAAAATTAAGTGTTTATGGGCTATTTTTTCATTCAAAATTAAAATAGCTTCTTCAGTGGCTCCTATGCAGACAAAAGGTCAATTCTTATAAATTGGACTGCCTTTTATTTGAAGGGAAAGGACATTCCAGTTGGCGCTAGTTGTAAAGAATCCACCGATCAAAGCAGGAGATGTAAAGTGATCTGGGCTCGATCTCTGGGTCAGGAAGATTCTCTGAAGGAGGGCATGGCAACCCATTCCAGTATTCTTGCCTGGAGAATCCCTTGGACAGAGGAGCCTGTCTGGCTACAGTCTGGCTACAGTCCATAGACGCACAAAGAGTCAGACATAGCTGAAGCAACTAAACATACACACACAAGAGGAAGGCTACTGGGCTTTCAGAACTCAAAGATTCAGATGAGGCAGAATAGAGAAGCACAAGAATAAAGGCCTCCCTAAGGTGCACTACTCATTTCATCTTCAAATAAAGGTTTGTGGGCTCATCCTTTCATTTCAGATGGGGTAGCTTTGGCTCCCTTGAGGTTAAAAACAAGCTAGCAGGGGCACTGTGGCTAAATCAGTTCATTTAGTTCAGGGCAATAGTAATGAACCCTTATTATTTCCCCAGTGCTACATAGGCACTGAGAAAGGCAATTATTCTGAATCCTTCCCCTCCTGCCTTTTTCTAACCCAGACCTCCCTCATCTGTAGACATAAAGCTTCCTGTCTCAGTGGGTTGTCCTCAAGCTCACCTCCTGAGCCATATGCCCTAATCTCTGTTTTTTTAAACACATAGGCTGCTTTGGAAATTCTATCATGAAGCTGGGATGGTTCATCACAGGTCCTGAACCATAGGATACACAAAGAACACTTTATCCCTGCTAATTTGGAATAGTAAAATGCAGAATACAAAAGAGGGAATTGGTTTGGTCTTAGGGAGTATATCAAATTTCCCAAAGGGGATCCTACAAGAGTTAGATTAAAATACACAAATTAAACTTACAGGAGGAAAGTCTTCATCATAATGAATGTCTTCTGTGATAATGAAGTCAGGTTATCAACTGGAGTATGTGTTCATTCTTCATTTAAGCATCTAATTTTATATTTTTAGCAACTGTTTATCAAGTTCTAGATACAAGGTGCTGTTCATGTGAAACAAAGGAAAATGCAAGATTCGTCTCCTGATGAGCAGGAAAGAACCTAGAGGAGGGAGGAATGCTGATGATGACACAAGAGGCATATGTGGAACCCAGCTTGGGGAGGCAGCTATGATACAGAAACGAAAGAATAGATGGGGAGACATTGCCGATGCAAAATAACCTTGTCCTCTTGATTTAGTGTTTATGAAATAAAGCAAGGTGAAGAAGCATTAATGAAAGTGGTGACAGAATTCATTCAAGAAGAGGAGGTGGTGGGAGAAGCTGGGGGAGTCGCTGAGCTGATGCGTTCACCTTGGAGTGTGTCCAGCTTGAGATACCATGACCTACAGTGAGCCTTCCCGTGCATGCTAGTTGCTTCAGTCCTGTCTGACCCTGAAACCCTATGGACTGTAGCTCACCAGGCTCCTCTGTCCATGGGATTCCCCAGGCAAGAATACTGCAGTGGGTTGCCATTTCCTTCTCCAGGGGATCTTCCCAACCCAGGGATAGAACCCATATCTCTTATGACTCCTGCATTGGCAGGCAGGTTCTTTATTACTAGTGCCACCTGGGAGTGAGACTTCCCAGACTTCTGAAACGGAGATTAAAAGGATGGGGGTAAAAATCAAATTTCTAGGATTTACCATGAGTTTGAGCAAACTCCAGGAGATAGTGAAGGACAGGGAAGCCTGGCATGCTGCTCTTCATGGGATCACAGAGAACTGAACACAACTTAGCGATTGAACAACAGCAAGTAGGTGCACTTAGTCCTGACTAATATTTTGGAGAGGATTGGTGGAAGAATAAATAAGATGAACAGAACAGCCATTTTAATCGGTGTTGGAGTTGGTGCTGAGAATATATACCAAAAATTGAAAAACATTGTATAAATAGTTTCTAAATGTGCTATAAAATATAGTGGAAGGAATGGACATTTCAGTATAGTTTTCCATGGTGTTATAGTTTCACTCAAAAATATTCAGTTTAAATGGATTTCTGCAATTTAGCAATCTTCCTAACTTTGTGATTTTATAAAATGAATGGATACTGGAATTGACTATGCCAAATACATTACTTTAAAATTGTCAAATCAGTTTATTTGCTATCCATAATCTTCCTCCTTCCACCAACCATTGAATTGTGCATTTGGGGACTTTCAGATTGCAATCAGTGGACAGTTTTTTACAGGCAGATATGTATCATAAGACTATATGATGAAAAGTCGTGTGCAAAAAGAGACTGACTGGACATTTCCTATTTTGAGATGTAGGTATTGATAAGCCAATGAAATCAAAAGCACAATGTAGTAATCTTATTCATATTTTGACTTCTACTATCATTTAAAACTGGGTTTTTGAAGTCCTGGAGAAGAAATCAGGCTCGTTATAGTTTACTAAAAAAAACACTGTGTGAGGTGAAATTGAGGAAAACAATATTAGACTAAGTTTGTCAGAATATGGAAGTAGCAGAGCTGGTGGGGATTTGCCGGGAAGTCAGAACTTAATGCCACAGGAGAAAAAATAAATGTAGGATTCATTCTGCTATGTTAATGAGACCACACCTGTAATAACTCATTCAGTGTGGGATTCGTCTAATGAAAATGAACATCTAGGAAACTGGAAATAGTTCAGAGACAAGCAATAAGGATGATTAAGGGTCTGGAGAGACTGAGCTAAAACCAGATTAAAAGGCCTTACATTTGTTTAATGTGGCTAACAGATGACTAAAAGTGGGCATGATATCTGTTTATAAACATCTGAAAGTTGGGTGTAAACATGAAAGATAGAGTAGGATTGCATAATATGGTACTAAAAGGATTTGACTTGAGAAAAAATTTCAACAGAGAATTGAAAAGTAAATATAATGAAGCTGTCTCCCAGAGAGTGTGTGTTTCCTTTTCTTTAGAGACTCAGCCAAGAATGAGGAAGTTTAGCAGAGAGCCCAGCACAAGAGAATGACCCAACAGGTCCCCTGCAGATCCGATTTCCTCACTTTCACAAACCAGTAGAAAACCTTTTTAAGCTTGATCTGTTTGTACAAAATTACTCAGAAAATGTGTTTGTTTATAGATTTTAGAAAACCAGGAGCACAGAACTTTAGACTTCTGGGCAATCATGTTTTATCTTTCTTTGTTCTGTTATTGGCAAAGTAGTAGAGAAAACAGTGTTAAACCTAGTTCCTGATTGTTGTGTTTAGTCGCTAAGTCTTATTGGACTCTTTTGAGATCCCATGGACTGTAGCCCACCAGCCTCCTCTGCCCATGGGATTTTCCAGGCAAGAATACTGGAGTGGGTTGCCATTTCCTTCTCCAGGGGATCTTCCTGACCCAGGGATAGAACCTGTGTCTCCTGCATTGGCAGGCAGATTCTTTACCACCGAGCCACCACGGGGAAGTTCGCTCTCCCAAAGCTCAAAGGATTTGGCTTAGAATGTATGAGACAATTACCAAATGACTTTAATTTTTAAGAATTGTGTATACTTCCAGCTGGGCTTTAAATGTACCGAAAATGAGTAATTTAAGAGATCTATTCTGGGACTATTTCTACAAGCATAAAGTCTTCTGTCTTCTTTTTTGGTGAATGTAGTATTGAAAGCAAGCAGGACCCCTATAGGGTCCTCTGAGGTACAAATCCTTTCTATGTCCCGCTTCTTGTTTGTGGGTATTAGGCTTCATTCAGTCTACCTTTCCTCTACTCCAAACCGTGACCCTTCTCCTTGTTTGGCCCTGGAATAAACCTTTCTCTACTCCAAGCTCTGAGTTTCAGTCAGTTTGGTGTCTGGCACATGAACTTGTGTTCAGTAAGTGTCTTATTCCATTTTCTAGCATAACATTTGTCCTTACTAAAGTGATGGAATGGTTTCCCCTTAAGGTTACTTTAAAAAAAAATTAAAATTAAAGTTTTGGACTATGAGCTCATAGAGTGCTCTGCTTTTTTAATTTGACTTACATGCACCAACCTAGATAGCATATTCAAAAGCAGAGACATTACTTTGCCGACTAAGGTCTGTCTAGTCAAGGCTATGGTTTTTCCAGTGGCCATGTATGGATGCGAGAGTTGGACTGTGAAGAAAGCTGAGCGCCGAAGAATTGATGCTTTTGAACTGTGGTGTTGGAGAAGACTCTTGAGAGTCCCTTGAACTGCAAGGAGATCCAACCAGTCCATTCTAAAGGAGATCAGTCCTGCGTGTTCTTTGGAAGGAATGATGCTAAAGCTGAAACTCCAGTACTTTGGCCACCTCATGTGAAGAGTTGACTCATTGGAAAAGACTCTGATGCTGAGAGGGGTTGGGAGCAGGAGGAAAAGGGGACAACAGAGGATGAGATGGCTGGATGGCATCACCAACTTGATGGATGTGGGTCTGAGTGAACTCCGGGAGTTGGTGATGGACAGGGAGGCCTGGCGTGCTGCGATTCATGGGGTCTCAAAGAGTCGGACACGCCTGAGCGACTGAACTGAACTGAACATGCAAACCAATGCCAGAACAGTGCCATGCACACTTCAAAAATAAATAATAGATGATAACTGCAGGAAGGGTTGGTTAAAGGACTTTCTAATAAGTGAATTTTTTATTTCCACCAGTTTACACTATGAAGTCATTTTTATTTTTCTCCCCCCACAACAAATATCCTTTTTCAGATGAAATTATACATTCAAGGATATTCTGATTTCCTGATTCATGTCATATCAAACCTTCTAGTGTTTCTGAATCACTTCCAGACTTTTCCAGCAGATTTCATACTTCAAAATTTTCCTCCCTGGATGTCATTTCAGATTGTTTGAGCTTCTCCCAATGATCTATCTTCCTCTCCTCATTGCCTTGCAGAACTCCGTTGGGTGCAGTACCAGACTGCACCAATAGATGCTGCCACTTCAGTTGGAAAAGTTTCTTTTTCAGAGGTTAAGGTTTAAGATTGTTGAGGGGTGATTCGGAAGGTAACTGTGTAAATTATCTTCCTTGAAAGTAATTTGATTTTTAATTGTGGGTTTATAAATTGTTTGCATTTTACAAGTAAGATATTAAGAAAAATAATAAAATTAATTTTCAAAAGACACTTCAATTTCAAATACTTCAAGTATGGAAATAATTTACTAATACAATAATTTTAAATATAATAGCTAAAAAAATTTGGACTCAACATTTCTCTACAATGATGGAAAAGGAAGGCTAGAAAATATGTTTTGGAAAGCCCACGGGACACAAGGAGTGTAAATCTTTAAACCAGTGTTTCTCAAACTGGTGTCAGATAATTTTAGGTGGTACAAGATAATTTTTATTTCTGTAAAAATGACTCATTTGCAAGGTCATCCTCTATTCATGGCAAATTATATTGATTTTCCATTTATGATAATGATAAAAAGTTTCCTTTATCATATATAATTATATAATAAAAACAGCTTAAAGAATAATATTGAGTCAACAGTATTAGAGATGATATGGCAATAATTATAAAAGTTATATTTAGTAGAAATGCTGGAAATAATGCCTTGTCTAAATAGGCAATACACTTTTGCCTATACAAGTTTAAAATTATTAAATCTCTTGTGCTCAACTTATTTCAAAGGTGGACTGAAAACGTGAGATTTTATATTACTCCTAATGATATCTATGTAATATGTATAGATGAACTTGAAAGTACTAATAAGAAGTTAACTAATAGTGTGATATAATGCTAGTTTTTTGAGGGAGGGTAACTTCTATAAAACGTATTCTTATGTAGATTATAAAAAATTATGTGGGAGCAAAGTAACTTGAAAGCAAGATCAGTATTGCTGAAAATATGATTTTAGGAGTGAGTAAAGAGTTGACTCATTGGAAAAGACTCTGATGCTGGAAGGGATTGGGGGCAGGAGGAGAAGGGGACGACAGAGGGTGAGATGACTGGATTGCATCACTGACTCAATGGACATGAGTCTGAGTGAACTCTGGGAGTTGGTGATGGACAGGGAGGCCTGGCGTACTGTGATTCATGGGGTCGCAAAGAGTCGGACATGACTGAGCGACTGAACTGAACTGAACTGAAAGCAACATGCTGAAAACCTGTATCTGTGTGAACATGCTGTACTAAAGTATGAATTTTTATTTTATCCAAATTATGCATCGTCTCACTTTTATACAGAGGTCAAACTAACACATAATGTTTCATACAAAAAATGAAATGTAAAAATCTGTGGCCTTAGGAGGAGAGTAGTACATTCAGCCTTGTACTTAATTTTTACATAATTACTATAGTTGCTGAGCATTCCTAGACAGTGAATGGTTGACAAAACATTTAAATTGCATATTTTGCCTGTAGCATATAAACTGTACTAAAATAATTACTATTTTTCCTCACTACTACCACTACTAATAATAGCATGACAGTGGCTAGGAGTGGCCTTTGCGGTTACACAGAGGCTGGTTTGAATCGTAGGTCTGCCATTTATTAGGAAGTTGCTAAAAATTCTGAGCCCTTATTTCCTTACCTGTAAAATGAGGAAATTAAGACTAGCAAAGTTAACTGAATCTACCCATGAATATTTCCCTCTTAAGTGTATAGGAGCTGGCATCCTTCAGGCCAAAATGTGCTCTTATCTAGATCATGGTTCAAATCCCCTTTGAGCCAAACCCACTGCCAAAAGCCCTTCTACCTTGAGAACCAGAAAAGGAAACAAGCCTGGCAGTGCCTAAGCCATCCAAAATAAATCTGCAGGAAAGAACACCCAGTGAGTGATGAGTGCAGCAATGAGTACATTTATCAGTTTAAATTTACAACTTCACCTTTCCCATTGCCTATTAATTATTGTACATAATTCCCCACTGATCAAAAAATAAGTTGATTGCTTTTGAACTCGACAGTGTCCGTGTCCATTGCTTAAGACTCAGGTGAAGCAGAGGGCGAAATTTTTTGCTGAACTTTATGCAAAATATAATTCGGTTGATAATATACCGAAACTCAATTTTCTTTGGGTGTCATTCCTACTAGTTTACTTGTAAGCTCTGGAGTCGTGGCTCAGGCAGTTTGAAGGGCTGCTTGTTGAATAATAGATTTTGTGTTTATAGAGGCTACTGGGTTTATCTTTGGGAACATTCTTTGGGTTTCTTTTGGCCTCAGTTTCCTTATCTCTTATACAGGATTAAATAACCACCACAGAGATGTGAAAATTATATGAACTCACGTGTACCATAAGTGACCAGTGCAATGACTGCCACTCAGTAAATTCTCAACAAATCAAAACACTTTTTAATCAATGTGACAACTAAAGATGTTCCCAACTTTGACAATAGATTTTACCGAAGAGGTGATGAAATGGATGCAAAATTTATGTACTGTTGCTTGTCAACTTTGCTCAGATCTCAGGTTATGATCTCCACATGGGTGCATATAGAATATTAGATCCTACGTGGGTGTATCTTGCATGCGCAGAAGGCTTACGCAGGAAATGTCGCTTCAGCAATGTGCCTGGGGAGGCTCTGACGCTGTCTTGGAAGTCGGTCGTCGCAGCCTGACCTTTGGGCGTCTGGGAGGGATGCCTACCTGCGCCCAACGCTGGCCGGGGGCCCAGGCCCTTTCCAGCACAGCTATCCCCACACTGCTCACTTCTCGTGCCTCGCATACATCTTCACGGAAAGGAGTATTTCCTCCGTTCAGAGAAAGTTCCCCAGTCCGACGAGGGGTGTTTTGTACTTTACGTAGTTCCAAGTAGGCGAAGTTCCTTCTCTCTTCTCCCCGGGGGTAAGTGGAAAGGAGTCCCGCTGGGCGCCCGAAGTCGTCCACACCAGGGATCGGGTAGCGACCGAGTTAGAGACAACTGGGGTGGGGGGTTGCTGCCGGGCAGAAGCAGGTGGGTAGAAACTGCGGTTCCCCGGTCTGGGGAGGGGACTGCGACCGCGGGTCCCTCCCCTCCGCCCGGAGGTGGCTGCAGCCGGCGCCCGGCCAGTGGGGGCGGGGTGGGGGCGGCGCGGAGGGCGCGGAGATCACCGCGGCGCCACCGGGGACGCCCAGGGCCCCCGAGTGGTGCCCACGCGGGATCGCGAGCGATGACAACAGGCCATCGCCCGAGGTCGAATAAAAAGGAGTCGCTTTCCCGGGTGCCGCCGCCCCGCCACAGCCTGACCCCGGGGTTGGGGGGTGCCCCCGGCGGCCTCCAGGGGCCGCGGGCGCCGGCGTCCCCCGCCCCCACCCCGCGCGCAAGTGCGAGGCTGCCCGCCGTGCGGCGCACGCTCCGCCGCTCCCGGCTTCCGCGCAAAACTTCGAGCCTGGCCGCGTGAAGCTGTCGCTCCAGCTTCGGAGCGGGAGAGAGCCTGCAGAAAAGCCTGGCCGTGTGGACCGCGGTGGCTGGGCGCGCGCTCTCTTTTTCTTTTCTTCTCCTTTTTTTTTTTCCTGTCGCCATCGGGAGTTTTGGCTCCTCTCCTTTCCTCCTCCCCCTCGTAGCCGCTTCTCCCCCCGCCCCGTCTCTCCCCCACTGGTGTACGCTATTTGTTGGAGGTGGGGGGGGGGGGGGTAGTGGCCGAAGGGGATGTCCTCTTTTCACCAGAGGCACAGCGTGAAGGCGAAACTTCAACACTGGAAGGAAAGAGAATAAATACATAAATACGGACGCACAGATCTGTTGCTGGGGGAGTCACTTGGACTTTGGGATCCTGAGACGGTCCGGGCGGCAGGAGGTGAGTGCCTCTTCTTCCGACCCTCTGTCCCGGGGTCCGCGTTTCAGGGATCCCGCAAACTCTCCCGGGAGAGTGCGCGCGGCTGCGCCGGGAGCGAGAAGCGATGAGCGCTCTGCCGGAAGGTGTGTGGGCGCCGAGGTCCCCGCGGTCGCTCCATTGCTGAGTACCCCCAGCCAAAGGGCCCGGGCTGCTCGGAGTGACTTGGTGTGTTCTGCCATGGAGGACGCCTTGGAGCCCCGAGGGTCCCTGCAGAGCCTTTTTGTGCCTCGCGGAGCCCTCGCGGAACAGGGCGCGCAGCTCCATACCTGCACGCTATTCCCGCCTCTCAGCGGTGCGCGCCCCTGGGTCTCTCCTGCTTCCTTCTTGTGACATTTGTTACTTTGCCTAGTAGCCCCTAGATGTGCCAGATGCAAGGATGCTGACCCAGGTCCCATAGAGGGCCCCAGGCGCCTGGGGTTTTCGCGGTGCTGGGTGCGTGTGTACGTATAATGCTTGTGTTCTAAACTCAAGGCACCAACCGGGCTGTTGGGCTGCGGCCGTCCCCCTTTCATAGTTTTTATGTGGCGTGGGCCGAATGTCTCTTGCCGTTTCCCAGGGTCTGTGAAACGAGAGGCGCCTTTTCAGAGGACACGCGTTCATTGGCCCGGGACGCGGATGCCGTGAGGAATCCTAACTTCTCCAAACGGAAAGACCTGACCCGGGTCGGGGGTAGCAGGTTTTCTCCTTACGAAACCTGCAGTGTCTGGGGTGGCTGTGGGGCTTGAAAGGGCTCGATGCTTTAGCGTCGTTAAGCGAGATTTGGAAATAGATCGTGTGTGTGCTTGTTTTATTTTGCGCCGCACAGCAGCCAGAACTTTCCTTAGTAGCACTTGCAAGATGTCTCTTTCTTTTGTAAACAGTATTCGGAACAGCTTGGAGCAATTAGGGAATTTGCCGTCCTAGTGCCACGGCTGAGCGGTGGCGAAACCAGAGAGCACGATTTAATTTTTGTGATCCCTTTCCTAGTTGGGGTGGCAGCGTCTCCCCTCTCCACCACCTCTCTTTCTCCTGCCCTTGAAAGCTAACGGGGTTTGTGTTAGGCGTGAGTGAGTGTGTGGGAGGATGTCGTTTGTAGCGCGTTTCTCTCTCCTCGCCGCCGGCGTCTGTCCTCTGCACTGTCCAGCGGGCAGTCATTCATGAATCCTCATCCGAGGGCAGTGGAGGAAGGTGCAGGTCCCTCGGCCCTTTCTGCCAAGGTGGAGAATAGCGACGGGGCGTGTGTTTTGGTTTCAGAGCAGTTCCACGTGGAGCACCTCCGTGTGCGTGTGTGTTGTGTACTTGATCTGTGAGGAGGTAACAGGAGGCTCGCGTTCAAACCCAGTGGGCCGTTGGCCATTAATTTGCTTTCCTGGCTGTCATTACAGACACTTCCAAAATCTGATACCTAAGAGAACCAACAGGTTAGGTTTCACATTAAGAGCTCATACTTAACAGTTTTCTTTCTCCCTTACCCCTTTTGGCTTGGCACCCTGGGATCAACGTAACTGATGGAGCAGAAACACGTCTTCTCGAATATGGCAATTTTGTTCCTCTTCTCTGCGGCTACTTTTTGCACTCTCGGGCGTCTGTCAGCTTCACTACGCGCTCCGTCTGGACTTAGATTGGAGCCTTAGGAGCATTTAAGGACCATGGGTTCCTCTTCCACAGCTCCTGAAGTTTGATTTATACGTCGGTGACTGTTAGACTTGAAAGTTGAGGATGGTATTTTGTCTGTTGCATTTTTGGTTTTATTTCAAAACCGCCTCAGCACAAGGATTATACTTGATAACTCTACCCGGGTAGAATTAGGCTTGTCTCCCCCCACCTCTTTATTTTTTAAAAATTATTTCTAGCCAATTTATAGCTGAGGAACGAAAAACTAGGAAGAGGGTTGGGAAGTGAGAGAATCCTAAAAAAAATGTTTGATACATAGCAGGGTGTGGTATAACCTTATCCCAAGAAATAGATAGCAATAGTAAGAACAGGAAACTACTCTGTGTGGAGCTAGGCTGCTGGAATCTGATTTTAATGGTAACGATACCAAACGCAGTATAACTACATTCATTTTTTATTGTTATTATAAACCATAAAAATAGTTTGTTCTGCCTCATTAAAAGTTGCAAGCCATTCAGAGTCAAATCACTCCCCCCCCCCCCCCAGAAATGGCTGTAGGAGAAGGTTAAAACCTTTGACAGTTACAGCTTTGAAAGTAATATAATTAGATTATCTGAAAACTGTTCCTTTTCCCCCCCTGATTATTAGGGATATATCCCTGCCTTTCATAATAGGTAAAGGTCTAAAATCAATAGGTTTTCAAGAGATAGTTTTCCTTTGCCAGTTATCTGAAAATAGTACATGTCAACCTAAGATCACCATAATTAGCAATTGTTTCACAATTATAACTGAAATTAAAAGATTTACTTGATTATTCTTTTTTATGAATAAGTATTTTACAGGATATTAGAGACTTAATTTCTCTTTTACACAATAAAAAATTTATATATACACATATTTAGAGAATATCTAAGTATTATGTTCAAGCTTAAAAAAAAACAAACCCTGAGATTCATACAAAAAGAATTTTGTATAAAAGCAATCATTATTCCTATTAAGAAATATAGATACTGCGTTCTGGAGGATTTGTAGAAGCCAGTTGAAAAATATTGTCTTTCGTCGAAGTTTCTTTTTTGAGGGCAGACTGGAGGATCAGTAGTTCATCATTTTGCTGTAATTTGTTTTTTCTTTCAAAAACCTCTTTGAGTTAAACAAAAAGGAAGAATAAGACCTCCATTTCTGAAAGTTTCCTTTTTATTTATATTATGATTTGGGGTGTAAATAAATTTTACATAGCCACGGGAAATAAGGTGTCCAATTTCATGTTTTCAATCTCTGTTGCAAGCTCTAAATGACTGATGCCATGTCTAAAAATACATTTATGTGGCTTGGTATTTCATTTTAAAAAATTTTATGCACTGAAATGAAATTAGCCTGAAGTTTTAGAAAAGTAGAATGGTAGAAAACCCATGACTGTTATTATGAAAAGTTAGGATGTTGGAAAATTCACATTCTAACTCGCAAATTCACTTATTTCACCAGGTGGAAGCTCACACTCAGAATTCAAGAAGAGGGGAAATAATCCTTTTCAAGGCTTAGTGAAGTGTTAAGTAATTTAATAGTGCAAGTATTTATTTTATTTTTCATTATCTTTTTTCCCACTTTTAGGTAAATGGAGGAACACTGAACATTCAGTATAAGCAGGCCCCCCTTTATAAGAAGTTTATTCACCATAGTTCTCTATTGCAGCTGCTGGTCATATTTCATGGAGCTGTTAAAGCACTTAAAACCTAAAATTAGGTACTGTCTGGTTGTAAATATTTTAGATCACTCATCTAGGAAACAAATAGAAGAGTGTGTTATCAGAAGTAGATGTTCTGAATCCTCTCATTGAAGAGCAGAACAAAACGTATCAAACACTTTGTTATTTTTTCAGTATATAATATAATCATGACAGTTTCTTTTTCAAGTGGATATTAGTCTTACATATTCTAAACTCTTATAAAGTGTCTCCTTGTAGAGTATCTTAAATAATTGTATTCAGAAATACCGCTGGGGGGTTTTATTACAGCAGTTACTGGGTGAATGCAATCCACACCAGGAAGAATAGGATGACTTTCAGTGTACCTGCTCCTCTCAGGAATTTTTCCCGGTGAACTAAGAAATGACATGTTCTTTCAGGCGCTCATTCTAGAGATGGGTGAGAGATGCAGCGATGTATTTAATTGCAGTATGTGTGAGACTGCATTTTGCAGTCAGATGAGTTTTGTCGTAGGGGACACCGAAGATTAAGTTGTATGCAGAGTGAACTTGGCTTCACTTAGTTTGAACTTGAGTGGAAGAAAATAAACAAGAATCACATATTCCCAAGTAGTATAAGCAACTCTGATTGCTTTTAAGAGGTTTGCAGACTTTGTAAACATTACTGTCACCTAATATTGCTTGTGGCTCTGCACATTAGGATAGGCTTTGGTAATATACTGTTTTTCTCTTGAAGTTTGTGATTCTTACCATGTCCCATCCAGGTTTCTACTAGGAGAGTGGTACTGAAAATAAATATCACTATGCTTACTCCCCTAACTCCTTCCTTCTTCCAGAAAAAGAGATGAAACAGATGAATTTAAAAATAGAAACCATTTTAAGTTATCAAAACCACATTTATAAGGTGGTTTAAAACAGTTGCAGAGTGTGTACCTCTAAGTCTCACTGTAACCTTTTCTGTCATTGAAAGGTGCTAATTGATCTTAGGGCACTGACATAATAGTATAGTTTGATATTTGAAACCTTTCGGCATTAGTCTGGCCCTTTTCTCACCCTGAGATTTCAGTGCATGGCTGATGAAGAGTAACATCATGTTATAATGTCAGGAATTCTAATTTTTTTCTCCATGTAAAACATTTTAATACAGCAACTGATATTTTTAAAGCTTTTATGTATGTGTAGTAAGTAAATTTATTTTAATGTACTTCTGGGAAAGAAGGGCTTATATTATATATTATCATGTTAAGGTTTTTAAATTTTTTTTCCACAGGTAAATTCTATTTTTAGATTGAAATTTTTAGGCAAAATCTGATTGCTGTAATCACATTTGATTAGGTTCAAAGTGAACTTGCATTAAAGCAATGCAGAATAGCCATCTTGAAATTTCATATATGCAGTATATGTTCTTAAGTAAATGGAGACCTTAAGGCATTTAAAAAAAAATGTCACTTTAGTTTTTGTATAGTTGTAACCGTTCTGCCAGTGTGAGTAATTATGATTTTCACTATCAGTCATTATCATAGCCATCACATCGTAGCAGACATTTACTATTTATTTACGTTTTTTGCAAAAAATTTAAGGTATTTATGTGTTTCAACTGTGCCATTTTTATTATTCCCATTTTACAGATGAGAAAACTGAGACTCAGTTATGCAGTAGAGTGGAGCCAGGATTTTAGCTCTGCAGCCTGAACCCTGATTCTCTATCCTTAAATGTTGCCCTAGACCATTTGCTCCCACCAGTCAAACCTGAGTTCATTTTAGGGGGTGCCCACACATTTTATTTTTATATTATTAGTTATATATTTATTTCTAAGATTACTAGGAATATATGTTAGATTTCAAATTAAACCTATATTTTCCTAGATAATGTTGTTTAAGGCAAAACCAGAAAAGGATTGAAGCAAAAAAAAAAAATTAAAGCACCTATTTAAAGAAACATATTGACAGTGAACAAGTGCTAAGTTAAAATACCCAAAATCATGAAGGTTGATGGCAAAGGACTACAATTGGGAGAAACTGGTATTCTAGAAGCCTCCCTAAACACTGAAAACTTCTGTCTAGATCTCTTCAATATTTGACTTACATGTAGTCTTTTCTTTTGCTTTTCGAGCCTTATCCTTTAGTTAGATGTTATCAGTTTTATAGTTTTTCTCTTTCTGCTTTAAGCTTGAATGCTCATTATGAATCTCAGATGTAGATGTTTCTGTCGAACCAGCTAATGAGGACTGCGTAATGGATTTCTAAAGGCAAGCTGAAATGATAACAGGGCTCACTTATATTTCAGAAATACTTTCAACTTACATAGATATCAGACTTTGCATTTTTAAGGTTTTCCTTAGGTGAACATCCTTGTTCTGCTGTTAATAATCTGTTTTATAATTTTAATGTACTTTTCAAGGAAGCAGCGGTTTTTCTTTTGATTTACGTATTTAGCCACAGAACTCTTCTTTCAAGTGAAAGCTAACACTAAGCCCACTAGAGAAAAGTCCACTGCCTTCGTGAAGCAGGACGTGCCTGGCCTGCGAATCACTCACTAATCCTGTTTCCGACCATTGGTGCCTCCCCACGCCTCTGTAAGGATCGTGCAGTTTGCAAAAAAACAAACCTTCTGACGAAAAGTCAGTTCAGGGTACCTCCTGCAGTCTGTGAGTATGTCATTCACCAAAAAACCAAAACAGAACAACAAGCAACTCTCAAATAAGGCAAAATATCTCCCAGTGTAACACAGCGTCAAAAGGTGCGTTGGTTTACCCTAGTGTCACTTGGGTATTCTTAGTTAACCTATCTGCAACTTTCAGTTTAGAAATGAGAAAATAAAAAGTAGTCAAAATGTTTCCCACATGGAATTACGAGTCTGAATAAGTCACATAGAATTTTTTCTTGGAAAGGTTTGTTTGATTAGAGCATCTTCTTTTTTTTTTTTTTTTTCTTCCTTTAAAGACTTGACAGAGACTCATCAGCAGTGGCATAAATTGACTTGACCTTAGGTTTTCACATAAATTATTGCTACCGTTTCTGTTGTTCTTTCCTCCTTCCTTTTTAAAATGAAAGGGACATTTCTTGTGAAAGGCTACAATTAAATCATAAAAATTTACGTTCATATACCATTAAGTTTAATTCTGCTCACAAAAGCAATAGCATTAAATTTGAAATTCGATCCTTAATCAAGTAGGTCCACCACATAGCAAGAGGGCTTATTCTCTGCACGGTAATATACACAGTTCACAGGCCTCTGCATATACCCAGTGGAGGGATCTATTCATTACATTTCACTTCTGACTGAACTCCCTCAAGTTAGAGGATTTGAAAGGACCTGAATGTTCCGACTAAGAGATGGACTATTTCTAACTTAATGCATGCAGTATGTTGAAAGTGATGATGACTTGGAAAGTCCACAGGTCTCTGAATTAGCTAATTCTCTTCACTTCAAATTTTATATTTTAATGCAAATGTGTATTCACATATGATTTTGACTCAAGTAATTCTAGCCAAATTGAATCACAAGGTGGGCAAGTCACGTTCCAATTTCCTTTTGCAGGTTTTCAGTAATCTCAAATTGTACTTCTAGTAGGTAACTTTAGAATGCAGACCTCAGCCAGTTGGTCAAGAACCTCAATATTACTGAAACTTTGTCTGTGAACTTTAGGTATTTAGATGATGCTACTCTTTTTGTTTTTCATAGTCGACCCAAGTAGACTTTTCCTTTAGGTCTGTTTTGTCATCTCAGTCAACAGACTTTAGTTTTTAAAGGCTCCAGTCATAAAAATACTAGCAAAGTTCTGGACACATGGTAAATACTTATTAAATGCTTTTTTCATTATCAATGTTGCTGATGAGATGCCCAAATTATAATGCAACAAATAGACTTTTTTCCTACTCAATGATTTTGAAGGCTTTGGGACTTTTAGTCTATGATTATACTAAGTTCTACTTTTTCTTGGCATATACCATTCATAGGAATAGTTAGCTTGGTAAGTGAGTTAATCGTGGTAACAAGGTTATAGGTTTAATCCTCAGATGAACATACTAGCTATAGGGGGACACTTGTGCCACACACACTTGGTCATATTGTCTGTTGTCATGAGTATAGTTGTGATATCCTGACCTTCTCTGTTCGGGGACCACTCGTCTGTGCTGGATCTATCTCTAAGACTTTCCTGCTGCCCCAAGGATGATCAACCACATCTGTTCACAGTTTTTATCAGATCCCTTCTTGACTTAAAATTCTAAACAAAATAAATTCCCTGTTGCCTACAGGGCATATTCTGAAATCCTTTAGAAGGATGTATAAGACCCTTCAAGCTGAGAACTTTGCTCAAGTTTCCCTTTTTACCTCTCACCAGCCACTCACAAGAAATCTCTTCTCCAGCTGGATGGAAAAGTGCAACCCCCAAATACACTGTGCTCATTTCTGCTCCATTTCTTTGTGCATGTGATTCTTTCTATCTGGAAGACATCTTTCCCCGCTCCCTGAAACTTTCTTTTCTACTGCTTTTGCAAGACTCAAGATGAAAAATGTTACCCCCTCTGACCACCAGAGACTGATCTGGATATTTCTAGTCTCTTTATTCCCAAAGAGCCTAGTTTCCACCTTTTAGCATAGCAGTTGCCACATTTAAATGTAATTGGTTGCATGAGTTTAAATTCTTCTTTTGACGGAGAATTTGCTGATGCTCTTAACAGTATTTGCCATTCTATATTTCCAGTAGGTAGGGGACACTAAATTCCTACTGAATCAATGGGCTAAAAGAAATGGGGGTGAAGGCAGTGGTGGTAGCACTGGGGATAGTTCCCATTGCAAGGCAGGACAGCCTTAGCAATGACCTCAGGGACGCAGGGTATTGATCTAGTAGAACTGCATCTCTAAATTCAGGCCCAGCTTGTATGTATGATGCAGAGACGTATTTATATCACACATGACCATTGGTAAGTCAGTGATCTAGTAGATAAAAGGAGGATCCTGAAAATCTCTGGAGATGTGAGTATTTCTTAGCACTTGACATCTGAGGAAACTTCTGTTATGGCACAGTGGTTAAGTACAAAGAATATGGACCTGGACTCCTTGGGTTTGAAACCCAGCTTTGACACTAATGACTGTAATGATGATCATGTTACTTAAAATGGGTTTTTGCTTCAGTTTTCTCATGTGTAGTGGAATGTACTTCTTGGAGATCATATGAGAATTCAACACATAAATATCTGTGAAGCATTTAGAATAGTGTATGACTGATGCTGGGAAAGACTGAAGGCAGGAGGAGAAGGGGATGACAGAGGATGAGATGGTTGGATGACATCACCGACTCAATGGACATGAGTTTGAGCAAGCTCTGGGAATTGGTGATGGACAGGGAGGCCTGGCATGCTACCATTCATGGGGTCGCTCGCAAAGAGTTGGACATGACTAAGCCACTGAACTGAACTGAGCTGATGCTATGAATCCTAGCTATTATGAATGTGGTTGTCTTCCCTCCATTGAAGTATGCTAAATATTCCAGAGATATTTAGAGCTGAAGGTCATTTTTGGGGTCATAGATTGGGGATTAAAAATTGAGTCCCTAGTGGTCCAAGTACACATTTAATACCCTGGGTGATCTTGGCAAATCTCAGGCTGGGTTTGGAGTTATAAGAGAAGACATTAGAAAACTCAGTTTTGGCCATTAACATTGCATGGTGTTTCTTTTAACAAATACTTTCCCATACAGTCATCTAGATTTTATTTATTTACTTAAAAATAATTTTTATTGGAGTCTAGTTGCTTTACAAAGTTGTGTTAGTTTCTATTATACAGCAAAGTGAATCAGCTATATGTATACATATATATTTGAATTTTTAAAGGCTTTCATCTTTGTGGTTTCTCAGCTACTCTAAGCCATTTTAAGAACATTCTATAATGATCTTTTTGTTTATAGCCAATATTTATTTCACCAGTTGCTTTTTTTTCCAGCCTAAAGGCACCAATTATAAGAATTTGTATAATTCTCCCAGGTGATGCAATGGTACAGAATCCGCCTGCCAATGCAGGAGACACAAGAGTTGCAGATTCGACCCCTGGGTGGGGAAGATCCCTTGGAGAAGGAAATGGCAACCCGCTCCAGTATTCTTGCCTGGAGAATTCCATGGACAGAGGAGCGTGGTGGGCTACAGTTCATGGTCTCAAAGAGTCAGACATGACTGAGCATGGATGCACACACTTGAAGAACTCAGTGTAAACTTTTAAAAAAGATAACACCAAAGCTTGCTATGACTCTATCTTTGCAGTCAGCAGGAGGTCATTGAAAGTGAAAGTGTGAAAGTTAGTCACTCAGTCATGTCTGACTCTGTGATTCCATGGACTGTGGCCTGTCAGGCTCCTCTATCCATGGAATTCTCCAGGCAAGAATACTGGAGTGGATTGCCATTTCCTTTTCCAGGGGAGCCTCTCAGTCCAGGGACTGGACCCAGGTTTCCTGCATGCAGGCAGATTCTTTACCATCTGAGCCGCCAGGGAAGTCATTAGCATCTTCATTTTTCGACTTGATCCTTGGATTCAGATATAATGAATATATGGTGAAGAGGGGCTGAAGGAGGAGGGAGGTTAAACGTTAATTGTCAGGCTTCTGTTTGTGTTAACTGCTTACCTGGAATTGCTGCCAGGCACATTTGTTTAAAAATATGGTGTTACTATTGATGTTGTGTCTGAATCTCTCAGTGTATTTAGACCAGCATTTCTCAAAGTCTGATTATTGACATTTTGAATTGGATAATTCATTGTTGGAGGTGTGTGTATGACTGACCTGTGTGTGCATTTTAGGGCGCACAGTGTAGGGTGTTGGGTGACATCCTTGGTCTCTACCCACGAGATGCCAGTAGCAGCTTTCCCCGATTATTAACAGTGTCTCCAGACTTTTGTCACATGTCCTCTGGAAGTGAAATTGCCCTCAGCTGAGAAATCATAGTCAAAGTTGGTTTTAAGATCACTTGTTAAAGTCAAAAAATTTCCAGGCATCTGCATGAGAGGACTGTTATTATTTTTAGTTAAGTGTGGAGAATCTTTATACATTCCTCCTAAGTTTAAACACAAATTCAATCAATTCTTATTGGCCTGTATTGATAGATAAGCCTTACCTAGAGGGGATTTACAGATGGCTTTATATAAATGGGAGATTTCCAGGTGGTGCAGTGGTAAAGAATCCCCTTGCCAATGCAGGAGACACTAGAGACTTGGGTTCCATTCTGGGTCGGGAAGATCCCCTGCAGTATGGAATAGCAACCTACTCCAGTATTGCCCGGAAAGTTCCATGGACAGAGGAGCCTGATGGGCTACAGTCCATGGAGTTGTAAAGAGTTGGACGCACCAGCGCATGCATGCCTTTTACACAGATTGGCTGTTGTCAGCATATTTTTTTTTTTCTGAAAACTGTGTATGAGTTGGAGGAGCAGAATACTTAGGAAATTATGTCAGAAGTAGATATTTATTTGAGTTACCTATATGACTATTTTTTAAATATTACTTTTGCTGTCAATCATTAGTAGATACTTTTGATTCATTTTTGATAATGACAATTGCTTATCTTTTCCCATAGATAAATATTCAGTAAAATAAACTTTTATTTTTAGTTTGTAGTGTCAGAAAAAGTAAAGTATTATCTATAATCACAACTGCCTAAGATTAAAATACTATATCAGTTAAGTCATTTGTTTGTTTGTAACAAGCAAGTTTCAAACGAAATACGTGTTAGCTTTCAATTTGTACCACAGTTTCAGGGTCTTGAGTTTAATAATATTGTTACAGTCTGCAGAAAGTAAAAATGAGCATCTTGCACGTAAGATGCTTTGCTGATTTACCAAATCCAGACCTTATGTTCTAATTCTATAGGTTTAATCTTGGCATGCGCATTTTGTCTCTGAATTGATATGCAGTTGACTACAAGTGAATGTGACTATAGTCAGAGTACTCCATCTGACACTTACCTAGTTCAGATGTATGTGAAAGGCACTTCAAAAATTACTTAGAAGAATAAACTGGGAATATATATCTATTAACATGAAGTGGAAGAGGATAACTTTGCTTACATAAGTTTTGTGTTGCATGTAAAAATTATTTTGGAGTATGAAACAGTTAATACTATAAATATATGATTAGACTAATGTTTATGTGAGGTCTAAGCAGTAGAGAAAATTTAAATCTCACTAGTAATTGCAAGATACTTGAAATTCCACGTGTATGTATTATCTAGTGGTTTTACTTTAATTGTATTAGGCAGGTAATCATGTTACCTGGAAGCGGTCAGGCAGACCTAGGGATTTCACATCATTTACTAATTGATGCTCAAGCAGACATGGCAGAGATACTTGAAAACAAACTCCCTTTGTTTCTCTGTCTGTCTGTCTGTCTTTCTCTGTTACCTCTGCTTTGATTTATGCTTTAATTTTAGAAATGTACTCTTAAAAAGGAAAAGTGGCTGCAAATATAGCATACTATATGTGATCAAAATGTATTTCTGTTTTCTAAAAAGAGAAGGACTCCTCACAGCTACTTGTTAGCAGAGAGATGAAGTGGGTGCTGGGCAACCCAATGACAGATGGGGACCCTTCCAGGGGAGTTAGGTGGGAGTTGTAAACCAAGGGCTTAAATCATAAGTTCTCAGACAGTAGAGGAGAGTTCTGCTCCACGCATTGACAGGAAGTCCAAAGAAGGCATAGCAAACCTCAAGTCTATCCAGGCACTTTATTCCTGACATTGAACAGGAAGCCTGGTAGCCCTTGAGTCATTGGAGAATAGCCAGTAAACCAGAAGTTCTGTTTTTCCAAATGAACTCTCCTTGGGTTCATAAATCAGGGAACCCCTCAGAGAATTCAAGTCACATATTTGCTTTCTCAGGTTGATTTCTTTGTACAGTGGATACAAATGTGAGACTTACCTATTTTATGAATGCTCTATGGCATAAAGTACAATTAGGCATTTCCTTTTCTCTCTCAGGTATATTCTGGCCACCACTGTCCTCCACTGCCCCAGCTCCCTTAACCTACTTGCCTCTTATGTTTTGCTGCGTACCTGGACAAAAAAAATCTACTCATCTTTCAAGGCTTAGCTCAAATAACACCTCCTCTGGGAAGCCTTCCCAAAGCTCAGGCAGAAGGAATTCTTTTCTCTCTGTAATACCATAGCACCTTATGTGGGCTATTAGTATAAGGGCACACTGTGCTGGGACTACTTTCATGTGAATCTGTCTTTTAGAGAGATTCTGAATGCACCCAGGGGCAAAACTTTATCTTTCTCGTTCTGTAGCCCCAGTGCCTGGGATACTGATGGAAATTCACTAGTTACCCTGTTGCCTACATGTCTTCAAAGGATGTACATCCAAAGCCAAACAAACTACGAAGAATGGATCCTGTTTATAGTTTGGAAGCTAATTCTGTTTTTGTATGTGATCATGGAAGCTAGTTCATTGGTTATATTTTATTCTAACTTATTGAAAGCTTTATTTGTACCAAAGTGTTACTGATATCCAGGGCTTCCTAGCAGAGGAAAAGATATGGCCACATGAACTGGTATTTTGAACAAATTGAAATTAAAACGGCAGATTCTAGTGGAGGTTTATAGTTTTCTTACCTCCAGTTTTCTTTAGAAACACTGGCGTCCTGGGTTGATTTCTGTGGAGATACATTTCACGTTATTTTGAAGAGTTTTTAGCCCTCAGAATTATGGATTTTATCCGAGAGGAAGTACGTCTTGTGTTTATGTCAATGTTTCAAAATATGGCGACCAAAAATCCTAGAGGTATCTGTTAAAAGTATATGTGGCCATTTGGTGAGAGAAATTCAGTCTGTTTTCAGGCATAATTTAGGAAGAAAAATTTCTGTTTAGTTTCTAGTGGTTTGTTTTCAGGCATTTTCCACAAAAAGATGAGCAAGACCCTTCAAAACCACCAGTTTGCTTATTTAGGGGAAGAAAGAAAGCCTTCTGGGTCCAAAAATAACATTAAATTAAAATGATTGTTTCCAATAGTTTCAGAAATTGTGGTTTTATTTCCTCGTATGAGTCATTTCTGAACGGAGTATGTGATTGTGCTACACTGTGATGAAGCCTATTTGCTGGGTTTTTTTGTAGGTCACATAATTCATCAGAGAATAGGATCAGGAGAGGAATTTAGCCTAACTCTCCATTTTGCAGATGAATCCTGAATTAGAGATGTTAAGTGATTTATTCAAAAGGAAGCTAAAAAGAGAATACTGTGCTGGAGAAACCCTAGTGCTCCCAACTCTACAACTTGCTGCCTTTTCCTTTCTTTGTTTGAGTTCAACAAGGAGTTGCAAATACTGGAATCAGACTGCCTTTGTATGTATCCTTCCGGGCCTTCCTGCCATTCATCAGCAGTGTACCCTTGGAGAAGTTATTTACTGTCCTGCTTTAGCCAGAGTTGTAGTGTGTGTCAACAGGGAGTAATAATAGTACTTGCCTCATGGAATGTTGTAAGGAATAACTGAGTTTATACCAGAAAGACACTGAAAATGCTTGTATATATATATATATACATACATATATATGCATTTAACACACACATATATATTGAATTAATTTCTTAAAATAAATTGCTGAGTATATTTAATATTAAAAAAAGGGCTGTTAACCCTGCTGAAGCAAGATTTTTTAATCAGTCTTTTTTTTAAAAAAATAAGTTATCATGTGTTTTGTAACCATATTGATATTAAAACAGATACAATAGGAGGTCCTGTGAGGGGTCTGACTGGAATAGGCAAGGAGAGAGACTTCTGAAATGCTGATAAAGCCCTTTATCTTGATCTCATTGATGGTGAGGTGTGGGTGTTGAGGTAATAAATACTTAATTGGTTGTCTACTTTTGATTTGCATATTTTACTGTGTGTATGTTATACTTTACTAAAAAGTTTTAAAATACAGGTATATTTATATAAGCTAGATGAACAAAAAGGATTTACAGTGTAGCACAGGAAACTATATTAATATCTTATAATAAACTATGAAAGAAAAGCATCTGAAAAGTACATCTATATATGCATAAATTTATATATCTCCAAATCACTTTGCTGTGTACCTGAAACTAACACAGTATTGCAAATCAACTGTACTTCAATAACCTAAAAAAATAACAGATATATTTAACACAAAAATTGGGTGTCCCTCACTTTATGTATCTCTTCCACATTCCACAAATGAGGACAAATGGTTGTACATTGGTGTACTTCCTTTTGGGCATTTTTTTCTATACACTTGGAAATGTAAGAAGTATATGGGGTTGTGCTTTATTTTTATTTTACATTTTTAAGCCAAAATAGATTATTGGTTGTCTTAAAACTTGCCTTTGATTTGCTGTATTTTGAATAGTTTTTGATATTAGTGCATGTGGTTTGGGGTACTTCTGTTTAATGTATGAATATGTTTTATACTTTAATTAATCTCTTCTTGATATATTTTTAGGTTGCTTGAAGATTTTTACTATTATAAAGTGTTGCAGTCATGGAGCTTATGTATCGTTTTGTATATCTGCCCCAAATTCCCATAGATAAAACTTCAGATGTAGGATTAATAGATGAAAGAGCATGTGCGTTTTGCATAAATGGTGCCAGAATATAAAGAGGGTCATAAAACCATGTATCCTTATGAGGACATCTTTCTCATAAAGACAAAGGCAATATTATATGCTAAGTTGAATGTTGTATTTGTGCTTTGGTTAATAAGATGGCTGATAGCAGTAAATTCCTTGAGACTCACACACTAAATGGAAGAATTCACTGATAAGAGCAATATTCTGTTAACCACATATGTAACAAATCTATGTTATATGTAGTTAATATCTTGCTTAAGGGTGGTCACTACTCCTTACGTGCACACGCATGCTTAGTTGCTCAGTTGTGTCCGATCTTGCAACCACATGACTGTAGCCTGCCAGGCTCCTCTGTCCATGGGATTCTCCAGACAGGAATACTGGTATGGGTTGCCATTTCCTTTTCCATTCCTTACATGAATGATTATTAATATATGTATTCATAGTTCTTAAACCACTTGGTAGGAGGAAAAAAACTCTGTGTGTATAATATTCATGACATGTTTTTACTTAGCACCATAAAATATTTATAAAAATTGTTCAGAGAAGCTCTGTTATTGTTGAGAACTTATGAGGCATGGTATATTTTCATTCTGTTAAGAGCCAACTATGTGCCAGGCACAGTTGTAAGCACCTTACATTTATTACTAGAGCATTTACACATGTAGATGAAAGGCTTAGACATTGTATTATGATAAATGAAATCACTCCATATTGAATGTATTATTAAATATTACCATATGTCAAACTATCAGCTGTATCTTATCGATGTTTTGATTTGTAAATCTGTGAAATGTCACAATCTAATACGAAAATTAAAGTGAAAGCATCAAAATTCAGAAAATTGCTATTCAAGTCCTAGCTAAATTATTATGACACCTGAAGTTTAAAGTGAAGTTTGTTAGTCAGTTGCTTTTCCTGTGAAAGTCTTATGTGTAGAAAGTTCTATATCCAGAATATTCAGTCTTATAATTTCTGGTTAATTAAGAGTCTGGCTAACCTTTAATGGTATCTAGTACCTTAAGAGAGTAATCCAACTCAGAATAATAGTTAACTGATTCCTCCCAGTGTTGGATAAATATTGCTATCAATTTTTGTGAGTTTTTTTTTCCTGCAGAATTTCCTGTTATTTTAAGGGATTCAATAGGACTTAGGCACATAAAACTGAAAATTATATTACTATGGGGAAACTGCTCTGTGCCTTTGAGAAAGAACTCTCTTGCTAACTTAAGTACTATATGTGTGTAGAATAGCTAACATTTTCCTCCCAAGAAATTTCATGTATGCAGTTAAAACACTCTTAAATTGATTAAGGATTTGTTATATATTTCCAGAAGCACTCAAGAGTACTTTTATGGTTATAAGAGTAGAGTGCATTAGAATGCCAGAAACCAATGAATACGCTAGAGGCCTTCAAAACCATGCCCAACATTCCTGACTTTACCATATAAACACGCGGGACAGTCTGGAAAAACAAAACAACTCCCCTTCTCCCAAATGTAGGTAAGCCTGTGATGATAACACTTCAACTGGCTTGAATATTAATTTGATACCTTTTCTGTTAGAAGTAATTTTTATTACTTAGAAAATGGAATGGCAAAGTTATAAATATGACTGATATTTATTTCTCAACTCAAGTATTATTTTTCATCAGATTTGACCAGTTACCTTTATACATTTTGGAAAGTGGATTATACAGCTACCACAGTATTTTGCCTATTAATCAGGGAAGTTAAAAAGTCTTTTATAAATGTTGAATGAAAACTCACACTGCTGTGAGGGAATTAAATTTCAAGCCATATACTCCTTTTATAGGGTGAGAAACTGAAGTATGGAGAAATTACAAGGTTTTCCCAAAGCTATACACTGAGTCATGGGAGACATGGAAATCTATGATTCTGTTTGCCTGATTCAGTCTGAAACTTCATGAAATTAAACTTTTATTTCTTGACATGTGCCTTAAGAGTGTTTCACTATTTACTTATTTGCTCATTCATTCATACATTATACAGGAAACTGTTTTGCAAGATATAGTCTTAATGTAGGGACTATAAATAATTTGAATTTATATATCATAGATATTTTCTTAAAAAAAAACTCATTGTATTTTTTTCTTTTTCATGAACATGAAAAAAAAAAAGAAAAGATTAAGACATTAAAAGCTAAGTTGAATTATCTTTATTCAGGCCACAGCAGAGTCTATAAGAGCCCGAAGCATAGACACTGCATAGCAACTCAGTTAGCTTCTTCAGGACCTAATAGAGTTTGAGTGTTTCAACAAGAACTTGGCTGAAGCCCCAGGTAGATATGGAACAGAGTAACAACCAGGAGAAACCACACCACCTCTCAAAAGTACAGAAAGGACCAGCGTCCACATCTCTAACAACAGTATCTTTATATTTACTTTAATCAAGAGGGGGCCGGTTATTCTGCTCCTCTCTCATCTTCCTGAGTTTCAAGTTTCATATTTTAAATTCTTTTTCATTGTGATCTTTTTCTTAACTAGTTTAACCAGTGTTTTCCCAAACTTGCTTCACCTGCTTCATTTTTTTTTCTCCATGCTTTAAGAGTCATATTTAAAAAGCAAATAGTATTTCTCTGAGTCAGACCTCACTTCTTGATGGAACAGCTAACACCACAAGTAGCTTCACATCAGCAGCGTATTGCATCTTCCCCCAGCACAGCACACTGTAACAGAGAATCCAAGGAATATAGGGCTGCCATCTACCCTCCACCTCTTCTCCAGAGTGTTTGCTCAACACATTTTTGGTTGGTTTGTTTTCTTGTCCTTTTCTTGCAGTCCTGAGACTTAGGACTCAGACTTGGCTCCAGCTTTATGGCTCACCAGCTCTTCCCATGTTCTTTACCAAGGTAGTCCTGAGGCCCAAGAGCCCTTGGAGCCCTGGGGACTGAACAGACCCAGGCATGGCCAAGACCTAAACAAAGGAAACTTTCCTGCAGTTTAAAGATTAGTCTTTTTTTTCTTTTTAAATTTTTCTAAAGAAATAATTCAGTGTTAAATGAACCAGCAAACAAACAAAACCCCTCGGGTCTTTCTCAAAGGAGCATTCTTATAGCTTTGAAAATTTATTGTTACTAATTTCCATTTCATCTATTTGGATTTCTTTCCCTTTTTTGGGGGGGGGGCTGGGTATGAATGTGATATTTGATATACATTCATGATGACCTGGGGGCTTCCCAGGTAGCACTAGTGGTAAAGAGTCTGCCTGCCAATGCAGGAGATGGAAGAGACATGGGTTTGATCCCTGGGTCGGGAAGATCTCTGGAGGAGGAAGTGGCAACTACTCCAGTATTCTTGCCTGGAAAATTCCGTGGACAGGGAAGCCTGGTGGTCTACAGTCCATAAGGTCATAAAGAGTTGTACACAATTGAGCAACTGCGCACACACACATCATACTGATTGATATTAATTTAATGTCAATTTGTAATTGAATGGTTTGAAAATAATGATGTACACTGACTTATTTCATATCCACCTTCCATTTAATGCATTTCTTAGGCAGTTATGCTTTTGTGGCTGACTGAATTCCCTCTTAATTCCTATTGGGAAACAAGGACTGTCTTATTAAAGATGTGGTCATATTAACTAGGGGTACTTAACTTGAGGAAAAAATATTTAGGGGTGACATAAATGATTGCACTTTTTAATATCTAGTATATAAGATACTTACTCTAGTATCTTAAGAATATTAAGATATTTCTTAATATCTAATATCTATGTATCTGCCACACATATAAAAGCAGGATTCAATTTCTGCTCTATGAGCAGACCAGAGTAGAAGTTCTGAAAAGTAGATTTTTAAGACTAATAGGTAAAGAAGAATGGAAAGAGGAGAAGTAGATGGTTCTATTCACTGAATCTAAGAAGCTTCAAGTATTGTGTCTACAAACTCATATGATCAGTCTTTTAATAAACCCCACTTACTTCTATACCCCTTATGATCCCAAGACAAAGAAGTAAGATGCTATGAATTTCATTCATAGTCTCTGTCTCTCAAAGTTTGCCTTTAAAGTCATACTTTAGGGAAGCAAAGCATGGAATTGAACTGCAACATAAAATTTATTTGAGATTATTTTCTGAATTCTTTCAGCTTTGACCTTTAGGAAATTCTTTGGATTACTAGATGCTAAATGGCAGATTTTGTAAATGTGATTCTTTTGTTAATGCAGTTACAAAGTCAGTGGATGCTTTTATACTCTGATGCTATAGGAAAATTTGGGAGAAAAGAAGATATTCAAACTTTCTTGGGAAAAAACCTTTCTTGGATGCCTCGATTAAAAAATCTGGGTAAATAAAATTCTCTTTACGTGTCACAAATTTTAGGAAGGTAAAGAGCATTACATTTAATTAAATTCTTAGCTGTTATTCTCTATAGACACAGTTCTAGCATGAAACTTGTATTTAGGGAAGTCAAATTTACTGCTATATTTTATATCTCTCATATTTACTTTGTTATATATTGGATCCCCTACTCGCAAAATAAAAAACATGATTTTCAGGTGTCACACCTCCATTTCTTTGACGTTGGTTAAGACAGAAAACTAGTGGAAAAGATAGGTTTGTGTTGTTGCTATTGTTTTTGTTTTTCTTTCTTTCTTTTATTGGGGGTGGGGTATTTCCCGAGTTTTATCTTCTACTTTACAAATTGTTTCCTTAGCTGAATCTAATCAGCTGTTTATTTCATTCATTTCTCATTTGAAATTTCAATGAATATATTTTTAAAAACACTTTTAAGGTTCTTTTCCAAATTTGTGTGTTTATTTTTTGCGATTCGTGGGTCCTTCAATTTTGTTTCTATTTCTTCTTTAATTATTTTAAGCATACTTATTATATGTATGAGATCTTTCCGATTATCATTAATCTCAAATTTTGGGGTTCTAAATCTCCTGTTGTTGCATCTATTTTCTCTGTGGTGTTTTGTTTCGTGGTGTAGCTTATCACTTTTGATGAATTTTTATTTCAGAATCCTTTATGCCCTGTGGATCAGTTTTTCATTTGCTTCCCTGGAGCCTAGGGAATTCAAATCTCTGGCTCAATCTTGATTTTAATATTTTGGATTGCGGTTTCCATGCTAGCGATGCAGTGACTATTTAGAATTACATTTGTGTGAGGCTGAGGTTTGATTTATCTCAATTATTTTCTCTTACTCTCTTCCCAAAGGCTCTTTCACCTGACAAACTTCCTTGTTGAGTTAGATGACAGGATGAGTTGTCCTAGCTTTCCTTCAGTAAAAGAGACGAACTTCTTAGACTTCCTCCTTCCTGTGTTACCTCTTGCTGTTGTTTTCTGCCCATCTTTATATATGAGCGTAAGGTCAGCCAAACAGTTATATGCAAACAGAGCAGAAAAAATTTTCTGCCCAACTTTTTCATATCGCCAGTTTCTCCAGAATCCAGGTGTGACACCTGATAATTATGTTTGTCTTACTGGTTACATATCAGTTGCGTTTGCCTTATAAAGATTTGTCTTTCATGTAATCCCACATATACATCTTTTCTCTAGGCTTCTTTCATTCGCCGTTATCAGTCCAGGTTCTCCTGATTTCTTATTTAGATTATCACAACAGCCTTCAAGCTGCCTACCCCTTAACTCCAGTCACTGGTCCCTATTTTTCATAAATTGGAGGTGGATGTATTGTTACAATTATATCATATTTACCATTCATTTTTTGTGTTTCAAAGGTATCAAAGCAGTAATAACAAAGTGTATGTATTCACTAGTATTTAGCACTTTACTCCTGCTTTTGCCAATTCAGAACTTCTCAGTATTGTGTTAACACTGAATGCCATTCCTTGCTCATGCTTTCTTTTCTGAAAATGTGTTCTCTTTCATGTACTCGTCTATAATTCTGTTACTGTAAACATCAGTCTCAGTGCTAAAGAAACCAACCACAACTTCTTTGGTATGTAGAATGGCAAACTCAAAATAGGTAAATCAAAATGTCAGAAATTGTTCATTTTTACAATCTAGTGTGAGTTCAGAAAATTGGTCCAAGACTGGTGACTTGGGCTACTAACTGCCTATATATAGATAGTTAATGCAGTTCCTGAAAATAACTGATTAGTATAATATTCTTAGTTGAACAGAGTTAAAAATTATTTTCATAGAAATCACATAAGTACAATTCTACTGTATAGAAAAAACAAAATATTGTAATTAATTATATGAAGAATGAATAAAAAAGCAGACATTTTCTTCCAGTCTGTCATTAGTAAATGGCTTACATTTTTGAAATATGTGATTTTATTTAATCCTAACAAAATATAATATAGGTCTTATTATTGTTCCTATGTGATGGATGAAGAGGATGATATTCAAAGGTATTTATGAACGATCTCAAGGCCATAGTTATCCAGTAGGAAAGCAGTGACGCACATAAAGACTTGTTTTATTCCTAAAGTCTTTACTTTGTTGATGTTGTTGTTTAGTCTTTTACAGCTTCATGAACTGTACAGGCTCCTCTGTCCATGGGATTCTCCAGGCAAGAATACTGGAGTGGGTTGCCGTGCCCTCCTCCAGGGGATCTTTCCAACCCAGGCATCAAACCTGCCTCTCCTGCTTTGCAAGTGGATTGTTTACCCAGTGAGCCACCTGGGAAGCCCCTAAGTCTTTACTAGGAGTCACTGCATTTCTATTTCCTCCAGAAAGACATTTTTTAGACTTCCAGGGTCTCAAGAGGAGAGAAGAGCAGATAGTTTATTCAGAAAGGCTCAAATAGTTCTTTTCTGTCAGGCTACATAGTTCGATGAACTATTACAGTAAATGCAGAAAGCTCCACAGTCTGTGAAAGTTGTAGTATGGGAAGAACAACAAAGGGTGCATGAGAAGGAAAGAGGGTTACAGAATATGTAGGTGTAATAAAAGTTGCCAAGCTCAGAATTCTTCGAGATGTTTCTGTGAGACTAGCTGGTTTCAATTATATCTGTGTTTTCTAAGTTGACTAGCCAACCATCAACAATTAGCAAACACAAACAAAATATAATCTCGGCTGGCCCTTACTGTCAAAAATCAAGTGATGGTAATTTATAATTTCAGGAAGATGGCTGCTATCAAATGAATCTGTATATCAGTAAGGACCCAGATGTATGTGTGCGTGCTCAGTCGCTTCAGTCGTGTCTGACTCTGTGTATCCCTAAGAACTATAGCCTGCTAGGCTCCTCTGTCCACGGGATTCTCCAGGCAAGAATACTGAAGTGGGTTACTATGCCCTCCTCCAGGGTATCTTCCTTACCCAGGGATTGAACCTGTGTCTCTTGCATCTCCTGCATTGGCAGTGGAGTTCTTTACCACTAGTGCCAGCTGGGAAAGCATAATTATCATGAAATTTGGCTTGTTATCATTTTTTAGCATGAGAAATTAACCTCATTATTTTTAAGCATTTTGTGTTAAATGGACCATTTTGCAAAATCCATGCCCTATCTTGTAAACAGTTCAAAAATAGCTCAGCATCTACTTTTTAGCTTGACTTCATTTAAGGAGATTGAAGTCAGACATTACTGTTCACCTCAATCTGTTTATTGGACACCTTTTCTGTTTTCCTTTTGTACAAGCAGGGACAAGAGTCATGTGCATGGTCACAGAATGCCCATCTTACCTTTCTGAACAGTTGGCCATAGAATTGGAGCTAGGTGTTCTTTGTGCTGTTGGCTTCCCTCTCTGGCATGCTTCCTGAGCAGCTGGAACGAGCCAGTGCCTGACCTAGCTTCAGAGACCCATTAATGAAATTTGGAGGGCAATGAGGGGAACTTGGTGCAGAGGATGTAAAGGCAGTGTCCTTCTTGACAGTTGATCCCAGCTATAATAACTCAGGAATGCAGTGGGAATAAAACTTGTTAGACCTCCTATACAATTGCAGTTTTATGTGAGACAGTCTCTTAGTAAAGGAGAGAATTTAACTGGAGATTATGAGGATTGCTCATGGAATCCAACGAAGCACTGAGCAACGATGGAGCAGGAAGAGCAGAGAGACAGTGAGGCTTCAAGAGTAACAGGATCCAGGGACTTGAATTCTGCCAGGACTTTCTTGCCGTCTCCCGTTTTTGCTTCTGTTTCTGGGTCAGCTCCTTTCTGTCTCTCCCTAGCAGATTAGCTTTTTGCTCATGGCAATAAAAAGCTCCCAAGTTTTATATGCTAGAGATTTTGCCATTGATGGAGGCGTAGCCTGGTACTTTCTTGGGCCTACATCCTAAGCCATTGGAAGGGATAGTGACGAGTCATTAGACTGAAGTAATTTGATGTCACTGGAAAGGTCCTGGGGGACTTAATGTGTTATAAGATGAATACGGGTCAGTGTGGTTTTCAGAGATGTATATGGGCTTCCCTGGTGGCTCAGCAGTAAAGAATCTGTCTGCAATGTAGGACTCGTGGGTTCAATTCCTGGAAGATCCCCTGGAGGAGGAAATGGCAATCTACTCCAGTATTCTTGCCTGGGAAATCCCATGGACAGAGGAACCTGACAGGAAACAGTCCATGGGGTTGCAAAAGCATCGGACACCACTTAGAGACTAAACAACAACAATAGGTGATAAGTACCCTCATGCAAGCAAACCTTAATTTTACACACAGATGTTTTTGAAAATTCATTTGCAATTTGATAATCTGCAAGTCAAACAATAGATTAGCTCTTCTAAATGATAGAATATAATGGAATGCCAGACACGTTACCTTGGTCCAGAAGACTTTTCGTGTGTAATAAATCCTCTGAAGCCCCCACCTAGAGTAGAATGGGGGCTGTGCCAGAGGTTATGGACAGAACTATCCACACACTTCCATCTCCACTGCAGAATCTTCACAGGAGCTAGAACAAGAGTTTGGGTGGGGTGCAATCTTTATATCTTACCTTAAGAATGTACTAGACATTTGGGCTTCCCCGGTGGCACTAGTGGTAAAGAACCTGCTTGCTAATGCAAGAGAAGTGGGTTCGATTCCTTTGGGGGTAAGATACCCTAGAGAAGGGCATGGCAACCCACTCCAGTATTCTTGGAGAATCTCATGGACAGAGGAGCCTGGTGGGCTATAGTTAATAGGGTCGCAAAAACAGCTGGACATGACTGAGCAATTTAGCAGATAGGCACGCATACTAGGCTTTTGGAAGATGGGTGGGGGAATGTAGTCTCTTTCCTTCTTCTTTTTCCTTTGCACTGCAGAAGCAAACATAGCCTCTACTGTGCATGCACCCTCATAGGAGACTCCTGGTGGAGTTCCCAAGCTTTGGCCGCAGAGCAGTGTGATGGTAGTGATAGGATGAAGGGATGCCAAGGACTGTGGAATAAAGCCTGGACTGCAGGGAGAAGGAAGATGGAGCTCTCCCTAAATTTCTACTCTGGTCCATGGCCCCAGGGAACAAAAGCAGCTGACTTCTGGTCACCTGACATGGGTCATTTTGGCAGAGTGATGTACTGCCAGAGCTGCAGTAGCACCAATGAAAGAATGGTTTATCCCAAGGAAGGGGCAAAGCTCCGGACTGTTTGAAGAGAATATAATCAGATCTTTATTTTAAAACTATCACTCTGACTATGCCGTGAAAAATGAGGTTCAGGGAGCAGGATGGAGGGCCCTTAGGAAGCTGCTGCTTCAATGTAGGGAAGGTGATGGCTTGAACTACTATAGTATCTGTGAGGAGAGAAACATGGAAGGATTTGAATGAACTCCATGGGGTATTGCTAGGTCATTTATTGAATATGGAGAGGAGTGACAAGGAGTCAGTGACAGGTGTTAAGCTTTAATGATCAGTGGGAGGCCTTGCCATCTGTATATATAGTCCAGCAGAATAGCCCCCCCCACCCTACCCCCTGCAGCTTCTGTCTTAGTTCCATGCCAGCTCTGAAACAGGGAGCACCCCTTCACCCTTCACATTTGCCTTTAGCCAGAGTAAGGGCTTCCCAGGTGGTGCGAGTGGTAAAGAATCTGCCTGCAATGAAGGTGATTGATGAGACTCAGGTTCTATCCCTGGGTCAGGAAGATCCCCTGGAGGAACAAATGGCAACCCACTCCAATATTCCTGCCTGAAGAATTCCATGAACAGAGGAGCCTGATGGGCTACAGTCCATGGGGTCTCGAATAGTCGGACATGACTGAGCGCACACACACACACACACACACACACACACACCCCCACAAGGGAAAGCATGCCTGGATAGTCTAGTTTTTATTGGTGGTTTGCTTAGAAAGACAGAGGATTAGGGTTACATCACACAGACTCCACAAGCTCTTCCTACTTCTTTCAGCATCTTCTCTTTCTTGAAAGCACAGTGTCCTTTCTGTGCCATTTCTAAGTCTAAATATCTCATGCCATTTCTGAGAGATGTTTTTAATATTTGACATATAATCTCATTATATGTTTAAATTAGAAGATTTGATGATTTTTTAAATTCTGATTTTCCATGGGACAGGAGTTTCCACCTTATGTCTAGGGCAGAGTTCAAGAAAAGGATATGATCAATTTTCTGTATGTTGAAAACCTAAGTTCAGAAGAAATAATCTAATATAGAATGAGTGAGGTCGCTGTGATTTCTGTTCGAAATTTACCATTTTGGGGAGAATGGCCTTGAAATAGAGCTTGGAACTAAATTATTGCCTCATAAAACAGCGTGAGGTTACTGTTATTCCTTAATTTTATATCTTTATTATGAGGTAATACTTCTCTTATTTGATTTAAAGAATGTTCTTGTCTTTTTCTCATGTATTTGTGAATACTAAATGTTAAAGGACTTAGCATAACTACCATTGCAAAATTATGATGTAAAATAATACTGTGTCTGCAATTAGCCCAGGTAGTTTTACTTGGTCCAGTCATATAAAATCACTGGGCTCATAATATTTTAGTACTTTAGAGTGTTTGGCAAAGAAATAAATTCATGTTACCGTAAAACAGTTAAACTAAGTAACAATCTCAATTTTAAGGAAATATAAAGAAAAGTATTATGTTGTAACATGGAACATTGATGCAAATAACTCCCCAACTGGAACATTAAGTAGATTCTGAAGCAGTGGTTAACAGAAAAAGGCTAGTCTTTGCTTTATTCTCTTACTCTTCAACAGTTTTCTGGCTGTCTTAATGTTTAATTTCACTTGACTTAGCACCAGTGCCCAGAGATGGTGGTCCTTCTAGAATATGATCAGTTCTTTCCTAGTGATCAATATCCTTAATTTAATTCTTGTGTATCTTTTCTGGAAATACTATGTTTTCAGTTAAATTGCTCAGTTGTGTTCGACTCTTTGAGACCTATGAACTGCAGAACGCCAGGCTTCCCTGTCCATCACCAATTCCTGGAGCTTGCTCAAACTCATGTCCATCGAGTTTGTGATGCCATCCAACCATATTATCCTCTGTGATCCCCTTCTCCTCCTGCCTTCAATCTTCTACATTTAAACCTTGATCACATCTTAATATTATTTTAGTGTGATCATTGTACATGTGTTTTGGGTTAAATTGTTTTTCCCAAAGGATAGGTTTAAGTTCTAACCCCCTTACTTAGGAATGCTACCTTACTTGGAAATAGGGTCTTTGTAGATGTAATCGAGTTAAAATGAGATTTGACCAGATTAGAGTGGGTTCTAGTCCAGTGGCTGGTGTACTTGTAAGAACAGGGAAATTTGGACAGAGAGACACACATACAGAAGAAGTTCTTTGGAGAGATAGGAGAATATTGTGTGATGGCCACACTAAGATGCATCTACAAGGCAGGGGATGCTAAGGATTGCTGGCAAACACCAGAAATTAGGAAGAGACAAAGAATGATTCCTCTCTAGAGCCTCCAGAGACGGCGTGAATCTTCCAGTGTGCTAATTTAGGACCTCGTACTGTCAGAACTATGAGAGAATAGATTTCTGTTGTTCAAGCCACCTAATCTTAGTACTTTATAACAGCAACTTTAGGAAACTAAAATGACATACTATGTTATAAATAAATAATAGGCTACATTTGATTATAATAGTCATCTTATAATAAGTATTTTATTGTTGTGTATGTGTGTTCAGTTGCTCAGTTGTGGCTGACTCTTTGTGACCCTGTGGACTGCATAAGATAATTCTTTACATATGTAAAAGGTGCAATTTGTTATTTTACTGACATATTCTTTTGAAGATACTTAAAATATCTAGTCTGCCAGGCTCCTCTGACCATGGAATTTTCTGGGCAAGAATACTGCAGTGGATTGCCATTTCCTTCAGGGGATCTTCCGAACACAGGGATCAAACCCAGGTCTCCTGCGTTGGTCGCAGATTCTTTACCATCTGAGCCACCAGGGAAGCCGAAAATTTAATATTGAGATTAGTCCACCAGGTACTGTGTCAGGCAAAAAGGAAAATACCTGGTGAGCTAATCTCAATATTAAATTTTTTGAAAAGTTACAATATTCTACCTGAAAAGCACAGCATTTTTCTTAAAACAGCCACATATTTGAGATAGAATTTTCAAAATTAAGATATATGGCTGTTTACACTTTTTGTTTGCATTGTCATATACATTATGTGTGATTTCATCCATTAATTTTGTCATTCAGTCAGTCAATATTTGTTAACCATGTAATGCTCGCCAGACACTGAGATAGGTGCTGTAGATGACACTAATAAATAGGATAAAGAATACTTGCCTTAAAGAAATTACTCTGGTTTTGAAATTTATTTCCTAGAGAAAGACACAGAGTTCATTTGAAGATAGAGTCTACTACTTGGAAAATTCCCATTCATTGTTCACTGATCTTGGGAAATCATTTTAGCATCATTTGGTTTTACTTATTCTGTCTTCCTGTATTACGGTGGAAAAAAAATAAAATATAAATTTATTGCAAACAGGCAATAAAATCAACAATAATCAAAATATGTGAAGACAAAGACATAATTCTTTATCAAATTATGTATATTTTTAATGTTTCTTTTTAACTAATACCCAAATACACGCTAAACTTACATTAGTATTAGCATAGCTAAAATTTTGTGTTCCGATTTTTTTAAATTACTGTATAATCAGTATTTTTTGCTTTTCATGTCATTTTTATAATTGTACTTTGGGGTTTTGCATTTATATTACATTTATTGACCATTATTTGTTTAATTGATGCCTGCAAAGATGAAACTACATCTAATTTTTTTTTATCATGAATGCCACTGTAGTGAATACCTTGTCACTTTTGGAAGGAACTAGTTTACTCCCTAGGAAAGTCGATACATTGGGTAAAAGAGTTTAGACATATTTTAAAATGCAGTGACAGACGGCTTTCTAAAAATATTAGAAAACTTGGCATTATCAGTGGCAGTTGAATGAGGACACCATTTTCACTGTATCCTTTCTGACACTGAGTATTAATATTTAAAATGGTTAGTTATTGAAGATATGTATAGGAATCCAAACTGTATACTTGTTGCTTAAGTTTGCATATTGGCAACTGTGAAAGTGAATACTTTTTCAAATATTTATTTATTACTTACATTTTAAATAATGATTTTTCATAACTTTGCTTAGTCATTTAATAGTTCCTTAAACCTTGTCTTAGCAATATTTTTGTTTTTAAAGTCATCTTTGTAGTATTTATTGAAGATATTTTTTATAATCTGTTGTATCTTTCTATTTTGCGGGCTATTTTTCTCTATTCAGAAATAAAAAGTTTTGGTTTTGTTTTTACATAGCTGAATTTAGTGTTTCTTCCCTTGATACTCTGGTACAGTATTTTTGCCATTCATCTTACCTATCTATTAGATGAAAAGGAACATCAGATTCCCCCTTTAAGAGAGTGCTTGGCTAATTTATTGTCCAGGTAGTAGGGAGAAAATAGCTGTAAAGGAAATAATCCATCACAGTTTCTTCCTGCAAGAGAGAGGAAGGGCTCATGATGCTGGCAGGTGTAGAATCTTAGCAGTTTAACATCGGTTGGACTAGTGGCCACATTGCCTAAGTTGTGCACCTTATCCAAGGCAAGGGTGGGCCAGAGTGATGGGGCCAAGGATCAGGAGGTCCGCTTGAATGGGAGGAGCAAGCCAGAGATCAGCAAGAAGCAGGACAGGGAGGGAAAACCAGGTGTGATGCGAGGGTCTGTAAGGAGATGGGGGAGAGTGGGAGAAGAAAGACGAAGATGCGAGGTGAAAAGGAAAAAGCTGGGCTTTTTCCCATCACCATTTCTCAGGGTCACCTCCAACACAAAGAGTGACATCTTTAAATCTAGAACTCCCTGCCTACCTATCTTCCTAAATTCAGATGTATACTGTAACACCTTTCAGTGTGTTAATAATATCTACGCTTCCTCATCCCCACCTTAAATGCCCTTTAAAATAGTGCTTTTCTTTAAAAATGACACCTTTCTGGTTTTGGAGTAATTGTAATCAGTTTCTTACTGAGACTGTCACAATACTTACATATAAGTTGCCATTCCCATTTTAATGACTTCTAAAATTATAAAAATTTAAATTAGAGAAAATTTTAGAAAAGAATCTTTGTGTCTCTGTGTTTGTGTATATGTAAAACAGTGTACATTTTAAAACATCTTATGTTCTAATAAAGAAAGTAACTGGTTTATTAAAGACTGTACTGCAGGGCAAAAAAGAAAAGAAACTAAAACCATGTCTCTCTAGTTGTAGTAGGGAATACTTAAAACCAAGTAAAACCCCTCCAATGTAAAGTGAGTTGGGAACATATTGTTTCTACAGACTGGAATATTTATTTTCCACTTAAATGATATCTTTGAAAACTTTTGATGTCTCTAAATATTCCTTAAAATGTAAGTTTAATAATTTATATCTGTGTTTATGCCTGTAATGAACACTTCTTTTATAGAGATCTTTTTATAAACTCATATTCTTTTAATTTTATTTTAGAATTAGACTATGAAGGGCTAGAAATGTATCATTACTCATTTAAAGTACATTTCATAGATTAGTGAGCTAGAACATTGTTTTGTTGTGATTGACCATTTTTCTGTAGGAGTGCACATGCTTTTCTGTTTAGATTGTAAGAGCTCTTTATTATGTCAAGGACATTAGCTTATTATGTTTGATATTTGCAGAGATACTTTTATATTTTCATGTATCTTTTAATTGTGACTGTGTGTGGGGGGGTGCGGAACTCAAGGAGGTGTTTGGCTTTTTTTGTGTTATATTCCATTGCTTCTATTATATAAGTCTTCTCTATATGGGAATTTAAAATATATATGCCTGTTTTTCTTAGAGTATATTTAGACTTCAGTTTGCCTGGAAAGTTTTTAATGTATTATATCAAGTAAAGATGAACATTTTTTGAGTAGTTTACTGACCAGTTTTCCTTCTTATATATTTCTGTACCACCTTTTTATCATGATAGTCTTATTTTCATTCTTTTTAAAAACTTGTGCATGCATTTTATCACATTATATTTTTTAGAACAGAATTTGATCATCTGGCAATTAAGACAAATTTTCCTGTAGTATAGAGCTGTCATATTAAAATACACATTATATTTTTTCAATATTATATTCTTTTGAAAATGAATGGTTAATGCAGACTTTTGGAGAAGGAAATGGCAACCCACTCCAGTATTATTGCTTGGAGAATCCCACGGACAGAGGAGCCTGGCAGGCGACAGTTCATGGGGTCTCAAAGAGTTGGATACAACTGAGCAACTAACACAAAACACAGACTTTGAATTTTTAATCTGTCAATTGCTTAATGACAGACCTCTCTCAGCAAAATAGCACACTGGGTGTTTACTCCACCCTGGATCTCTGAAGTTGTCCTCAGATACTTTTGTTTATCTGCAGAATGCCTAATTAGCTGTTTACTTATCTCAGTATTACTATGATGTGATTTTCAAGGTCATCATTTCTATCAGATATGGGAACAATACTAAGAAATTTTGTTCTTGAAAAATAATGTCTCTACAGATTATCACATGAATCAAAGTTTTAGTAATTTTACAAATAATTTAAAAGATAACTTTTTCATTTTTCCACTTTGTTTTCATTGTTTTGTTTCAGATTGTCCATTTTTAATTGGAGGAAGCTGCTTCTACTTGGGGGGTGGCAGGAGAAGTAAGAAAACCACATGGAAGACTCCCAGGATTTAAATGAGCAATCCGTAAGTCGTAATTCAATCTCAGTTTTACTGAAAAATGTTGTGGTAAGACGACTCAAAATCATACTGGAAGGGATATATTGTAAAAAGCAAGTTTTTGTTAAACATATTTTTAGTCAAATTTTGAATCCTTTTTCAAGATCATAAAACATGCCTTTGGAAATGTATACTGTTTCTGCTTAATGATATCATATTTTGAGGTCTTCCTTGATTGTCTACTTGTAAAGACAGTGATAGAAAGATGAGGGCATTGAAATCGTGCGAAGTGTTTTTTTATTGTCGAAACAGTTTTACACACCTCCTTTATTGGGTTCTATTCCAGAGGTACTTGGATGGTGCATGTGGGGTTGAATGCCAGAAGTATGAAAAGTGAAGCATATCACTTGCATGCCTATTGTTCACTTTGAGGATGGCAACCACAGTCCTGAAGGGATTTCCTTATTTTGCTAAGGTCTTTGCAGGGCTTCCTTGTGGCTTAGCTGATAAAGAATCCACCTGCAATGTGGGACACCCGGGTTTGATCCCTGGGTTGGGAAGATCCCCTGGAGAAGGGAAAGGCTGCCCACTCCAGTATTCTGGCCTGGAGAATTCCATGGACTGTATAGTCCATGGAGTCGCAAAGAGTCAGACATAACTGAGCGACTTTCACTTTGCCCAGGGAGGAATGCACGAGGTTGGTGGCAACCATTCTAAAATTCAGATTTCTCAATGGGAAAGGACTTATATGGCCTTTCCTCCTAATTTATTAGTAGTGTCTTTGTGATACTAGTCCTTCAGCGTGTGCAGTGGGAGTCAGTGGGAGGTTCTCCCTTCACTCCCCACTCCCACAGTACCGTCAGTTGCATCCCAGCTGTTCTGCCCACAGACAATTAGTGATGTCACAAATGAGGAGATGTATATTTACCATGTGTGTATTATTTGCTTGTATGATCATGACTAGATCTTAGAATCTTATGTTCCCATTAGGCAACAAAGGACAGAATATTTGTTATAATAATATGGTTCTGGAAATGATTTCTGAAATGAGTTCAATTTTAAAATTCAGAGTAATGTGCGTTCTGATATATAGATGTCGTTCCAAGTTAGTTTGTTTTCTATTAGTGTTTCATTTAAATGACATGATAATCGAGTTTTTAATTTATAGACAGATATGACCATTGTCTAATGTCTTTATATATTATTATTTAATTTCACCTGGTATCATTGCAAGAAAAATTTAGCAAAAAATTACAAAGACCATTAAAAAATTCGTCAAATAGTAGAGGTTATTCCTCAAAAAAATGCCTGAGTTTTTACAAAAGTAGACAAAAGGCAATAGGGAAGCAGGGGCTTCAAAGTAGTTTTTTTAAATGCTGGTTATTGAACTTAAATATTAGTAGCATGGGCTCTAGTGAAACGGGTGGTACACAGCATGATGATACGTCACTCATGCCATTCACTGCCTGTCTTTTGATCCCAGTGGTATCTGAGGTCTGTAAGTGTGACCATGTACCTGAGTGAATGATGACGTCATCTTAGTGGCGATGCTTCATGAGAGGGCTACTGTCTATCTGTACTTTGTTCTGACACACCGGGCATTACTTAAAAGTTTGTGTCCATCTGTGTAAGAATATGTGTGTGTGTGTGTGTGCATGCATGCGTGCACGTGTGAGCTAGATTGACCTACTGTCCCTGTTTTCCGGGGACCCAGGAGTTTCCTGTGACTTGGAACTTTCAAAGCTAAAGCCGGTAGAGTCCGGGCAAACCAGGATGACCCAGTTAATTAACTTAGGGTGTGTGTGTGTGTATACTTAAGAACAAATTTTTGATTCAGCACAATTAAATGAAGCTAAAGACAAGATAGTCTTAGGTTTAACAGTAGAGTGAGGTTATTATACAAGATGCTTCATATCACCTTTTATAAAATGAAACCCAACCCCTGTAAATCGTATAGGTTTTACTCCTAGTGATATTTTAATGCTGTGGAATTTGGTATTAAAAAAAAAATTAAGTTCTTGGTGTTGTTCATGTTCAGCCAGGTTTGATAATCAGAAATATTGAGTGACTGACCTTCTGGTCTTTCAGCTTAAACCCAGCTGCTGAATTGGTGGTAGGAATGGGAGAGATTTCGAGAGAAGAAAAGATTGCTCTCATTCTCCTTTCTTTTTCTCCTTCCCCAGTACTAAACTCTCCCCCTGCAGATGATGATCTGATCAGAGTCAGAATGGAAGCCTCTGCTATCTGGTTATCAGGAGTGGGTTCGTCTCTTTTAACCCACAGGAAATGTGAAGTTTGTGTTAAGGGTTCATGGCTTAATGGCTTTAATTTTGTAAACATCATAAATCCTTCTCCTTCAGCATCCTTAGACTTAGCAGAACATGCAGGCCAATCTGTTCATCTTGTGCATGTGTAAAGGGATGCTTGGGACTATTAAGTCCCAAGTCAGAGTTGGGACTTCACAACAGTCTTCTGACTCCAAGTCCAAAGCTTTCCCCATTACATCCACATGCCTTAAATGCATCTGAATTTTCCTGTTTGGACTTTCATCACCATAGAATAAACTCTCATTAGGGTGAAATGATTCCTACTTGAATGAAATCTTTAAATGACTTTAAATCTTGCAGAGTGTATTGATTAATGTCTCAAAGCTTTTTGAAAAAATGCTTGGCATTTATTAAGATATAGGATAAATAGGCTGAAATTTTTAAAAAGTTCATGATAAAATGAGAGAATTTACTTATATCATAGCTATTTTACTTCAAAAAAAAGTTTTTTCTCTAGGCATAGATGTAGCAAGAGGTGTCATTTATTGCACATTTTATGCTCATTTAGCATTTTCTGTATACTGACTTCAATCCTTACCATATCCTTGCTTCGTGTTTGTTATGGTCACCATTTTACAGATAAGAAAACTGTGGCATAGAGAATATTAAGGTCAACCAGCTTTTAAGTAGCAGAGATTAGAATCGAACCTATATTTCAGTTCAATGGTTCAGTTGTGTCTGACTCTTTGTGACCCCATGGACTTTAGCACGCCAGGCTTCCCTGTCCATCACCAACTTCCGGAGCTTACTCAATCTCATGTCCATCGAGTTGGTGATGCCATCCAACCATCTCATCCTCTGTCATCCCCTTCTCCTCCCGCCTTCAATCTTTCCTAGCATCAGGGTCTTTTGCAATGAGTCATTTCTTCGCATCGAGTGGCCAAAGTACTGGAGCTTCAGCTATTTTTATCTGGCCCTAAAATCAGTTGGTTTTTAATGAGTATGTGTGTTCATTCTTGCAAATTCAGCTGCCTTCCAGGAGACATAGCTGCCTTGGAGCACAAGGGTCTGTACACTCAGCAGATAAAAACTGAACTGAACCTACCAGCTTTCCTCTCCCAGTTTTTCCCCTTACTCCTCTCTTCCATCTCAGTGGATGGCATCATCAGCTACTGAGTAAGTTCATTTGGAAAACTGGAAGTCATCCTTTTCTCCTTCAAGCCCATTTCAAAATCCTATCATTCTTAATTTTTAGTATCTCTCAAAGTTGTTCTTTTGGTTCCAAATCCTTATTTTGGATCTTTATTTTTATCTCCTGTATTTTTCTGCTTTAAGTTTTTTCTAGAGTGGTCTTCCTAATTTACATATCTGAGGTGAAATTCACTCAGTCCAGTCGTGTCCAACTCTTTGTGACCCCATGGACTATATAGTCCATGGAATTCTCCAGGCCAGAATACTAAAATGGGTCGCCTTTCCCTTCTCCAGGGGATTTTCTCAACCCAGGGGTTGAACCTAGATCTCCTGCATTGCAGGCGGATTCTTTACCAGCTGAGCCACAAGGGAAGCCCAGGAATACTGGAGTGGGTGCTCTCCCTTCTCCAGCGGATCTTCTGGACCAAGGGATTGAACAGGGGTCTCCTACATTGCAGGTGGATTCTTTACCAACTGAGCTTTCAGGGAAGCCCTTTACATATCTAATCCCATCCTTATTCTACTTAATAACCTCCACAGGCTCTTTCTTGCCTTCCAGAGAAAAATCCAAAGTGTGTAGTAAAGCACTCAGACTTCATTGCTTGCCTGTGTCTATAGTTTTAGTTTTGGCTTCTCTTGGTTCCCTGAATCTCGCAGGCTCTCTTTGGTTTCTATGTCTTTGCTAGTACTCTAGCCTCTTCCCAGATGAGCTTCTTCCTCACTGGAGAACATGCAAATCTTGAAGACTTGCTACGGGTTTCACTCCCTCGAGTAAGGCTCTCAGGTTTCCTCCTTCTTTCCCAGGCAGTCAGCTGCACTGGGTCAGGGTCCCTGCTCTGTGCTGCTGTACCCTTTGGCATTTACCTCTCTACCCCAGGACTTACCCCACAGAGCTGAAATCTTATCTGTTTATTTGCCTCTCTACTAGATTATAAACTACTTAAGAGTAATAATGGGTCTTGATCACCTTGTATCCTTCCTTCTTAGCACAATTCTTACTGACATTCAATAAATGTTTTCTTCAAAGGCTTTTATATACTGTTAGTAAGGTGTGTTAGTGAATAGCTTGACAAATTTTAGAAAGCCAAGATGTTGTTCTCAGAATGGATTTACTGACTCATGAATTCATATATCACTTATTTAAAACAGTTGTGTATAACATGTAACACTAGTTTTTAACAGCATGTGATCAAAATAAATTTTGGTCCTTAGTATTTTTTTTTTTTTTTTTTTTGCATTTATCTGGATTACTTTTGGAGAAGGCAATGGCACCCTACTCCAGTACTCTTGCCTGGAAAATCCCGTGGACAGAGGAGCCTGGTGGGCTGCAGTCCATGGGGTCGCGAAGAGTCGGACACGACTGAGTGACTTCACTTTCACTTTTCACTTTCATGCATTGGAGAAGGAAATGGCAACCCACTCCAGTGTTCTTGCCTGGAGAATCCCAGGGACGGGGGAGCCTGGCGGGCTGCCGTCTATGGGGTCGCACAGAGTCGGTCATGACTGAAGCGACTTAGCAGCAGCAGCAGCAGGATTACTTTTTGCAGTCTGGTTTAGAGGATCTCGGAAATTTTAAGAGGTAAACAATTAAAGTGCAATTTAACTTTCATATTTGAAGAACTTTATAATTACTTAGAAGCAGTTTGTTATATCCAGTTATAGCTCACTACAGTTTTTAATGACATGTTGCTCTTATTAATAGAAATAAACATGAATATAGATTATGCAGAGCAGTATTTATACTAACAATCAGAAATTCCTTTGATACTCTGAAATATATTCTTTGTATTCAAATAATAACTAATCAGTATTTATGTTTTTATAGCTCCTAGAGTATCCTTACACACTGAAAAATTTTAGTCTTTTTTAAAGTTTTCCACAGATTTTTTTCTAGTCTGACTTATTTATATCAAGGTGAGAGGTCAGTTGGCCTAAATTTACCATCAAGCTGGAAGGTTTAAAAAAATATTGTTTATAAGTTTAAGTACTATATGTTACATAGTAAAATGTTAGTGTTTACTAAATAAAATGAGGTAAAATGAATTACAGTTTATGATACAATTGCATTCCCTAATATTAAAATTTAAGGGCCTGAATTTTCCTACATTATTACTGAATCAGTTAACTTACATTACTAATGACATATTTCGATTAGTGAGGTCTGAATTAAGTCACATCCCTTGGATTCATATTTTACATCATGGGTTTCAGCAGTATTTTGAAGTTCATGTATATATGTATATGTAGACATAACTAGTGTTTATTTTCTAGCATCAAGCCTGCCAATTTAATAATACATATTAACATTCCAGAGTTAGCTTAATAAACTAACCTCTTTTGTGTCTGTCTTTCACCCCTGGACTACCAAATGACTTTAGAATTATTCCTCAGCTCTTTATTCTTAGAGATTCTACAGTATCATTTTTGCCTGTAGCCACTAGATCATCTTTAAAACCTGAACTGCTCTCTGAGCTATTTGGACAGGTTTTTAACTGTTGTATGGAATTGAATATACCAACAAACTTCCCATGTCGATGTAGAGCTTCAGAATCAACAGCTTCTGTCAGTGTTTCAACTCTATGCAAGAAAAGAATTATTTTTATTAGTTTCAGTTTAAAATCACTTTTTCATTTTTGGTAGTAAAGCATTATCAATATCTAGAGATCCTAGTAGTCTTCTATTGTTTTTTATTTTGGATAGTCTAATCAATTTAAGCATCATGCACACAGTGTATTTTATTCAGATATAGCCAAAATCAGCTTATTTGGTTTTGAGGCTACAAATCTGTTTGGAAGAACCTGGCCTTTTAATTAGTCAAAAGAACCATATTTATAACATGTAATTTTTATACCATCCAACTAGACAATGTACTTCAGAATTCAACAGAATTCTGCTTAAAGTTGAGTCAGTTTCAGAATTGATGTAGCTCCCAATTACCAGTTATAGCTTTACTTCACAATTAGATAAAAGAGTACCTAAATGGCGAAATTACCAAGAAGTGTCTTTAAGACATCAGACGTACTGAAGCATCTGAAAACCATTTATGTTGATGAAAGCAGGTAAGACAGTGTGTGCAGCAGCATGGATTCTGGAGTAAGAGCTGGCAAGCTCACACTTCATCATCATAGCTTTCTAGCTGTCACAACCTTGTCACAGTGCAACTTGATTTCAAACTATTTAACCAAAAGGAAAAGATTTTTAAAATATGGAGGGAAATGTAGGTTATTCCACTATGATTGGACGTCAGCCACACAATTGTCATGGCTAAATCTTTAGAACAGGGAGTGGAAAGATAGCAGAATGTATTAAAATTAGTAATAATTCAACACATTTGATTAAACCAATAATTACTGTTTACTCTCTGTCAGGAACTTTGCTAAAGTTTAAACGATTAGTATATTACAACTTCTGTCCTGCCCAAGCTTTAGCTTAATATATGGTTGTAAGTTGTTAAGTTCTAGAGTTATCAATAGTTTAAAATGAAATTTGGGCAATGGCTACTGATTTACTCAATGAGTATTTGTGAGGAGCTGCTATATTTGAAGCATGGTTTTAAATGTTGGAGATACTCAGTGGACAAAATAGACAAATATGATTCTCATGGAGTTTATTGTACTTTAGCAGGGAGAGATGAACAGGAAAACAATATTAGATACTAGAAAGAAATAGTGCATCCAGAAAAACCAAATAAAGCAGGGAGAGGGACAGGACATTCTGGAGCTAAGGTGTGTGGGTGGGGCAAGGTGTGGGCTTTGAAGAATAGTCAGGGGGGCTTCCTAAAGGAAATCAGTCCTGAATATTCATTGGAAGGACTGATGCTGAAGCTCCAATAGTTTGGCCACCTGATGTGAATAACTGACTCATTGGAAAAGCCCATGATACTGGGAAAGATTGAAGGCAGGAGGAGAAGGGGATGACAGAGGATGAGATGGTTGATTGGCATCACTGACATGATGGACATGAGTTTGAGCAAGCTCCAGGAGTTGGTGAAGGACAGGGAAGCTTGGCATGCTGCTGTCCATGGGGTTACATGGACATGATTGAGCGACTGAACTGAACTGAAGCTGTCACCGAGAAGACGGCATTGTGCAAAGACTTGAAGGAGCCACCTGGGTATCTGGGGAAAGTGAGTTTTGGTTAGAAGGAACAGTAACTATGGAAAAAGTGAGATGGCACCAAACCTGATATGGTCAAGGAATAGAAAGGAGGCCAGTGTTGGTGCCAGTAGTGGGGTGGTCAAGGGGAGAGATAAGGAAGTGATCATGATGGGAGTGTGCAGGTGAGGAGAGAGATTGTGTAGACGTGTTTAGGCCATTATAAGAGCTTGAGCTTTTCTCTGAGTTACATGGGAAATAATTTGAGGGTGAGCTTAGGGATGTCATGATGAGACTTAAGTTTTTAAAAGATCAGAATGTCTGCTGTGTTGAAAATGGTCTCTTTGAGGTCAAGAGTAGAAACTGGGCTATTCTAAACATTCAGATGTGAAATGGACAAGATAACAGTAGAAGTAGTGAGAAATGGTTGAATTCAGGATATGGTTTGAACCTAGAGCTGAGAGGACTTGCTGATAGGTTGGATGTGGATTGTGAAAGAAAGACCTTGACTTCCAGGTCTTTGTCCTGAGCAGTGGGAAGGATGGGGTTAGGCATTTACTGAGATGGATTGAGTTAGAAAGAACAGGTTGAGCCTGGAGATCAGGAGTTCAGTTTTAGACCCGGCAACAGAGTTATTGCTATGCTTTCACCAATTCTGTTTCATACTTTTTTCTGGTGCATCTGAGACTATCCTTCCTGGACTCCTTACCCTTAGACAGGGTGGTATAGCTAGTTTAAGGGAAGAGATGTACGCGTTATTTCCAGACTGAGGCAGTGAGAAACCTGTGCCTGATTCTGTAGTCTCTCTGTTTGCCTAGAGTTTGGAAAATGAGGAGGAGGTGACAGGTAAAGATGGTTGGTCTCCAAGATGGAGGAAGACTCAATTGTGGAGTCCCTGCATGAAGGACAGCATCCCAGGAAAAAATTAAAGCAACTGGGTTAAAAGGGACATAATGAGTTTTACCTACTATTTGAAAAATGAGTGGGGAGTCAGTTGTAACACTTGGAACCTGGGAGGGAAGGTTGAACTTGAAATATAAATTTGGGAGGCTTCAGGGTATTGATGATATTTAAAGAACTATTATTGGTTGATATCACCAAGAGATTAAATCTAGATAGAGGTAAATTGAAAGGACTGAGCTCTAGGGCATTCACATTTACAGATGACAGTTTACATAAGATAGCAGCTTGATTCTAACACAACCATAACCATAACATCTGTAAGCACTGAGTTATGCCACAGTTAGTATATGTTACCAAAGCCAGTGAATTCTCTTATTTCAAGTTTCCGAATGATCAAATATTATATCTGGGTTACTGGAAACTGGATTAACCCTTTTTAGAAGAAAAAGCCAGCTTACGGCCAAATAGGTATTCAAACATCATTCACTTCTTTATTTTCTATCAAAGTTGTTGTTCTGAACAACAAGCTGAACAACTCATGAGTCATGTCCGACTCATTGTGCCCCCATGGACTGCAGCACGCCAGGCTTCCCTGTCCTTCAGTATCTTCTGGAATTTGCTCAAACTCATGTCCATGGAGTTGGAATTGCCATACAACCATCTAGTCCTCTGTTGCCCTCTTCTCCTCCTGCCATCAGTCTTTCCCAGCATCAGGGTCTTTTTCAATGAGTAGCCCTTTGCATCAGGTGGCCAAAGTGTTGGAGCTTCAGCTTCAGCACCAGTCCTTCCAATGAATATTCTGGGTTGATTTCCCAAAGATTGGTTTGATCTCCTTGCTGTCCAAGGGACTCTCAAGAATCTTCTCCAGCGCCACATTTCGAAAGCATCAGCTCTTTTTATGGTCCATAGAAGACCACTGGGAAAACCATAGCTTTGACCATATAGACTTTTGCCTTTTAATACACTCTAAGTTGTCATAACCAGTCCATTCTAAAGGAGATCGGTCCTGGGTGTTCTTTGGAAGGAATGATGCTAAAGCTGAAACTCCAGTACTTTGGCCACCTCATGGGAAGAGTTGACTCTTTGGAAAAGACTCTGATGCTGGGAGGGATTGGGGCAGGAGGAGAAGGGGACGACAGAGGATGAGATGGCTGGATGGCATCACCGACTCGATGGATGTGAATTTGAGTGAATTCCGGGAGTTGGTGATGGACAGGGAGGCCTGGCGTGCTGCAGTTCATGGGGTTGCAGAGTCAGACACGACTGAGCGACTGAACTGAACTGAACTGAAGTTGTCATAGCTTTTTTTCCGAGGAGCAAGTGTCATTCAATTTCATGGGTACAGTCACTGTCTGCAGTGATTCTGGAGCCAAGAAAATAAATTCTATCACTGTTTCCATTTTTTCCCCATCTATTTGCCATGAAGTGATGGGACTGGATGCCATGATTCATTTTTTGAATGTTGAGTTTTAAGCCAGCTTTTTCACTCTCTACTTTCATCCTCATCAAGAGGCTCTTTAGTTCCTCTTACTTTCTGCCATTAGAGTGGTATCATCTGCATATCTGAGATTGTTGATATTTCTCCTGGCAATCTTGATTCCAGCTTGTGCTTCATCCAGCCGGGCATTTCACATGATGTACTCTGCATATAAGTTAAATAAGCAGGGTAACAATATACAGCCTTGACGTACTCCTCTTCCAAATTGGAACCAGCCCATGTTCCATGTCTGGTTCTAACTGTTGCTTCCTGATCTGCATACAGGTTTCTCAGGAAGTAGGTAAGGTGTTCCCATCTCTTGAATTTTCCACAGTTTGTTGTGATCCATACAGTGAAAGGCTTTAGTGCAGTCAGTGAAGCAGAAGTAGATTTTTTTTGGAATTTCTTTGCTTTTTCTGTTATCCAGCAGATGTTGGCAATTTAATCTCTGGCTCGTCTGCATTTTCTAAATCCACTTGGTGCATCTGAAAGTTCTCAGTTCATGTTCTGCTGAAGCCTAGCTTGAAGGATTTTGAGTATTACCTTGCTCACATGTGAAATAGGTGCAATTGTACAGTAGTTTGAACATTCTTTGGCATTACTTTTTTCTGGAATTGAAATGAAAACTGACCTTTTCTGTCAAAGTTACAAAGTTAGAAGAAAGTACTCAGCAAGTAGTATTTTCTTATTGCTATGTTTGTAGATATGATGTTTCTAGGATCCCAGTTTCGTAAAGGATTGAACTACATCAGGGATACTCAGCTTCAGCATTGTTGAATGTCTAACCTATTTAGATAGGATAATTCTTTGTAGCAGGGGGATTGTCCTGTGCATTGGGTGATGTTTAGAAGCATTTCTGGTATCCACCCACTAGATGTCAGTAGCACCTTCTTCCCTCCCCCACTTCCCTCTTTAGTGACAGTCAGTCAGAACTGTCCCTAGATATGGACAGATGTTTTCTGGGGGGAGCCAAGAATCACAGATCTGCTTTCAGTGAGCCATTTGTTTACATATTTATTCCCTGAAAAAATTTGAGGAAGTTTACCTGAACATTTAATATAATGTGCTATGTTGACTTATTGAGGGAGATGGGATGAAAAGGCAAGCACATGATAATACAGAATTTAAGCAACAAAACAAAACAACATTGCCAGGTTAGCTGTATAAAATATTAAGTACTCTGCTATCAACAGGGTAAGTCTGTTTCAGAAAGACCAAGAAAGGAATTCTAGATAGGTTAGGTCGTGCCTTGGCTTCTCTGGTGGCTCAGAGGGTACAGCGTCTGCCTGCAGTGCAGGAGCCCTGGATTCGATCCCTGGGTCAGGAAGATCCCCTCTGGAGAAGGAAATGGCAACCCACTCCAGTACTCTTACCTGGAAAATCCCATAGACAGAGAAGCCTGGTAGACTACAGTCCATGGGATCACAAAGAGTCGGACACAACTGAGCGACTTCACTTTCATTTTCACTTTAGGTCGTACCTTAATTTGATCTTGAAAGAAAGGATGGAATTGTATGGACACAAAAGGACCTGTCCTGATCTGGTAAATAGTAAGAATGAAGACTCAGAAGTGCAAAATATAAGGCAGTAAAGCCTGCCTTGGAACTGTAGATGGATTAGAATGATTGAATCAGAAACTTTCGGGGGATAAAGATGCAGAGCAGTGGGAACTCAGGCTAGGAAGTCCTGAGACCATACTCAAAAGAGTCTTTGAAGCCAAACTTCCGTATTTACAAGGTGCTTGGTGTTCAGCAAGGTGCTCGTCACACCATAAAGTACAGAGTTGCATGAGATGCTGCTCTGCCTTTGGACTTTTATCTTTGACATAATGGAAAGTCCCATAATTCTTGAGCAAGAGAATAATATTTTTGAAATGATGTTTTAGGAAAAATAACCAGATGGTAGGAAGATTAGTGAAAGTGTGAAACTTGGCATGGAAGATGGTTTAGGGGCCCTTGAAGCAGTTTATGTGTGAGCTAAAAAAGGCCTCAACCAGGGGCAGCAAACTTTTTTTTTGGTAAAAGTCAAGACAGTAAATAATTTTGAGTTTTCGGGCCATGCAGTCTCTGTGCAGGTCCTGACCTATTCTGGTGGAGTGTAAGAGCAGCCATATGTAACACATACATGAATGGGCATGGCTGTGGTCTAATAAGACTTTATTTACATAAACAAATGGCAAGTTGTGGACCATACTTAGCCAGCTCCTGGTCTAATAGTTGAAAGAAAACTAGGAGAGAATTCAATAAAAAGAACTTGAAAAAAACTTTACTGAACTTGGATAATTAACCAACAGGGTTAATAGGAGGAAGGTAGAGTGGTAGATGTGGAGAGGGAAAAAAGCAAGGTTTCTCCTAGAGTTTCAGGCTTAGCGGGTACCAGTAAGAGAGTTCAAGAGCAAGTGTCAGTGATTTCAGTAACCAGAAAGATGTGTTTGAATTTATAACTTTTGAGAACCTGTCAAACTAGCAGCTGGCTCTGTTGTGCCATGAGGGGATGTCTAGGCTGGTCAGAGAGATCAAAGGAGTATTTTTAAAGATGTTGTACCTACGGGGAAATTATAGCTGGCTAAAGGACAGAAGGGCTTACCTGGTGGCTCAGTGGTAAAAAATTTGCCTGCCAATGCAGAAATGGGTTCAACGCCTCCGTCAAGAAGATCTCCTGGGAAAGTAAATGGCTACCCACTCTATTATTTTTGCTGGGAAATCCGATGGACAGAGGAGCCTGGTGGGCTTTAGTTCATGGAGCTGCAAAAGAGTCGGACACAACTTAGTGACTAAATGACAACCACCCAAAGGACAGAAGGATACACCCTGGATACACCTGGATACACCTGGGAGAACACCTCTCAGGTGAGGATACACCCGGGAGAACACCATGTTTATGGAGTGGAAGGAGGAAGATGGATCTGGAGAGACTTAGAAAGGGAAACAGAGGGAGGTCAGGGTAATCCTACCTGAAGAGCCAATGACCAAGAATAATTTTTAGAAGGTATTGGTTATCACTTTCTGACATTTCACGAGGACAAGTAGAATGGGGACTGAGAACAAAGCTCTTTCATTTGCTGATTAGAAGGCCACCGGTGGCCCCTCGGGATACAGTGCTATTTGTTTTGTGGCAGGTGACGTCTTAGAGGTTCAACATAGAAAAGATGTTGAGAAAGTAAGAGGAAGCATGTGTTTTGAAACAAGAACAGAACAGTAATTGAAGGGAGCACCTTTTTCAAATTAGAAGAGAATGGTGTGTGGTTGGTGAGTGGGGAGAAGGACTCAATGGAGAATAGACGCAAGTTGTCACAGAGGGAGGGGGTCAGCAGAGGTCAGAATGAAGAGGGTAACGTGGGGATGAGGGAGGGATTCACCCTCTGACTGAAAATGCTAGATGATGCCTGTGCCCTTGGATATTCTAAGCTGTTCTCCCTGGATGACTTTCTTCTTTGCTGTTCTGTAGAAAGGAAGTCTGTTAGTTTACACAAGATCAGGAAGTGAAATGGAAGGATGATTTAGTAGTATAAAGAAGGTCACCAATAGGCATTATTTCCTTAATATAAATTTATTTCTTTTAATTGGGGGCGAACTACTTTACAGTGTTGTAGTGGTAGAGATCTAGAACTCAGTACATAGACCATTGTGACATTTTCAGGTTTCCTCTAGCAAAGTCGGTCATACTGGCTAGGACTTAAAACTGAGCATGGAAAGTCTATTTATTTATGTATTTTGCATCAAAACCATTAAGAAGAGGCAAGAGAAAAATAAACATTTTGTGGTTAATGAAAATGCCCCTCATCTTTAGGAAGAAACTGCTTGCTCTGTTTTCTTTGGCTATCAACACAACCAACCAAAAGAAGAGCATATTTATTTAGATGGGATTGGGTCAAATTTGACTATAGAGTTGGATGGAGAAAGTACTTGTCTCAAAGTACACAGAATCCTGTTGTTTCATGTCTTCTTGGATGGAGGGTTGATTTCTCTGCTTAGACATCTTTAGGATACAGACACCCTTGTAAGGGTTACTATGGGAAGAAGTTAATGTTAAAACTCTTGGCAGAAGAGAAGTTTATGTTAAATTTGATGTTAAAACTCTTAGCATGGTGGGAAAAGGTCTGCAGAAAAAAGTAAACGAGAATTTAAAAAGGAAAGACAAATACTGCCTGCTTCTTTAGCTTTTGTTGTTTTCCCTGAACTGTTGTGGACAACATGTGTGGCCAGTGGGTTGTAACTAGACTTCCCACGTGCTCACAGCTGACATGTGTGAAGTCCTCACTTGGGCTTTCTGAGTGCTTTATTTATATCAACTCATTTAATTCTCACATCAGCTTGATGAGTTGGGCACTATCATTATCTCCCAGTTTACAAATGAGGGAGTCACTCAGCCAGTGGGTGGGGGCCAGGATTTGAACCCAGGCAGCCTGGCTCCTGAGCTGACAATATTAACTGCTGGTGAATCTTCTGAGAAAATGCACTAATTATTTTTCAGCCCTCCACCCTGGTTTGAGCCTTCAACAGTAACAACAACAACAACAAAATGGAAATGTTTTTGTTGTAGCCACGCATTCCGGGAAACAAACTCACTCAGAAGCACAATGCAGACAGTGGAGTGCAGTTTATTACACCGGCGGGCCCAAGGCAGAGTCTCCTGTTAGCCAAGGCCCCCGACCAGTTTTTGTGAAAACCTTATATACCCTAAGTGTACATGCTCAAACCCAGCTCCCCAAATCCTCTGAAACTAGTCTAAACAAAGGAAACGAAAGATATAATCAAAGTTAACCTGTGATTCGTATGCCTTAAACCCATGATTCGTATGCCTTAAGCCTAGGTAGTTAACAGTAGACAATTATCAGTAGGCCTGTGGTCATACCCCAGTAAACATAGCAGAATTTATGATTCTATTCGGTTACACAGATAATTAGGGTATTCTTTTAGGTGACATAGAGTCTAGGTACGAGCCCTGGGACTCTTCCATGGTGGAGCGGGGGCCAGGGCGGGGGGGAGGGGGGTCTGGTTTTCCAGTTCGTATGTCGTTTCCATAGATACTGGGCATATAGCTCAAAGTCCACAGTCTGGCCCAAGATGGAGTTCTGCTTTTAAGATGGAGCCTGTTCTGTCTGTTTCCTCCTTCATTCCCCCCTCCTGATGCTCTTAACTCATAGTATGAGCATCACTCATAGGGATATATTGCACCCTGGCTCTCTGACCGCCAATTTGGGAGAATGACACCAACCTTTGGGTTACAAAGTTCATAGTACATTGTAAAATGCAGGATCCACAAAGCAGAACTATCAAGGCAACTATAACAATGGTAAATATAGCTTTCCAACATTCACCCTTCATCCAAGATAGGACTGAAGTCCAGAAAGGAATGTTTTCATTTGACATTGCTTTTACCTGGTTTTTCATGTCATCTAAAGCAGCTGATATATTGCCAGATAAATCAGCAATATATACACAACATTCAACCTTAATTATAGCACAGGTCCCTCCTTGAGCAGCTGTGAGCATGTCCAAAGCCATTCTATTTTGAATTACCACTCTTCTCATTTGGATTTGTTCTTCATTTAAGGCTTGGATGGCTTTAACACTACCTAGGAGGGCCTGTTTGTGAAATTAGCCAAGGCTTCTACTTTAATCATAATATTTGTTGTCCCTATAGAAGGTACAAATAAGGCAGCAATATACTCATACCACTGAAACACAGACCTTGTCCACCTCGCATGTAAATAAAGTAGATTTATCAGGGCTTGTTGTAGGTTAGGCTTTAGGCTACCATGGGCAAAAGCAAACCCCAGTGTGCAGCAGCCTACCCAGCCGATTGGTAACCAAGGCCAAAAGGTAGGCCCACAAAGCCATTGGGTTCCCTTGGGTGCCACCCAGTGGATTCCGGGGTTGTATTTCCAATCAGAGCCTGGCCAATGGATGGACTGGTTGGGGTGGTATATAACCTCGAATGTTCATTTACATTGTTCGGGGGATAGATACCCCATATATTTTAGTTCTTTTGGGTGTAATGGATAGTCAACAAACCCTACCCTTCATTCTTTTTGTTCCCAGCATATAGCAGTGGGAGTAATTAATTGACCCTTTTCTGGGGTCATCGAGAAATATTCATCCCAGACTTGGTAGAACTGTTCAACATACCTAGAGGCCTGTTCTCCCCTTCTGGTCAGGGAGAGCTTTTTTCCTTTTTTTTCTTTAAATATGAGGTATAGGTTTTTGTTACTCCTATGAAACTGGTGTTTACATCAAATGTAACCCCATGGCCCAAGTCTATTGACTGTAGGTCTGGCTTACACCAAGAGAGCAGGGAGAGATTATGATTGACAAGAGAAAGGAAAGTCTTTTTGTCATCCCAGAAAAGAGCAGAGTGGTTTAAAATCTCCTTGGTGGAGTGGTAAAAATCACCAAGGAAGTCCATCCATCACAGAGAGAGGCATAGCCCCACCTACCCAGCAGTTGGAGGTGTTGTGGAAGTCTGCGTAGGAATGTGTCCTAGAGATGAAAACATTGTCCTGAGTTTAAATGGAAGTTAAATTCAAAATCACGTTGATGAGGCCAAACAGCAGGAGTTGATTAGGTGGATTCTTCCTGAAGGGGCTCGCCTGGGATATTCTTTTCCTTCTTCTTAAGGATGATCTTAGTCTCCCGAGGGTCAGTGGGGTCCCTCTGCACAGTCCACTCAGCGTTTTCTGGGTCTGCGTGGTATGTCTCTTCGTGCTCATGTGGTTGATCCAGGGAGTGACACCTGCAAATTTAATTGCCATGGGGTGGTTAGAACAATAGTATATGGACCCTTCCAATGTGGGGCCATGGAGTCATGTTTACAGTCCTTGACCCACACCTGATCCCCAGGCACAAAATCGTGTATCTGGTCCCCAAGGGGGAATGGCACCCTCTCTTGTACAAACTTAGTTACCTGATTTATTACCTTACCCAGTTGTTCCATCTGCTGTGAAATCTCATCTCCCCATCCCTGAGACAAATTTGTTGACAGCTGTTTTATTATGGGAGGGGGCCTCCCATACACAATATCGTATGGAGAATAGCTATGGGACCATGGGGTCATCCTGAGTCTGAGCAGAGCCATCGGAAACAAGTCCACCCGGGAGCAGTCAGTCTCTGTGACCCACTTGGAGAGTGTCTCTTCAAGTATCCAGTTTGCTCCTTCCACCATCCCAGAACTCTGGGGCCTATATGCTGTATGTAATTTCCACTTGATGTTTAAAATTTTGCTTGCTTGTCGTACTAAATCAGCTACGAAAGCCGGGCCATTGTCCGATCCAATGCTGGTAGGAAATCCAAATCTGGGAACTATCTCCCTAAGCAGTCACAGGGTTACTTTTGATGCTCTTTCAATCCAGGTAGGAAAAGCTGCTACCCATCCTGAGAATGTACATACCATGACCAGCAGGTAATGGTCGTGTCTGTGAGGTTTCATTTGTGAAGTCCACTTCCAGGTGTTCAGAGGGCAGCGTGCCTTTTAGCTCAATCTGTCTGTGCCGAGAGTCAGCACTGACCTGTGAGCAGCCAGTGCAGTTCTGAGATTCTGTCCTGCATAGGGAAGAGAGGCGGGGAAGTGTGGCAAAAGCATACCTGGAGTCTGTGGAAATGTTTGTCTTCTTATCTTTTGACAGCTGGAGGGCCCAGATTAGAGCATATGGTTCTGCCCCTTGAGTGGACCAGTGTGATGGCAGAGAGCTAGCCTCAGTGATGGTTTCTTCCATGACTACTGCATATCCTGATAGTCGTCCTTGTTTCACCAGGCTGGTGCCATTGGTGTACAGGACGGAATCTGGGTCCGGGATTGGCTGGTCTCACAAGTCAGGTCTGCTGGCACATTTCCTTGCAGTCATGTGAGGATCCACCTTCTCCCACGGGAAGGAGAGTGGCCGGATTCAGGGGCCTGTCAAGGCTCAATAGTAACATGTGGGTTCTCACATAACCGTCCCTGGTATTGAGTAATCTGGGATGTTGACCACCATTTATGGGGGTCCCCTCACAGGAGAGTGTTGACCTCATATGGGAGTTTTACGATCAAATCTTGGCCCAAAGTCACCTTGGTTGCCTCCCGGACCAGTAAGGCAACTGCGGCAACTGCCCTTAAGCATCCCAGCCATCCAGTGGCAACATTGTCCAGCGGTTTCGGGAGATAAGCCACGGGTCTGTCCCATTTCCCCATAGTCTGGGACAACACTCCCATAGCCACCTTGTCCTTTTCAGTCACATAAAGTGTAAATGGCTTAGCAAGGTCTGGCAGGCCTAAGGCGGGTGCTGCCGTAACTGTACTGGGTTTGAGTTCTATTACCAGTGGGACTTGTTTTGCAACCCTGGAGGGGTTGTCTTCTGCCCAGACCTCAGGGAATTGTTGAGTTAACTCTCTCTCTAGACTGTTTAGCCTGTCTGGTTTCCCTTCTGGGAGATCGTGCAGCCTCCATTCACCTTGAGGGGTTACTGGGAAGAAGACTCAATAGGCGACTGACCCCCCAAGTGCCTCCAATTTAGACAGCAAATCCCTTCCCAACAAAGGTATTGGGTTTTCAGGTATGTATGAAAATTCATGAGTCATGAATTGGTGACATATTCAATGTAGGCTTGAGACACAAAGGCTGCATTTATCACCATCTGAGACCCAGCAGTCTCTGGATTTATTGGCATCTAAAGTCTACAGGCCTCACACAGTCTTTTGTACAACTCAGAGGGTAATTCGCTTTCCCTTTGAATCACTTCGGAGGGTTTTGCCATACTCATATGTTCTCGGGCCCCCCTCTTGAGACCTTGTAAAATAGCCACCCAATATCTCTCCAGGTGGCGGCCCCTCCCTTCCTCTATGTTACAGTCCCAAATGCGGCTGTCATCGGGGGTGGCTGGTGCTGCCCACCGCTGTGGGTTTGCAGTACCCTCAGGTGCCATTTCTCGTAACTATTTTCTGGCCTCAGTTAGGATCCTGTGTCTTTTCTCAGTATTGAAAAGGGAGACTAGTAGTTGGATTATGTCATCCCATGTAGGGTGGTGGGTTTGATAAATAGTGTCCATTAGCGTAATCATCGGAGAAGGCAATGGCACCCCACTCCAGTACTCTTGCCTGGAAAATCCCATGGACGGAGGAGCCTGGAAAGCTGTGGTCCATGGGGTCGCTGAGGGTTGGACACGACTGAGTGACTTCACTTTCACTTTTCACTTACATGCATTGGAGAAGGAAATGGCAACCCACTCCAGTGTTCTTGCCTGGAGAATCCCAGGGACGGGGGAGCCTGGTGGGCTGATGTCTACGGGGTCACACAGAGTCAGACACGACTGAAGTAACTTAGTAGCAGCAGCGTAATCATGGCTTGTGGCTCCCCTGAGTACAGTGAAATGTGTCTCTGCCAGTTTAATATATCCGTAGAGGAAAATGGCTGGTAAAAATAGGCTACAGGGGGCTGATGGTGATGCCCACAGGTGTCCTGAACTGGAGGCTGTTGTAGCTCTCTGAGGGGCATCTGTAGTGGGGTTCTTTCCCTCTGTTCCTTGGCAGAGTGCAGCCTCTGTCTAATTCCTATGTTTTCTTCCCCCTTCCCATCAGTACTCACCGGGAGAGGTGGATACAAATCTAGGAGGTCTGGCTGAGGTGGAATCCTGGGGGCATTGACAAGCGGCCTCCATCGCTGGGATCAGAGCCTGCCGAAATGGCTGCTCTATGATATCCGGGAGAGCTGGAGGAAGAGCAGCAGCTGCTGCAGGAATTTCACCTGGCCCTGGATTGGACATTAAGGTGGCCTCCAGTCCTGGTGGAGCTCTGGGAGGTGGACGCATCATTATCCAGTATGGGGGAGGGGTCAGGTCATCCCCATCCAAATCCTGTAGAATTTCCTTTTTATCATCAGTCAATTTTTGTGCCATTAATATTTTTCCCTTTACCTTCTGGATACAGAACCTTGTCCAAGTAGGAGGGTCTTAAGCTGACCCTAGCCATGAGTCAATATATTGATATTGATCTGGGTGTCCTGGCTCTCCTGTGACTACCATATAGACTGCCTCTGCTATTTTTAAGTTCATGGTGTTTTCTGGTGGCCATCCTACTCCCCTAGGGGGCCATCCGACCTCACAGAGTATGTGGAGGTGGTTAGGCATCATCTTCACCCCATAGTCTCCTCCAAATCCCTTCTTTAAATTTTTAATCATGCACTCCAATACAGTTGCCTTAGATTCATTTCCCCCCATCTTGCTTACCTTCTCGGCCGCCTTCTACTTTTCCTTTTCGTTCTGTCTACGAAATTCTCGGTATCCTGTGTACTTCTGATATTTCCACTCAATGAAACACTTAAATTGCCATTCCTCCTTCCTAATTGGGGTTAGAAGAGCCTTACCTGCCAGATCCCAGAGGGAAAATGGGGATCAGCGTGTCTTCACCTGCTAGTCAGCGTGGCCGAATCAGAAACCATGTGGTCCAAGACTGTTTCTCCCTTAACTTTTAAAGTCTGTGCTTCCTTGGTGGATATGATCAGGTGCGGATGAAAACACAGATGGGTTAAATATACCACGTCCCAGGCCATCTCTAGAAAAGTCAATTTGAACTCATTTATTTATCCCCATCCTTCTTGCCTGACAGTTCCGAGGGGTCAAGAATTTTACAGCAGATGGGACCCTCCTTGGGGAGGGCAGAATATGAGCACACAAAGACCAAGTTTCTTCTCCTAACAATCTCCTGGTGATTGCTTGCTAATAATCTTCCCAAAGACAGCGTGGACACCACCTCCTAAATGACATTCACAAATTTCCTTCCTAAGTCCTAACACACTCGTCAACCTGTGTACCAAGCAATCACCGCCACTTGCCTGTTCCATGCTCCTGTGGGTCCATGCCCCTTCTAGTCCCTCCCAGGGTGGTGATCAGGCCCCCTTTTCCACCCTGCTGGGTGGGTTCCTCCTTACCTGAGCGCTCAGTTCCCCTGCTGCCATCCACTACCTGCTGGCATGAAAGGTCTGGGCATTGAGAAGCAGAATCCTTCCAGAATGGCGAGGTGCCTTCCCCCTTCTAGAAGATTTGATCCGCAAGGCCTCAGAGTAATCCCAAATGGGACTTGTCTCCTCAAAGTGGGGAGTTTCCTGGCCAATGCATCAAGTGTTGTAGCCACGCGTTCCGGGAAACAAACTCACTCAGAAGGACAGTGCAGATAGTGGAGTGCAGTTTATTACACCGGCGGGCCCAAGGCAGTCTCCTCCTAGCCAAGGGCCCTGACCAGTTTTTGTGAAAACCTTATATACCATAAGTGTACATGCTCAAACCCACCTCCCCAAATTCTCTGAAACTAGTCTGAACAAAGGAAAAGAAATATACAATCAAAGTTAACCTGTGATATGTATTCCTTAAGCCTAGGTAGTTAACAGTGGACAATTATCAATAAGCCTGTGGTCATACCCCAATAAGCATAATAAAATTTATTATTTTATTCGGTTACACAGATAATTAGGGTATTCTTTTAGGCAACAGAGAGTCTAGGTTCCAACCCTGGGGCTCTTCCATCATTGAGGGTTGGGGGGTTGTCTGGTTTTCCAGTTGGTATGTCGTTTCCATAGATACTGAGCATATAGCTCAAAGTCCACAGTCCGGCCCAAGATAGAGTCCTGCTTTCAAGATGGAGCCTGTTCTGTTTCCTCCTTCATTGAGTTTTCATATATAAGAAGAAAAAAACCGGTGTCCATTTTTTATATTAATGTTTTCTCTTAATTCACAGATCATACCAGAGATGTTGTGAAAGGGGCAGAGGAGTATAAGCACAGAGGACTATAAATTGTATAATTATTTATTTTTTCAGTCTACTGATGAAAAAATGAGCAGAAGTGGGATTTGGAGTCTCTGCTGTTTTTTCTATACCAGTATCTTCGGTGGTGGTGGTAGTTTAGTCACTAAGTCATGTCCGACTCATGCGACCCCATGGACAGCAACCTGCCAGGCTCCTGTGTCCATGGGGTTCTCCAGCAAGAGTACTGGAGTGGGTTGCCATTTCCTTCTCCAGGGGATTTTCCTAACTCAGGAATCAAACCCAGGTCTCCTGCACTGCAGACAGAATCTTTACCAACTGAACTCCACCAGAATCTTTAGGAAGATTCAAAAGCATATTCGCAGTACCTTTACATCAAATATCTTGCCTAATTTTCTCCTTTTCATATTGCCATGCTTTATACTGAGGGCCTAGTGGACTTGTTTTAGAGGTGGTAGAGACCATTAGAGGTTGTACTGTGCAGACCATTTGTTTTGTAGATGCAAAAATGGAGTCTGGGAGGGTGAGGGCTCCTTATTGAACTAGGTCATTACAAGAGCACTGAGCTTTGAAAGAAGATGTTTTGATTTGTTTCAGCCTCAACACTAATATTTGAATAATTTCCTATACAGTTTTTTAATATCTGGACATTAAAATTAGCCCTCTGAAAACTACACTGAATTATTGCTTTATTTAGAGGTTGATGAGATAATTGCATTTGAGCTTGTACTAAAGTTGTTGGTAGGTCAGGGTCATTTAAGAAAGCTGCAGCAAAGGTGTGAAACATTTTATTTTACATGCTTGTTTTTCTGCTAGTTATTATTTACTGCTCAATCAGCATTAACAGAAGAAAAATAATTTGACTGCTAAGTTATTGTAGTATAGGATTTCAGAGAATCTTATTAAAGAGAGATGTAATTTCATCCTCTGGGTCTTTTATATAACAGAGTGCATAAGTGAGTTACTTCATTTTGACCCAAATTAAACAATAGATTAAAGTCGTACACAGGAAGTTAAAATATTTATTCAATGAAGAATTAAAAGTATGTTATGGTTGTTTTTCAGATTGCTTAGAATGTCTTTAAACCTTATAGCTGTATGCTCTCATTTTAGCTAAATTTTGTCTGTATGCCCCTGCTTCAAATTTCTGTTTATTTTATAAGTCTTATAACATAAGATGGTTGGATGGCATCACTGACTCAATGGACATGAGTTTGAGCAAGCTCCAGGAGATGGTGAAGGACAGGGAAGCCTGGTGTGCTGCATTCCATGGGGTTGCAAAGTGTTGAACATGACTGAGGGACTTAACAACAATAAGTATTTGATAACTACTATATATAACCAGTGGTTTTTAAATATATAACTTGGACAAACTGATATGCATTGGATGCTTTTATGTATTGTTTAATTACACATGGCCATAGTTTAGTTATGGTACTCAGAAATGAGGAGACATGACTGTCATACATGGTAAAGAAAGTCAGAAAGAGAGAAACAAATATTGTTTCTTAATGCATATGTGTGGAGTCTAGAAAAAAGTGGTACAGATGAATCTATTTCCAAGGCAGAAATAGAGATGCAGACATGAGGAATGGACATGTGGACACGGGTGGGAAGAGGAGGGTGGGGCGAATTGGAGATTAGGATTGACATGTGTACACTACTGTGTGTGCCATGTGTAAAATAGATAGCTAGTAGGAAGCTGTTGTATGGCACAGGGAGCTCAGCTTAGTGTTCGGTGATAACCTAGAGGGGTGGATGCACATGGGTTGGGACAGAGGTCCAAGAGGGATGGAATATAAGTATGCATACAGATGATTCACTTCATTGTACAGGAGAAACTAACAATATTGTAAAGCAGTTATATTCCAGAGGAAAGGGTAGATGTCACAGGTCATAGCAATATTTCAGATATTAATATTAAGGGAAGTAAGCCTGGAAGTCCGTAAGATCAAAGTTAAAAGCCTTTATGACCTCATCTCTTGAGAGCATTTTCATAAGATGAAAGAGAAAGTGTGCAACTGTTGCTGTTTAGCAGTGCAGGTGTCCTACAATAAAACTCTTGTTAAGGGTGTCACCTCTGCTCACTCACCCTGGACTGAAGGCTCCCCCTTTTTTCAGTCCTCTGTGATTTGCACAGTAAACAACAGCCATTCCTGTTTGGGGTGATTGTTTCCATCCTCACTGCGAGATTGTGGACTTCTTGCTTTTTTCCATGAAGTAGAGTTTTTATTGGCTGGAATCCCAGCTAGACTGATGCTTTTTTCCCCTCATTTTGTTTGTTTATTTAATATCTTGAATATTGAAAGTCATCCAAAATTAAAGAGCTTGCATATTATCTTAGGAAAATAATTTTTGATTGAAACTCTTTGTGAAAAATCGTAAGAAGTGTTTAAACATTTGTTAAATAACGGTAACCTTCAATAGATGGTTGGATAAGGGATCTTTCTGGATCAGTGCTGATCATTTGTATGGTATTTGCTTACTTTTTGGAGAATTCTGATGTATTCTATTGTGCTGAAGTTATTCTGCAGAAGTAAATCAAGAATCATTCATGATAATTTCAAGTTGCACATAATTATTTTAGAATAGTGTGTGAATTTGTTAATCTTCAAGGGAATAAATTTTACAGTGAACATTTCTGGTTTAACGTGTTTGGTGTTTTAATGCTAGACTAATTCTTTTTTCTCCTTAGTTTATTTTATTGTTTCTTTCACTATCATAGGAAGTGTAAGTATGTCATGTACATTCTTGAGCCCATAATTTTAAGCTTGAGATGTAAGGGAATTAACTGAAGGTCTGTAGGATATTTTTGTTTGTTACATGAAGATAGATCGAATGTTGATGTTGGGCTCTTAAGATGAAAGTTCCTTTGCTATTAGATTCCATTAGATTGCGTGTATCAACTTTTATACTAGAAATTGGAAAGAAAAACCCAGTGCCTGATTTTTTGTCTTTGAAAGTGAAAGTATTAGTTGCTCAGTCATGTTTGACTCTTTGTGACCCCATGAACTGTAGCCCTCCAGGCTACTCTGTCCATGTGATTTTACAGGCTAGAATACTGGAGTGGGTTGCTCTTCCCTTCTCTAGAGAATCTTCCCGACCCAGAAATTGAAGCTGGGTCTCCCGCATTGCAGGCAGATTCTTTACTGTCTGAGCCATCATTTAGGAATTGATAGAAAAGGAAAATTTTTGTATTATTAAAACTTTTTAGACTTTATATTATTAAATGATATCCTTTAATGTCTGGATGCAAATAGTTTTTTCCTTTTTCTAGATATTGGCCCTTTGGGCAACATTCTAAAGCAAGAAGAGACAGCAGAGAACAAACAGAGATCAACTATTTTAAAGCATAAAGAGACAGCAGAGACCAAATAGTCCAATTCTATCATTGCTGCTGCTGCTGCTGCTAAGTCGCTTCAGTCGTGTCCGACTCTGTGCGACCCCATAGACAGCAGCCCACCAGGCTCCCCCGTCCCTGGGATTCTCCAGACAAGAACACTGGAGTGTGTTGCCATTTCCTTCTCCAATGCATGAAAGTGAAAAGTGAAAGTGAAGTTGCTCAGTCGCTCAGTCTTAGCGACCCCATGCACTGCAGCCCACCAGGCTCCTCTGCCCATGGGATTTTCCAGGCAAGAGTACTGGAGTGGGGTGCCATCGCCTTCTCCGCTGTCATTACATAGATACAATTAAACTAAGGACCAGAGAGACTAGACAGTTTTATCACCGACAGGCAGTGGTTGATAGAGGCAAATTTTATACATGGGTTTTTGAGTCCCAGGCCCTGTTCTTTACAATCCAGGCATGCTTGTTTTTTTATTTTTTCCCCATGTCCCAGAGCTGTGACTTAGGACATTTGTTCAGTCTAGAGAACTTCCACTGATGGATTTTGAAGTCACACAGGATAAAGCTTTACTGGTAATTTCTGACTGATTTGAATCCACATGAATCCCTACTATATTCACTTTCCCACTGTTCTATAACATGTTGAAAATCCTTACTGCAGTAAAATAAATCTGAGGTTTCTCACACTAAACCCAACTGTAGTGCTCTACTGCACAGAGAATGTGAACTAATTTTAATTGTTTCTGAAAAAAAAAAAAAGGACACTGGTGAAATTGAAATCATCATGAGAAATGGTAAAAGCATTACAAAGAAAGTTACTATTTCATATTCTGTATTGTCCACATCAAAATGATTTCATTAAGTTTAGCTTTATTTCTGTTTTTATTTATTCAAGATTCAGAAGTGGGTTTTCAAACCCTATGTTCTGGTGCATATCACAATACTGATACCTATGTCATACCCCCTTTCTCTTTTTCTTTCAACTGGTTGTAGGTTATTTAACCCTTATTTTTAAGCATATTTTATTATAAGCCACCAGAAATGTGTTTATGAAATCATTTACCTATGGGTTAATACACATTTATTATATTCATGCTTTTTTCTGGAATATAGAGTATAAGAAGTTAAGTGTGTCAAAAATAGTAAAAGCTCTACAAGGTTTCTATTTAAATTGTAAGTCAACAGTGGTAGAAGACTTTCAGTTGCCTACTAGTTGTTTACCTCTTTTCTTCTTTGTTAACAGAATCCTGATTTTTGTTGAGGGCCAACCACTGTCCTAGTGTGGAATTGGTTGAGGGCAAGTTTATGGTAATCTTTGTCCTGACAGTGATTGGTCCAGTGCTAGGAGAGTGACCCAAGGGGCTTCTGGGAAAGGTCTCATTTCATCTAAATAGAGTGTTATGGGAAGGAGGACTGCTTTCTCTCATCCCTTCATTGCTTACTGCTTTGGAGGCTGTTGCCAGAGAATATTAGCCATTTATGGCATTAGCCATTCTCTAACAATGAGGTGACAAGCCTAAGAATGAAAAGCCAGAATGCTAAAGATGGCCAACCAGGACAGAGAGAACTTGCATCCTGGGTGAAATTACTGAGCTTTCAAGCCTGGCACACTCTCCTTCCAGACTTCTTGCTCGTGAGATAATTATATTTTTAAATTGAGATGTTCTGTTAAGACTTGTGTGTGTGGTTCAGATCCTGGTGGAAAGGAAAGAAAAACAGAAAGTCATAGTCCCTGACCTGAAGGATCGCATAATCCTGGGCTTCTTAAAACAGATTTTTATGAGGTCATCCTTCATTTGCTAGAGATTGTCTTATTTAATTTGATTTCATTTTTAAACTTTTACTGAGGTATAATATAAATGCAGCAGACTGCGTGTGTATTTACGTGTATGTTTGTATGTGTGTGCATATATTCTGGATACAGATCTTTTATCAGAGATGTACTTCCAGATATTTTCTCCCAGTCTGTCATGCCTTTTCATGGTTTTGTTGTTCAGTTGCTGTTGTGTCCAACTCTTTGCGACCCCAAGGTCAGCTGGGGACAGTGGACATCTTAACAATCAATGTGAGGCTTCTTGCCCATATATTTATGTCTTCTTTCATTGTTCTCAGCAGTGTTTGTAGTTTTGAGTGTATAGGTCTTATAGCTTGTCAGAAGCATGCCTTAGTCCTCATATTTTTGATGCTATTGCAAAAGTTGTGAATTTCGATATTTGATTTTTCTTTCCTTGTATATGGAAATGAATTAATTTTCGCACATTGATCTTTTATTGTGTAACCTTGCCAAACAATTATTAGTTCTACTGTGCTATAATTTCTAAATAGACAATAATATTGTCTGTGACTAAAGACAGTTTCACCTTACCATTCCTCAGTCTAAATGCCTTTTTTTTTTTAAATTGCCTTTTTGTGGTAACTAGAACCTCTGCTGCTGCTGCTAAGTCACTTCAGTCGTGTCCGACTCTGTGCGACCCCATGGACAGCAGCCCACCAGGCTCCCCAGTCCCTGGGATTCTCCAGGCGAGAACACTCTAGTACCATGTTAAATAGCAGTTGAGAGAAGAGATAACTGTTTCCTTTTATCTCTTTATGTCAAGTTGAGGGTGGAACCTGTAATTGTCAATAGAAAAGTGTCAAATGAAACCTTTCTGGAGGTTTATGAAAAAATAATTTTGAAAAAAGAGTTATTGATACATGCATTTTCCTCTGTAATGTGTCTTTATGTTTTTAAAATATGAAATACATTTTAAAAGCTTCATCAGATTACCTCACTCAAGCACTGTTTCTCTCTCCCAACCACAATGTTAAAAACGATGCTCCAAGAAGATAGATTGTATTCAGTCCTATGATTTTGAGTATGGACAAATGTATAATGACATGTATCCATCACTGTAAGATTTTAGAGTATTTTCACTGACCTAGAAGTTCTCTGTGCCCTGCCTGTTTATCCATTTTCTCCCCTCACTCCCATCTCTGGCAACTATTGATCTTTTTACTGTTGTCATAGTTTTGTATTTTCCAGAATGTCATATAATAAGAAGCATACAGCATTTAGCCTTTTCAGGTTGGCATTTTTTCACTTAATAATATGCATTTAAGGTTCCTTAATGTCTTTTCATGGATTGACAGCCCATTTTTTTTTAGTGCTGAAAAATAAATAGTTCATTATCTGGATGTAGCACAGTATATTTATTCTTTCTACTACTGAATGGTATCTTGGTTGCTTCTAGACTTGAGCAGTTATGAATAAAGGTGACATCAATACCCATGTGCAGGTTTTTGTGTGGTTCTAAGTTTTCAATTCCTTGGGGTAAATGTCAAGAGATATAATTGCTTAGTTTTGTAAGAAACTGCCAAAGTATCTTTTAAAGTGGCTGCACCATTTTACATTGTCCCCAAAGATAATTGGGAGAGTTTTTGTTCCACATCCTAGCCAGCATTTAGCATTGTCAGTATTACAGATTTTGGCCATTCTAATGAATGTGTGGTGGTATCTCGTTGTCTGCATTTCTATTTCTCTGACATATGCTTGTTTGCCATTTGTACATCTTCTTTGATGAGGTCTCTATTTAGGTCTTTGGCCCATTTTCAAATATAACTGTCTGTTTTCTTGCTATTAAGTCAGAGTTAATCCTAAAGGAAATCAGTCCTGAATATTCATTGGGAGGACTGATGCTGAAGCTGAAACTCCAATACTTTGGCCACCTGATGGGAAGAACTGACTCATTGGAAAAGACCCTGATGCTAGGAAAGATTGAAGGTAGGAGGAGAAGGGGACGACAGAGGATGAGCTGGTTGGATGGCATCACCGATGCGATGAACATGACTTTGAGTAGGCTTCGGGAGTTGGTGATGGACAAGGAGGCCTGGCATTCTGCAGTCCATGAGGTCACAAAGAGTCAGACACAACTGAGTGACTAAACTGAACTGAACTGAAGTCAGAGTTACTATTTGAGTTGTAATATGCTGTGCATGGAAAATTTGTTTGTGGTCAATACAGTTTTTTCCAACTTATACAAAATTAATGCTTCAAGTAATATCTAAGTTTCACAGGATTCTTTGATCATTCTATAAGTAAGTTCATCTGTTTATATACTCAAGTAGTTCCCTCCAATGGTGGCAAATGGAATCATTGATTAATCATTGATTAACTGTGAACATACCTAGGGGGAAAAAATAGATTTGAAGCTGTACTCAAAGAATTTTGTTTAGCCTCACCAGGGCAACTGGTTCTCTGATGCAATATTCTGGGACCTTGTGTTGCAATCCAGCATAATCATTATGGAGAGAGATGTAGTAGAAAGGTGTGTCCAAAAAAAATAATAATGAAATGTATTACTTATTAAGTATCTACTAATTATAAATCACAGTGATTTATATACAATATAATTTTCACATATTAAATCTATATATATATGTAATGTCTATTTTTGCAAAAATTACAGTTACAATTTAGGTATTTGCAGTCTCTTTTTGAAGATGACACCATGGAATCTTAGTGAGGTTATGATTTTGCCCTAATTTAGATAACAAGTGGCAAAGACTGGATCCAAATTTAGGTTGTCTGATTCTGGGCTCTTTGTTTATCCTGCTGTATCATGAATATTTTTATTGAGGAATTTATTGAACAAAGATTAATTGAGTATTTACTCTGTGCCAGGTACTGCTAGAATGCTGAAATTACTTTAGTGGAAAAAAGACACCAAGTTCTTGCTTTCAAATATTTTATATTCTAGTGAAATAAAGAAACAAAATATGTACATTCTTCCTGTGGTGGTAAGTGCCATGGGAAAGGAGCAGAGATGTGTAGGGGGATAGAAAGTGATGGAAGAAGAGGTGTGTATGTTCTTTTTCTACAGGTTGATAGTCAGAGACGGCTCCTTTGCTACAGCAGTTGTTTGGGCAAAGGTGTAGAGAAAGTGCAAGAATGAGCCATGGGTGTATGTGCAGGAACAGCCTTCACACAGAGGAAACAGCACATGCAGTGCTCTGAAAGGTGGGGACTTGCTTGGTGTGAATTTGAAACAAAAATGAGGCCAGTATACCTGTGATATGGTGTGGGACCAAAACTTGGCCAAGACTTTGGAATTACACAGGGGGAAATGGGAAGTAACTGGAAAGGTTTGAGCATGTGTTTCTGATGTGGTCTGATTTGTATTTTAGATGGAAGATAGACCAAAGGACACAGGAAAGGGTTTGGGACCAGTTAGAAAGCTAACTCAGAGTGGTTTAGGCATGAGACGGTGGTGGAAGTGATGAGAAATGGAAGCCTAATGAATTGGATGTGTTTAAGAGGAAGGAAGGGGATCAATGATAACTATACATTGTTTGACTTATGATGGGTATTGTTGTTCAGTGCCTAAGTCTGTCTGCTTGTTTGCAACTTTGCAACTTCGTGGGCTGCAATGTCATTGGACTTCGATCTTTTTCATTTATCACCTATCAGATATCCACTAATACCCATTAAAGCAGGCATAATTATATTATTCAAGCTTCAGTATTACAGATTTTTATCCCTTAAACTGCCATTATTGTGTGTGTAGGGGGGAGGGCATCACTGAATCTATTAATTACTGAGATATGTTAAAATCTCTCACAGTAATGATGGGTTGATTGGTTTATCTCCCAACTGGATTTTAATTGTTGTTGTTGTTCAGTCGCTAAGTCATATTCTACTCTTTATGACCCCATGTACTGCAGCACACCAGGCTTCCTGTCCTTTACCATCTCCTGGAGTTTGCTCAACTGATGTCCATTGAGTCGGTGATGCCATCCAATCATCTCATCTTCTGTCGTCCCCTTCTCCTTTCTCCTCAGTCTTTCCCAGCATCAGGATCTTTTCCATTGAGTCGGCTATTTGCATCAGGTGGCCAAAGTATTGGTGCTTCAGCTTCAGCATCAGTCCTTCCAATGAATAATCAGGGTTTATTTCCTTTAGGATTGACTGCTTTTATCTCCTTTCTGTCCAAGGAAAGACAAGCTCTGACGAACCTAGACAGTGTAATAAAAAGCAGACATCACTTTGCCAACAAAGATCCCTATCATCAAGCTATGGTTTTTCCAGTAGTCATGAACAGTTGTGAGAGTTGAACCATAAATGTGGCTGAATGCCAAAGAATTGATGCTTTTGAACTGTGGTGCTGGAGAAAACGTTTGAGAGTCCCTCCAGCAAGGAGATTTTGGGTTTATATAGGGACAGTGGAGCCTGGTGGGCTATAGTCCATGGGGTGGCCAAGGGTCGGACACAGCTGAAATGACTTAACACAAAACACATATTTAATTGTGTTACTGAGTCCATGCATATTTAGAATTGTTCTTTCTTCCTGGTGAATTAGCTTTCATCAGTGTGTGTTAATGTCTTTATCAAATGCTCTTTGCTCTAAAGTCTGTTTGAATTTTTATTAATCTAGCTATAACCATCATTCTTTTGTGTTCTTATTTTTAGGCTCTTGTAGTTTTGAACTTTATCTGTGGGAACACTGTGGGGCCTAGATTTAAAATATGTCCCTCCACGGAGCATTCAAACCTGCTTCTACTAGATGCCTGGAAGTCCTGTCATCTGGGGTTAATTTAAACTAAATTTTGATTTAAACTTTTTTGGCAACCCATGTAGCATGGGTTTTGATTACCAAATTGAGTGATTGTGGGCTTGTGGTTAGGAATTCTCAGGAAAGTGTTTTCTTATTTTCCCATCCAAGCCAAGGTCAAGACAGGCGTGTGGCCCCATCCTTGCACTAAGCAGGACAGGGCTTTATCTATTTCATCTCTGAGGATGCCACCGTTCAAAGATCCCACTTTGATATAAATGTTTAGATCTTGGTATCACACCTGTTTGAACTCCTGGCTTTGCCTCAGTAAAACCCAAGTTTGAGTCCAGTGGTGATTGACTATAGGGCAAAACCCAGCGTGTGCTCACTAAACCTGCAGAATTTTCCAGTCTTTCAATCTTTATCCTCTGAGGAATTTCATTAATTTCCTGCCATGCTTAAAGATATTTAATTTTTATGCAGCATTTTTATATTTGCCTTACTAGGAAGGGTTTCTCTAGTCCACTGTAGTTCTTGCTGGCACAGAAGATTCTAAACACACAGGATTTGAAACCAAGCCTAGCACTGTGGTATTTGTTCCCAACTTTGTGGGTAAATACCTTCAGGCTGCGTGAAGATCCTTCTCTTCAACCTTTCATTCAGTGGTTTTAGCATCCACTAATGATTATTGCCTGAATTAACTATTATGCTGAGGGCTTACAAAATGGTAATTTTCAAGATCTGTTTTTTCTTCTATATGTGTTATATGATATTTTTCTGTAGAAAGGGCTTTCTCCCCTGACCTATCTACATTTTTTCTCTTATTGTGGCCTCACAGATTATTTTGCTTTTTAATCTTTTACTGTTATTATTTTTCACCCTCAAACTGTCCTGAATTTAAGTGGAAGCCCCTCGCACCAACTCCTTTGTCCTTTTGATATGTCTCACTTAAAACTTTGAGTCCATATTTGCTCTTTGGAGCAGGAAGATGTCCCAGGCTTGCTTTGTATTGTCCTTTCACTAGCTAGATCTTGGATCAGCCAGTTTTCCCAAGGGACCCTCTTTCATATGGTGGGGAATGGCATTCATAAACCATGATCAGAGTTCTAAATGTGCTCATTGCTACTGAAGTGTCACTGAGTTTAGACCCTTTCAGTGGAAACAACCAAAAAATTGATTTTTTAAAATCAGATTTTTGGAATTGACATGTACACACTGCTATATTTAAAATGGATAACCAATAAGCATCTACTGTATAGCACAGGGAACTCTGATTAATATTATGTATCAACCTAAATGGGAAAAGAATTTGAAAAAGAATAGACACATGTATATGTATAATTGAATCACTTTGCTGTACACCTGAAACTATCACAATCAACTATACTCCAATATGGGGGCTTCCCTGGTGGCTCAGACAGTAAAGCGTCTGCCTGCAATGTGGGAGACCTGGGTTCGATTCCTGGGTCGGGAAGATCCCCTGGAGAAGGAAATGGCAATCCACTCCAGCACTCTTGCCTGGAAAATCCCATGGATGGAGGAGCCTGATAGGCTATAGTCCATGGGGTCGCAAAGAGTCAGACACGACTGAGCGACTTAAAAAAAAAATACTCCAATATAAAATAAAAAGTTTAAAGATAAAATCAGAAGTTTATACTGATATCCTCAACTATAAGAGTTTATTTGCTATATAAAAATCAATGTCAGAAATAGTAACAGAGTGGTCAACAATTACCATTCTAAAATGTACTGGCTATTTGACCTTGGGCAGTTTGCTTAACCACACTGTTTCTTTCTTAGTTTCCACATCTGTAAGATCAGAATATTAAAAGCCCCTACATTCAGAGATGTTATGAGAAGTGTGTTGGTGTGTGTTAGAATAGTCCCTTCCTCAGAATATGCACTTTATAGTCATTTGCTAAAAATATTAGGTTGGACCATACAGAACTGACCATTTTTGACCTACAAAAATGACAATTTCATATATGGTTCAACATAGTAAATGTATGAATACTATCATTCACTGAGTGCCTATTAGGTACTGGGCATCAGGTTCTACTGTAGGCAGTTAAAGGTAAGTACAAGAGTGCCTGCCCTGAAGGAAATGAGAGGAAAGTGATGGAGCTGTATATTACACTTCTCAAGAGTGCTTTTTATATAGTGGGAGAGTGAGGCAGGACACTTCTTAGGTTATTATGACTCAGTTGTGGACAGGAGACAAAGTCTGAAAATCTAGAAAATGAGAAGGTTGGGGTTTTAGATTGGAGACCCAGGATTTAAGGTGGAAACATCACCCTTATGGCAGAAAGTGAAGAGGAACTAAAAAGCCTCTTGATGAAAGTGAAAGAGGAAAGTGAAAAAGTTGGCTTAAAGCTCAACATTCAGAAAACGAAGATCATGGCATCCGGTGCCATCACTTCATGGGAGATAGATGGGGAAACAGTGGAAACAGTGTCAGACTTTTTTGGGGGGGCTCCAAAATCCCTGCAGATGGTGACTGCAGCCATGAAATTAAAAGACGCTTACTCCTTGGAAGAAAAGTTATGACCAACCTAGATAGCATATTCAAAAGCAGAGACATTACTTTGCCGACTAAGGTCCGTCTAGTCAAGGCTATGGTTTTTCCTGTGGTTATGTATGGATGTGAGAGTTGGACTGTGAAGAAAGCTGAGCGCCAAAGAATTGATGCTTTTGAACTGTGGTGTTGGAGAAGACTCTGGACTGGAAGGAGATCCAACCAGTCCATTCTGGAGGAGATCAGCCCTGGGATTTCTTTGGAAGGAATGATGCTAAAGCTGAAACTCCAGTACTTTGGCCACCTCATGCGAAGAGTTGACTCATTGGAAAAGACTCTGATGCTGGGAGGGATTGGGGGCAGGAGGAGAAGGGGACGACAGAGGATGAGATGGCTGGATGGCATCACTGACTCGATGGACGTGAGTCTGAGTGAACTCCGGGAGATGGTGATGGACAGGGAGGCCTGGCGTGCTGCAATTCATGGAGTCGCAGAGTCGGACATGACTGAGTGACTGAACTGAACTGAACTGCTAGAGGACGTCCCAGAAAGTGAGTTAGAAAAACAAACCACATGGGGGCAGTAATATGTTTAATTTTACCAACAAAAAATTCTCAGAATCATGAGCCTGTTTCCATAATATGACAAGCATTAACATATTCATTAGAATCCTACATTGTTTCTTCACTGACTCTTTAAAAAATTTTTTCTTTTCACCTTTCACATATAATGCAAACCCAAGGCCATAGTGATATTTTTACCATTGAAAGAGTGACATTAAACACTTAACATCAAGCTAACAAGTGGTTAGCCTTCACAATAGTGCTACAAATAGATATTTATGTGATGAATATTAATAATCTGTTTTCTCATTTTCTCATCATCTCTTATAAAATGTTAATATAATGAACACAGTGATTAAAAAGAATAAAATATTGCCATTTGCAGCAACATGGTTGGACATAGAGAATATTGTACTTAGTGAAGTAAGTCAAACAGAAAAAAATAGCTATTATATCATTTATATATGATATCACAAAAATAATATAAAGAAGAATATAAAAGGATTTACATACAAAACAGAAATATCCAGACCTAGAAAGCAAACTTATAATTAAAGGGAAGATGCAAGGGGATAGATTAGGAGTACATAAAATAGGTAAGCAACAGGGATTTATAGCACTGGGAATTCTTCTCAATATCTTGTAATAACATATAATAGAAAATAATCTAAAAAAGTATAGAACTCAATCACGTTGCTATAATACACTGAAACTGACACAATAATGTAAATCAAGTGTACTTCAGTTAAAAATGTCAATCTAATGAGAATAACACAGAACAAATATGTGGCTGAAAATAGCCAATCTTTCTTCAATAATGAGTGTCTTTCATTGACTGATACTTAATTAAAGTGTTAGTTGCTCAGTTGTATCTGACTCTTTGCAACCCCATGGACTGTAGCTCCTCTGTCCATGGAATTCTCCAGGCAAGAATACTGGAGTGGGTTGCCATTTCTTACTCTGGGGATCTTCCTGACCCAGGGGTGGAACCTGCATCTCTTATGTCTCCTTCTGCCTGGAAGGTGGGTTCTTTACCTCTAGCTCCACGTGGGAAGCCCCTCGTCACACATTAGGATGAAATGTATTATAACTCAGTGTCTTTCAGGAGTGATACATCCTTATATTGATTGCTATTTTCACATGAGTTTTAATTGATGAAAGTGTTAGAATGGAAGAGTATTACAAATAAATTCTCACAAAATCTCTTTTTAAACCTTCTAATGAGCTCAGAGAGTTCCAGAAAAACATCTATTTCTGCTTTATTGACTATGCCAAAGCCTTTCACTGTGGATCATGATAAACTGTGGAAAATTCTGAAAGAGATGGGAATACCAGACCACCTGACCTGCCTCTTGAGAAATTTGTATGCAGGTCAGGAAGCAACAGTTAGAACTGGACATGGAACAACAGACTGGTTCCAAATTGGGAAAGGAGTATGTCGAGGCTGTATATTGTCACCCTGGTTATTTAACTTCTATGCAGAGTACATCATGAGAAACGCTGGGCTGGAAGAAACACAAGCTGGAATCAAGATTGCCAGGAGAAATATCAATCACCTCAGATATGTAGATGACACAACCCTTATGGCAGAAAGTGAAGAGGAACTAAAAACCCTCTTGATGAAAGTGAAAGAGGAGAGTGAAAAAGTTGGCTTAAAGCTCAAGATTCAGAAAACTAAGATCATGGCATCTGGTCCCATCACTTCATGGAAAATAGATGGGGAAACAGTGTCAGACTTCTTTTGGGGGGCTCCAAAATCACTGCAGATGGTGATTGCAGCCATGAAATTAAAAGACGCTTACTCCTTGGAAGAAAAGTTAGGACCAACCTAGATAGCATATTCAAAAACAGAGACATTACTTTGACAACGAAGGTCCGTCTAGTCAATGCTATGGTTTTTCCAGTGGTCATGTATGGATGTGAGAGTTGGACTGTGAAGAAAGCTGAGCACTGAAAATTGATGCTTTTGAACTGTGGTGTTGGAGAAGACTCTTTGAGAGTCCCTTGGACTGCAAGGAGATTCAACCAGTCCATTCTGGAGGAGATCAGCCCTGGGATTTCTTTGGAAGGAATGATGCTAAAGCTGAAACTCTAGTACTTTGGCCAGCTCACGCAAAGAATTGACTCATTGGAAAAGATTCTGATACTGGAAGGGACTGGGGGCAGGAGGAGAGGGGACGACAGAAGATAAGATGGCTGGATGGCATCACTGACTCGATGGACAAGAGTTTGGGTGAACTCTGGGAGTTGGTGATGGACAGGGAGGCCTGGCGTGCTGCAATTCATGGGGTTGCAAAGAGTCAGATACGACTCAGCAACTGAACTGAACTGAATGAGCTCAATAGCTGAATCATCACACTCCTCTGCTTGCCTTCTGTGTTCTGTTTGCACAGTTACTTTACTAGTGGTTAAGAAATTAAAAGCAAAGTTTTTTAAAATCCGAAGAAACTTCATCTTGCTGAAGGCCAACTGTAGTTGAGTCTTGACTTTTCATACCATATGTTTCATATTTTGCATACTTTTGACTATAATGAGACTGGCATGTCCGGTGAATCATGCTCATGAATAAGGCGTGTATGTTTGTGTTCATGCTGTGGAAGAGGGTTCTGGAACGTGTGATTATTAAAATCATAAGTCTATTAAACCATCTTGATAAGAAACTTTAAATATGAAATATGTAAACTATTCATTAGAAAACCCTTTAAAGAGAAATTCCATAAGGAAAACATGACTAATGGCTGCGTTTATCTTCTAAATATTATACTACTGTATTAATAACACATGATGAGAATTCTGACCACCATTGTCTTTGACTGATAAGATTTTTCCTTTGTGTATTTTCTGAATTTCCAGATTTTCCCTTGGTTCACCGTATGCCTTTTATGATTATCAAGATTTTAGTGGATTTCTGAATGCCTTTTGAGGTTATTTCTAAAAAAAATTTTAGAAAAAGGTAGTATCCTAATACAAAGTAAATGAAAATAGCTGTACATAGGATAATAATAGCCATCTTACTCACATGAGTCACTGTGCTAAGTATTGTTTATTTTCCTGAAACTGACACAATATTGTAAATCAAGTATGGTTCAGTTAAAAAAATGTTAATTTGTTAATGTGTATTATTTAATCTTCATACAACCATATAAAGTAGATGCTGTTTTTTATCTCAGTTTTATATATGAGGAAAACTGGAACTCAGAGATATTTAATAATACAACAAGGACCTACTGTATATCACAGGGAGCTATACTCAGTATCTTGTAATAACCCATAATGAAAAGAACCTGAAAAAGATTATGTCTGTGTATGTGTGTGTGTGTGTATGTGCACGTGTGTCTGTGTGCATTGGGTTGGCCAGAAAGTTCATGCAGATTTTCACATTACGGCTTTCAGAAAACTGAACAAACTTTTTGGCCAGCTGAGTATGTGCATACATGTGTGTGTAACTGAATCATTTTGTTGTACCCCTGAAACTATATTGTAAATCTACCATACTTCAGTTAAAAAAAAGAATAATGTAAAAGCCAGTAGGTGGTAGAGCTGGTATTTGGATTGGTCTTCAGAATTCATGTTCTTATCCACCATGTTATACTTTCTGTATTGGTTATCACTGATACACTCATTCATGCACCAGCTTTTTGGTCAGTGTGCACTTTGGATGAGAGAGTGTGGTGGACTTTAGAAGCAGAAGGATGATAGTGACCTATCCATATAGCAGTTTACGGTGCACAGTCTGCTGGGTGACACAGTCACTGAGCTCTGAGTACCGGTGTGTGTGTGCTGAGTCATTTCAGTTATGTCCAACTCTGTGCGACCCCATATACTGTAGCCCTCTATGTCCATGGGATTCTTCAGGCAAAGAATACTGGAGTGGGTTGCCATGTCCTCCTCCAGGGGATCTTGCCGACGCAAGGAACTAACCAGTGTCTCTTAACGTCTAACCTGCATTGGCAGGCGAGTTCTTTACCACTAGCGCCACCTGAAAAGTTCTGAGTACTAGGGACTGAGGAAATACAAAAGAGCATAGCTAAATCTGCCTGGGATGAAGACCGAGGAAGCATTGGGTTAACTTCTTGGAGGGGGAATATTTAGGCTCTGCTGGCATAGAAGGGGAGGAGGGTATTCCAGGAAGGGAGAACAACATGTCCAAGATGGTGGTTTTGTGGATGACTCAGAGGCGAGATTTTGAAAGGCCTTGGATGCCTGGTGACGGAGTTTGAACTTTGGTTGTGTGAACTGTGGGAAACCAATAAAAGAGTTTAAGCAGTAATAGATTTAGATTGGCTTTTTTTTTCTTACAAAGATTTTTCTGACAGCCAAGTGGTAGAGTGGTTACTGTCAAGGACTGTGCAGTTAGGGAGACCAGGCTGAAGGCTTTGTCTCCCTAAATGACTCCGTGCCCCCTAGTCATTTTGGAAATAGGATAGAGATTAGAATACCTGAGTGCCGGAGATTCCAAATTATATTAGAGTTATAATACATTGTGTTAGTTTTGAGTCTAGAGTATGTATTCTCATGCACAAAAGTCAATAACGTTTTTTCTACAGCTTATTCATTGAATAATTGTTTCACAGCTGAATGAATTTGGAATTTATCAAGCAAAAATTCTGATATTTTATAGACAAATTCTTTATGACAAATGGTCAGGTATGCTTGTTTTAACTTTTTAGCTCAGTGGGTATGCTCTGCAATGCAGTTGGAATTTTTATGAAAATATATACATTCTACACACTAATGCACATGCTTACACATCAGCTTACTATTTATAGTAAAACTCAAGTTGCTATAGATTCTGAAAACTAAGATCTTAAATCTTTATGAGCAGATGAGAGCATTATCCCCATATGATGATAATAAGTTTGTATTTTAAATGGAAAGTTTTAAGAATTAAAATTTTTCCATAATCAGGAAATATTGTATCTGCTACACTAATCAGTGAAGGTATCTTAGGAAAGAGCATTCCTGGCAGAGAGGACAGCAAATGCAGGATCCAAAGATGGAATGTGCCTGACAAGTGTTTGAGGAATATGAGGAGTCATCAGGCTGGAGCAGGGTAATTGAGCAGGAGGATGGTCAGAGTGGTAATGGGCCCAAAGTTTGTACGTCTTTGTTGGTCTTTGTTATGACTTGGAATGAGATGAGGCATTGGAAGATTTGGGGCAAGCTGTACCATGATCTGAATGTTATATTAAGAATGACTTGGCTTCTCTTTTGAGACTAGATCAGATAGGGCAGGGACAAAGCAGGAAGACATGTTCAGAGGGCTTTGGAGAGGAGTGGAGTGATGAGATGGGAGATGAGTGGAGAGGAGTGATGAGACAAGAGAGGAGTGATGAGAAGTGGTCTTTGTAAGGATTCAGTTGAGTTCAGTCCAGTCGCTCAGTTGTGTCCAACTCTTTGAGATCCCATGGATCCCATCCCTGTCCATCACCCACTCCCAGAGTTTACTCAAACTCATGTCCATTGAGTTGGTGATGCCAGCCAACTATCTCATCCTGTCATCCCCTTCTCCTCCTGCCTTCAATCTTTCCCAGCAGCAGGGTCTTTTCAGTGAGTCAGTTTTTCACATCAGGTGGCCAAAGTAGTGGCGCTTCAGCTTCAGCATCAGTCCTTCCAATGAATATTCAGGACTGATTTCCTTTAGGATGAACTGGTTGGATCTCCTTGCAGTCCAAGGAACTCTCCAGTGTCTTCTCCAACACCACAGTTCAAAAGCATCAATTCTTCGGCACTCAGCTTTCTTTATAGTCCAGCTCTCACTTCCGTACATGAATACTGGAAAAACCATAGCTTTGACTAGATGAATCTTTGTTGACAAAGTAATGTCTCTGCTTTTTAACATGCTGTCTAGGTTGGTCATAGCTTTTCTTCCAAGGGGTAAGCATCTTTTGATTTCATGGCTGCAGTCACCATCTGCAGTGATTTTGGAGCCCAAAGAAATAAAGTCTGTCACTGTTTCCACTATTTCCCCATCTTATGCCATGAGTGATGGGACCAGATGCCATGATCTTAGTTTTCTGAATGTCGAGTTTTAAGCCAACTTTTTCACTCTCCTCTTTCACTTTCATCAAGAGGGTCTTTAGTTCTTCACTTTCTGCCATAAGGGTGGTGTCATCTGCATATCTGAGGTGATTGATATTTCTCTCGGCAATCTTGATTCCAGCTTGTGCTTCCTCCAGCCCAGTGTTTCTCATGATGTACTCTGCATAGAAGTTAAATAAACAGAGTGACAATATACAGCCTTGACATACTCCTTTCCTGATTTGAAACCAGTCTGTTGTTCCATGTCCAGTTCTAACTGTTGCTTCTTGACCTGCATACAGATTTCTCAAGAGGCAGGTCAGGTGGTCTGGTATCCCATCTCTTTCAGAATTTTCCACAGTTTGTTGTGATCCACATAGTCAAAGGCTTTGGTATAGTCAATAAGGCAGAAGTAGGTGTTTTTCTGGAACTGTCTTGCTTTTTCAATGATCCAGAGGATGTTGGCAATTTGATCTCTGGTTCCTCTGCCTTTTCTAAAACCAGCTTGAACATCTGGAAGTTCACAGTTCACATACTGTTGAAGCTAGGCTTGGAGAATTTTGAGCATTACTTTGCTAGCATGTGAGATGAGTGCAATTGTGCAAAGTTTGAGCATTCTTTGGCATTGCCTTTCTTTGGGATTGGAATGAAAACTGACCTTTTCCATTCCTGTGGCCACTGCTGAGTTTTCCACATTTGCTGGCATATTGAGTGCAGCACTTTCACAGCATCATCTTTTAGGATTTGAAATAGCTCCACTGGAATTCCATCACCTCCACTAGCTTTGTTCGTTAGTAATGCTTTCTAAGGCCCACTTGACTTCGCATTCCAGGATGTCTGGCTCTAGGTGGGTGATCACACCAACGTGATTATCTGGGTCCCTAAGATCTTTTTGTATAGTTCTGTGTATTCTTGCCACCTCTTCTTAATTTCTTCTGCTTCTGTTAGATCCATACCATTTGTGTCCTTTATTGTGCACATCTTTGCATGAAAAAATCTCTTGGTATCTCTAATTTTCTTGAAGAGATCTCTAGTCTTTCCCATTCTGTTGTTTTCCTCTATTTCTTTGCATTGATCGCTGAGGAAGGCTTTCTTATCTCTCCTTGCTATTGTTTGGAACTCTGCATTCATATGGGTATATCTTTTCTTTTCCTCTTTGCCTTTCACATCTCTTCTTTTCATAGCTGTTTGTAAGCCCTCCTCAGACAACCATTTTGCCTTTTTGCGTTTCTTTTTCTTGGGGATGATCTTGATCCCTGCCTCCTGTACAATGTCACGAACCTCTGTCCATAGTTCTTCAGACACTCTATCAGATCTAATCCTTTGAATTTGTCACTTCCACTGTATAGTCGTAAGGGATTTGATTTAGGTCATACTTTAGACTGCCTCATATCTATTCAAAATTTTAAGTGAAAGTGAAAGTCGCTCAGTCGTGTCTGACTCTTTGCCACCCCATAAACTATACAGTCCTTGGAATTTTCCAGGCCAGAATAGTGAAGTGGGTAGCCTTTCCCTTCTCCACAGGATCTTCCCAACTCAGGGGTCGAACCCAGGTCTTCCACATTGCAGGCAGATTCTTTGCCAGTTGAGCCACAGGGAAGCCCAGAAATACTAGAATGGGTAGCCTATCCCTTCTCCGGGGGATATTCCCGGCCAAGGAATTGAACGAAGGTCTCCTGAATTGCAGGTGGATTCTTTACCAAGTGATCAAAGAGGCTAAATACCTTGATAAAGATACATGTCCTTCTATCTTATATGTAATACTTTGCGTCCGCTAACCCAACTGAGGCTCTGGTGGCTCAGACGGTAAAGAGTCTACCTTCAATGCAGGAGACCTGGCTTCGATCCCTGGATCAGGAAGATCCCCTAGAGAAGGAAATGGCAACCCACTCCAGTATTCTTGCCTGGAAAATCCCATGGACAGAGGAGCCTGGCAGGCTACAATCCATGGGGTTGCAAAGAGTCAGAAATGCCTGAGTGACTAAAACACTAACACCCAACTCCCAATCCTTCCCTCCTCCACCCCTCTCCTTGGCAACCACAGATCTGTTCTCTATATCTGTGAGTCTGTTTCTGTTTCGTGAACATGATCATGTGTGTCATATTTTAGATTCCGCATATAACTGATATCATATGGTGTATGTCTTTCTCTTTCTGACTTCACTTACTAAGACAATCCTTAGGTTCATCAGTGTTGCTGCAGATGCCATCATTTCATTCTGTTTTATGATATACACAATGGAATGTTACTCAGTCTCAAGAAGGATGAAATAATGGCATTTGTAGCCAACACGGATTGTCATAGTGCAGGAGACTTGCAGGAGATGTGAATTCAGCCCCTGGGTTGAGGAGATCCCCTGGAGAAGGAAATGACAACCCACTCCAATATCCTTGCGTGGGAAATCTCATGGACAGAGGAACCTAGTGGGGTGCAGTCCCTGCAGTTGCAAAAGAGTAGGACATGACTAAGCAATTAAATAACAATAAATACATATATGTGTATATGTATATGTACATGTATGTAAGTGTATATACCTATATATGTACAAAGAAGCTGCCTGCCATGCGGGAGACCTGGGTTGGACCCTGGTTTGGGAAGATACCCTGGATAAAAAAATATCTTCTTTATCCATTCATCTGTCAATGGATATTTAGGTTGTTTCCATGTCTTGGCAGTCATAAATCATGCTGCTATGAACACAAAGGTGCAGGTATTTTTTCGAATTATAGTTTTGTCAAGAACATGGTATTGTATTAATAATGAAGCACCAGAAACTATATTGAGTATCCTGGGATAAACCATGATGGAAAAGATAAGAATGTATATTTGTGTATAACTGAATCACTTTGCTATACAGAGGAAATTAAAATAATATTGTAAAACAACTTATTTTTGTAAATAAAACAATATTATAAAGCAATATTGTAAAACAATTTATTTTTTAAATAAAATTTAAAAAAATAAAACCTGATACATGTCTAGGTAAGTGGCAGAATGTAGATTAGAACTAAACAGATTGGCTCCAGAGCCCATATTCTTATGGAATACAGGCACCAAAATGCAGAGTCACAGGCATACAGTGCTAGAGGGACTTTATGAAATTAACTCCTCACTGTGCACATAAAGAAAGTGGGGTCGTGACAGTGGCACGATGTACTGCAGCCAGTAATGGCAGAGCCAGTACTGTACAGTAAGTAATCTGTGCTGAGTTCTGTTACCCTGCATAGCTTTTATTTGATCAGCTGTTTTTCCAGGTGAAAAGTATATTCTCCAAGGGGAAAATCAAATATATGTTTTATTCTCTCAGTGTTTCTGAGCCACTTGGTCTTATTGTGGAGATTTATTAAAAACAGAATCTTTAATTTGAAAACCAGGTTTGAATCTTTCAGTTATGTTCTATGTTTAATGATATTGAAAAAAAACAGCATAATCAGACTCTCTTTTGTCTGTCGCCTGTTAATTTATAGTGCTTAACATTAAAAAAAAACTGAAATTAATACTATAGCTGTGTTTAAGTATTATTTCTAGAAATCAAATATAAGGAATAAAATATGCCTTATTTATAACCCACATAAATTTAAATCATAAATGAAATCAACTGGATAGAGATCCTCAGTAAGAACTCAAAAAAAAGTATCACACATATTTAATCCACACTTTCCAATCACTGCAACAAGCAGGGAATGATTTATGTACAAGAAAAACATTTTTTATTATTTTTGTAGTGGGGCATTTATTGCACACACAGTAAGTGTTATAACCAAAACAAATATACAGTTGGGACATTGTGTTTAAATTATTTTCTGTCATGTACTATATAAACCAACAATGGTTTGAAACGTATTTAAACCACCATCTGGGACAAAGCAAAATCTGTTCCAAGATCCAGCACATGATGAATGTGAGCTGAGTTTCATTAGAAGCCTCCTAGCACGTCCCTTCATCCTGAATCATTTCTTCCATGGTTTGAAAGAATTCCAACATCCGTCCTAGCTCCCAGAGGTTTTGAGTGTTTTTAATAGATCATGACATTTTTTTTTTTCTGGCCTCATAAAGAACTAAATCAATGAAGTTAAATGTTCCTGCATTTAAGTTTCCTTTCAGTCCAGAGACGTGAAGTTCAGGCTTGTGTCTTTTAAAACCTTCAGCAGAACGTCCCATCTGATGAGAAAAGTAATCCCTGGGATTTGGTAGTTTAAGAGGAACAGTCTTCTTTTTAGAGTAGACTCACCTGAATTGAAAATCTATTGTCATAAGAACAGGTAGGTATTTAATGAAGTACCTATTTAGGGCTGTGGGCTGGAGGCATTGCAGACCTTAACATTAATTTGCAGCTCCGACTGACTATGGAGTCTGTCTGAGTGTTGTTGTTTTAAAATTTTTTGTTTACTTATTTATTTATAGCTGTGTCGAATCTTAGTTGTGGCATGTGGGATCTTTGTTGCCCGATGCTGGCTTAGTTGCCCCATGCTGGCTTAGTTGCCCCATGCTGGCTTAGTTGCCCTATGACATGTGGGATCTTAGTTCCCAGACCAGGGATCAAACCTGTGTCCCCTGAATTGGAAGGCAGATTCCTAACTACTAGGCCACCAGGAAAGTCTCCTGAGCATTTTCTTTTTGGGACACTGTTTGTTGCATTTTCCCTGTATAATAACAATGAGAACTGTGATCTTGTTACTGTGTATGAAGCATGTTTCTAAGCCCCTTACACAGATTATCTCACTTAATCATAACAACAGTCTTAGAGGCATATACACTTATAATCACCATTATTTTACTTGTGATGACACTGAGGACCTGTAAAATGTAAAACTGTGCAGCTTGCCCCAGGTGACATGGCTAGAAAGTGCTGTCCTTCTAATTCAGTTTTCTCATCAGTACAGGCATCAACTCCATATTTAAGGGTGTTATAACTAGGATAAGAGAAATTAAGCAGCTCTCCCAAATCATATGTCTAATAAATGGAGAAAGTGGGAGCTGAGTCTAGGACTTCTTATTCAATACTTTTAGACTGAAACAGATTGTCTCATTTTCAGTCATTTTATATTTTTGTCCATATAAATTTTAATACACCTTTTAATATAAGTCTAATGTGTAATTTAAAAATATTTTTTTGTTCAGAGAGGATTTTAGAATTTTTTATCTAAACTGAGCCAGAGAAGATGCAAGATGATAATTGTGGATAGGATTTCCTATAGCTGCTAAAGTTCCCAGGTGTACTAGAATATTATGATCACCCTTTTTAAACAAAATATAGCAAAAAAATCACATACAAGGAAAGTACTCTTAGTATTATGTTTGATGACATAAGGACAGCTTTGTTATGATATCTGATATAGCTCAAATTCTTTATTAGTTATGCTGAGTATATATTTCTTATTTTTTTATTAAAACAAGATAATATTCTTTTGTAGACAATCAGAAAAAAATCACATAACTTTGGAAATCAAAAATATTTGAATTAGGACTTCCCTGGCAGTCCAGTGGTTAAGACTTCTCCTTCCAATGCAGGGGGTGTGAGTTTGATCCCTGGTCGGGGAATTAAGATCCCACATGCCTCAGGGACAAAGAAAAGAAAATTGTAAAAAATCCAACAAATATCTTTAGAATGGTCCACATTAAAAAAAAAATCTTAAAAAGATACTTCAATCGAGATTTAATGGAGATACTGCACTTCTTTTCAGGGAGCAAATTTCAATATGTTAGAGTTTAAGTAGATTCTGATAATGGTTGCATGATGATCCAGAAATGCAGTAATTTTAGACAGACCCAAAACTTGCAATTTAGTAAAAATATTATTCAATAAACTAGGCAGAAATGCTATCAAAATATTCAAATTTTAACTTATTGGTTAAATCTTTATGACTATATGCAGATGTGTTAGAAAAACATGGATTTTTTTTTTAAATAAAAATATTCTGTTTTAAAGCCCTGTAGACATTTTCAGACACATCTTTGTTCCCTGTTCTGATTAAGCTCATAGTACTCCACAGTGCTGGGGAGTGTTTTTCATTAATTTACTATTAATCTTACCATTCTGTCATTCTTTCCTCAACAGAAGTCTAATAAAAATCATTTACCGTTATAAGATAATGTTCTAACTTGCCTATTTGCTTTGAAACTGGATATCTTTCTGGTTTGAAACTTGTCAATCTTTAAGTTCTCTGGCACAAGGGAGTCAAGTGAGGTTAGTCTGTGGAAAGAAGACAGCAGATCAGATCCTGGCATCATATGTGGGCTTTGGGAGTGAGAGCTTTGTCTTATTTTTTGGGGTATGAGACAGTATCTTCTACTGATGAAGCAAGAAGCAGGGAGAAATTTTGAGAATTGGTAGGAGACTAGGAAAGAAGATACCTGGGAAAGCCTCTGTAATCTGCTACTAATTAGGGCTTTCCTAGTGGCTTTGATGGTAAAGAATCCACCTGCAATGTGGTAGACCTGGGTTTGATGCCTGGGTTGGGAAGATCCCCTGGAGGAGGGCATGGCAACCCACTCCAGTATTCTTGCCTGGAGAATCCCCAATGGACAGAGGAGCCTGGCAGACTGCAGTGCATGGGATCGCAAAGAGTATTTGGCAATTTACATGGAAAGTATGTGTGAAAACGCTGCTGCTGTGTTTTCATAATTCCTGCTTTATCAGACCTTCAATAATGTCTCTAGTAGAAGGGGAAAAGCTTTTCTCTTAGTGGAATACTCATTGGTGAACAGGAATCTTAGTGCCTTGTTATTCCTCAGTTACATATGCAAGTCTTGTTCACTTCACTTTATATATAAATCTTTCTGATTCTAAATCATTCTTTATTTATTGCCTATTAATATGTTATTACAACATTTATCTCCTGTTCCTTCCTTGTTATTCATTAGTTGTTTAACATATAATTTTAGTATAGTATGCTAGGATATGACTTTGATTAGTTTGAATTTTAGCATTTCAATCCAACTTTGGGTTAACCATAAATTGTACAGCAAAGCTGTACCATATAATTGACAAAAGCACTTGGCAATAGTTTTCTGAGGACTTATGAACTTGGAAATGGCATTAAGAGTTCATTAATCATATTTCCATTTGGTTTCAAGGCTTCAGGAACTCTGAACTATATTCAAAGGAGTCCTGAGGAGAAAGTGTGTAAAACTCTGAGAAGAAATGTGAAGCATCACAGATTATAGTGTCTCATGTTTAGCCAGATTCAAAATCCAAATACAAATTTATTAACAGTCAAGTGTTAACATAATTTAAAACTATATATCTAGCCTTAATTTTGTAGAAAATGACTATGATTTTTATCTTTTATGCTTTCCCACATTAGATTTCTAGAAGGTTATATATATTATTGCTTCCCAGGTGGTCCAGTGGTAAAGAATCCACCTGCCAGTGCAGGAGATGCAAGAGATGCAGGTTTGATTCCTGGGTTCAGAAGATTCCCTGGAGTAGGAAATGGCAACTCACTCCAATATTCTTGCCTGAGAAATTTCATGGACAGAGGAGCCCAGTGGGCTACAGTCCATGGGGTCGCAAAGAGTCAGACATGACTGAGCACAGAACAACAGCAACAGTATATATTATTATCTTAAAATTTCTGTTTCTTAGAATATTTCTTTTTGATGACTGCCATCAGAGCTCTTTCCTCTACCTGTATTTGAAGTTACCCTATTTAGTTGTCTTCTGATTGTCTCAAACTTAAAAATAGGTTTAATTGTTTTCTTCTTGTTCATTCCCTATATATAACCCATTACCAACATCAGTTCAGTTCAGTTCAGTGGCTCAGTCATGTCCGACTCTTTGAGACCCCATGAATCGCAGCACGCCAGGCCTCCCTGTCCATCACCAACTCCCGGAGTTCACTCAAACTCACGTCCATCAAGTCCATGATGCCATCCAGCCATCTCATCCTCTGTTGTCCCCTTTTCCCCCTGCCCTCAATCCCTCCCAGCATCAGACTCTTTTCCAGTGAGTCAACTCTTTGCATGAGGTGGCCAAAGTCCTGGGGTTTCAGCTTTAGCATCATTCCTTCCAAAGAAACCCCAAGGCTGATCTCCTTTAGAATGGAATGGTTGGATCTCCTTGCAGTCTAAGGAGCTCTCAAGAGTCTTCTCCAACACCACAGTTCAAAAGCATCAATTCTTCAGTGCTCAGCTTTCTTCACAGTCCAACTCTCACATCCATACATGACCACGGGAAAAACCATAGCCTTGACTAGATGGACCTTTGCTGGAAAAGTAGTATCTCTGCTTTTCAATATGCTATCTAGGTTGATCATAACTTTCCTTTCAAGCAGTAAGCGTCTTTTAATTTCATGGCTGCAATCACCATCTGCAGTGATTTTGGAGCCCCCCAAAATAAAGTCTGACACTGTTTCTACTGTTTCACTATCTATTTCTCATGAAGTGATGTGACCAGATGCCATGATCTTAGTTTTCTGAATCTTGAGCTTTAAGCCAACTTTTTCACTCTCCTCTTTCACTTTCATCAAGAGGCTTTTTAGTTCCTCTTCACTTTCTGCCATAAGGGTGGTGTCATCTGCATATCTGAGGTGATTGATAATACTCCCGGCAATCTTGATTCCAGCTTGTGCTTCTTCCAGCCCAGCATTTCTCATGATGTACTCTGCATAGAAGTTAAATAAGCAGGGTGACAATATACAGCTTTGATGTACTCCTTTTCCAATTTGGAATTAGTCTGTTGTTCCATGTCCAGTTTTAACTTTGCTTTGTGACTTGCATACAGATTTCTCAAGAGGCAGGTCAGGTGGTCTGGTATTCATATCACTTTCAGAATTTTCCACAGTTTATTGTGATCCACAGTCAAAGGCTTTGGCATAGTCAATAAAGCAGAAATAGATGTTTTTTTGGAACTCTCTTGCTTTTTTGATGATCCAACGGATGTTGGCAATTTGATCTCTGGTTCCTCTGCCTTTTCTAAAACCAGCTTGAACATCTGGAAGTTCACAGTTCATGTATTGCTGGAGCCTGGAGAAGTTTGAGCATTACTTTACTAGAATGTGAGATGAGTGCAACTGTGCGGTAGTTTGAGTATTCTTTGGCATTGCCTTTCTTTGGGATTGGAATGAAAACTGACCTTTTCCAGTCTTGTGGCCACTGCTGAGTTTTCCAAATTTGCTGGCATATTGAGTGCAGCACTTTCACAGCATCATCTTTCAGGATTTGAAATAGCTCCACTGGAATTCCATCACCTCCACTAGCTTTATTCGTAGTGATGCTTTTAAAGGCCCACTTGACTTCACATTCCAGGATGTCTGGCTCTAGCTGAGTGTTCATACCATCATGATTACCTTGGTTGTGAAGATCTTTTTTGTACAGTTCTGGGTATTCTTGCCACCTCTTCTTAATATCTTCTGCTTCCGTTAGGTTCAGACCATTTCTGTCCTTTATCGAGCCCATCTTTGGATGAAATGTTCCTTTGGTAGCTCTGATTTTCTTGAAGAGATCTCTAGTCTTTCCCATTCTGTTGTCTTCCTCTATTTCTTTGCATTGATCGCTGAGGAAGGCTTTCTTATCTCTTCTTGCTATTCTTTGGAACTCTGCATTCAGATGCTTATATCTTTCCTTTCCTCCTTTGCTTTTCACTTCTCTTCTTTTCACAGCTATTTGTAAGGCCTCCCCAGACAGCCATTTTGCTTTTTTGCATTTTTTTTCCATGGGGATGGTCTTGATCCCTGCTCTTGTACAATGTCATGAACCTCCGTCCATAGTTCATCAGGCACTCTATCTATCAGATCTAGTCCCTTAAATCTATTTCCCACTTCCGCTGTATAATCATAAGGGACTTGATTTAGGTCATGCCTGAATGGTCTAGTGGTTTTCCCTACTTTCTTCAATTTAATCTGAATTTGGCAATAAGGAGCTCATGACCAACATCAAGGCCTGTCCATTTTTTTGGCCAGTAGATGCCCAATCTATTTGCATCTTTCTAGTTTCTACTGATTTGCCTTTGCCAGACTTAGCAATTCCTCTTCTGTACCATTGCTTTTTCTTTGCGCAGGTATATCTTCCTTATCCTCTTTCTTATGTCCTGTCTTTTCTTTATACAAGGGAAAGAGTAAGTTTTTAAAAATTTATAATTATATCACATGCTCTTCACTCCCAAAGTCCTTTAGTAGCTTCCCACTGCACTCAGCTAAAAAGCCAGATTGCTTACGTACAAGCCCTGTATGATCTGCTGTCCCTAGAATGTAAATTCCATTCATTCTCATTCAGGAATGTTTATAAAACTTGTCTACAGAAGGCACTATGCTGTACTGGGTACTGGGGACACAGCAGTTAATTAATGAATTAATAAATAAGAATGAGAAGAAAAGAGGACATATGTGGACCTTATATGCATGAAACTTCGTCTAGTCGTAGGGCAAGTATTAATCAAATAATCACACCCAAAAATCTGCTCTATAAATGTACAGTTGATCAGTGCTTTGGAGAACAGGTTTGTGGTTTTATGAAAGCAAGTAACACTGAAATGGTAGTGCAAGAGTGATGATTGAGGTCATGAGTAGGAATTAATGATTTTGAGTGTAAGGATGGGTGTTTGTGTGAAGGAGGAGGAGCGAGGAGGTGTAAGGAGAGAGTTTTCCAGAAGAAAGGAGTAGTGTTTCCAAAGCCTACAGTGGCAGTGGCAAAAGCAGACCATGGCGTAGGAAGTGACAACTCCATATAGTTACATGTAGGTCTCACTTAGTGTTTAATGTATTGTAGGTCTCACTTAGTGTTTAATGATTTTTTTCTTTATATTTGGCTGTGCCATGTGGCACAGAGTCTTAACCCCTAGACTGCCAGGGAAGTCTCTCATTTAAGCATTTTCTAATGGATTAAAGATAATGAAGGGAAAGGGAAAGTGTTTGGGTAGATGTTGGCAAACACAATTAAAATGTTTGGAGATGTAAGTTCAAGTCCTGGTGGTACATTTAACTTATTCCATGTGAGATAGAGAAAGAGAGAGGCAAATCACTTAATATTTTGAATCACAGATTCTTCATCTTACTTGTCAGTTCAGTTCAGTAGCTCAGTTGTGTTCGACTCTTTAAGATCCCATGGATTGCAGCACGCCAGGCCTCCCTGTCCATCACCAATTCACTGAGTTTACTCAAAGTAATGTCCATTGAGTCAGTGATGCCATCCAACCATCTCATCCTCTGTTGTCCCCTTCTTCTCCTGCCTTCAATCTTTCCCAGCATCAGGTTCTTTTCAAATGAGTCAACTCTTCGTATCAGGTGGCCAAAGTATTGGAGTTTCAGCTTCAACAACAGTCCAATGAATAGTCAGGACTGATTTCCTTTAGAATGGACTGGTTGGATCTCCTTCCACTCAAGAATCTTCTCCAACACCACAGTTCAAAAGCATCAATTCTTCAGCGCTCAGCCTTCTTCACAGTCCGTGGATGTATACTCATATCCATACATGACTACTGGAAAAACCATAGCCTTTGCTGGATGGACCTTTGTTGGCAAAGTAATATCTCTGCTTTTTAATATGCTGGCTAGGTTGGTCGTAACTTTTCTTCCAAGAAGTAAGCGTCTTTTAATTTCATGGCTGCAATCACCATCTGCAGTGATTCTGGAGTCCCCCAAAATAAAGTCTGCCACTGTTTTCACTGTTTCCCCATCTGTTTCCCATGAAGTGATGGGACCAAATGCCATGATTTTAGTTTTCTGAATGCTGAGCTTCAAGCCAACTTTTTCAGTCTCCTCTTTCACTTTCATCAAGAAGCTCTTTAGTTCTTCACTTTGTGCCATAAGGGTGATGTCATCTGCATGTCTTACTTGTAAAGTAGGCTTAACTCACTTTGGTTAAAATCAAATGAAATAGTGAAAGCACATTGCAAACTATAAATTGGTATATACATGTACCATTGTTGTTACTGTTTCTCACGTATTTCCCTATATTTCTCAATATTAGTTTCCAGCCATTCTTCAGCTAGACTGTGATTTAGTCCTCTTCCCCAAACTGGAAGAATTTGCTCAAACCTTTCTGTTCACCCAAAGCAAATTGTTTCCCTGTAAGTCAACTGCTTTAATAGCTTCTTTGCTTCTGTCCTCTTTTCCTGCCTCTCTGAAATTTATGTTCCTTTTTTATTTCTTTCATACCCTTCCCCTCATTTTTTTTTTCTTTTACTCTTCTTTCCATCTTGGACTGTATTTCACTTTCAGTGTATGAGTGTCTTCCATTCTTCTATAGCATTGAGCCTGGCTATGGCCACTTATGTTTACTTCATAATTCACTGTGGGGATGAGGAGTTTAAGTATAGAAATATTGTCTTTAAGATCACTCATATTCCTTATATACATTTTCATTTTCTTTCATCAACTAGGTTTTCTTGCTTTAAAGCCTTCTTTCAAAGCTCATGTCTATAACATCTTACTACTTTTTTAAGGGTAGGAATTACATATTACATTTTTAGTATATCTAAGTATGTATGTCTAATATGTATTGTATGCATGCTGAATCACTCAGTCATGTCTGATTCTTTGTGACTGCATGGACTGTAGCTCATCAGGCTCCTCTGTCCATGGGATTTTTCAGGCAGGAATACTGGGATTCCTCCTCCAGGGATCCTCCCGACCCAGGGATCTAACCCAGGGCTCTTGGATTACAAGGAGCTTCTTTAACCTGCTGAGCCATTGGGGAAGGGGAAAGTGAAAGTGAAAGTATTAGTTACTCAGTCCTGTCTGACTCTTTGAGACTCCATGGACTGTAGCCCTCCAGGCTCCTCTATCCATGAGATGCAAAGCCCTGTCTGATATGTATTCAGCTCAGCTCAGTCGCTCAGTCGTGTCTGACTCTTTGCCATCCCCTGAATTGCAGCACACCAGGCCTCCCTGTCCATCACCAGCTCCCAGAGTTCACCCAAACTCATGTGCATCGAGTCAGTGATGCCATCCAGCCATCTCATCCTCTGTCGTCCCCTTCTCCTCCTGCCCCCAGTCCTTCCCAGTATCAGGGTCTTTTCCAGTGAGTCAACTCTTCGCATCAGGTGGCCAAAGTATTGGAGTTTCAGCCTCAGCATCAGTCCTTCCAATGAACACTCAGGACTGGTCTCCTTTAGGATGGACTGGTTGAATCTCCTTGCAGTCCAAGGGACTCTCAAGAATCTTCTCCAACACCACAGTTCAAAAGCATCAATTCTTTGGCACTCAGCTTTCTTCACAGTCCATCTCTCACATCCATACATATCAGTTCAGTTCAGTTCAGTTGCTCAGTCATGTCCGACTCTTTGCGACCCCATGAATCGCAGCACACCAGACCTCCCTGTCCATCACCAACTCCCGGAGTTCACTCAGACTCACGTCCATCGAGTCAGTGATGCCATCCAGCCATCTCATCCTCTGTCGTCCCCCTTTCCCCCTGCCCCCAATCCCTCCCAGCATCAGACTCTTTCCCAATGAGTCAACTCTTTGGATGAGGTGGCCAAAGTACTGGAGTTTCAGCTTTAGCATTAGTCCTTCCAAAGAAATCCCAGGGTTGATCTCCTTCAGAATGGACTGGTTGGATCTCCTTGCAGTCCAAGGGACTCTCAAGAGTCTTCTCCAACACCACAGTTCAAAAGCATCAATTCTTTGGCTCTCAGCCTTCTTCACAGTCCAACTTTCACATCCATACATGACTACTGGAAAAACCTTAGCCTTGACTAGATGGAACTTAGTCGGCAAAGTAATGTCTCTGCTGTTGAATATGCTATCTAGGTTGGTCATAACTTTCCTTCCAAGGAGTAAGCGTCTTTTAATTTCATGGCTGCAGTCATCATGTGCAGTGATTTTGGAGCTCAAAAAAATAAAGTCTGCCACTGTTTCCACTGTTTCTCCATTTATTTCCCACGAAGTGATGGGACCGGATGCCATGATCTTCGTTTTCTGAATGTTGAGCTTTAAGCCAACTTTTTCACTCTCCTCTTTCACTTTCATCAAGAGGCTTTTAGTTCCTCTTCACTTTCTGCCATAAGGGTGGTGTCATCTGCATATCTGAGGTGATTGATATTTCTCCTGGCAATCTTGATTCCAGCTTGTGTTTCTTCCAGTCCAGCATTTCTCATGATGTACTCTGCATAGAAGTTAAATAAGCAGGGTAACAATATACAGCCTTGATGTACTCCTTTTCCTATAAGTACGTATAAATATGTTGTGTATGAGTATACATGGGTATGGCAGAGCTCTTCTTTGATACATTTTGGTTAGGGAGGAAGAGGTGGTGTCTTTTATAATGGGAGCACATTGTTACTCTCCCAAGCCAAGAATATCCGGTTCCTGGGGGATGAGGAATGGCCCTCTGCCTGTGTCTGTTCTCTGATTGCCTGGAAAAAGTTATCAGATAGATGGAGATTGAGATTATCTGCACATTATGTACTTCTTATTCCTGTTCATATTACATATTTATTGTCTTTATATTGGAAAAAATCTTTTAAACTGAGGAATTCTCCCTTTTTAATTTTATCTCCCTACTTGAGTTGGTCTGCAATTATATTTTCTAGAAGATAATAGACTTAGATGCTCATTAGGATAGTTTAATGAAACATGAAATCTGTATGAGGTTAATTGTTGCTATTTCAGTAAAAAATTCAAACTAGATTTACTTATTGACAAAATGTGTTAAACAAGATCCAATGATTCAAAATAAATTTGAATCTATAAGTTATATAATTTATTTTTATTTTATGTTGGTAGACTTTCTTTTCCATTCTTTGTTACACAGATATCTGCAATAATTATCTGGCTTCTTTTCCTTATATAGTTGTTAGATTGGGACTTTTCTGTCACTTTCATTGACTGTATTACTGTATTTAATCTGTTACAAAGAAACCCTGTTGGAGGATGTATATAAATTATTTCTCTCCATGAGGCCCTTTCTGACATCTTATTTTTCTGAGACAGTCTCTGTGTTGTAAAGTTAGAATGCTAACCTTTTATCTTTTCAAAATACTTTTTATAAAATTGAAAATGGCTAATTCGTAGTATGAAGCTGCATTTAAAAAAAAACTAATTCTGTACTTCAGAAAACTTATAGAAAGTTATAGATTCTACATTAGTATATGAATAAAACCATGGATGGAGTCATATATGGTTATGAGAGCCATAAAATGTAAATATGGCCACATCATTCATTTGATACAAATTACTTATGACTTCAGAGTTGTACTTTTAAAAAATTGAAAAATGCATTGCACATTGATTAAATCTTATGCTAGAATAAAAATATAGCTGAGAACACTGTTAGTAGCACAGTATGAGGTTAAGTGTGATTGCATGTTTATATATGGAAATTTGTATATTATAAAGAAAACAACTTCTGCAAAACTTATCTCACGATTTTCAGTTTTACCCATTAACCTTCATTTACTTAATTTAGAAAGCCCATTTAAAATATGTATTTAAGTGAAACCTTCTGAGAAGTTTTAGTTTGCAGAAAAATCATCTGAAACATTTCACAATCAAGTATTTTTGATTTTAGATTAGCCATGCACGGTTCCTTTCCTTTAATGTGAATGATGAAAAGTTAGCTATTTTTGGTTTAAATTATATGAAAATATACATACACATTTATTTTATTATTCTACTTTATTGAATGAATTAATTCTCCCAGATGCTAGTAAAGCACTGTTTTTCTTCCCAACCCACTGATATAATTTGCCTTCTGCATGAACATATTTCAGCTTCTCAAACCATACATTTCAGGAACTAACATTTAGTTAATGTAGCAATATTCCAATCATATTAATTAAAAGCAAGTATTATACATGATTAATTTACTTTGATTTTACTTTCTTCATCATCCTTAACTGTTATTGCCTAAAGTGCCAGTAAAGCACTTTATATGGTGCTATAATCTATAGCTCTCTCCTTTTAGTGGTTGGTGATGGGAATTCCAAACCCATTGAAATTCTGAGCTAAAGTTGGAATCCATTATGATCCAATGTCAAGAGTTACCTTTTTCTCCCTGCGTTTGTAACATAGCTATGTAATTTTGGTTAGTGGCTGATTTTCTAATACAGCTTTAAAAGAACATTCTGCATAATCTTTTGCTTCCCTCAATTCTTCTTGGTGGAAGGACATATCTAAGTTGAAGGGAAGTCCACCTGCATGGATGGGAGCCAATCTCTTGGAACATGGCTAATGGAGCCCCTGGACAGTAAGGATCTGTGATTACTGAAGCAGCACAGAATTTCAGTTTTTAGGCTGCTACATCACACTTGGCCTGTACAGCTGTGTAGTCAAGGGAGGCTGCAGATATTATTTAGGACAGCAACCACACAATCTGTTTTTCTTATAGAATATTTTCTCAGTTTTTTTGGAACCCCATCGATTGTTAAAGCTGTGTTTTCTGGGAAAGTTGGAGATATTTTTTCCCCCTTTTTCAAACTCAGGGTGAAATATTTCTTTAATCATGTGTAAATTGTATTGTTAATTGATAAAATTATGTTAAAATAATTTATGGGAAATTCAGCTATACTTCAATAAAAAATAATTTGTGAGAATTTATTGAGAAAAAGAAAACATATATATTTTGCATTGATATTTGGTTATCAACTGTTCTGTAAACCTTTTTTTTTGGTTGAAGTATAGTTAATTTATAGTGCTGTGTTAGTTTCACAGCATTGCATGATATTGAGTATAGTTCCCTGTGCTATGGAGTGTGTCCTTATTGTTTACCTATTTTATATATATTAGTGTGTATATGTTTATCTCAAACTCCTTATTTACTCTTAAATTTAGAAAACTTGCTGAAAATCCTTCTCCAAAATGGTGAGAGATTAATTGAAAGACAAGTGCCACTGATAGAAAAGTAGACAGATGCTAAATAAATGTTAGACATATAAGTGATTATGGCAGCTGGAGCAAATCCATAGTCTTTAAATGGGAGTAAAAAAATTTTAATATGTCATGACACAAGCAGGAAGCTTATGGCATGAAATTGTGCTAAGAAATGTATTCTGTAGTAATGATCGGAAGACCCATTGATTCTTATTTTAGTTCCCTTTAAAACTATTTTTCTTTTTTCCACTGCTAAGGTTTATGTTTGAAAAGCTGGTTTGCATCTTCTAGGAGAAATTCATATTAAAATAAAGTGGCAGCCACAGTGTGGTAATTTCTAAAAGGGGGGAGATGTAAAATCAACAGGAACAGGGTGTTTTTCGAAGTGTCAGCGGAAAGGTCTGGCTAACAGGACCAAGCTGTGGGACTATGCAATGCACACTTCAGAAGGCGCTTCTGCTTTCCCATAGGGCATCCGGGAAGGCCTGGCAGGGCTCAGGGACGCCTTCCAGCTGATGTCATTGTGGATGTGGGTACCTGATTCGTATTCATGTTAGAGACTCTAATTCTCACTTCAGTGAACTGAAAACACCCTAACTCTCTCAAAAGCCTGGAAGCTTTACCCTTTTTCCTCAGCAAGTAGTTAATAGTAGAGAAGACTTATATAGAGGTTTCTTTAATATTAAAAGGTGTGTAGATGAACATAAACAAAATAAATAAGCGGCATTTATTTGTTTCATTAAATTCTTGGATGTAATCCTTCCACCACTCATGGTTAGGGGCCCCAAGGTAAAACGTATAGCCTTAAGTATACAACGGTAGCAACCAATATAATTCTATAGTCAGCAACATAAATAGGTTTTACCATGGGTATTAGTTAAGGTGATGTGTGCTGGAGCAGATTTTTCTGAGTAGTGAAGTTACTTGTTGGTTGATGCTCTATTTTTTTTAGGCAATTTGATAATTCAGAAAATTAATCCTGAAGTGCTAATTGCATTATTAGTTTAGGCTGCCAGTTGTACCACTGTCTTGTTCTTGATTACCTTCCATTGAGTTTTTACTCTACCCTTTTCTGGCCCTTCCTTGCTTGTATATGGCTACTCATTAATACTGTGTTTTACTTTTTACCCCATACCAAAAGACAAACAGAGTGTTCATCTCAATATTTTGCTCAGGTCACTATTTTCATCCTGCTGGTGTAGCCTTCCTTTGCCTTGTACCTGTTAGTTCAAGGTACCTGTCAGTAGGAGCAAGGGCTCTGACTGCTTTCTAACTACTTGTTGATGACCTTGCTCTCCATACAACAGTCAGGTCCTCTTGCACCATTCCTGTTTCTGAGTGGCTTACAGCATTTTCTTCTTTTGACCTGCATAGAAGCCTAAGCTTGCTTTGTTCATTTTGAACGACTGGGGCTTCATCTAAATTCCTTGTTCATTTCGAAAGAAGAAAGAAAATGACAAAGACATAAATGGGGCTAGAGGGACAGAGTCTACCCTAGGTGATGTTATCACCATCAAGTCGCTGCTCAAAACTGTACAGTTCCATTCATTCTTTTGGTGTTTCAAAAGGTCAGAAGGCTCTGGGACCTTTGGAAATAGAAATACTCAGCTCAGTTCAATAGCTAACAGTTCACACCTGTAGCTACCAAATAACAAGTGTCTGCAGATCTTAATAACGCTCCAGAGAATCTCAACTTCATATAAGAAGTCTAGTCATCAGTTCTGGGCAAGTATTTGGACGAAAGTAATTATGATTTTATTATTAACAATTTGTACAAGCTGTAATAATAAGTGTATATCTGGTCTTCTTCTTTGGTTTAATATTAGAATTATCCTAATTCAACAGATGGAGAAGGCAATGGCAACCCACTCCAGTACTCTTGCCTGGAAAATTCCATGGGCGGAGGAGCCTGGTAGGCTGCAGTCCATGGGGTCGCGAAGAGTCGGACATGACTGAGGAACTTCACTTTCACTTTTCACTTTCATGCATTGGAGAAGGAACTGGCAACCCACTCCAGTGTTCTTGCCTGGAGAATCCCAGGGATGGGGTAGCTTGGTGGGCTGCCATCTATGGGGTCGCACAGAGTCGGACATGACTGAAGTGACTTAGCAGCAGCAGCAGCAGCAATTCAACAGAATTCTAAGTTTGTATTTATTATTGTTGCACTATTTTATGGCATACATGTGCTTAGATTAATATGTATAAAAATGCTTATAAATAATATACATTCAGTGTTCTAGAGTCACTGTTTTTAAGTATATGAAATAAAGGAGAATGATCTTCTTGTCATGTCACTCCTGGTTCCTCCATGATATCCACATAATAGTTTGGTGTACATTCATGTAAATTTTTATGTGACCATTCTCAATCTCACCCTTAATCATCTATCCATCCATTAGTCTGTCCATCCATGTATCATTTATCTCTTATAAGATTGTGATATCATTATCTTGTAATGAGACTTGTTGTTTTCTTGGAGTTTTTAAATTATATGCTTTTGTAGAAATTAACTTGTATCTGTTTCTTGATCTACAGTTCAGGGTGATGATGTTACTAGTGCTTTGTTTCTTCACATGTGGTTGTTCAATTGAAATTGCTTTTTCTGAAGCATGACACTGTGAACAATTTAGATCTGATTTGTGGTAATTGTTGGAATTTTCTATGGGTATTACTGGTTATTGTTTGCTGATTCCACTGAACATTAAATAATGGAGAAGATGTGAACAGAACTATCACAAATTTAGAAACAGAAGTTTAGAGCTCAATATGCTTCGGTGATTGTTTAGATTCAATAGTAGGTGAACCATGAACTTCCAGATGTTCAAGCTGGTTTTAGAAAAGGCAGAGGAACCAGAGATCAAATTGCCAACATCCACTGGATTATTGAAAAAGCAAGAGAGTTCCAGAAAAACATTTATTTTTGCTTTATTGACTATGCCAAAGCCTTTCACTGTGTGGATCACCACAAACTGTGGAAAATTCTGAAAGAGATGGGAATACCAGACCACCTGACCTGCCTCTTGAGAAATCTGTATGCAGATGAGGAAGCAACAGTTAGAACTAGACATGGAAAAACAGACTGGTTCCAAATAGGGAAAGGAGTACGTCAAGGCTGTATGTTGTCACCCTGCTTGTTTAACTTCTATGCAGAGTACATCATGAGAAACGCTGGACTAGATGAAGCACAAGCTGGAATCAAGATTGCCAGAAGAAATATCAATAACCTCAGATATGCAGATGACATCACTCTTATGGCAGAAAGCAAAGAGGAATTTAAAAAACCTATTGATGAAAGTGAAAGAGGAGAGTGAAAAAGTTGGCTTAAAGCTTAACATTCTGAAAACTTAAATCATGGCATCTGGTCCCATCATTTCATGGCAAATAGATGGGGAAGCAGTGGAACCAGTAAGAGACTTTATTTTTTTGAGCTCCCAAATCACTGCAGATGGTGACTGCAGCCATGAAATCAAAAGACGCTTACTGCTTGGAAGGAAACTTATGACCAACCTACACAGCATATTCAAAAATAGAGACATTACTTTGCCAACAGAGGTCCATCTAGTCAAGGCTATGGGTTTTCCAGTGGTCATGTATGGATTTGAGAGTTGGACTATAAAGTAAGCTGAGTGCTGAAGAATTGATGCTTTTGAACTGTGGTATTGGAGAGGACTCTTGAGAATCCCTTGGACTGCAAGGAGATCCAACAAGTTTATCCTAAAGGAAATCAACCGTGAATATTTATTGGAAGGACTGTTGTTGAAGCTGAAACTCCAATACTTTGGCCACCTGATGTGAAGAGCTGACTCATTTGAAAAGACTCTGATGCTGGGAAAGATTGAACGCAGGAGGAGAAGGGGACGACAGAGGATGAGATAATTGGATGGCATCACTGACTCAGTGGACATGAGTTTTAGTAAACTCAGGGAGTTGCCGATGGACAGGGAGGTCTGGCGTGCTGCAGTCCATGGAGTCGCAAAGAGTCAGGCATGACAGAGCGACTGAATTGAACTGATTGTTTAGAATTCAATGTAAAGATTTTCTTGGCAGTGAATCAACTATTAGAGAAAATTGTGGTTTGTCTGTGGAAGTAGGCAAAAACTAATGGAATCTCTTTGTTTGTCGAAGTTATTTTCCCTTCCTAGTTGCTATGACGCCTTTATGTCCACCTTCGTGCCTTCTCTGTCCTTCATATGATAAAGCTTGCCCTTGGTTTATTCTGTGTTTGGATGCTCTTTTTATTCTTCTGTCCATATGTTCCAGATCAAAAAGGAAATATTTTTTTCTCACCAACCAGAGTATCCTGGACTTTGGCAGCTTTAACTGCCCTTTTAAATACCAGGCATATGTGAACATGTTGGGTACCACTATCGATACAATTTATTGATGTCATTTGTGCTTATTTTTACCTGTTATTATTCTCTCATTTTATCTAAGTGTCTCTAATTTTTAATTTTCCTCTTAGTCCTGGAATTCAATTCTTACTTTCTTCTCTCACTGCCTTTGGGAACATTGAGTTTTTGTTTAAATGCAGTCAGCACTGTATGAATGTGATCATATGAGCATAAAATACCATTTTTTTCCCTAAAGTTTATGTTAATCTGTGGAATTGTGTCCAAGCAGTGAATCTCCTTAAAGGAGGCCACATATAAAGCATTTTCACTAACTGCACAAGGAGCAGGCAGCTCAAAAGCTATGCCATCTAATCAGTCTTCCTTCTGGGAGGACTGTGCATGATAAAGTCCTATCCACACTTCCCCTCTTCCAAATCCCCTACTGAATTTTAGACACTAGGAAGCCTCTCTTCACAGCTCTTGGGTGGGCTTTTTCTTTGTTTTAGTCTCAGGGATTTACTTAAATCTTGAGGATATCTGTATTGGTGATATTTTTCAAATGGTAGAGAATTTCAGGTCTAGAAACGAGTAAAGGATTGTGCCTCTGTGCTTAGATTTAGCACTTAGAATTTAGATATAATGAATTGCCATGAAACTGCAGGAGTAAAAATCTCCCTTCAAGATTGTGCATCTGCAATCTATTACTATTGTTTTTTACTTTGTGACTCAGGTTTTACTTTGTGTGTTTTGAGATTATGTTGCATGTGCATACAAATTCATCATTATTATATGTTCTTGGTGGATTTTCCTTTTTGTTAGTGGACAATATATCTTTTTAGCCCTGTTAATATTTTTTAAAACTTTTTTTTCATAACATTATCATACTAGCTTTGTTTTTGGTTAGTATTTGTTTAGTGTTCCTCTTTTCATTCCCTTGCTCTCATTTCTAAAACAGCTGTTTTTCATGGTTTTATTTTAGGGATATCTCTTGAAGAAGAATAGTCTTGATTTCTTAATTTTTAGATAGCTTCAAGAATTCCTATCTTTGAATTAGGAACTTTATTGTCAACTTTATAAAGTATTGTGTTTGCAGGTATATTTATCTATATTTTCTGTTTTTAGTTTTCAATTACCATTCTTTTGTTTTGCTCCTTTTTTTCCCCCTTCCTGTGCTCTCCTGTATTGCTGAGGGTGTATTTTGTTTTACTTTTTCTCTGTTTATTTGAAAGCTATATACATTGTAATACTTCTTTAGGGATCACTTTACTTCTTAAATATACATAAATTATTATACATTTTTAAGTTTGAAGTTTATCTGTATTTATATACTTGTCCTGAGTATACCTAGTCATGTTACAAATGCTCAGTGGGTGATTCTCATTGTTAATATTGACTAAAGTTTCAGTTTTACTTTTTTGTGATGGAATATATTTAGTTATTATTTTACAGTAAATTGTTGATTAAATTTACAGTATATTTTTCTTTTTGATTTCATTGCATCTTTGTGGCATTTTTCTACATACAAAAGTATATCCTTAGATAATTGCCTCAATGATGGTCTAAGGGGGACTTTTTAAAAGTTTCATTGTTTGAATAATAATTTAGCTGGGTATAAAATTCTAAATTAACATTTACTTTCTCCATAGTACTTTAAAGTTGTTATCCTATTGTCTTCTGCCTGGAGCACAGGAAAAAAAGATATTTTTGAATAAATTAATGATGGCTATAGTTGAATAGAAATTTCTGTCATTCTACTGTTGTTCTTTTGTCAATACTCTGCCATTTCTTTTTCTTTCTAGTGACTTTTGATACTTCCTAATCTGTTGTTTGCCATTTTATTGTGCTATATCTAGATATAAATTTAGCTTTATCATGTATATTGTGGGTGTGCATGCTTAGTCTCTCAATCATGTCTGACTCCCTGCAATGCCTTGGACTGTAGCCCTTCAGGCTCCTCTGTCCATGGGATCTTCCAGGCAAGAATACTGGAGTGCACTGCCATTCCCTTCTTCAGGGAATCTTCCCGACAAAGGGATCAAACCTGTGTCTCCTGCACTGGCAGAAAGATACTTCATCACTGAACACCTGGGAAGCCCATCCAATATGATATTCTGGCTAAATTACAGATCTGAAAAATTATATCATTTTTTCAAAATTCTTACTTTTATATCTCCAAAAACTTTTATGCTATCTTATTAATGATCTGTATATCATTATCTATAAAATATATTTATAATCTTTTCTATAATTCATATCAGATATATGGTGAGTCCTCTCATTGTTTTGTAATGTCTGTTTATTTCAATAAAAATTTAAAATTTTCTTTCAGTACTTTCAGTTTGTAATATTTGTATCTTATGTTGTTTTTTTATTTCTATGGATTGTTTGCAAAAGGGTTTTTTTTTTTTAAGCATTCTTTCACAAGTGAAATTGAGTTTGAGGGAGGCAGTTGAGCCTCATTTAGCTTATAGTTTCAATTAATAATTCTGGGTGTGGACCCTGATTCTGTGCTGCTTAAGGGCTTAAGTCCCATCTGCTTCTAGACTTAGAGGCCATAGGTTTTCCCACTTGTTTCCAGATGGAGAGACCAGTAGGTTTATGACGTCTGCCTTCTTCCCTAGTATTTTTCCATTTCTTGCCTAAAGATGCTTACTACATTTAAAAAATTGCTATTATGGCTTTATGACTTTATATATATATTTTTGTTGGTCATTGTTACTATCTTTGAGCCAGCAAAGTTATGTCAGTTTTTCAGTATATGGAAATATCTTGATTGGAAGTTGAGACTATACTTGGGGAATAATTATTGAGGAAAAGTGAAAAGGTAAACAGTGCTCAAAGTCCTTCAAGCTAGGCTTCAACAATATGTGAACCGAGACTTCTAGATGTTTAAGCTGGATTTAGAAAAAGCAGAGGAACCAGAGATCATATTGCCAACATCTGCTGGATCATCAAAAAAACAAGGGAATTTCAGAAAAAATCTACCTCTGCTTTATTGACTACGTTAAAGCCTTTGACTGTATGGATCACAACAAACTGTAGAAAATTCTTAAAGAGATGGGAATACCAGACTACCTGACCTGCCTCCTGAGAAACCTGTATGCAGGTCAGGAAGCAACAGTTAACCTGGACATGGAACAACAAACTGGTTCAAAATTGGTAATGGAATACTTCAAGGCTGTATGTTGTCACTTTGCTTATTTAGCTTATATGCAGAGTACATCATTCAGAATGCCAGGCTGAATGAAGCACAAGCTAGAATCAAGATTGCTGGGAGAAATATCAGTAACCTCATGTATGCAGATGACACCACCCTAATGGCAGAAAGTGAAGAGGAACTAAAGAGCCTCTTGATGAGGATGAAAGTGGAGAGAGAAAAGACTGGCTTAAAACTGAACATTCAAAACATAAAATCATGGCATTGGTCCCATCACTTCTTGGCAAATAGGGGAAAATGGAAACAATGACAGAGTATTTTCTTAGGCTCCAAAATCACTGCAGACAGTGGCTACAGCCATGAAATTAAAAGATGCTTGTTCCTTGGAGGGAAAGCTAACAAGCCTAGACAGTGTATTAAAAGAGTAGAAACATCACTTTGGTGACAAAGGTCCATATTTTCAGAGCTATGGCTTTTCCAATAGTCATGTATGGATGTGAGAGCTGGATCATAAAGAAGGCTGAGTGCTGAAGAATTGATGCTTTCAAACTGTAGTGCTGGAGAAAACTCTTGAGAGTCCCTTGGACAACAGGGAGCTCAAACCAGTCAATCTTAAAAGAAATCAACCCTGAATATTCATTGGAAGGATTGAGGCTAAAGCTGAAGCTCCAGTCCTTTGGCAACCTGATGAAAGGAGCTGACTCATTGGAAAGACCCAGTTGCTGGGAAAGATTGAGGGTAGGAAGAGAAAAGGGCCACAGAGGACTAGATGGTTGGATGACATCATTGACTCAGTGGACGTGAGTTTGAGCAAACTCTGGGAGATATTCAAGGACAACGAAGCCTGGTGTGCTGCAGTAGCACATGGGGTCACATAACATTGGACACGACTGAGCATTTGAACAACAGCAACATTGATTATTTATATTGAATGTCTATTTTTTTCATTTATTCTTTAAATGAAGTCTTTTGAGAGTAGAAAAAGGTGCTACAAGTAGTAATATAGGACAATAACTAAACCGAAGTCTCTACAGATAAATTGAATTGCATAATCATTGTTCTATAAAAGACTGTTCACCTTTAATTTTTCTATATAAATATTTGTGACTTAGTATCATAGATAATCTTCCATTGTTGTTTGTATTCAGAATTATAAGATGGCTTTTTCTACGAGAAAGACATGGTTAGACTATAATTATAAAAGCCAGAAGATTTTGAGCACTTGGACTGAATAACACTGAAGCTAATTTTATTCATTAATTTATTTCGCTAATGCTTACAATTCCCTCTTTAAAATATTTATAAAACTCAAACTCATGATAGTTGAGGCTGTTTTTCAAAGGTACCCATATCACAATGTAAGTAGTAGGAGCTGATTCGGGGGTAAAGTTGCACTGACTTTTATATGATACATATTGTGTGATGTGACTACCTCTTGAGTATTATAACATGACTATAATTGCCAGTGAATCTTGTGAATAGACATATAGAAAAGAAATTCTGAAGGAGTATGCCTTGGAAATGCTAAATGAACAATGAATGAACCAATATACAGAACTTTAACTAAAACTAGTAGTATAAAATGATTATATTTTACAAATACGTTTTAGACTTGCTATGCCTTATAGAATTTACATATATATTACACATGCCTATTACTGATAAAATACAACAAACTGATCTCTAATTAACCTGCTGAATTTGAGAGTTGATGATTCTAGTGCCTGTTTGTATGTGTATTATCAGTCAGAACATTTTCATTCTGTATATTTACATCTAATATATGTCAGTACAAAAGCTGTGTGAATGAGTGTGTATGTGTGTATGTGTTAAGTTTCAAGAAAAGAAAACCATGATTAATTCACACTTCATATTTTTCTACTCATTAGAACATCTTCCCAAGCCACCATAATTCTTATTTTCTTTTTCTTTTTCCAAATAAGCTCCTATCATCATATTGGTCAGGGAGAAGAATAGCCATCTCATCTTTTGTTTGCTAGAGATTTTCAATTATTTAATAAGTGCAAGTAATTAAGACATTAAGAATTAAAGTGACTCCAAGGAGAGTTCTGCAGAGTATTGCCTAGGTTTCTGAGTTTGAATTTCAGCAATAGTGAAAAGGTCCTGCTACTGGGTCTTTCCATTTTTAAAAAATAAAGATGCAGTGTAATCCATCTGAATTAGATAGAGGCTGAAAAATTATATAAACTTTGGTTAACTAAAAAAGTTATAAAATCCAAAGAAAGTACTTAAATTTCTTATGAAAATTGGAATTATTAGTATCCCCAAATGACTCAGTATAAATGTGCATTTTTAACATGTAGTAAGTTAATGGTTGATAATGTGGTTCTAGTGTAAAATCAAAGATTATTAGTGCACATGAGTGTGTGTGTGACAGAAAGAGCAAGAAGAGAAATAGGAGTAAATGTATCAGGGGTCAATACTTGTGAAAACTTATTTTTCAATAGCTAGGTTTTATGTGTTAAATAATAAAATCACCACCATTGTTTCTGTGATCTTAGTGATGTTTTGCAGTCTCTCCTCAGGTGATAATGCACATATCAGGAAGAAGTGGCTCAAACACATCTGCAAGAAGCTGTTTGGTGGGGTATCTAGATCTGTCTGGATAGCTGCTCTTATTTCTCAGATAATAAAAGGACATCTTTGAGGTTAAAACTCAGCCATTAATTTTTAAAGAAATTTCCACCTTCATCTGGACAAGTTCAAATATTATTGATTTATTTTTCTAATTTTGAAAATCAACTCCTCAGGTTTTCAAAGGCGAGTTGAAAATTGGATACCAGTTCATATATAATTCATATAACCTCTCGACTGCTGTCAGATCTTGCTTCATAGTAGAAACATAGTTTAAACCCTTAAATTTGAAAAAGTGCGATATTTGTTTTGCAGTGTGTCTTTCCATATTACAGAAAATTTATACTGTATTCTACCCCTAAAAAAATAGTTTTAAGCAGTGTCTATAGTCAGTTTTATTTACAATAACATTTCAGTTTCTATAATTTTGAAGAAAATTGAGAAATCTAAAATTTTTGAAGATTTAAAATTCTAAGGCTTTTTGGGTTTTGTTTCTGATATTTTTGTGGTGAGAAAAGTGTCAGATAATACCACCAATTGTTTTCAAGAACTCAATTTAGAAATGCTTCTTTCATATAATTGTACTTACTGTTTTAGTTTTATGAATTATTTTATGTAGAATAAATGTATACAATCCTTCTATTTTATTAGGGTAAGAGGTTTCTTGTGAAAGGGAGAAGATAGAAAACCAACACTAGGTTATTTTTCTGGTTTAACCTGGATCCTAGCATAGCTAATGACAGAGAGTAAGTTTTCAGTAAATTCTAGTTTCCGAGTCACTGGAAAAGACTTTGATGCTGCAAAAGATTGAGAGAAGGAGGAAGAGGGGATGACAGAAGATGAGATAGTTGGGTAGCATCACTGACTCAGTGGCCATGTGTTTGAGCACACTCTGGGAGATAGTGAAGGACAGGGAAGCCTGGCGTGCTGCGGTTCATGGGGTCGCAGAGTTGGACACGACTTAGTCACTGAACAACTACAAGTACTTGTCGAATGAAAAATTGCATGGACTTTCTTGAATATAGGTCTTGATAATAATAATAAAAATAATAAAAGCTTTTTATTAGAAAATAAGCCAATTGTTAAAAATTAAATTAGTAAGTCTTTCAAGTTTTGTTAGTTTTTTTTGGAAACATATAAAGCATATTATGGAAGGTAAATGTTGATGAAGCAGGGAAAAAACATACATAAAGACAGAGACATGAAATAACATATCTTATTGGTGTAGACCGTTTTGTCATGATCAGAATTACTATTGTTTATATCCATCTCTGTGTGATCCATGTTTATTAGTGTGGATTATGTGGAGGTTGACTATGATTGACCATAAATGGTCTGTCCTTTCAAATCTTAATTCTAAATTTTCACTGTGTGCAATTATCTGCATTTATACATTTGCATCTACATAGACTAGTATTTCTCTAAGGCATGGATCAGCAAGCTTTTTTGTGTAAAGGGCCAGGTAATAAATGTTTTAGGCTTTTTGGCCATATTGTCCTGTTGCAGTGTAGGAGGCATTGTAGGCATTGTAGGAGAAAGCAGATGTAGGCAGTGGCTAAAAGAATGGAGTGGCTGTCTGCTAGCTCAGCTGTAGGAAAACAGGAAGTAAATTTGCTGACCTCAAACCTTCCCCATCTCGAACCCCCAGCAGCCATGAGCCTTTCACAAGTGATAAACTGAACCTTCTCTAGCCTCACCCACCTGCCTTACTGTTCTGTTGTAATGCCGTTTCTGCAAGTTCATGTTTGAGGGTGACTGCCTCTTTGCCTCTTATTCTTTATAGATCTTTTCCTAAGAAGACCCTGGGGGTACTTCCATGTCTCTTTGAGGATTCAGACTTGGGAAGATGAGTAAAGCTTCTGCCTTCCTTTCTGTCCCCTCACAGGTAGAGGCAGCGATGCGCAGAGCAGCCCCCATCCAGAACCAGTCCTTCCTAGAGCTGGACATGTGCTGGGAGACATTAGCCCCGTAAGCTTTCATGTGTGGGATGAGTTCTGTGGCTGTCAGTGGTGTCTGGTAGGGCAGGTCAACACTGGGCAGGACTTTGCGCCCACAGAACTAGGCCCTTCCTCCCCTCTTGTGTTTAGAGGGCTCTGTTGCTTTATTTGGATTGGAATCTTGCCTGCTTAGCTGGACCTGGTGATCCATTCTTCTCAAGGAATCTGACTTATCTTCTTTATTTCTTCATTGTGGCCAAAGTGCTGCTTAATGGGCAGCTAGATGACTGCCTTTGTTCTTTAAACACTGGTGGCATCGTGGTCTCCTGTGGCTCTGCCTGTTCTGTCACTTGACCTTTCAGGGCTCTCAGTACCTGCCCAAACCCAGCCTCCTTGAGCTCTCTTGTTGGTTCCCATACTCTTTGTTTCTTGACCTTCAAGGGCACCACCTGCTGCTGAAGATTCATGCCTCACTGTTGGCCCAGCATGAGTTATGTCAAAGTAGATATTATGTTCCAAATTTTCAGTGTCAGTTCAGTTCAGTTCATTTCATTTGTTCAGTCATGTGTGACTCTTTGCAACCCCATGAATTGCAGCATGCCAGGCCTCCCTATCCATCACCAACTCCTGGAGTTCACCCAAACTCATGTGCAGGTCAGTGATGCCATCCAGCCATCTCATCCTCTGTCGTCCCTCTCTCCTCCTGCCCCCAATCTCTCCCAGCATCAGAGTCTTTCCCAATGAGTCAACTCTTCCCATGAGGTGGCCAAAGTATTGGAGTTTCAGCCTCAGCATCAGTCCTTCCAATGAACACCCAGGACTGGTCTCCTTTAGGATGGACTGGTTGGATCTCCTTGCAGTCCAAGGGACTCTCAAGAGTCTTCTCCAACACCACAGTTCAAAAGCATAAATTTTTCGGTGCTCAGCTTTCTTCACAGTCCAACTCTCACATCCATACATGACCACTGGAAAAACAATAGCCTTGACTAGATGGACCTTTGTTGGAAAAGTAATGTCTCTGCTTTTTAATATGCTGTCTAGGTTGGTCATAACTTTCCTTCCAAGGAGTAATATAGTGATGTGTAATTTGATCTTTTGTTTAAGTCCCTACATTTTATAGTTTTTATTAGTTAAATACAAATGAAACAGTAATATTGATTTTAAAATCTATTATTCAGAGAACCTTCAATTTTGTGCTGAAAGATATTACAGATAAATTAAAACCAGTGAAAAGATCAGTGGGATCCCATATTAGTCATGATACATTGGCAACAACATAGGGAGGAATTTGAGTTTCACTGGAGATTAAAAAAAAAAAAGGAAGAAAAGGCTAAAAGTATTGGTTTACCTCAGTGATTAAAAAAAATGCTAGAAGATTTTTTGGCTTCTAAATTGTCTTTTACAATTCTAGAGTCAAAATTCTTGATACAGTTCAGTAAGTGAGCATGTACAAGAGACTAGTGATTATTTATTATTGTTTCTACTTGGAGGGTAATTGTTTTATAATATTGTGTTGGTTTCTGCCATAAATCAACATGCATCAGTCATAGGTATACATATATACAGTCCCTTTTGAACCTCCCACCCCATCTTACCTCTCTAGGTTGTCATAGAGCACTGGGTTTGAGTTCCCTGTGTCATACAGCAAATTCCCACTGGCTCTCTGTTTTACATATGGTAATTTATATGTTTCAATGCTGCCCTTTTATTTCAGAAAAACTCTGGAAATGATATTGAGTAATAGTAATTCTTTTCTTACAGATCAGTCTATAGAGTCTCTTTCATATGTACATGGCCTAGACAGAGGAAAAACTAGATGCTTAAAGACCAGATTTGAGGCCACTGCAGTCATCCAGATGACAGGTTGAGGGATTCGGGAGATCTGAAATGGAAAAAATTCTTAGAGACTACAAACTAGTTAATGTCACTTCCATATGGGTTGAGCTTGCAGACTTTTAATAAAGATCAAGATTATATAGATAATCAATGTAACCTTTGGGATAAAGCGTAGGTTAGGTAGAGGTTTTGAGAAGGTGATATTAGAGGAGAAGTTAAGAGCAATACCTAGGAATCAGACTTCGTGATATTACAGCCCAGTTCTACACTTAATAGTGGAAATTATTTTATCTTTTTATCCCTAGTTTTCTCATCCCTAAACTAGTGCTGTTAAGAGTAGCCAGTTTCCTAGGGTTTAAAGATTTAGTGAGATAATATAGGTAAATGACAACATTTACAAGATGCTATTTTTAAAAAATGAAAACTTTTCAAAGTTGTTATTATTATATGGAGTCACATAGGAACAAATTTTAATCCTTGCTCCTGTATGACTATTGGCAAATTAGTTAAATTACCTTTTTTTAACCATCTTTATATTTATTATGGGAGAAATTTACATATTTCATAGAATGGCTTTAGAGCTTTATTTAGATAAATATAGGTAGTAATCTTTTAACACATATTAAATGCTTAATAAATGATAGCATCCATTAGCATTCTCCAAAGAGATAAAGTACCTGGTTTAAATAATCTGCTTTTAGGGAGAAAATGAAATACATAGAGACATAAAATCTATCTCCTATATATCATTTATTTAAAATTAGCTTCTAGTTTTTAAAACTTTAATATGTAGCCACTAATTAAATCCAGTTCAGTTGTTTGTATGGAGAAATAGGTGAGAAACATCAGATAATTGTATATGTAGAAGACCTAATATTGATGAATTTTAAAATCTTGAGGATGGATTGTCTTGATAAATCCACAGGCTTGCAGAAAACACTAGAACATTACAGGTAAAGAATTTTGGCTTATAAAAATGATACTGGATGTTTATGCAAGAGTCTCATGTGTTATCAACTTCAAACAAAAACTTGGAGATTTAATTCTGTTCAACAAATAGAGGACCACTTGAGTGTAAGAAATTTTTCTACTCAATAATTTCCAAACTGTTGTGGTTGTTCAGTTACTAAGTCATGTCTGACTCTTTGTGACCCCATGGACTGCAGTAGGCCAGGCCGCTATCTCCTAGAGTTTGTTCAAACTCATGTCCATTGAGTCAATGATACTATCTTACCTCTCAAAGTATCTTTCATTTATTTGTCCAAATCTAAAAAGTATTTTAAGCAACAGCCTCTCCTAGTTCGTGCAGTGGTGACAATTAATTCTAGTATACTGTAAATCAGTGATGGGGTTCACTTTTATACCATCCAAACTTTTCAAAATTTTAAAACTTGAGTTTGTTTTCCCCATTTGATTATGGGAGAAATTTATCATTTTTATAAGCCAAAATTATCTGTTTCCCAGTATAAATAATATCTACCATAAGAGTCTTATTCTGTATTAGCAAGTCCATTCCCAGTCTAGAGCCCATACCTATTGAGTAAATACTACAAAACATTTACAGATACTAAAGAGGAATCTAAAAAATTGCAGTGTAACTCCTCATGAGAGAGCTGAAATTCTAGCTGAGAAATTAATTGGACAAATGATCATTTTCCCCCATTTTTTTAGTTTTAGAAAAACTTAGCCTTTTTAATATGGAAGGAAAAGTCACAAAAATCAATTAATAAAAAGTCCTGAAAACATCCAGTCTTGCTTGAATTATTAACTTAATTTTGTGAGACCTGTGTATGCTCATGGCTGATTTTACATTGCATATGTGGTCATATGTCTTGTAACACTATTCCCATTGCATATTGGTAGAATTAAATACTTGGTCTTTTCAAAAGACAGCATTTTCCCCACCAATTTTCTGTCTTATTTGTTTGAGACCTGACATTGTTGTCGAATATATACCTGCATGTAAATCTGCATGATACCAACTACATGAAGGTTAATAAGGAGTATTTTTGGAAATGAATGGTGACATGATATCAAAGAATTCTGAAGGGCTGTTTTTGAGATCAACTTTGAACTCTAACAAACATTCCTAACCCTAAAGGACAAAATACCTGATTTGACAGAGAAAGAACTCAGACTGCAAAGGAATAAACAAGAACTCTCCAAGGAAGGTGGATCAGGTTGGCCAGAGATGGGAACATGCCTGTTGAATGAAAAAAGTACAATAGGAAGGTGAGAAAGAGGGAGAAAAGGAGAGTGGAAAATCTCAATTCATTCAAAAAGGGCCTGTATGAGAACTTTCTAATCCTATCATCTGACTGAAAATGAAGCAGGCTGCCTTGAAAAATTGTGAGTGTGGTACTGGTGGAGATACTCAGGTTGAGACTGTCTCCTCATTGGATGTTGAGGGAATTCATACACAAGTTAGAAGTTAGACTTCTAGAAGGAGCCTTTAGAGATGTGATCCACCTCTGCAACATGGTGATTATAGCAGTTATATTGCTGATTAGCCAGCAAATAGAGTATATCAAAGACATGACAGTACAATTGATTGCTCTGTAATTGTAAATGAACCCCTCTATTAACTACAAAGAGTTTTTTTTTTAAACACACTACTGAAGCAATACATTTTTTAAGGTTTATGTTTTTTATTATATGTATATTATACGTTATACTTCTAAAACTTTGCAAATCCCATTGTTTAAAATTGAAGTATAGTTGATTTGCAATGGTGTGTTAGTTTCAGGGACACAGCAAAGTAAATCAGTTATACATACATATAATCTTTTCTATTATAGGTTGTTATAAGATATTGAGTATAGTTCCCTGGATACTACAGTAGGATCTTGTTGTTCATCTGTTTTATATATAGTGGTGTATCTCTGTTGATCCTAAGCAGCTAACCTATCCCTTCACTGTCCTCCCTTTGGTAACCATAAGTTTGTTTTCTGTGTCTGTGATTCTGTGTCTGTTTTGTAAGTAAGTTCATTTGTCCTATTTTTTAGGTTCCACATATAAGTGATATCATATAATATTTGTTTTTCTCTGACTTAATATGATATCTCTAGGTCCATCCATGTTTCATTCTTTTTATGGCTGAGTAATATCCCATTGTATATATATATATACCACATCTTTATCCATTCACCTGTTGATGGACATTTAGGGTGCTTCCATGTTTTGACTATTAAAATAGTGTTGCTACAAATTTTGGAGTACATTATCTTTTTGAGCAATGCATTCTTTCATTGGAAGCTTATGTCACATTCTGTAATTTCCTAAATTGCATTTAAGAAAAATCTGCTCTCTACCAGCATAAATAACAAAAAAAAAATCTAAAACTGTGTTAGACTGAGATTTTAGTATATAGATACCTTTATTTGGATCAAAATTCTTAAACAAAACAGAACAATTAAAGCTTATATATTTGGCTGATAATTTTTTAAAGGCTTAGATTTTGTCATACCCTATGCCTTTCAAAAAGTTCAGATATACCCCAAGTTAATAAATGTCTCTTAAGTGTTTTCATCCTCTAAAAGTCTAGTTTGATGAGTTTCATTTCTTCTTATGCTGATCTATCAGCATGTTAATCTTCTGCAAAGTGAAATGAAAGCAGTATGACAGTGAAGTATGTGGTAACTGGAAGCCCTTAAAATTGTACTTTATGTTGGTTCTTAGCAAGTTGAAAAAAATACAGTGACTTTGTGAGACTCTTTTCTTACTAGATAGTTTATATAATGAAATCAAACAAAATTCTAAAGTTTTATTCCTAATGCTGCTTGATTATTTTTCATAATGAATTTTTTTGCTGCTGAAATGCAAAAATTAATACATTCCCCCTCGTTGTTTATTTTGAAGGCAAAATTTCAGATTTCAAATTCTGAGATTCCTTTGTATACTTCTCCTTTAAAACAAATAGATTCTGTGACTTAAAATTTTCACCAAACACATTTTTATGACTGACAAAATAATGGCCCTAAATTCCCAGTGGATATTAAAAACTCTGTGAAAATAACAGAAATCTTGGGATAATGTTAGTTTGAAGAAGGATAATGCATAGGTGTGATCAGCATCATTTATTGTCGGCAGAATGGCAGAACCCTATAAATAATTTATCTTCTTAAGGCCTGACTGATACTTAGCGAATCCCTGTGTCATCATCAGCATTATTTAAAAGATGGCATAGAAGGTAACATCTGGGAGCCAATTCATCATTTAATTAAATTATCCTGTAATGAAATCTTCTGTAATGAGATTAATTTTAATTATTAATCAGGAGTTGACATGGGCACAAGGCATCATGAATAATAAATGAAAGACTTTGTCTGTTCCATTTCTAAGAAAGGACCTACTTTACAGTGTTTTTTTATACAGCCCTGCTGAGTCCTTGCAATGTAATCATCCAAGAAGCAGGCTTGATTTTTATTTCAGAAACTAGAGGGAGGATAATTGGTCAGTATTTTCAGATTTGAATTCCAAATTTATGCATTTTCAGTGTACACATTGATGTTTTTTACTATAAGCAATTTTTAGTCTTTAGAGCATGTTGAATATGTCAAAGATAGAAGATACCTTTACAAAATAATATGAGTTAAATTCATAATCCAGGTATAAAAATGTCACCTTTTCCCCCAGCTTTATTGAGATATAATTAACGTATAAAGCTGTGTAAGTTTAAAGTGTACAGTGTGCTAATTTGATATATATATATATATGGACACGTAGCGCACACACACACACACACATATATTATATATATATATGTCTATAGTGAAGTGTTTACTGGAGTAAGGTTAGTTAACACATTGATAACCTCACATAATTAGGTTTTTATGTGTTTGTGGTGAGAACTTTTAAGAGTTACTTTCTTGAAACTTTCAAGTGTATAATAAACCTATTGTTAACTGTAGTCACCGTGCTGTATACTAGATCCCCAGAAGTTAATTATCTTATAACAGAAAGTATGTACCTTTGGAAAATGTCACCTTTAATGGTTTAAAGTAGTTAATTGCAGTCACACTTTGCTGTCAGCTCTAGATATAAAACTGTGGTCTCTTAAGAACGATACATCAATTCCTGACATCTGTCCCAGTTGGGTAGTTGGATAGTGGCCTCCTATCAGGCTTATAAGACTGATCAGACTTATAGGTTGATCAGTAGACTGGATCAGCATTCACTGGGGACTCAGCAGTGCCCTGGGAGTACTCGGCATTTGCATGATCACCATACAGAGCCTTCCCTGAGATTCTGGCCACATTTGCTGAGGTCTTATGACTTCCCTTTACCTTGGTTTCCTGAATGGAAAGTTAGAGAGTTAAGTGGCTCAGTCGTGTCTGACTCTTTGCGACCCTGTGGACTGTAGCCATATGAGAACTATAGAGTATTATCGAATTATGTAATCTGATTAAGTTGTTTCATACAGGTCCATTTTGAATGTTATTATTACGTAGTGACAAAAATTTTGCAGGTAATAAAATTATCTTGTCTTCTGAGAAAACTTCTTTATGATTAGGAACTTTTCTGGTAGGGCATACACACACACACACACACACAAACACACACACAAAGTAACTCTTTTAATTGGTAAAATTCCACTGCTCTCAGCTATCTCTCAATCTTGACCACTTAGTATAATTACAGAGATAGAACAGAAGAAACATTGAGCCTCTGTGTGTACAGTTCTCTAACCCATTTTACTGTTTTGCTCAGTGATAATGGATCAGTCTTTGGGAAGGATATCTTATACTCCACCTTATAGCTTTTGGCTTATAATATGACTGAAATTTGAATTAGCAGATACACATGCTAAAAGCAAAGCATCATTTTTTACTCTGGTTTTACAAGCATAAATTGTCCATGATAGGCCTCAAAGGCATATAGGGACAGACTCCACGTAACTATTTCCTCATGCTCCTTTTGTCTAAGAGAAGAGATTCAAGCCTTCAGTGTTTTGCAATCAGAGATTTAAAATAGTCCAGCCTGGACTGGAACATTTCTTTCAACATGATCTGTGTGCTTGCAAGTTGGTAGGAATAGTAAGACTTTCAGAGCAGGATTTTTTTGTTCTTGAGTGGTATCTGGAAATTGTATTAGTAATTGCGATTAGCAGGCTCTGCTACCATGTGTTTAGTTGGCATGTGTCACCAGAGCTGAACATTTTAGCACAAACTGGAGGTAGTATTGTGTTTCAGTAGTTTTCCTACATGAGTGTGCCTTTGCCAATCTATCTATTTGATCACTCTTAGCCAGGAAAAAAAAAAAAGCACCCTAGTGACCTCTACCAAACTCTTTATAAAATAGTCTATTTTATTAAGGTTCATTTTATTAAAGCTCTATTATTAGTCTGGAGGTTGATAAGTATTAACATAAATATTAGAAATAGTATCTTTGTAAATGATAATTTAGCATCCATTTATCTTTTGTTGAGAATTTGCTTTCACTACTGAAATTTCAAAATCCAGTTGGTAACAACTACTTACAGACAAAGCCAATAAATAATAGTTTTTAACTGATTGTAGAGTAAGAAAGTTGTCAGAGTTCTGATGGATCGTCTTATGTCACTATTGGTATGATACAATATGTTTGTTATAAGA